>NC_072436.2:3762500-4387500 GCF_028878055.3 Symphalangus syndactylus
GAAGTTTCACAGAATGCTTCTGTGTAGTTTATATTTGAATATATTCCTTTTTCCACTACTACGCTCTTAGCGCTCCAAATGTCCAGTTGCATTTTCAACAGAAAGAGTGTTCAGATCTGCTCAATCAAAAGTATGGTTTAACTCTGTTAGCTGAATGCACAGATCAGAAGGAAGTTTCACCGAATGATTCTGTGTAGTTTATATTTGAAGACATTCCTTTTTCCACTATTACCCTCTTAGCGCTCCGAATCTCCACTTGCATTTTCTACAAAAAGAGTGTTTCATAACTGCTCAATCAAAAATATGTTTTATCTGTGTTAACTGAATTTACAGATCAGAAATAAGTTTCACAGAATGCATCTGTGTAGTTTTTATTTGAAGATATTCTTTTTCCCAATGTAGGCCTCTTAGCGCTTAGCATGTCCAATTGCAGTTTCTACAGAAAGAGTGTTTCAGAACGGCTCAATCAAAAGTAAGGTTCAACTCTGTTAGTTGAATGCACAGAACAGAAAGAATTTTCACAGAATGCTACTGTGTAGTTTATATTTGAATATATTCCTTTTTCCACTATTACCCTCATAGCGCTCCGAATGTCCACTTGCATTTTCTACAGAAAGAGTGTTCAGAACTGCGTAATCAAAAGTATGGTTTAACTCTGTTAGCTTAATGAACATATCAGAAATAAGTTTCACACAATGCTTCTGTGTAGTTTTTATTTGAAGATATTATTTTTCCCAATATAGGCCTCTTAGCGCTCAGAATGTCCAATTGCAGTTTCTACAGAAAGAGTGTTTCAGAAAGGCTCAATCAAAAGTAAGGTTCAACTCTGTTAGTTGAATGCACAGAACAGAAAGAAGTTTCATACAATGCTTCTGTGTAGTTTATATTTGAACATATTCTTTTTTCCACTATTACCCACTTAGCGCTACGAATGTCCAGTTGCATTTTCTACAGACAGAGTGTTTCAAAACTGCTCAATCAAAAGTATGGTTTTACTCTATTAGCTGAATGCTCAGATCAGAAAGAAGTTTCACAGAATGCTTCTGTGTAGTTTATATTTGAATATATTCCTTTTTCCACTACTACGCTCTTAGCGCTCCAAATGTCCAGTTGCATTTTCAACAGAAAGAGTGTTCAGATCTGCTCAATCAAAAGTATGGTTTAACTCTGTTAGCTGAATGCACAGATCAGAAAGAAGTTTCACCGAATGATTCTGTGTAGTTTATATTTGAAGACATTCCTTTTTCCACTATAACCCTCTTAGCGCTCCGAATCTCCACTTGCATTTTCTACAAAAAGAGTGTTTCATAACTGCTCAATCAAAAATATGTTTTATCTCTGTTAACTGAATTTACAGATCAGAAATAAGTTTCACAGAATGCATCTGTGTAGTTTTTATTTGAAGATATTCTTTTTCCCAATGTAGGCCTCTTAGCGCTTAGCATGTCCAATTGCAGTTTCTACAGAAAGAGTGTTTCAGAACGGCTCAATCAAAAGTAAGGTTCAACTCTGTTAGTTGAATGCACAGAACAGAAAGAATTTTCACAGAATGCTACTGTGTAGTTTATATTTGAATATATTCCTTTTTCCACTATTACCCTCATAGCGCTCCGAATGTCCACTTGCATTTTCTACAGAAAGAGTGTTCAGAACTGCGCAATCAAAAGTATGGTTTAACTCTGTTAGCTTAATGAACATATCAGAAATAAGTTTCACACAATGCTTCTGTGTAGTTTTTATTTGAAGATATTATTTTTCCCAATATAGGCCTCTTAGCGCTCAGAATGTCCAATTGCAGTTTCTACAGAAAGAGTGTTTCAGAAAGGCTCAATCAAAAGTAAGGTTCAACTCTGTTAGTTGAATGCACAGAACAGAAAGAAGTTTCATACAATGCTTCTGTGTAGTTTATATTTGAACATATTCTTTTTTCCACTATTACCCACTTAGCGCTACGAATGTCCAGTTGCATTTTCTACAGACAGAGTGTTTCAAAACTGCTCAATCAAAAGTATGGTTTAACTCTGTTAGCTGAATGCTCAGATCAGAAAGAAGTTTCACAGAATGCTTCTGTGTAGTTTATATTTGAATATATTCCTTTTTCCACTACTACTCTCTTAGCGCTCCAAATGTCCAGTTGCATTTTCTACAGAAAGAGTGTTCAGATCTGCTCAATCAAAAGTATGGTTTAACTCTGTTAGCTGAATGCACAGATCAGAAAGAAGTTTCACAGAATGATTCTGTGTAGTTTATATTTGGAGACATTCCTTTTTCCACCATTACCCACTTAGCGCTCCGAATCTCCACTTGCATTTTCTACAGAAAGAGTGTTTCAGAACGGCTCAATCAAAACTAAGGTTCAACTCTTTCAGTTGAACAAACAGAACAGAAAGAAGTTTCACACAATTCTTCTGTGTAGTTTTTATTTGTAGACATTCTTTTTCCCAATATAGGCTTCTTAACGCTCAGAATGTCCAATTGCAGTTTCTACAGAAAGAGTGTTTCAGAACGGCTCAATCAAAAGTAAGGTTCAACTCTGTTAGTTGAATGCACAGAACAGAAAGAAGTTTCATACAATGTTTCTGTGTAGTTTATATTTGAACATATTCTTTTTTCCACTATTACCCACTTAGCGCTACGAATGTCCAGTTGCATTTTCTACAGACAGAGTGTTTCAAAACTGCTCAATCATTAGTATGGTTTAACTCTGTTAGCTGAATGCTCAGATCAGAAAGAAGTTTCACAGAATGCTTCTGTGTAGTTTATATTTGAATATATTCCTTTTTCCACTACTACTCTCAGCGCTCCAAATGTCCAGTTGCATTTTCTACAGAAAGAGTGTTCAGATCTGCTCAATCAAAAGTATGGTTTAACTCTGTTAGCTGAATGCACAGATCAGAAAGAAGTTTCACAGAATGATTCTGTGTAGTTTATATTTGGAGACATTCCTTTTTCCACTATTACCCTCTTAGCGCTCCGAATCTCCACTTGCATTTTCTACAGAAAGAGTGTTTCAGAACGGCTCAATCAAAACAAAGGTTCAACTCTTTTAGTTGAACAAACAGAACAGAAAGTAGTTTCACACAATTCTTCTGTGTAGTTTTTATTTGTAGACATTCTTTTTCCCAATATAGGCCTCTTAGCGCTCAGAATGTCCAATTGCAGTTTCTACAGAAAGAGTGTTTCAGAACGGCTCAATCAAAAGGAAGGTTCAACTCTGTTAGTTGAATGCACAGAACAGAAAGAAGTTTCATACAATGCTTCTGTGTAGTTTATATTTGAACATATTCTTTTTCCACTATTACCCACTTAGCGCTACGAATGTCCAGTTGCATTTTCTACAGACAGAGTGTTTCAAAACTGCTCAATCAAAAGTATGGTTTAACTCTATTAGCTGAATGCTCAGATCAGAAAGAAGTTTCACAGAATGCTTCTGTGTAGTTTATATTTGAATATATTCCTTTTTCCACTACTACGCTCTTAGCGCTCCAAATGTCCAGTTGCATTTTCAACAGAAAGAGTGTTCAGATCTGCTCAATCAAAAGTATGGTTTAACTCTGTTAGCTGAATGCACAGATCAGAAAGAAGTTTCACCGAATGATTCTGTGTAGTTTATATTTGAAGACATTCCTTTTTCCACTATTACCCTCTTAGCGCTCCGAATCTCCACTTGCATTTTCTACAAAAAGAGTGTTTCATAACTGCTCAATCAAAAATATGTTTTATCTCTGTTAACTGAATTTACAGATCAGAAATAAGTTTCACAGAATGCATCTGTGTAGTTTTTATTTGAAGATATTCTTTTTCCCAATGTAGGCCTCTTAGCGCTTAGCATGTCCAATTGCAGTTTCTACAGAAAGAGTGTTTCAGAACGGCTCAATCAAAAGTAAGGTTCAACTCTGTTAGTTGAATGCACAGAACAGAAAGAATTTTCACAGAATGCTACTGTGTAGTTTATATTTGAATATATTCCTTTTTCCACTATTACCCTCATAGCGCTCCGAATGTCCACTTGCATTTTCTACAGAAAGAGTGTTCAGAACTGCGCAATCAAAAGTATGGTTTAACTCTGTTAGCTTAATGAACATATCAGAAATAAGTTTCACACAATGCTTCTGTGTAGTTTTTATTTGAAGATATTATTTTTCCCAATAGAGGCCTCTTAGCGCTCAGAATGTCCAATTGCAGTTTCTACAGAAAGAGTGTTTCAGAAAGGCTCAATCAAAAGTAAGGTTCAACTCTGTTAGTTGAATGCACAGAACAGAAAGAAGTTTCATACAATGCTTCTGTGTAGTTTATATTTGAACATATTCTTTTTTCCACTATTACCCCTTAGCGCTACGAATGTCCAGTTGCATTTTCTACAGACAGAGTGTTTCAAAACTGCTCAATCATAAGTATGGTTTAACTCTGTTAGCTGAATGCTCAGATCAGAAAGAAGTTTCACAGAATGCTTCTGTGTAGTTTATATTTGAATATATTCCTTTTTCCACTACTACTCTCTTAGCGCTCCAAATGTCCAGTTGCATTTTCTACAGAAAGAGTGTTCAGATCTGCTCAATCAAAAGTATGGTTTAACTCTGTTAGCTGAATGCACAGATCAGAAAGAAGTTTCACAGAATGATTCTGTGTAGTTTATATTTGGAGACATTCCTTTTTCCACTATTACCCTCTTAGCGCTCCGAATCTCCACTTGCATTTTCTACAGAAAGAGTGTTTCAGAACGGCTCAATCAAAACTAAGGTTCAACTCTTTTAGTTGAACAAACAGAACAGAAAGTAGTTTCACACAATTCTTCTGTGTAGTTTTTATTTGTAGACATTCTTTTTCCCAATATAGGCCTCTTAGCGCTCAGAATGTCCAATTGCAGTTTCTAGAGAAAGAGTGTTTCAGAACGGCTCAATCAAAACTAAGGTTCAACTCTTTTAGTTGAACAAACAGAACAGAAAGTAGTTTCACACAATTCTTCTGTGTAGTTTTTATTTGTAGACATTCATTTTCCCAATATAGGCCTCTTAGCGCTCAGAATGTCCAATTGCAGTTTCTACAGAAAGAGTGTTTCAAAACGGCTCAATCAAAAGGAAGGTTCAACTCTGTTAGTTGAATGCACAGAACAGAAAGAAGTTTCATACAATGCTTCTGTGTAGTTTATATTTGAACATATTCTTTTTTCCACTATTACCCACTTAGCGCTACGAATGTCCAGTTGCATTTTCTACAGACAGAGTGTTTCAAAACTGCTCAATCAAAAGTATGGTTTAACTCTGTTAGCTGTATGCTCAGATCAGAAAGAAGTTTCACAGAATGCTTCTGTGTAGTTTATATTTGCATATATTCCTTTTTCCACTACTACGCTCTTAGCGCTCCAAATGTCCAGTTGCATTTTCAACAGAAAGAGTGTTCAGATGTGCTCAATCAAAAGTATGGTTTAACTCTGTTAGCTGAATGCACAGATCAGAAAGAAGTTTCACCGAATGATTCTGTGTAGTTTATATTTGAAGACATTCCTTTTTCCACTATTACCCTCTTAGCGCTCCGAATCTCCACTTGCATTTTCTACAAAAAGAGTGTTTCATAACTGCTCAATCAAAAATATGTTTTATCTCTGTTAACTGAATTTACAGATCAGAAATAAGTTTCACAGAATGCATCTGTGTAGTTTTTATTTGAAGATATTCTTTTTCCTAATGTAGGCCTCTTAGCGCTTAGCATGTCCAATTGCAGTTTCTACAGAAAGAGTGTTTCAGAACGGCTCAATCAAAAGTAAGGTTCAACTCTGTTAGTTGAATGCACAGAACAGAAAGAATTTTCACAGAATGCTACTGTGTAGTTTATATTTGAATATGTTCCTTTTTCCACTATTACCCTCTTAGCGCTCCGAATGTCCACTTGCGTTTTCTACAGAAAGAGTGTTCAGAACTGCGCAATCAAAAGTATGGTTTAACTCTGTTAGCTTAATGAACATATCAGAAATAAGTTTCACACAATGCTTCTGTGTAGTTTTATTTGAAGATATTATTTTTCCCAATAGAGGCCTCTTAGCGCTCAGAATGTCCAATTGCAGTTTCTACAGAAAGAGTGTTTCAGAAAGGCTCAATCAAAAGTAAGGTTCAACTCTGTTAGTTGAATGCACAGAACAGAAAGAAGTTTCATACAATGCTTCTGTGTAGTTTATATTTGAACATATTCTTTTTTCCACTATTACCCACTTAGCGCTACGAATGTCCAGTTGCATTTTCTACAGACAGAGTGTTTCAAAACTGCTCAATCATAAGTATGGTTTAACTCTGTTAGCTGAATGCTCAGATCAGAAAGAAGTTTCACAGAATGCTTCTGTGTAGTTTATATTTGAATATATTCCTTTTTCCACTACTACTCTCTTAGCGCTCCAAATGTCCAGTTGCATTTTCTACAGAAAGAGTGTTCAGATCTGCTCAATCAAAAGTATGGTTTAACTCTGTTAGCTGAATGCACAGATCAGAAAGAAGTTTCACAGAATGATTCTCTGTAGTTTATATTTGGAGACATTCCTTTTTCCACTATTACCCTCTTAGCGCTCCGAATCTCCACTTGCACTTTCTACAGAAAGAGTGTTTCAGAACGGCTCAATCAAAACTAAGGTTCAACTCTTTTAGTTGAACAAACAGAACAGAAAGTAGTTTCACACAATTCTTCTGTGTAGTTTTTATATGTAGACATTCTTTTTCCCAATATAGGCCTCTTAGCGCTCAGAATGTCCAATTGCAGTTTCTAGAGAAAGAGTGTTTCAGAACGGCTCAATCAAAAGGAAGGTTCAACTCTGTTAGTTGAATGCACAGAACAGAAAGAAGTTTCATACAATCCTTCTGTGTAGTTTATATTTGAACATATTATTTTTTCCACTATTACCCACTTAGCACTACGAATGTCCAGTTGCATTTTCTACAGACAGAGAGTTTCAAAACTGCTCAATCAAAAGTATGGTTTAACTCTGTTAGCTGTATGCTCAGATCAGAAAGAAGTTTCACAGAATGCTTCTGTGTAGTTTATATTTGCATATATTCCTTTTTCCACTACTACGCTCTTAGCGCTCCAAATGTCCAGTTGCATTTTCAACAGAAAGAGTGTTCAGATGTGCTCAATCAAAAGTATGGTTTAAATCTGTTAGCTGAATGCACAGATCAGAAAGAAGTTTCACCGAATGATTCTGTGTAGTTTATATTTGAAGACATTCCTTTTTCCACTATTACCCACTTAGCGCTCGGAATCTCCACTTGCATTTTCTACAAAAAGAGTGTTTCATAACTGCTCAATCAAAAATATGTTTTATCTCTGTTAACTGAATTTACAGATCAGAAATAAGTTTCACAGAATGCATCTGTGTAGTTTTTATTTGAAGATATTCTTTTTCCTAATGTAGGCCTCTTAGCGCTTAGCACGTCCAATTGCAGTTTCTACACAAAGAGTGTTTCAGAACGGCTCAATCAAAAGTAAGGTTCAACTCTGTTAGTTGAATGCACAGAACAGAAAGAATTTTCACAGAATGCCACTGTGTAGTTTACATTTGAATATATTCCTTTTTCCACTATTACCCTCTTAGCGCTCCGAATGTCCACTTGCATTTTCTACAGAAAGAGTGTTCAGAACTGCGCAATCAAAAGTAGGGTTTAACTCTGTTAGCTTAATGAACATATCAGAAATAAGTTTCACACAATGCTTCTGTGTAGTTTTTATTTGAAGATATTATTTTTCCCAATAGAGGCCTCTTAGCGCTCAGAATGTCCAATTGCAGTTTCTACAGAAAGAGTGTTTCAGAAAGGCTCAATCAAAAGTAAGGTTCAACTCTGTTAGTTGAATGCACAGAACAGAAAGAAGTTTCATACAATGCTTCTGTGTAGTTTATATTTGAACATATTCTTTTTTCCACTATTACCCACTTAGCGCTACGAATGTCCAATTGCATTTTCTACAGACAGAGTGTTTCAAAACTGCTCAATCAAAAGTATGGTTTAACTCTGTTAGCTGAATGCTCAGATCAGAAAGAAGTTTCACAGAATGCTTCTGTGTAGTTTATATTTGAATATATTCCTTTTTCCACTACTACTCTCTTAGCGCTCCAAATGTCCAGTTGCATTTTCTACAGAAAGAGTGTTCAGATCTGCTCAATCAAAAGTATGGTTTAACTCTGTTAGCTGAATGCACAGATCAGAAAGAAGTTTCACAGAATGATTCTGTGTAGTTTATATTTGGAGACATACCTTTTTCCATTATTACCCTCTTAGCGCTCCGAATCTCCACTTGCATTTTCTACAGAAAGAGTGTTTCAGAACGGCTCAATCAAAACTAATGTTCAACTCTTTTAGTTGAACAAACAGAACAGAAAGTAGTTTCACACAATTCTTCTGTCTAGTTTTTATTTGTAGAGATTCTTTTTCCCAATATAGGCCTCTTAGCGCTCAGAATGTCCAATTGCAGTTTCTAGAGAAAGAGTGTTTCAGAACGGCTCAATCAAAAGGAAGGTTCAACTCTGTTAGTTGAATGCACAGAACAGAAAGAAGTTTCATACAATGCTTCTGTGTAGTTTATATTTGAACATATTCTTTTTTCCACTATTACCCACTTAGCGCTACGAATGTCCAGTTGCATTTTCTACAGACAGAGAGTTTCAAAACTGCTCAATCAAAAGTATGGTTTAACTCTGTTAGCTGTATGCTCAGATCAGAAAGAAGTTTCACAGAATGCTTCTGTGTAGTTTATATTTGCATATATTCCTTTTTCCACTACTACGCTTTTAGCGCTCCAAATGTCCAGTTGCATTTTCAACAGAAAGAGTGTTCAGATGTGCTCAATCAAAAGTATGGTTTAAATCTGTTAGCTGAATGCACAGATCAGAAAGAAGTTTCACCGAATGATTCTGTGTAGTTTATATTTGAAGACATTCCTTTTTCCACTATTACCCACTTAGCGCTCGGAATCTCCACTTGCATTTTCTACAAAAAGAGTGTTTCATAACTGCTCAATCAAAAATATGTTTTATCTCTGTTAACTGAATTTACAGATCAGAAATAAGTTTCACAGAATGCATCTGTGTAGTTTTTATTTGAAGATATTCTTTTTCCTAATGTAGGCCTCTTAGCGCTTAGCACTTCCAATTGCAGTTTCTACACAAAGAGTGTTTCAGAACGGCTCAATCAAAAGTAAGGTTCAACTCTGTTAGTTGAATGCACAGAACAGAAAGAATTTTCACAGAATGCCACTGTGTAGTTTACATTTGAATATATTCCTTATTCCACTATTACCCTCTTAGCGCTCCGAATGTCCACTTGCATTTTCTACAGAAAGAGTGTTCAGAACTGCGCAATCAAAAGTAGGGTTTAACTCTGTTAGCTAAATGAACATATCAGAAATAAGTTTCACACAATGCTTCTGTGTAGTTTTTATTTGAAGATATTATTTTTCCCAATAGAGGCCTCTTAGCGCTCAGAATGTCCAATTGCAGTTTCTACAGAAAGAGTGTTTCAGAAAGGCTCAATCAAAAGTAAGGTTCAACTCTGTTAGTTGAATGCACAGAACAGAAAGAAGTTTCATACAATGCTTCTGTGTAGTTTATATTTGAAAATATTCTTTTTTCCACTATTACCCACTTAGCGCTACGAATGTCCAGTTGCATTTTCTACAGACAGAGTGTTTCAAAACTGCTCAATCATAAGTATGGTTTAACTCTGTTAGCTGAATGCTCAGATCAGAAAGAAGTTTCACAGAATGCTTCTGTGTAGTTTATATTTGAATATATTCCTTTTTCCACTACTACTCTCTTACCGCTCCAAATGTCCAGTTGCATTTTCTACAGAAAGAGTGTTCAGATCTGCTCAATCAAAAGTATGGTTTAACTCTGTTAGCTGAATGCACAGATCAGAAAGAAGTTTCACAGAATGATTCTGTGTAGTTTATATTTGGAGACATTCCTTTTTCCACTATTACCCTCTTAGCGCTCCGAATCTCCACTTGCATTTTCTACAGAAAGAGTGTTTCAGAACGGCTCAATCAAAACTAAGGTTCAACTCTTTTAGTTGAACAAACAGAACAGAAAGTAGTTTCACACAATTCTTCTGTGTAGTTTTTATTTGTAGACATTCTTTTTCCCAATATAGGCCTCTTAGCGCTCAGAATGTCCAATTGCAGTTTCTACAGAAAGAGTGTTTCAGAACGGCTCAATCAAAAGGAAGGTTCAACTCTGTTAGTTGAATGCACAGAACAGAAAGAAGTTTCATACAATGCTTCTGTGTAGTTTATATTTGAACATATTCTTTTTTCCACTATTACCCACTTAGCGCTACGAATGTCCAGTTGCATTTTCTACAGACAGAGAGTTTCAAAACTGCTCAATCAAAAGTATGGTTTAACTCTGTTAGCTGTATGCTCAGATCAGAAAGAAGTTTCACAGAATGCTTCTGTGTAGTTTATATTTGCATATATTCCTTTTTCCACTACTACGCTCTTAGCGCTCCAAATGTCCAGTTGCATTTTCAACAGAAAGAGTGTTCAGATGTGCTCAATCAAAAGTATGGTTTAACTCTGTTAGCTGAATGCACAGATCAGAAAGAAGTTTCACCGAATGATTCTGTGTAGTTTATATTTGAAGACATTCCTTTTTCCACTATTACCCTCTTAGCGCTCCGAATCTCCACTTGCATTTTCTACAAAAAGAGTGTTTCATAACTGCTCAATCAAAAATATGTTTTATCTCTGTTAACTGAATTTACAGATCAGAAATAAGTTTCACAGAATGCATCTGTGTAGTTTTTATTTGAAGATATTCTTTTTCCTAATGTAGGCCTCTTAGCGCTTAGCATGTCCAATTGCAGTTTCTACACAAAGAGTGTTTCAGAACGGCTCAATCAAATGTAAGGTTCAACTCTGTTAGTTGAATGCACAGAACAGAAAGAATTTTCACAGAATGCTACTGTGTAGTTTATATTTGAATATATTCCTTTTTCCACTATTACCCTCTTAGCGCTCCGAATGTCCACTTGCATTTTCTACAGAAAGAGTGTTCAGAACTGCGCAATCAAAGTATGGTTTAACTCTGTTAGCTTAATGAACATATCAGAAATAAGTTTCACACAATGCTTCTGTGTAGTTTTTATTTGAAGATATTATTTTTCCCAATAGAGGCCTCTTAGCGCTCAGAATGTCCAATTGCAGTTTCTACAGAAAGAGTGTTTCAGAAAGGCTCAATCAAAAGTAAGGTTCAACTCTGTTAGTTGAATGCACAGAACAGAAAGAAGTTTCATACAATGCTTCTGTGTAGTTTATATTTGAAAATATTCTTTTTTCCACTATTACCCACTTAGCGCTACGAATGTCCAGTTGCATTTTCTACAGACAGAGTGTTTCAAAACTGCTCAATCATAAGTATGGTTTAACTCTGTTAGCTGAATGCTCAGATCAGAAAGAAGTTTCACAGAATGCTTCTGTGTAGTTTATATTTGAATATATTCCTTTTTCCACTACTACTCTCTTACCGCTCCAAATGTCCAGTTGCATTTTCTACAGAAAGAGTGTTCAGATCTGCTCAATCAAAAGTATGGTTTAACTCTGTTAGCTGAATGCACAGATCAGAAAGAAGTTTCACAGAATGATTCTGTGTAGTTTATATTTGGAGACATTCCTTTTTCCACTATTACCCTCTTAGCGCTCCGAATCTCCACTTGCATTTTCTACAGAAAGAGTGTTTCAGAACGGCTCAATCAAAACTAAGGTTCAACACTTTTAGTTGAACAAACAGAACAGAAAGTAGTTTCACACAATTCTTCTGTGTAGTTTTTATTTGTAGACATTCTTTTTCCCAATATAGGCCTCTTAGCGCTCAGAATGTCCAATTGCAGTTTCTACAGAAAGAGTGTTTCAGAACGGCTCAATCAAAAGGAAGGTTCAACTCTGTTAGTTGAATGCACAGAACAGAAAGAAGTTTCATACAATGCTTCTGTGTAGTTTATATTTGAACATATTCTTTTTTCCACTATTACCCACTTAGCGCTACGAATGTCCAGTTGCATTTTCTACAGACAGAGAGTTTCAAAACTGCTCAATAAAAAGTATGGTTTAACTCTGTTAGCTGTATGCTCAGATCAGAAAGAAGTTTCACAGAATGCTTCTGTGTAGTTTATATTTGCATATATTCCTTTTTCCACTACTACGCTCTTAGCGCTCCAAATGTCCAGTTGCATTTTCAACAGAAAGAGTGTTCAGATGTGCTCAATCAAAAGTATGGTTTAACTCTGTTAGCTGAATGCACAGATCAGAAAGAAGTTTCACCGAATGATTCTGTGTAGTTTATATTTGAAGACATTCCTTTTTCCACTATTACCCTCTTAGCGCTCCGAATCTCCACTTGCATTTTCTACAAAAAGAGTGTTTCATAACTGCTCAATCAAAAATATGTTTTATCTCTGTTAACTGAATTTACAGATCAGAAATAAGTTTCACAGAATGCATCTGTGTAGTTTTTATTTGAAGATACTCTTTTTCCTAATGTAGGCCTCTTAGCGCTTAGAATGTCCAATTGCAGTTTCTACACAAAGAGTGTTTCAGAACGGCTCAATCAAAAGTAAGGTTCAACTCTGTTAGTTGAATGCACAGAACAGAAAGAATTTTCACAGAATGCTACTGTGTAGTTTATATTTGAATATATTCCTTTTTCAACTATTACCCTCTTAGAGCTCCGAATGTCCACTTGCATTTTCTACAGAAAGAGTGTTCAGAACTGCGCAATCAAAAGTATGGTTTAACTCTGTTAGCTTAATGAACATATCAGAAATAAGTTTCACACAATGCTTCTGTGTAGTTTTTATTTGAAGATATTATTTTTCCCAATAGAGGCCTCTTAGCGCTCAGAATGTCCAATTGCAGTTTCTACAGAAAGAGTGTTTCAGAAAGGCTCAATCAAAAGTAAGGTTCAATTCTGTTAGTTGAATGCACAGAACAGAAAGAAGTTTCATACAATGTTTCTGTGTAGTTTATATTTGAAAATATTCTTTTTTCCACTATTACCCACTTAGCGCTACGAATGTCCAGTTGCATTTTCTACAGACAGAGTGTTTCAAAACTGCTCAATCATAAGTATGGTTTAACTCTGTTAGCTGAATGCTCAGATCAGAAAGAAGTTTCACAGAATGCTTCTGTGTAGTTTATATTTGAATATATTCCTTTTTCCACTACTAATCTCTTAGCGCTCCAAATGTCCAGTTGCATTTTCTACAGAAAGAGTGTTCAGATCTGCTCAATCAAAAGTATGGTTTAACTCTGTTAGCTGAATGCACAGATCAGAAAGAAGTTTCACAGAATGATTCTGTGTAGTTTATATTTGGAGACATTCCTTTTTCCACTATTACCCTCTTAGCGCTCCGAATCTCCACTTGCATTTTCTACAGAAAGAGTGTTTCAGAACGGCTCAATCAAAACTAAGGTTCAACTCTTTTAGTTGAACAAACAGAACAGAAAGGAGTTTCACACAATTCTTCTGTGTAGTTTTTATTTGTAGACATTCTTTTTCCCAATATAGGCCTCTTAGCGCTCAGAATGTCCAATTGCAGTTTCTACAGAAAGAGTGTTTCAGAACGGCTCAATCAAAAGGAAGGTTCAACTCTGTTAGTTGAATGCACAGAACAGAAAGAAGTTTCATACAATGCTTCTGTGTAGTTTATATTTGAACATATACTTTTTTCCACTATTACCCACTTAGCGCTACGAATGTCCAGTTGCATTTTCTACAGACAGAGAGTTTCAAAACTGCTCAATCAAAAGTATGGTTTAACTCTGTTAGCTGTATGCTCAGATCAGAAAGAAGTTTCACAGAATGCTTCTGTGTAGTTTATATTTGCATATATTCCTTTTTCCACTACTACGCTCTTAGCGCTCCAAATGTCCAGTTGCATTTTCAACAGAAAGAGTGTTCAGATGTGCTCAATCAAAAGTATGGTTTAACTCTGTTAGCTGAATGCACAGATCAGAAAGAAGTTTCACCGAATGATTCTGTGTAGTTTATATTTGAAGACATTCCTTTTTCCACTATTACCCTCTTAGCGCTCCGAATCTCCACTTGCATTTTCTACAAAAAGAGTGTTTCATAACTGCTCAATCAAAAATATGTTTTATCTCTGTTAACTGAATTTACAGATCAGAAATAAGTTTCACAGAATGCATCTGTGTAGTTTTTATTTGAAGATATTCTTTTTCCTAATGTAGGCCTCTTAGCGCTTAGCATGTCCAATTGCAGTTTCTACACAAAGAGTGTTTCAGAACGGCTCAATCAAAAGTAAGGTTCAACTCTGTTAGTTGAATGCACAGAACAGAAAGAATTTTCACAGAATGCTACTGTGTAGTTTACATTTGAATATATTCCTTTTTCCACTATTACCCTCTTAGCGCTCCGAATGTCCACTTGCATTTTCTACAGAAAGAGTGTTCAGAACTGCGCAATCAAAAGTATGGTTTAACTCTGTTAGCTTAATGAACATATCAGAAATAAGTTTCACACAATGCTTCTGTGTAGTTTTTATTTGAAGATATTATTTTTCCCAATATAGGCCTCTTAGCGCTCAGAATGTCCAATTGCAGTTTCTACAGAAAGAGTGTTTCAGAAAGGCTCAATCAAAAGTAAGGTTCAACTCTGTTAGTTGAATGCACAGAACAGAAATAAGTTTCATACAATGCTTCTGTGTAGTTTATATTTGAAAATATTTTTTTTCCACTATTACCCACTTAGCGCTACGAAAGTCCAGTTGCATTTTCTACAGACAGAGTGTTTCAAAACTGCTCAATCATAAGTATGGTTTAACTCTGTTAGCTGAATGCTCAGATCAGAAAGAAGTTTCACAGAATGCTTCTGTGTAGTTTATATTTGAATATATTCCTTTTTCCACTACTACTCTCTTAGCGCTCCAAATGTCCAGTTGCATTTTCTACAGAAAGAGTGTTCAGATCTGCTCAATCAAAAGTATGGTTTAACTCTGTTAGCTGAATGCACAGATCAGAAAGAAGTTTCACAGAATGATTCTGTGTAGTTTATATTTGGAGACATTCCTTTTTCCACTATTACCCTCTTAGCGCTCCGAATCTCCACTTGCATTTTCTACAGAAAGAGTGTTTCAGAACGGCTCAATCATAACTAAGGTTCAACTCTTTTAGTTGAACAAACAGAACAGAAAGAAGTTTCACACAATTCTTCTGTGTAGTTTTTATTTGTAGACATTCTTTTTCCCAATATAGGCCTCTTAGCGCTCAGAATGTCCAATTGCAGTTTCTACAGAAAGAGTGTTTCAGAACGGCTCAATCAAAAGGAAGGTTCAACTCTGTTAGTTGAATGCACAGAACAGAAAGAAGTTTCATACAATGCTTCTGTGTAGTTTATATTTGAACATATTCTTTTTTCCACTATTACCCACTTAGCGCTACGAATGTCCAGTTGCATTTTCTACAGACAGAGAGTTTCAAAACTGCTCAATCAAAAGTATGGTTTAACTCTGTTAGCTGTATGCTCAGATCAGAAAGAAGTTTCACAGAATGCTTCTGTGTAGTTTATATTTGCATATATTCCTTTTTCCACTACTACGCTCTTAGCGCTCCAAATGTCCAGTTGCATTTTCTACAGAAAGAGTGTTCAGATCTGCTCAATCAAAAGTATGGTTTAACTCTGTTAGCTGAATGCACAGATCAGAAAGAAGTTTCACCGAATGATTCTGTGTAGTTTATATTTGAAGACATTCCTTTTTCCACTATTACCCTCTTAGCGCTCCGAATCTCCACTTGCATTTTCTACAAAAAGAGTGTTTCATAACTGCTCAATCAAAAATATGTTTTATCTCTGTTAACTGAATTTACAGATCAGAAATAAGTTTCACAGAATGCATCTGTGTAGTTTTTATTTGAAGATATTCTTTTTCCTAATGTAGGCCTCTTAGCGCTTAGCATGTCCAATTGCAGTTTCTACACAAAGAGTGTTTCAGAACGGCTCAATCAAAAGTAAGGTTCAACTCTGTTAGTTGAATGCACAGAACAGAAAGAATTTTCACAGAATGCTACTGTGTAGTTTACATTTGAATATATTCCTTTTTCCACTATTACCCTCTTAGCGCTCCGAATGTCCACTTGCATTTTCTACAGAAAGAGTGTTCAGAACTGCGCAATCAAAAGTATGGTTTAACTCTGTTACCTTAATGAACATATCAGAAATAAGTTTCACACAATGCTTCTGTGTAGTTTTTATTTGAAGACATTATTTTTCCCAATATAGGCCTCTTAGCGCTCAGAATGTCCAATTGCAGTTTCTACAGAAAGAGTGTTTCAGAAAGGCTCAATCAAAAGTAAGGTTCAACTCTGTTAGTTGAATGCACAGAACAGAAAGAAGTTTCATACAATGCTTCTGTGTAGTTTATATTTGAAAATATTCTTTTTTCCACTATTACCCACCTAGCGCTACGAATGTCCAGTTGCATTTTCTACAGACAGAGTGTTTCAAAACTGCTCAATCATAAGTATGGTTTAACTCTGTTAGCTGAATGCTCAGATCAGAAAGAAGTTTCACAGAATGCTTCTGTGTAGTTTATATTTGAATATATTCCTTTTTCCACTACTACTCTCTTAGCGCTCCAAATGTCCAGTTGCATTTTCTACAGAAAGAGTGTTCAGATCTGCTCAATCAAAAGTATGGTTTAACTCTGTTAGCTGAATGCACAGATCAGAAAGAAGTTTCACAGAATGATTCTGTGTAGTTTATATTTGGAGACATTCCTTTTTCCACTATTACCTTCTTAGCGCTCCGAATCCCCACTTGCATTTTCTACAGAAAGAGTGTTTCAGAACGGCTCAATCATAACTAAGGTTCAACTCTTTTAGTTGAACAAACAGAACAGAAAGTAGTTTCACACAATTCTTCTGTGTAGTTTTTATTTGTAGACATTCTTTTTCCCAATATAGGCCTCTTAGCGCTCAGAATGTCCAATTGCAGTTTCTACAGAAAGAGTGTTTCAGAACGGCTCAATCAAAAGGAAGGTTCAACTCTGTTAGTTGAATGCACAGAACAGAAAGAAGTTTCATACAATGCTTCTGTGTAGTTTATATTTGAACATATTCTTTTTTCCACTATTACCCACTTAGCGCTACGAATGTCCAGTTGCATTTTCTACAGACAGAGAGTTTCAAAACTGCTCAATCAAAAGTATGGTTTAACTCTGTTAGCTGTATGCTCAGATCAGAAAGAAGTTTCACAGAATGCTTCTGTGTAGTTTATATTTGCATATATTCCTTTTTCCACTACTACGCTCTTAGCGCTCCAAATGTCCAGTTGCATTTTCAACAGAAAGAGTGTTCAGATGTGCTCAATCAAAAGTATGGTTTAACTCTGTTAGCTGAATGCACAGATCAGAAAGAAGTTTCACCGAATGATTCTGTGTAGTTTATATTTGAAGACATTCCTTTTTCCACTATTACCCTCTTAGCGCTCCGAATCTCCACTTGCATTTTCTACAAAAAGAGTGTTTCATAACTGCTCAATCAAAAATATGTTTTATCTCTGTTAACTGAATTTACAGATCAGAAATAAGTTTCACAGAATGCATCTGTGTAGTTTTTATTTGAAGATATTCTTTTTCCTAATGTAGGCCTCTTAGCGCTTAGCATGTCCAATTGCAGTTTCTACACAAAGAGTGTTTCAGAACGGCTCAATCAAAAGTAAGGTTCAACTCTGTTAGTTGAATGCACAGAACAGAAAGAATTTTCACAGAATGCTACTGTGTAGTTTATATTTGAATATATTCCTTTTTCCACTATTACCCTCTTAGCGCTCCGAATGTCCACTTGCATTTTCTACAGAAAGAGTGTTCAGAACTGCGCAATCAAAAGTATGGTTTAACTCTGTTAGCTTAATGAACATATCAGAAATAAGTTTCACACAATGCTTCTGTGTAGTTTTTATTTGAAGATATTATTTTTCCCAATAGAGGCCTCTTAGCGCTCAGAATGTCCAATTGCAGTTTCTACAGAAAGAGTGTTTCAGAAAGGCTCAATCAAAAGTAAGGTTCAACTCTGTTAGTTGAACGCACAGAACAGAAAGAAGTTTCATACAATGCTTCTGTGTAGTTTATATTTGAAAATATTCTTTTTTCCACTATTACCCACTTAGCGCTAATAATGTCCAGTTGCATTTTCTACAGACAGAGTGTTTCAAAACTGCTCAATCATAAGTATGGTTTAACTCTGTTAGCTGAATGCTCAGATCAGAAAGAAGTTTCACAGAATGCTTCTGTGTAGTTTATATTTGAATATATTCCTTTTTCCACTACTACTCTCTTAGCGCTCCAAATGTCCAGTTGCATTTTCTACAGAAAGAGTGTTCAGATCTGCTCAATCAAAAGTATGGTTTAACTCTGTTAGCTGAATGCACAGATCAGAAAGAAGTTTCACCGAATGATTCTGTGTAGTTTATATTTGAAGACATTCCTTTTTCCACTATTACCCTCTTAGCGCTCCGAATCTCCACTTGCATTTTCTACAAAAAGAGTGTTTCATAACTGCTCAATCAAAAATATGTTTTATCTCTGTTAACTGAATTTACAGATCAGAAATAAGTTTCACAGAATGCATCTGTGTAGTTTTTATTTGAAGATATTCTTTTTCCTAATGTAGGCCTCTTAGCGCTTAGCATGTCCAATTGCAGTTTCTACACAAAGAGTGTTTCAGAACGGCTCAATCAAAAGTAAGGTTCAACTCTGTTAGTTGAATGCACAGAACAGAAAGAATTTTCACAGAATGCTACTGTGTAGTTTATATTTGAATATATTCCTTTTTCCACTATTACCCTCTTAGCGCTCCGAATGTCCACTTGCATTTTCTACAGAAAGAGTGTTCAGAACTGCGCAATCAAAAGTATGGTTTAACTCTGTTAGCTTAATGAACATATCAGAAATAAGTTTCACACAATGCTTCTGTGTAGTTTTTATTTGAAGATATTATTTTTCCCAATAGAGGCCTCTTAGCGCTCAGAATGTCCAATTGCAGTTTCTACAGAAAGAGTGTTTCAGAAAGGCTCAATCAAAAGTAAGGTTCAACTCTCTTAGTTGAATGCACAGAACAGAAATAAGTTTCATACAATGCTTCTGTGTAGTTTATATTTGAAAATATTTTTTTTCCACTATTACCCACTTAGCGCTACGAAAGTCCAGTTGCATTTTCTACAGACAGAGTGTTTCAAAACTGCTCAATCATAAGTATGGTTTAACTCTGTTAGCTGAATGCTCAGATCAGAAAGAAGTTTCACAGAATGCTTCTGTGTAGTTTATATTTGAATATATTCCTTTTTCCACTACTACTCTCTTAGCGCTCCAAATGTCCAGTTGCATTTTCTACAGAAAGAGTGTTCAGATCTGCTCAATCAAAAGTATGGTTTAACTCTGTTAGCTGAATGCACAGATCAGAAAGAAGTTTCACAGAATGATTCTGTGTAGTTTATATTTGGAGACATTCCTTTTTCCACTATTACCCTCTTAGCGCTCCGAATCTCCACTTGCATTTTCTACAGAAAGAGTGTTTCAGAACGGCTCAATCATAACTAAGGTTCAACTCTTTTAGTTGAACAAACAGAACAGAAAGAAGTTTCACACAATTCTTCTGTGTAGTTTTTATTTGTAGACATTCTTTTTCCCAATATAGGCCTCTTAGCGCTCAGAATGTCCAATTGCAGTTTCTACAGAAAGAGTGTTTCAGAACGGCTCAATCAAAAGGAAGGTTCAACTCTGTTAGTTGAATGCACAGAACAGAAAGAAGTTTCATACAATGCTTCTGTGTAGTTTATATTTGAACATATTCTTTTTTCCACTATTACCCACTTAGCGCTACGAATGTCCAGTTGCATTTTCTACAGACAGAGAGTTTCAAAACTGCTCAATCAAAAGTATGGTTTAACTCTGTTAGCTGTATGCTCAGATCAGAAAGAAGTTTCACAGAATGCTTCTGTGTAGTTTATATTTGCATATATTCCTTTTTCCACTACTACGCTCTTAGCGCTCCAAATGTCCAGTTGCATTTTCTACAGAAAGAGTGTTCAGATCTGCTCAATCAAAAGTATGGTTTAACTCTGTTAGCTGAATGCACAGAACAGAAAGAAGTTTCACCGAATGATTCTGTGTAGTTTATATTTGAAGACATTCCTTTTTCCACTATTACCCTCTTAGCGCTCCGAATCTCCACTTGCATTTTCTACAAAAAGAGTGTTTCATAACTGCTCAATCAAAAATATGTTTTATCTCTGTTAACTGAATTTACAGATCAGAAATAAGTTTCACAGAATGCATCTGTGTAGTTTTTATTTGAAGATATTCTTTTTCCTAATGTAGGCCTCTTAGCGCTTAGCATGTCCAATTGCAGTTTCTACACAAAGAGTGTTTCAGAACGGCTCAATCAAAAGTAAGGTTCAACTCTGTTAGTTGAATGCACAGAACAGAAAGAATTTTCACAGAATGCTACTGTGTAGTTTACATTTGAATATATTCCTTTTTCCACTATTACCCTCTTAGCGCTCCGAATGTCCACTTGCATTTTCTACAGAAAGAGTGTTCAGAACTGCGCAATCAAAAGTATGGTTTAACTCTGTTACCTTAATGAACATATCAGAAATAAGTTTCACACAATGCTTCTGTGTAGTTTTTATTTGAAGATATTATTTTTCCCAATATAGGCCTCTTAGCGCTCAGAATGTCCAATTGCAGTTTCTACAGAAAGAGTGTTTCAGAAAGGCTCAATCAAAAGTAAGGTTCAACTCTGTTAGTTGAATGCACAGAACAGAAAGAAGTTTCATACAATGCTTCTGTGTAGTTTATATTTGAAAATATTCTTTTTTCCACTATTACCCACCTAGCGCTACGAATGTCCAGTTGCATTTTCTACAGACAGAGTGTTTCAAAACTGCTCAATCATAAGTATGGTTTAACTCTGTTAGCTGAATGCTCAGATCAGAAAGAAGTTTCACAGAATGCTTCTGTGTAGTTTATATTTGAATATATTCCTTTTTCCACTACTACTCTCTTAGCGCTCCAAATGTCCAGTTGCATTTTCTACAGAAAGAGTGTTCAGATCTGCTCAATCAAAAGTATGGTTTAACTCTGTTAGCTGAATGCACAGATCAGAAAGAAGTTTCACAGAATGATTCTGTGTAGTTTATATTTGGAGACATTCCTTTTTCCACTATTACCTTCTTAGCGCTCCGAATCCCCACTTGCATTTTCTACAGAAAGAGTGTTTCAGAACGGCTCAATCATAACTAAGGTTCAACTCTTTTAGTTGAACAAACAGAACAGAAAGTAGTTTCACACAATTCTTCTGTGTAGTTTTTATTTGTAGACATTCTTTTTCCCAATATAGGCCTCTTAGCGCTCAGAATGTCCAATTGCAGTTTCTACAGAAAGAGTGTTTCAGAACGGCTCAATCAAAAGGAAGGTTCAACTCTGTTAGTTGAATGCACAGAACAGAAAGAAGTTTCATACAATGCTTCTGTGTAGTTTATATTTGAACATATTCTTTTTTCCACTATTACCCACTTAGCGCTACGAATGTCCAGTTGCATTTTCTACAGACAGAGAGTTTCAAAACTGCTCAATCAAAAGTATGGTTTAACTCTGTTAGCTGTATGCTCAGATCAGAAAGAAGTTTCACAGAATGCTTCTGTGTAGTTTATATTTGCATATATTCCTTTTTCCACTACTACGCTCTTAGCGCTCCAAATGTCCAGTTGCATTTTCAACAGAAAGAATGTTCAGATGTGCTCAATCAAAAGTATGGTTTAACTCTGTTAGCTGAATGCACAGATCAGAAAGAAGTTTCACCGAATGATTCTGTGTAGTTTATATTTGAAGACATTCCTTTTTCCACTATTACCCTCTTAGCGCTCCGAATCTCCACTTGCATTTTCTACAAAAAGAGTGTTTCATAACTGCTCAATCAAAAATATGTTTTATCTCTGTTAACTGAATTTACAGATCAGAAATAAGTTTCACAGAATGCATCTGTGTAGTTTTTATTTGAAGATATTCTTTTTCCTAATGTAGGCCTCTTAGCGCTTAGCATGTCCAATTGCAGTTTCTACACAAAGAGTGTTTCAGAACGGCTCAATCAAAAGTAAGGTTCAACTCTGTTAGTTGAATGCACAGAACAGAAAGAATTTTCACAGAATGCTACTGTGTAGTTTATATTTGAATATATTCCTTTTTCCACTATTACCCTCTTAGCGCTCCGAATGTCCACTTGCATTTTCTACAGAAAGAGTGTTCAGAACTGCGCAATCAAAAGTATGGTTTAACTCTGTTAGCTTAATGAACATATCAGAAATAAGTTTCACACAATGCTTCTGTGTAGTTTTTATTTGAAGATATTATTTTTCCCAATAGAGGCCTCTTAGCGCTCAGAATGTCCAATTGCAGTTTCTACAGAAAGAGTGTTTCAGAAAGGCTCAATCAAAAGTAAGGTTCAACTCTGTTAGTTGAACGCACAGAACAGAAAGAAGTTTCATACAATGCTTCTGTGTAGTTTATATTTGAAAATATTCTTTTTTCCACTATTACCCACTTAGCGCTAATAATGTCCAGTTGCATTTTCTACAGACAGAGTGTTTCAAAACTGCTCAATCATAAGTATGGTTTAACTCTGTTAGCTGAATGCTCAGATCAGAAAGAAGTTTCACAGAATGCTTCTGTGTAGTTTATATTTGAATATATTCCTTTTTCCACTACTACTCTCTTAGCGCTCCAAATGTCCAGTTGCATTTTCTACAGAAAGAGTGTTCAGATCTGCTCAATCAAAAGTATGGTTTAACTCTGTTAGCTGAATGCACAGATCAGAAAGAAGTTTCACCGAATGATTCTGTGTAGTTTATATTTGAAGACATTCCTTTTTCCACTATTACCCTCTTAGCGCTCCGAATCTCCACTTGCATTTTCTACAAAAAGAGTGTTTCATAACTGCTCAATCAAAAATATGTTTTATCTCTGTTAACTGAATTTACAGATCAGAAATAAGTTTCACAGAATGCATCTGTGTAGTTTTTATTTGAAGATATTCTTTTTCCTAATGTAGGCCTCTTAGCGCTTAGCATGTCCAATTGCAGTTTCTACACAAAGAGTGTTTCAGAACGGCTCAATCAAAAGTAAGGTTCAACTCTGTTAGTTGAATGCACAGAACAGAAAGAATTTTCACAGAATGCTACTGTGTAGTTTATATTTGAATATATTCCTTTTTCCACTATTACCCTCTTAGCGCTCCGAATGTCCACTTGCATTTTCTACAGAAAGAGTGTTCAGAACTGCGCAATCAAAAGTATGGTTTAACTCTGTTAGCTTAATGAACATATCAGAAATAAGTTTCACACAATGCTTCTGTGTAGTTTTTATTTGAAGATATTATTTTTCCCAATAGAGGCCTCTTAGCGCTCAGAATGTCCAATTGCAGTTTCTACAGAAAGAGTGTTTCAGAAAGGCTCAATCAAAAGTAAGGTTCAACTCTGTTAGTTGAATGCACAGAACAGAAAGAAGTTTCATACAATGCTTCTGTGTAGTTTATATTTGAAAATATTCTTTTTTCCACTATTACCCACTTAGCGCTACGAATGTCCAGTTGCATTTTCTACAGACAGAGTGTTTCAAAACTGCTCAATCATAAGTATGGTTTAACTCTGTTAGCTGAATGCTCAGATCAGAAAGAAGTTTCACAGAATGCTTCTGTGTAGTTTATATTTGAATATATTCCTTTTTCCACTACTAATCTCTTAGCGCTCCAAATGTCCAGTTGCATTTTCTACAGAAAGAGTGTTCAGATCTGCTCAATCAAAAGTATGGTTTAACTCTGTTAGCTGAATGCACAGATCAAAAAGAAGTTTCACAGAATGATTCTGTGTAGTTTATATTTGGAGACATTCCTTTTTCCACTATTACCCTCTTAGCGCTCCGAATCTCCACTTGCATTTTCTACAGAAAGAGTGTTTCAGAACGGCTCAATCAAAACTAAGGTTCAACTCTTTTAGTTGAACAAACAGAACAGAAAGGAGTTTCACACAATTCTTCTGTGTAGTTTTTATTTGTAGACATTCTTTTTCCCAATATAGGCCTCTTAGCGCTCAGAATGTCCAATTGCAGTTTCTACAGAAAGAGTGTTTCAGAACGGCTCAATCAAAAGGAAGGTTCAACTCTGTTAGTTGAATGCACAGAACAGAAAGAAGTTTCATACAATGCTTCTGTGTAGTTTATATTTGAACATATTCTTTTTTCCACTATTACCCACTTAGCGCTACGAATGTCCAGTTGCATTTTCTACAGACAGAGAGTTTCAAAACTGCTCAATCAAAAGTATGGTTTAACTCTGTTAGCTGTATGCTCAGATCAGAAAGAAGTTTCACAGAATGCTTCTGTGTAGTTTATATTTGCATATATTCCTTTTTCCACTACTACGCTCTTAGCGCTCCAAATGTCCAGTTGCATTTTCAACAGAAAGAGTGTTCAGATGTGCTCAATCAAAAGTATGGTTTAACTCTGTTAGCTGAATGCACAGATCAGAAAGAAGTTTCACCGAATGATTCTGTGTAGTTTATATTTGAAGACATTCCTTTTTCCACTATTACCCTCTTAGCGCTCCGAATCTCCACTTGCATTTTCTACAAAAAGAGTGTTTCATAACTGCTCAATCAAAAATATGTTTTATCTCTGTTAACTGAATTTACAGATCAGAAATAAGTTTCACAGAATGCATCTGTGTAGTTTTTATTTGAAGATATTCTTTTTCCTAATGTAGGCCTCTTAGCGCTTAGCATGTCCAATTGCAGTTTCTACACAAAGAGTGTTTCAGAACGGCTCAATCAAAAGTAAGGTTCAACTCTGTTAGTTGAATGCACAGAACAGAAAGAATTTTCACAGAATGCTACTGTGTAGTTTATATTTGAATATATTCCTTTTTCCACTATTACCCTCTTAGCGCTCCGAATGTCCACTTGCATTTTCTACAGAAAGAGTGTTCAGAACTGCGCAATCAAAAGTATGGTTTAACTCTGTTAGCTTAATGAACATATCAGAAATAAGTTTCACACAATGCTTCTGTGTAGTTTTTATTTGAAGATATTATTTTTCCCAATAGAGGCCTCTTAGCGCTCAGAATGTCCAATTGCAGTTTCTACAGAAAGAGTGTTTCAGAAAGGCTCAATCAAAAGTAAGGTTCAACTCTGTTAGTTGAATGCACAGAACAGAAAGAAGTTTCATACAATGCTTCTGTGTAGTTTATATTTGAAAATATTCTTTTTTCCACTATTACCCACTTAGCGCTACGAATGTCCAGTTGCATTTTCTACAGACAGAGTGTTTCAAAACTGCTCAATCATAAGTATGGTTTAACTCTGTTAGCTGAATGCTCAGATCAGAAAGAAGTTTCACAGAATGCTTCTGTGTAGTTTATATTTGAATATATTCCTTTTTCCACTACTACTCTCTTAGCGCTCCAAATGTCCAGTTGCATTTTCTACAGAAAGAGTGTTCAGATCTGCTCAATCAAAAGTATGGTTTAACTCTGTTAGCTGAATGCACAGATCAGAAAGAAGTTTCACAGAATGATTCTGTGTAGTTTATATTTGGAGACATTCCTTTTTCCACTATTACCCTCTTAGCGCTCCGAATCTCCACTTGCATTTTCTACAGAAAGAGTGTTTCAGAACGGCTCAATCATAACTAAGGTTCAACTCTTTTAGTTGAACAAACAGAACAGAAAGAAGTTTCACACAATTCTTCTGTGTAGTTTTTATTTGTAGACATTCTTTTTCCCAATAGAGGCCTCTTAGCGCTCAGAATGTCCAATTGCAGTTTCTACAGAAAGAGTGTTTCAGAACGGCTCAATCAAAAGGAAGGTTCAACTCTGTTAGTTGAATGCACAGAACAGAAAGAAGTTTCATACAATGCTTCTGTGTAGTTTATATTTGAACATATTCTTTTTTCCACTATTACCCACTTAGCGCTACGAATGTCCAGTTGCATTTTCTACAGACAGAGAGTTTCAAAACTGCTCAATCAAAAGTATGGTTTAACTCTGTTAGCTGTATGCTCAGATCAGAAAGAAGTTTCACAGAATGCTTCTGTGTAGTTTATATTTGCATATATTCCTTTTTCCACTACTACGCTCTTAGCGCTCCAAATGTCCAGTTGCATTTTCAACAGAAAGAGTGTTCAGATGTGCTCAATCAAAAGTATGGTTTAACTCTGTTAGCTGAATGCACAGATCAGAAAGAAGTTTCACCGAATGATTCTGTGTAGTTTATATTTGAAGACATTCCTTTTTCCACTATTACCCTCTTAGCGCTCCGAATCTCCACTTGCATTTTCTACAAAAAGAGTGTTTCATAACTGCTCAATCAAAAATATGTTTTATCTCTGTTAACTGAATTTACAGATCAGAAATAAGTTTCACAGAATGCATCTGTGTAGTTTTTATTTGAAGATATTCTTTTTCCTAATGTAGGCCTCTTAGCGCTTAGCATGTCCAATTGCAGTTTCTACACAAAGAGTGTTTCAGAACGGCTCAATCAAAAGTAAGGTTCAACTCTGTTAGTTGAATGCACAGAACAGAAAGAATTTTCACAGAATGCTACTGTGTAGTTTATATTTGAATATATTCCTTTTTCCACTATTACCCTCTTAGCGCTCCGAATGTCCACTTGCATTTTCTACAGAAAGAGTGTTCAGAACTGCGCAATCAAAAGTATGGTTTAACTCTGTTAGCTTAATGAACATATCAGAAATAAGTTTCACACAATGCTTCTGTGTAGTTTTTATTTGAAGATATTATTTTTCCCAATAGAGGCCTCTTAGCGCTCAGAATGTCCAATTGCAGTTTCTACAGAAAGAGTGTTTCAGAAAGGCTCAATCAAAAGTAAGGTTCAACTCTGTTAGTTGAATGCACAGAACAGAAAGAAGTTTCATACAATGCTTCTGTGTAGTTTATATTTGAAAATATTCTTTTTTCCACTATTACCCACTTAGCGCTACGAATGTCCAGTTGCATTTTCTACAGACAGAGTGTTTCAAAACTGCTCAATCATAAGTATGGTTTAACTCTGTTAGCTGAATGCTCAGATCAGAAAGAAGTTTCACAGAATGCTTCTGTGTAGTTTATATTTGAATATATTCCTTTTTCCACTACTAATCTCTTAGCGCTCCAAATGTCCAGTTGCATTTTCTACAGAAAGAGTGTTCAGATCTGCTCAATCAAAAGTATGGTTTAACTCTGTTAGCTGAATGCACAGATCAGAAAGAAGTTTCACAGAATGATTCTGTGTAGTTTATATTTGGAGACATTCCTTTTTCCACTATTACCCTCTTAGCGCTCCGAATCTCCACTTGCATTTTCTACAGAAAGAGTGTTTCAGAACGGCTCAATCAAAACTAAGGTTCAACTCTTTTAGTTGAACAAACAGAACAGAAAGGAGTTTCACACAATTCTTCTGTGTAGTTTTTATTTGTAGACATTCTTTTTCCCAATATAGGCCTCTTAGCGCTCAGAATGTCCAATTGCAGTTTCTACAGAAAGAGTGTTTCAGAACGGCTCAATCAAAAGGAAGGTTCAACTCTGTTAGTTGAATGCACAGAACAGAAAGAAGTTTCATACAATGCTTCTGTGTAGTTTATATTTGAACATATTCTTTTTTCCACTATTACCCACTTAGCGCTACGAATGTCCAGTTGCATTTTCTACAGACAGAGAGTTTCAAAACTGCTCAATCAAAAGTATGGTTTAACTCTGTTAGCTGTATGCTCAGATCAGAAAGAAGTTTCACAGAATGCTTCTGTGTAGTTTATATTTGCATATATTCCTTTTTTCACTACAACGCTCTTAGCGCTCCAAACGTCCAGTTGCATTTTCAACAGAAAGAGTGTTCAGATGTGCTCAATCAAAAGTATGGTTTAACTCTGTTAGCTGAATGCACAGATCAGAAAGAAGTTTCACCGAATGATTCTGTGTAGTTTATATTTGAAGACATTCCTTTTTCCACTATTACCCTCTTAGCGCTCCGAATCTCCACTTGCATTTTCTACAAAAAGAGTGTTTCATAACTGCTCAATCAAAAATATGTTTTATCTCTGTTAACTGAATTTACAGATCAGAAATAAGTTTCACAGAATGCATCTGTGTAGTTTTTATTTGAAGATATTCTTTTTCCTAATGTAGGCCTCTTAGCGCTTAGCATGTCCAATTGCAGTTTCTACACAAAGAGTGTTTCAGAACGGCTCAATCAAAAGTAAGGTTCAACTCTGTTAGTTGAATGCACAGAACAGAAAGAATTTTCACAGAATGCTACTGTGTAGTTTATATTTGAATATATTCCTTTTTCCACTATTACCCTCTTAGCGCTCCGAATGTCCACTTGCATTTTCTACAGAAAGAGTGTTCAGAACTGCGCAATCAAAAGTATGGTTTAACTCTGTTAGCTTAATGAACATATCAGAAATAAGTTTCACACAATGCTTCTGTGTAGTTTTTATTTGAAGATATTATTTTTCCCAATAGAGGCCTCTTAGCGCTCAGAATGTCCAATTGCAGTTTCTACAGAAAGAGTGTTTCAGAAAGGCTCAATCAAAAGTAAGGTTCAACTCTGTTAGTTGAATGCACAGAACAGAAAGAAGTTTCATACAATGCTTCTGTGTAGTTTATATTTGAAAATATTCTTTTTTCCACTATTACCCACTTAGCGCTACGAATGTCCAGTTGCATTTTCTACAGACAGAGTGTTTCAAAACTGCTCAATCATAAGTATGGTTTAACTCTGTTAGCTGAATGCTCAGATCAGAAAGAAGTTTCACAGAATGCTTCTGTGTAGTTTATATTTGAATATATTCCTTTTTCCACTACTAATCTCTTAGCGCTCCAAATGTCCAGTTGCATTTTCTACAGAAAGAGTGTTCAGATCTGCTCAATCAAAAGTATGGTTTAAGTCTGTTAGCTGAATGCACAGATCAGAAAGAAGTTTCACAGAATGATTCTGTGTAGTTTATGTTTGGAGACATTCCTTTTTCCACTATTACCCTCTTAGCGCTCCGAATCTCCACTTGCATTTTCTACAGAAAGAGTGTTTCAGAACGGCTCAATCATAACTAAGGTTCAACTCTTTTAGTTGAACAAACAGAACAGAAAGAAGTTTCACACAATTCTTCTGTGTAGTTTTTATTTGTAGACATTCTTTTTCCCAATATAGGCCTCTTAGCGCTCAGAATGTCCAATTGCAGTTTCTACAGAAAGAGTGTTTCAGAACGGCTCAATCAAAAGGAAGGTTCAACTCTGTTAGTTGAATGCACAGAACAGAAAGAAGTTTCATACAATGCTTCTGTGTAGTTTATATTTGAACATATTCTTTTTTCCACTATTACCCACTTAGCGCTACGAATGTCCAGTTGCATTTTCTACAGACAGAGAGTTTCAAAACTGCTCAATAAAAAGTATGGTTTAACTCTGTTAGCTGTATGCTCAGATCAGAAAGAAGTTTCACAGAATGCTTCTGTGTAGTTTATATTTGCATATATTCCTTTTTCCACTACTACGCTCTTAGCGCTCCAAACGTCCAGTTGCATTTTCAACAGAAAGAGTGTTCAGATGTGCTCAATCAAAAGTATGGTTTAACTCTGTTAGGTGAATGCACAGATCAGAAAGAAGTTTCACCGAATGATTCTGTGTAGTTTATATTTGAAGACATTCCTTTTTCCACTATTACCCTCTTAGCGCTCCGAATCTCCACTTGCATTTTCTACAAAAAGAGTGTTTAATAACTGCTCAATCAAAAATATGTTTTATCTCTGTTAACTGAATTTACAGATCAGAAATAAGTTTCACAGAATGCATCTGTGTAGTTTTTATTTGAAGATATTCTTTTTCCTAATGTAGGCCTCTTAGCGCTTAGCATGTCCAATTGCAGTTTCTACACAAAGAGTGTTTCAGAACGGCTCAATCAAAAGTAAGGTTCAACTCTGTTAGTTGAATACACAGAACAGAAAGGATTTTCACAGAATGCTACTGTGTAGTTTACATTTGAATATATTCCTTTTTCCACTATTACACTCTTAGCGCTCCGAATGTCCACTTGCATTTTCTACAGAAAGAGTGTTCAGAACTGCGCAATCAAAAGTATGGTTTAACTCTGTTAGCTTAATGAACATATCAGAAATATGTTTCACACAATGCTTCTGTGTAGTTTTTATTTGAAGATATTATTTTTCCCAATATAGGCCTCTTAGCGCTCAGAATGTCCAATTGCAGTTTCTACAGAAAGAGTGTTTCAGAAAGGCTCAATCAAAAGTAAGGTTCAACTCTGTTAGTTGAATGCACAGAACAGAAAGAAGTTTCATACAATGCTTCTGTGTAGTTTATATTTGAAAATATTCTTTTTTCCACTATTACCCACTTAGCGCTACGAATGTCCAGTTGCATTTTCTACAGAGAGAGTGTTTCAAAACTGCTCAATCATAAGTATGGTTTAACTCTGTTAGCTGAATGCTCAGATCAGAAAGAAGTTTCACAGAATGCTTCTGTGTAGTTTATATTTGAATATATTCCTTTTTCCACTACTACTCTCTTAGCGCTCCAAATGTCCAGTTGCATTTTCTACAGAAAGAGTGTTCAGATCTGCTCAATCAAAAGTATGGTTTAACTCTGTTAGCTGAATGCACAGATCAGAAAGAAGTTTCACAGAATGATTCTGTGTAGTTTATATTTGGAGACATTCCTTTTTCCACTATTACCCTCTTAGCGCTCCGAATCTCCACTTGCATTTTCTACAGAAAGAGTGTTTCAGAACGGCTCAATCAAAACTAAGGTTCAACTCTTTTAGTTGAACAAACAGAACAGAAAGTAGTTTCACACAATTCTTCTGTGTAGTTTTTATTTGTAGACATTCTTTTTCCCAATATAGGCCTCTTAGCGCTCAGAATGTCCAATTGCAGTTTCTACAGAAAGAGTGTTTCAGAACGGCTCAATCAAAAGGAAGGTTCAACTCTGTTAGTTGAATGCACAGAACAGAAAGAAGTTTCATACAATGCTTCTGTGTAGTTTATATTTGAACATATTCTTTTTTCCACTATTACCCACTTAGCGCTACGAATGTCCAGTTGCATTTTCTACAGACAGAGAGTTTCAAAACTGCTCAATCAAAAGTATGGTTTAACTCTGATAGCTGTATGCTCAGATCAGAAAGAAGTTTCACAGAATGCTTCTGTGTAGTTTATATTTGCATATATTCCTTTTTCCACTACTACGCTCTTAGCGCTCCAAATGTCCAGTTGCATTTTCAACAGAAAGAGTGTTCAGATGTGCTCAATCAAAAGTATGGTTTAACTCTGTTAGCTGAATGCACAGATCAGAAAGAAGTTTCACCGAATGATTCTGTGTAGTTTATATTTGAAGACATTCCTTTTTCCACTATTACCCTCTTAGCGCTCCGAATCTCCACTTGCATTTTCTACAAAAAGAGTGTTTCATAACTGCTCAATCAAAAATATGTTTTATCTCTGTTAACTGAATTTACAGATCAGAAATAAGTTTCACAGAATGCATCTGTGTAGTTTTTATTTGAAGATATTCTTTTTCCTAATGTAGGCCTCTTAGCGCTTAGCATGTCCAACTGCAGTTTCTACACAAAGAGTGTTTCAGAACGGCTCAATCAAAAGTAAGGTTCAACTCTGTTAGTTGAATGCACAGAACAGAAAGAATTTTCACAGAATGCTACTGTGTAGTTTATATTTGAATATATTCCTTTTTCCACTATTACCCTCTTAGCGCTCCGAATGTCCACTTGCATTTTCTACAGAAAGAGTGTTCAGAACTGCGCAATCAAAAGTATGGTTTAACTCTGTTAGCTTAATGAACATATCAGAAATAAGTTTCACACAATGCTTCTGTGTAGTTTTTATTTGAAGATATTATTTTTCCCAATATAGGCCTCTTAGCGCTCAGAATGTCCAATTGCAGTTTCTACAGAAAGAGTGTTTCAGAAAGGCTCAATCAAAAGTAAGGTTCAACTCTGTTAGTTGAATGCACAGAACAGAAAGAAGTTTCATACAATGCTTCTGTGTAGTTTATATTTGAAAATATTCTTTATTCCACTATTACCCACTTAGCGCTACGAATGTCCAGTTGCATTTTCTACAGACAGAGTGTTTCAAAACTGCTCAATCATAAGTATGGTTTAACTCTGTTAGCTGAATGCTCAGATCAGAAAGAAGTTTCACAGAATGCTTCTGTGTAGTTTATATTTGAATATATTCCTTTTTCCACTACTACTCTCTTAGCGCTCCAAATGTCCAGTTGCATTTTCTACAGAAAGAGTGTTCAGATCTGCTCAATCAAAAGTATGGTTTAACTCTGTTAGCTGAATGCACAGATCAGAAAGAAGTTTCACAGAATGATTCTGTGTAGTTTATATTTGGAGACATTCCTTTTTCCACTATTACCCTCTTAGCGCTCCGAATCTCCACTTGCATTTTCTACAGAAAGAGTGTTTCAGAAAGGCTCAATCATAACTAAGGTTCAACTCTTTTAGTTGAACAAACAGAACAGAAAGAAGTTTCACACAATTCTTCTGTGTAGTTTTTATTTGTAGACATTCTTTTTCCCAATATAGGCCTCTTAGCGCTCAGAATGTCCAATTGCAGTTTCTACAGAAAGAGTGTTTCAGAACGGCTCAGTCAAAAGGAAGGTTCAACTCTGTTAGTTGAATGCACAGAACAGAAAGAAGTTTCATACAATGCTTCTGTGTAGTTTATATTTGAACATATTCTTTTTTCCACTATTACCCACTTAGCGCTACGAATGTCCAGTTGCATTTTCTACAGACAGAGAGTTTCAAAACTGCTCAATCAAAAGTATGGTTTAACTCTGTTAGCTGTATGCTCAGATCAGAAAGAAGATTCACAGAATGCTTCTGTGTAGTTTATATTTGCATATATTCCTTTTTCCACTACTACGCTCTTAGCGCTCAAAATATCCAGTTGCATTTTCAACAGAAAGAGTGTTCAGATGTGCTCAATCAAAAGTATGGTTTAACTCTGTTAGCTGAATGCACAGATCAGAAAGAAGTTTCACCGAATGATTCTGTGTAGTTTATATTTGAAGACATTCCTTTTTCCACTATTACCCTCTTAGCGCTCCGAATCTCCACTTGCATTTTCTACAAAAAGAGTGTTTCATAACTGCTCAATCAAAAATATGTTTTATCTCTGTTAACTGAATTTACAGATCAGAAATAAGTTTCACAGAATGCATCTGTGTAGTTTTTATTTGAAGATATTCTTTTTCCTAATGTAGGCCTCTTAGCGCTTAGCATGTCCAATTGAGGTTTCTACACAAAGAGTGTTTCAGAACGGCTCAATCTAAATTAAGGTTCAACTCTGTTAGTTGAATGCACAGAACAGAAAGAATTTTCACAGAATGCTACTGTGTAGTTTACATTTGAATATATTCCTTTTTCCACTATTACCCTCTTAGCGCTCCGAATGTCCACTTGCATTTTCTACAGAAAGAGTGTTCAGAACTGCGCAATCAAAAGTATGGTTTAACTCTGTTAGCTTAATGAACATATCAGAAATAAGTTTCACACAATGCTTCTGTGTAGTTTTTATTTGAAGATATTATTTTTCCCAATATAGGCCTCTTAGCGCTCAGAATGTCCAATTGCAGTTTCTACAGAAAGAGTGTTTCAGAAAGGCTCAATCAAAAGTAAGGTTCAACTCTGTTAGTTGAATGCACAGAACAGAAAGAAGTTTCATACAATGCTTCTGTGTAGTTTATATTTGAACATATTCTTTTTTCCACTATTACCCACTTAGCGCTACGAATGTCCAATTGCATTTTCTACAGACAGAGTGTTTCAAAACTGCTCAATCATAAGTATGGTTTAACTCTGTTAGCTGAATGCTCAGATCAGAAAGAAGTTTCACAGAATGCTTCTGTGTAGTCTATATTTGAATATATTCCTTTTTCCACTACTACTCTCTTAGCGCTCCAAATGTCCAGTTGCATTTTCTACAGAAAGAGTGTTCAGATCTGCTCAATCAAAAGTATGGTTTAACTCTGTTAGCTGAATGCACAGATCAGAAAGAAGTTTCACAGAATGATTCTGTGTAGTTTATATTTGGAGACATTCCTTTTTCCACTATTACCCTCTTAGCGCTCCGAATCTCCACTTGCATTTTCTACAGAAAGAGTGTTTCAGAAAGGCTCAATCATAACTAAGGTTCAACTCTTTTAGTTGAACAAACAGAACAGAAAGAAGTTTCACACAATTCTTCTGTGTAGTTTTTATTTGTAGACATTCTTTTTCCCAATATAGGCCTCTTAGCGCTCAGAATGTCCAATTGCAGTTTCTACAGAAAGAGTGTTTCAGAACGGCTCAATCAAAAGGAAGGTTCAACTCTGTTAGTTGAATGCACAGAACAGAAAGAAGTTTCATACAATGCTTCTGTGTAGTTTATATTTGAACATATTCTTTTTTCCACTATTACCCACTTAGCGCTACGAATGTCCAGTTGCATTTTCTACAGACAGAGAGTTTCAAAACTGCTCAATCAAAAGTATGGTTTAACTCTGTTAGCTGTATGCTCAGATCAGAAAGAAGTTTCACAGAATGCTTCTGTGTAGTTTATATTTGCATATATTCCTTTTTCCACTACTACGCTCTTAGCGCTCAAAATATCCAGTTGCATTTTCAACAGAAAGAGTGTTCAGATGTGCTCAATCAAAAGTATGGTTTAACTCTGTTAGCTGAATGCACAGATCAGAAAGAAGTTTCACCGAATGATTCTGTGTAGTTTATATTTGAAGACATTCCTTTTTCCACTATTACCCTCTTAGCGCTCCGAATCTCCACTTGCATTTTCTACAAAAAGAGTGTTTCATAACTGCTCAATCAAAAATATGTTTTATCTCTGTTAACGGAATTTACAGATCAGAAATAAGTTTCACAGAATGCATCTGTGTAGTTTTTATTTGAAGATATTCTTTTTCCTAATGTAGGCCTCTTAGCGCTTAGCATGTCCAATTGAGGTTTCTACACAAAGAGTGTTTCAGAACGGCTCAATCTAAATTAAGGTTCAACTCTGTTAGTTGAATGCACAGAACAGAAAGAATTTTCACAGAATGCTACTGTGTAGTTTACATTTGAATATATTCCTTTTTCCACTATTACCCTCTTAGCGCTCCGAATGTCCACTTGCATTTTCTACAGAAAGAGTGTTCAGAACTGCGCAATCAAAAGTATGGTTTAACTCTGTTAGCTTAATGAACATATCAGAAATAAGTTTCACACAATGCTTCTGTGTAGTTTTTATTTGAAGATATTATTTTTCCCAATATAGGCCTCTTAGCGCTCAGAATGTCCAATTGCAGTTTCTACAGAAAGAGTGTTTCAGAAAGGCTCAATCAAAAGTAAGGTTCAACTCTGTTAGTTGAATGCACAGAACAGAAAGAAGTTTCATACAATGCTTCTGTGTAGTTTATATTTGAACATATTCTTTTTTCCACTATTACCCACTTAGCGCTACGAATGTCCAATTGCATTTTCTACAGACAGAGTGTTTCAAAACTGCTCAATCATAAGTATGGTTTAACTCTGTTAGCTGAATGCTCAGATCAGAAAGAAGTTTCACAGAATGCTTCTGTGTAGTCTATATTTGAATATATTCCTTTTTCCACTACTACTCTCTTAGCGCTCCAAATGTCCAGTTGCATTTTCTACAGAAAGAGTGTTCAGAACTGCTGAATCAAAAGTATGGTTTAACTCTGTTAGCTGAATGCACAGATCAGAAAGAAGTTTCACAGAATGATTCTGTGTAGTTTATATTTGGAGACATTCCTTTTTCCACTATTACCCTCTTAGCGCTCCGAACCTCCACTTGCATTTTCTACAGAAAGAGTGTTTCAGAACGGCTCAATCAAAACTAAGGTTCAACTCTTTTAGTTGAACAAACAGAACAGAAAGTAGTTTCACACAATTCTTCTGTGTAGTTTTTATTTGTAGACATTCTTTTTCCCAATATAGGCCTCTTAGCGCTCAGAATGTCCAATTGCAGTTTCTACAGAAAGAGTGTTTCAGAACGGCTCAATCAAAAGGAAGGTTCAACTCTGTTAGTTGAATGCACAGAACAGAAAGAAGTTTCATACAATGCTTCTGTGTAGTTTATATTTGAACATATTCTTTTTTCCACTATTACCCACTTAGCGCTACGAATGTCCAGTTGCATTTTCTACAGACAGAGAGTTTCAAAACTGCTCAATCAAAAGTATGGTTTAACTCAGTTAGCTGTATGCTCAGATCAGAAAGAAGTTTCACAGAATGCTTCTGTGTAGTTTATATTTGCATATAATCCTTTTTCCACTACTACGCTCTTAGCGCTCCAAATGTCCAGTTGCATTTTCAACAGAAAGAGTGTTCAGATGTGCTCAATCAAAAGTATGGTTTAACTCTGTTAGCTGAATGCACAGATCAGAAAGAAGTTTCACCGAATGATTCTGTGTAGTTTATATTTGGAGACATTCCTTTTTCCACTATTACCCTCTTAGCGCTCCGAATCTCCACTTGCATTTTCTACAGAAAGAGTGTTTCAGAACGGCTCAATCAAAACTAAGGTTCAACGCTTTTAGTTGAACAAACAGAACAGAAAGAAGTTTCACACAATTCTTCTGTGTAGTTTTTATTTGTAGACATTCTTTTTCCCAATATAGGCCTCTTAGCGCTCAGAATGTCCAATTGCAGTTTCTACAGAAAGAGTGTTTCAGAACGGCTCAATCAAAAGTAAGGTTCAACTCTGTTAGTTGAATGCACAGAACAGAAAGTAGTTTCATACAATGCTTCTGTGTAGTTTATATTTGAACATATTCTTTTTTCCACTATTACCCACTTAGCGCTACGAATGTCCAGTTGCATTTTCTACAGACAGAGTGTTTCAAAACTGCTCAATCAAAAGTATGGTTTAACTCTGTTAGCTGTATGCTCAGATCAGAAAGAAGTTTCACAGAATGCTTCTGTGTAGTTTATATTTGAATATATTCCTTTTTCCACTACTACGCTCTCAGCGCTCCAAATGTCCAGTTGCATTTTCCACAGAAAGAGTGTTCAGATCTGCTCAATCAAAATATGGTTTAACTCTGTTAGCTGAATGCACAGATCAGAAAGAAGTTTCACCGAATGATTCTGTGTAGTTTATATTTGAAGACATTCCTTTTTCCACTATTACCCTCTTAGCGCTCCGAATCTCCACTTGCATTTTCTAGAAAAAGAGTGTTTCATAACTGCTCAATCAAAAATATGTTTTATCTCTGTTAACTGAATTTACAGATCAGAAATAAGTTTCACAGAATGCATCTGTGTAGTTTTTATTTGAAGATATTCTTTTTCCCAATGTAGGCCTCTTAGCGCTTAGCATGTCCAATTGCAGTTTCTACAGAAAGAGTGTTTCAGAACGGCTCAATCAAAAGTAAGGTTCAACTCTGTTAGTTGAATGCAGAGAACAGAAAGAATTTTCACAGAATGCTACTGTGTAGTTTATATTTGAATATATTCCTTTTTCCACTATTACCCTCTTATCGCTCCGAATGTCCACTTGCATTTTCTACAGAAAGAGTGTTCAGAACTGCGCAATCAAAAGTATGGTTTAACTCTGTTAGCTTAATGAACATATCAGAAATAAGTTTCACACAATGCTTCTGTGTAGTTTTTATTTGAAGATATTATTTTTCCCAATAGAGGCCTCTTAGCGCTCAGAATGTCCAATTGCAGTTTCTACAGAAAGAGTGTTTCAGAAAGGCTCAATCAAATGTAAGGTTCAACTCTGTTAGTTGAATGCAGAGAACAGAAAGAAGTTTCATACAATGCTTCTGTGTAATTTATATTTGAACATATTCTTTTTCCACTATTACCCACTTAGCGCTACGAATGTCCAGTTGCATTTTCTACAGACAGAGTGTTTCAAAACTGCTCAATCAAAAGTATGGTTTAATTCTGTTAGCTGAATGCTCAGATCAGAAAGAAGTTTCACAGAATGCTTCTGTGTAGTTTATTTTTGAATATATTCCTTTTTCCACTACTACTCTCTTAGCGCTCCAAATGTCCAGTTGCATTTTCTACAGAAAGAGTGTTCAGATCTGCTCAATCAAAAGTATGGTTTAACTCTGTTAGCTGAATGCACAGATCAGAAAGAAGTTTCACAGAATGATTCTGTGTAGTTTATATTTGGAGACATTCCTTTTTCCACTATTACCCTCTTGCGCTCCGAATCTCCACTTGCATTTTCTACAGAAAGAGTGTTTCAGAACGGCTCAATCAAAAATAAGGTTCAACTCTTTTAGTTGAACAAACAGAACAGAAAGAAGTTTCACAAAATTCTTCTGTGTAGTTTTTATTTGTAGACATTTTTTTTCCCAATATAGGCCTCTTAGCGCTCAGAATGTCCAATTGCAATTTCTACAGATAGAGTGTTTCAGAACGGCTCAATCAAAAGTAAGGTTCAACTCTTTTAGTTGAACAAACAGAACAGAAAGAAGTTTCACACAATTCTTCTGTTTAGTTTTTATTTGTAGGCATTCTTTTTCCCAATATAGGCCTCTTAGCGCTCAGAATGTCCAATTGCAATTTCTACAGAAAGAGTGTTTCAGAACGGCTCAATCAAAAGTAAGGTTCAACTCTGTTGGTTGAATGCACAGAACAGAAAGAAGTTTCATACAATGCTTCTGTGTAGTTTATATTTGAACATATTCTTTTTTCCACTATTACCCACTTAACGCTACGAATGTCCAGTTGCATTTTCTACAGACAGAGTGTTTCAAAACTGCTCAATCAAAAGTATGGTTTAACTCTGTTAGCTGAATGCTCAGATCAGAAAGAAGTTTCACAGAATGCTTCTGTGTAGTTTATATTTGAATATATTCCTTTTTCCACTACTACGCTCCTAGCGCTCCAAATGTCCAGTTGCATTTTCTACAGAAAGAGTGTTCAGATCTGCTCAATCAAAAGTATGGTTTAACTCTGTTAGCTGAATGCACAGATCAGAAAGAAGTTTCACCGAATGATTCTGTGTAGTTTATATTTGAAGACATTCCTTTTTCCACTAATACCCTCTTAGCGCTCCGAATCTCCACTTGCATTTTCTACAAAAAGAGTGTTTCATAACTGCTCAATCAAAAATATGTTTTATCTCTGTTAACTGAATTTACAGATCAGAAATAAGTTTCACAAAATGCATCTGTGTAGTTTTTATTTGAAGATATTCTTTTTCCCAATGTAGGCCTCTTAGCGCTTAGCATGTCCAATTGCACTTTCTACAGAAAGAGTGTTTCAGAACGGCTCAATCAAAAGTAAGGTTCAACTCTGTTAGTTGAATGCACAGAACAGAAAGAATTTTCACAGAATGCTACTGTGTAGTTTATATTTGAATATATTCCTTTTTCCACTATTACCCTCTTAGCGCTCCGAATGTCCACTTGCATTTTCTACAGAAAGAGTGTTCAGAACTGCGCAATCAAAAGTATGGTTTAACTCTGTTAGCTTAATGAACATATCAGAAATAAGTTTCAAACAATGCTTCTGTGTAGTTTTTATTTGAAGATATTATTTTTCCCAATAGAGGCCTCTTAGCGCTCAGAATGTCCAATTGCAGTTTCTACAGAAAGAGTGTTTCAGAAAGGCTCAATCAAAAGTAAGGTTCAACTCTGTTAGTTGAATGCACAGAACAGAAAGAAGTTTCATACAATGCTTCTGTGTAGTTTATATTTGAACATATTCTTTTTTCCACTATTACCCACTTAGCGCTACGAATGTCCAGTTGCATTTTCTACAGACAGAGTGTTTCAAAACTGCTCAATGAAAAGTATGGTTTAACTCTGTTAGCTGAATGCTCAGATCAGAAAGAAGTTTCACAGAATGCTTCTGTGTAGTTTATATTTGAATATATTCCTTTTTCCACTACTACTTTCGTAGCGCTCCAAATGTCCTGTTGCATTTTCTACAGAAAGAGTGTTCAGATCTGCTCAATCAAAAGTATGGTTTAACTCTGTTAGCTGAATGCACAGATCAGAGAGAAGTTTCACAGAATGATTCTGTGTAGTTTATATTTGGAGACATTCCTTTTTCAACTATTACCCTCTTAGCGCTCCGAATCTCCACTTGCATTTTCTACAGAAAGAGTGTTTCAGAATGGCTCAATCAAAACTAAGGATCAACTCTTTTAGTTGAACAAACAGAACAGAAAGAAGTTTCACACAATTCTTCTGTGTAGTTTTTATTTGTAGACATTCTTTTTCCCAATATAGGCCTCTTAGCGCTCAGAATGTCCAATTGCAGTTTCTACAGAAAGAGTGTTTCAGAACGGCTCAATCAAAAGTAAGGTTCAACTCTGTTAGTTGAATGCACAGAACAGAAAGAAGTTTCATACAATGCTTCTGTGTAGTTTATATTTGAACATATTCTCTTTTCCACTATTACCCACTTAGCGCTACGAATGTCCAGTTGCATTTTCTACAGACAGAGTGTTTCAAAACTGCTCAATCAAAAGTATGGTTTAACTGTGTTAGCTGTATGCTCAGATCAGAAAGAAGTTTCACAGAATGCTTCTGTGTAGTTTATATTTGAATATATTCCTTTTTCCACTACTACGCTCTTAGCGCTCCAAATGTCCAGTTGCATTTTCAACAGAAAGAGTGTTCAGATCTGCTCAATCAAAAGTATGGTTTAACTCTGTTAGCTGAATGCACAGATCAGAAAGAAGTTTCACCGAATGATTCTGTGTAGTTTATATTTGAAGACATTCCTTTTTCCACTATTACCCTCTTAGCGCTCCGAATTTCCACTTGCATTTTCTACAAAAAGAGTGTTTCATAACTGCTCAATCAAAAATATGTTTTATCTCTGTTAACTGAATTTATAGATCAGAAATAAGTTTCACAGAATGCATCTGTGTAGTTTTTATTTGAAGATATTCTTTTTCCCAATGTAGGCCTCTTAGCGCTTAGCATGTCCAATTGCAGTTTCTACAGAAAGAGGGTTTCAGAACGGCTCAATCAAAAGTAAGGTTCAACTCTGTTAGTTGAATGCACAGAACAGAAAGAATTTTCACAGAATGCTACTGTGTAGTTTATATTTGAATATATTCCTTTTTCCACTATTACCCTCTTAGCGCTCCGAATGTCCACTTGCATTTTCTACAGAAAGAGTGTTCAGAACTGCGCAATCAAAAGTATGGTTTAACTCTGTTAGCTTAATGAACATATCAGAAATAAGTTTCACACAATGCTTTTGTGTAGTTTTTATTTGAAGATATTATTTTTCCCAATAGAGGCCTCTTATCGCTCAGAATGTCCAATTGCAGTTTCTACAGAAAGAGTGTTTCAGAAAGGCTCAATCAAAAGTAAGGTTCAACTCTGTTAGTTGAATGCACAGAACAGAAAGAAGTTTCATACAATGCTTCTGTGTAGTTTATATTTGAACATATTCTTTTTTCCACTATTACCCACTTAGCGCTACGAATGTCCAGTTGCATTTTCTACAGACAGAGTGTTTCAAAACTGCTCAATCAAAAGTATGCTTTAACTCTGTTAGCTGAATGCTCAGATCAGAAAGAAGTTTCACAGAATGCTTCTGTGTAGTTTATATTTGAATATATTCCTTTTTCCACTACTACTCTCTTAGCGCTCCAAATGTCCAGTTGCATTTTCTACAGAAAGAGTGTTCAGATCTGCTCAATCAAAAGTATGGTTTAACTCTGTTAGCTGAATGCACAGATCAGAAAGAAGTTTCACAGAATGATTCTGTGTAGTTTATATTTGGAGACATTCCTTTTTCCACTATTACCCTCTTAGCGCTCCGAATCTCCACTTGCATTTTCTACAGAAAGAGTGTTTCAGAACGACTCAATCAAAACTAAGGTTCAACTCTTTTAGTTGAACAAACAGAACAGAAAGAAGTTTCACACAATTCTTCTGTGTAGTTTTTATTTGTAGACATTCTTTTCCCCAATATAGGCCTCTTAGCGCTCAGAATGTCCAATTGCAGTTTCTACAGAAAGAGTGTTTCAGAAGGGCTCAATCAAAAGTAAGGTTCAACTCTGTTAGTTGAATGCACAGAACAGAAAGAAGTTTCATACAATGCTTCTGTGTAGTTTATATTTGAACATATTCTTTTTTCCACTATTACCCACTTAGCGCTACGAATGTCCAGTTGCATTTTCTACAGACAGAGTGTTTCAAAACTGCTCAATCAAAAGTATGGTTTAACTCTGTTAGCTGAATGCTCAGATCAGAAAGAAGTTTCACAGAATGCTTCTGTGTAGTTTATATTTGAATATATTCCTTTTTCCACTACTACGCTCTTAGCGCTCCAAATGTCCAGTTGCATTTTCAACAGAAAGAGTGTTCAGATCTGCTCAATCAAAAGTATGGTTTAACACTGTTAGCTGAATGCACAGATCAGAAAGAAGTTTCACCGAATGATTCTGTGTAGTTTATATTTGAAGACATTCCTTTTTCCACTATTACCCTCTTAGCGCTCCGAATCTCCACTTGCATTTTCTACAAAAAGAGTGTTTCATAACTGCTCAATCAAAAATATGTTTTATCTCTGTTAACTGAATTTACAGATCAGAAATAACTTTCACAGAATGCATCTGTGTAGTTTTTATTTGAAGTTATTCTTTTTCCCAATGTAGGCCTCTTAGCGCTTAGCATGTCCAATTGCAGTTTCTACAGAAAGAGTGTTTCAGAACGGCTCAATCAAAAGTAAGGTTCAACTGTGTTAGTTGAATGCACAGAACAGAAAGAATTTTCACAGAATGCTACTGTGTAGTTTATATTTGAATATATTCCTTTTTCCACTATTACCCTCTTAGCGCTCCGAATGTCCACTTGCATTTTCTACAGAAAGAGTGTTCAGAACTGCGCAATCAAAAGTATGGTTTAACTCTGTTAGCTTAATGAACATATCAGAAATAAGTTTCACACAATGCTTCTGTGTAGTTTTTATTTGAAGATATTATTTTTCCCAATATAGGCCTCTTAGCGCTCAGAATGTCCAATTGCAGTTTCTACAGAAAGAGTGTTTCAGAAAGGCTCAATCAAAAGTAAGGTTCAACTCTGTTAGTTGAATGCACAGAACAGAAAGAAGTTTCATACAATGCTTCTGTGTAGTTTATATTTGAACATATTCATTTTTCCACTATTACCCACTTAGCGCTACGAATGTCCAGTTGCATTTTCTACAGACAGAGTGTTTCAAAACTGCTCAATGAAAAGTATGGTTTAACTCTGTTAGCTGAATGCTCAGATCAGAAAGAAGTTTCACAGAATGCTTCTGTGTAGTTTATATTTGAATATATTCCTTTTTCCACTACTACTCTCTTAGCGCTCCAAATGTCCAGTTGCATTTTCTACAGAAAGAGTGTTCAGATCTGCTCAATCAAAAGTATGGTTTAAATCTGTTAGCTGAATGCACAGATCAGAAAGAAGTTTCACAGAATGATTCTGTGTAGTTTATATTTGGAGACATTCCTTTTTCAACTATTACCCTCTTAGCGCTCCGAATCTCCACTTGCATTTTCTACAGAAAGAGTGTTTCAGAATGGCTCAATCAAAACTAAGGATCAACTCTTTTAGTTGAACAAACAGAACAGAAAGAAGTTTCACACAATTCTTCTGTGTAGTTTTTATTTGTAGACATTCTTTTTCCCAATATAGGCCTCTTAGCGCTCAGAATGTCCAATTGCAGTTTCTACAGAAAGAGTGTTTCAGAAAGGCTCAATCAAAAGTAAGGTTCAACTCTGTTAGTTGAATGCACAGAACAGAAAGAAGTTTCATACAATGCTTCTGTGTAGTTTATATTTGAACATATTCTCTTTTCCACTATTACCCACTTAGCGCTACGAATGTCCAGTTGCATTTTCTACAGACAGAGTGTTTCAAAACTGCTCAATCAAAAGTATGGTTTAACTGTGTTAGCTGTATGCTCAGATCAGAAAGAAGTTTCACAGAATGCTTCTGTGTAGTTTATATTTGAATATATTCCTTTTTCCACTACTACGCTCTTAGCGCTCCAAATGTCCAGTTGCATTTTCAACAGAAAGAGTGTTCAGATCTGCTCAATCAAAAGTATGGTTTAACTCTGTTAGCTGAATGCACAGATCAGAAAGAAGTTTCACCGAATGATTCTGTGTAGTTTATATTTGAAGACATAACTTTTTCCACTATTACCCTCTTAGCGCTCCGAATCTCCACTTGCATTTTCTACAAAAAGAGTGTTTCATAACTGCTCAATCAAAAATATGTTTTATCTCTGTTAACTGAATTTACAGATCAGAAATAAGTTTCACACAATGCATCTGTGTAGTTTTCATTTGAAGATATTCTTTTTCCCAATGTAGGCCTCTTAGCGCTCAGAATGTCCAATTGCAGTTTCTACAGAAAGAGTGTTTCAGAACGGCTCAATCAAAAGTAAGGTTCAACTCTGTTAGTTGAATGCACAGAACAGAAAGAAGTTTCATACAATGCTTCTGTGTAGTTCATATTTGAACATATTCTTTTCTCCACTATTACCCACTTAGCGCTACGAATGTCCAGTTGCATTTTCTACAGACAGAGTGTTTCAAAACTGCTCAATCAAAACTATGGTTTAACTCTGTTAGCTGAATGCTCAGATCAGAAAGAAGTTTCACAGAATGCTTCTGTGTAGTTTATATTTGAATATATTCCTTTTTCCACTACTACGCTCTTAGCGCTCCAAATGTCCAGTTCCATTTTCTACAGAAAGAGTGTTCAGATCTGCTCAATCAAAAGTATGGTTTAACTCTGTTAGCTGAATGCACAGATCAGAAAGAAGTTTCACGGAATGATTCTGTGTAGTTTATATTTGAAGACATTCCTTTTTCCACTATTACCCACTTAGCGCTCCGAATCTCCACTTGCATTTTCTACAAAAAGAGTGTTTCATAACTGCTCAATCAAAAATATGTTTTATCTCTGTTAACTGAATTTACAGATCAGAAATAAGTTTCACAGAATGCATCTGTGTAGTTTTTATTTGAAGATATTCTTTTTCCCAATGTAGGCCTCTTAGCGCTTAGCATGTCCAATTGCAGTTTCTACAGAAAGAGTGTTTCAGAACGGCTCAATCAAAAGTAAGGTTCAACTCTGTTAGTTGAATGCACAGAACAGAAAGAATTTTCACAGAATGCTACTGTGTAGTTTATATTTGAATATATTCCTTTTTCCACTAATACCCTCTTAGCGCTCCGAATGTACACTTGCATTTTCTACAGAAAGAGTGTTCAGAACTGCGCAATCAAAAGTATGGTTTAACTCTGTTAGCTTAATGAATATATCAGAAATAAGTTTCACACAATGCTTCTGTGTAGTTTTTATTTGAAGATATTATTTTTCCCAATATAGGCCTCTTAGCGCTCAGAATGTCCAATTGCAGTTTCTACAGAAAGAGTGTTTCAGAAAGGCTCAATCAAATGTGAGGTTCAACTCTGTTAGTTGAATGCACAGAACAGAAAGAAGTTTCATACAATGCTTCTGTGTAGTTTATATTTGAACATATTCTTTTTTCCACTATTACCCACTTAGCGCTACGAATGTCCAGTTGCATTTTCTACAGACAGAGTGTTTCAAAACTGCTCAATCAAAAGTATGGTTTAACTCTTAGCTGAATGCTCAGATAAGAAAGAAGTTTCACAGAATGCTTCTGTGTAGTTTATATTTGAATATATTCCTTTTTCCACTACTACTCTCTTAGCGCTCCAAATGTCCAGTTGCATTTTCTACAGAAAGAGTGTTCAGATCTGCTCTATCAAAAGTATGGTTTAACTCTGTTAGCTGAATGCACAGATCAGAAAGAAGTTTCACAGAATGATTCTGTGTAGTTTATATTTGGAGACATTCCTTTTTCCACTATTACCCTCTTAGCGCTCCGAATCTCCACTTGCATTTTCTACAGAAAGAGTGTTTCAGAACGGCTCAATCAAAACTAAGGTTCAAATCTTTTAGTTGAACAAACAGAACAGAAAGAAGTTTCACACAATTCTTCTGTGTAGTTTTTATTTGTAGACATTCTTTTTCCCAATATAGGCCTCTTAGCGCTCAGAATGTCCAATTGCAGTTTCTACAGAAAGAGTGTTTCAGAACGGCTCAATCAAAAGTAAGGTTCAACTCTGTTAGTTGAATGCACAGAACAGAAAGAAGTTTCATACAATGCTTCTGTGTAGTTTATAGTTGAACATATTCTCTTTTCCACTATTACCCACTTAGCGCTACGAATGTCCAGTTGCATTTTCTACAGACAGAGTGTTTCAAAACTGCTCAATCAAAAGTATGGTTTAACTGTGTTAGCTGTATGCTCAGATCAGAGAGAAGTTTCACAGAATGCTTCTGTGTAGTTTATATTTGAATATATTCCTTTTTCCACTACTACGCTCTTAGCGCTCCAAATGTCCAGTTGCATTTTCAACAGAAAGAGTGTTCAGATCTGCTCAATCAAAAGTATGGTTTAACTCTGTTAGCTGAATGCACAGATCAGAAAGAAGTTTCACCGAATGAATCTGTGTAGTTTATATTTGAAGACATTCCTTTTTCCACTATTACCCTCTTAGCGCTCCGAATCTCCACTTGCATTTTCTACAAAAAGAGTGTTTCATAACTGCTCAATCAAAAATATGTTTTATCTCTGTTAACTGAATTTACAGATCAGAAATAACTTTCACAGAATGCATCTGTGTAGTTTTTATTTGAAGTTATTCTTTTTCCCAATGTAGGCCTCTTAGCGCTTAGCATGTCCAATTGCAATTTCTACAGAAAGAGTGTTTCAGAACGGCTTAATCAAAAGTAAGGTTCAACTGTGTTAGTTGAATGCACAGAACAGAAAGAATTTTCACAGAATGCTACTGTGTAGTTTATATTTGAATATATTCCTTTTTCCACTATTACCCTCTTAGCGCTCCGAATGTCCACTTGCATTTTCTACAGAAAGAGTGTTCAGAACTGCGCAATCAAAAGTATGGTTTAACTCTGTTAGCTTAATGAACATATCAGAAATAAGTTTCACACAATGCTTCTGTGTAGTTTTTATTTGAAGATATTATTTTTCCCAATATAGGCCTCTTAGCGCTCAGAATGTCCAATTGCAGTTTCTACAGAAAGAGTGTTTCAGAAAGGCTCAATCAAAAGTAAGGTTCAACTCTGTTAGTTGAATGCACAGAACAGAAAGAAGTTTCATACAATGCTTCTGTGTAGTTTATATTTGAACATATTCATTTTTCCACTATTACCCACTTAGCGATACGAATGTCCAGTTGCATTTTCTACAGACAGAGTGTTTCAAAACTGCTCAATCAAAAGTATGGTTTAACTCTGTTAGCTGAATGCTCAGATCAGAAAGAAGTTTCACAGAATGCTTCTGTGTAGTTTATATTTGAATATATTCCTTTTTCCACTACTACTCTCTTAGCGCTCCAAATGTCCAGTTGCATTTTCTACAGAAAGAGTGTTCAGATCTGCTCAATCAAAAGTATGGTTTAACTCTGTTAGCTGAATGCACAGATCAGAAAGAAGTTTCACAGAATGATTCTGTGTAGTTTATATTTGGAGACATTCCTTTTTCCACTATTACCCTCTTAGCGCTCCGAATCTCCACTTGCATTTTCTACAGAAAGAGTGTTTCAGAACGGCTCAATCAAAACGAAGGTTCAACTCTTTTAGTTGAACAAACAGAACAGAAAGAAGTTTCATACAATTCTTCTGTGTAGTTTTTATTTGTAGACATTCTTTTTCCCAATATAGGCCTCTTAGCGCTCAGAATGTCCAATTGCAGTTTCTACAGAAAGAGTGTTTCAGAACGGCTCAATCAAAAGTAAGGTTCAACTCTGTTAGTTGAATGCACAGAACAGAAAGAAGTTTCATACAATGCTTCTGTGTAGCTCATATTTGAACATATTCTTTTTTCCACTATTACCCACTTAGCGCTACGAATGTCCAGTTGCATTTTCTACAGACAGAGTGTTTCAAAACTGCTCAATCAAAAGTATGGTTTAACTCTGTTAGCTGAATGCTCAGATCAGAAAGAAGTTTCACAGAATGCTTCTGTGTAGTTTATATTTGAATATATTCCTTTTTCCACTACTACGCTCTTAGCGCTCCAAATGTCCAGTTGCATTTTCTACAGAAAGAGTGTTCAGATCTGCTCAATCAAAAGTATGGTTTAACTCTGTTAGCTGAATGCACAGATCAGAAAGAAGTTTCACGGAATGATTCTGTGTAGTTTATATTTGAAGACATTCCTTTTTTCACTATTACCCACTTAGCGCTCCGAATCTCCACTTGCATTTTCTACAAAAAGAGTGTTTCATAACTGCTCAATCAAAAATATGTTTTATCTCTGTTAACTGAATTTACAGATCAGAAATAAGTTTCACAGAATGCATCTGTGTAGTTTTTATTTCAAGATATTCTTTTTCCCAATGTAGGCCTCTTAGCGCTCAGAATGTCCAATTGCAGTTTCTACAGAAAGAGTGTTTCAGAACGGCTCAATCAAAAGTAAGGTTCAACTCTGTTAGTTGAATGCACAGAACAGAAAGAAGTTTCATACAATGCTTCTGTGTAGTTCATATTTGAACATATTCTTTTCTCCACTATTACCCACTTAGCGCTACGAATGTCCAGTTGCATTTTCTACAGACAGAGTGTTTCAAAACTGCTCAATCAAAACTATGGTTTAACTCTGTTAGCTGAATGCTCAGATCAGAAAGAAGTTTCACAGAATGCTTCTGTGTAGTTTATATTTGAATATATTCCTTTTTCCACTACTACGCTCTTAGCGCTCCAAATGTCCAGTTCCATTTTCTACAGAAAGAGTGTTCAGATCTGCTCAATCAAAAGTATGGTTTAACTCTGTTAGCTGAATGCACAGATCAGAAAGAAGTTTCACGGAATGATTCTGTGTAGTTTATATTTGAAGACATTCCTTTTTCCACTATTACCCACTTAGCGCTCCGAATCTCCACTTGCATTTTCTACAAAAAGAGTGTTTCATAACTGCTCAATCAAAAATATGTTTTATCTCTGTTAACTGAATTTACAGATCAGAAATAAGTTTCACAGAATGCATCTGTGTAGTTTTTATTTGAAGATATTCTTTTTCCCAATGTAGGCCTCTTAGCGCTTAGCATGTCCAATTGCAGTTTCTACAGAAAGAGTGTTTCAGAACGGCTCAATCAAAAGTAAGGTTCAACTCTGTTAGTTGAATGCACAGAACAGAAAGAATTTTCACAGAATGCTACTGTGTAGTTTATATTTGAATATATTCCTTTTTCCACTAATACCCTCTTAGCGCTCCGAATGTACACTTGCATTTTCTACAGAAAGAGTGTTCAGAACTGCGCAATCAAAAGTATGGTTTAACTCTGTTAGCTTAATGAATATATCAGAAATAAGTTTCACACAATGCTTCTGTGTAGTTTTTATTTGAAGATATTATTTTTCCCAATAGAGGCCTCTTAGCGCTCAGAATGTCCAATTGCAGTTTCTACAGAAAGAGTGTTTCAGAAAGGCTCAATCAAATGTGAGGTTCAACTCTGTTAGTTGAATGCACAGAACAGAAAGAAGTTTCATACAATGCTTCTGTGTAGTTTATATTTGAACATATTCTTTTTTCCACTATTACCCACTTAGCGCTACGAATGTCCAGTTGCATTTTCTACAGACAGAGTGTTTCAAAACTGCTCAATCAAAAGTATGGTTTAACTCTTAGCTGAATGCTCAGATAAGAAAGAAGTTTCACAGAATGCTTCTGTGTAGTTTATATTTGAATATATTCCTTTTTCCACTACTACTCTCTTAGCGCTCCAAATGTCCAGTTGCATTTTCTACAGAAAGAGTGTTCAGATCTGCTCTATCAAAAGTATGGTTTAACTCTGTTAGCTGAATGCACAGATCAGAAAGAAGTTTCACAGAATGATTCTGTGTAGTTTATATTTGGAGACATTCCTTTTTCCACTATTACCCTCTTAGCGCTCCGAATCTCCACTTGCATTTTCTACAGAAAGAGTGTTTCAGAACGGCTCAATCAAAACTAAGGTTCAAATCTTTTAGTTGAACAAACAGAACAGAAAGAAGTTTCACACAATTCTTCTGTGTAGTTTTTATTTGTAGACATTCTTTTTCCCAATATAGGCCTCTTAGCGCTCAGAATGTCCAATTGCAGTTTCTACAGAAAGAGTGTTTCAGAACGGCTCAATCAAAAGTAAGGTTCAACTCTGTTAGTTGAATGCACAGAACAGAAAGAAGTTTCATACAATGCTTCTGTGTAGTTTATAGTTGAACATATTCTCTTTTCCACTATTACCCACTTAGCGCTACGAATGTCCAGTTGCATTTTCTACAGACAGAGTGTTTCAAAACTGCTCAATCAAAAGTATGGTTTAACTGTGTTAGCTGTATGTTCAGATCAGAGAGAAGTTTCACAGAATGCTTCTGTGTAGTTTATATTTGAATATATTCCTTTTTCCACTACTACGCTCTTAGCGCTCCAAATGTCCAGTTGCATTTTCAACAGAAAGAGTGTTCAGATCTGCTCAATCAAAAGTATGGTTTAACTCTGTTAGCTGAATGCACAGATCAGAAAGAAGTTTCACCGAATGATTCTGTGTAGTTTATATTTGAAGACATTCCTTTTTCCACTATTACCCACTTAGCGCTCCGAATCTCCAATTGCATTTTCTACAAAAAGAGTGTTTAATAACTGCTCAATCAAAAATATGTTTTATCTCTGTTAACTGAATTTACAGATCAGAAATAAGTTTCACAGATTGCATCTGTGTAGTTTTTATTTGAAGATATTCTTTTTCCAAATGTAGGCCTCTTAGCGCTTAGCATGTCCAATTGCAGTTTCTACAGAAAGAGTGTTTCAGAACGGCTCAATCAAAAGTAAGGTTCAACTCTGTTAGTTGAATGCACAGAACAGAAAGAATTTTCACAGAATGCTACTGTGTAGTTTATATTTGAATATATTCCTTTCTCCACTATTACCCTCTTAGCGCTCCGAATGTCCACTTGCATTTTCTACAGAAAGAGTGTTCAGAACTGCGCAATCAAAAGTATGGTTTAACTCTGTTAGCTTAATGAACATATCAGAAATAAGTTTCACACAATGCTTCTGTGTAGTTTTTATTTGAAGATATTATTTTTCCCAATAGAGGCCTCTTAGCGCTCAGAATGTCCAATTGCAGTTTCTACAGAAAGAGTGTTTCAGAAAGGCTCAATCAAAAGTAAGGTTCAACTCTGTTAGTTGAATGCACAGAACAGAAAGAAGTTTCATACAATGATTCTGTGTAGTTTATATTTGAACATATTCTTTTTTCCACTATTACCCACTTAGCGCTACGAATGTCCAGTTGCATTTTCTACAGACAGAGTGTTTCAAAACTGCTCAATCAAAAGTATGGTTTAACTCTGTTAGCTGAATGCTCAGATCAGAAAGAAGTTTCACAGAATGCTTCTGTGTAGTTTATATTTGAATATATTCCTTTTTGCACTACTACTCTCTTAGCGCTCCAAATGTCCAGTTGCATTTTCTACAGAAAGAGTGTTCAGATCTGCTCAATCAAAAGTATGGTTTAACACTGTTAGCTGAATGCACAGATCAGAAAGAAGTTTCACAGAATGATTCTGTGTAGTTTATATTTGGAGACATTCCTTTTTCCACTATTACCCTCTTAGCGCTCCGAATCTCCACTTGCATTTTCTACAGAAAGAGTGTTTCAGAACGGCTCAAACAAAACTAAGGTTCAACTCTTTTAGTTGAACAAACAGAACAGAAAGAAGTTTCACACAATTCTTCTGTGTAGTTTTTATTTGTAGACATTCTTTTTCCCAATATAGGCCTCTTAGCGCTCAGAATGTCCAATTGCAGTTTCTACAGAAAGAGTGTTTCAGAACGGATCAATCGAAAGTGAGGTTCAAATCTGTTAGTTGAATGCACAGAACAGAAAGAAGTTTCATACAATACTTCTGTGTAGTTTATATTTGAACATATTCTTTTTTCCACTATTACCCACTTGGTGCTACGAAAGTCCAGTTGCATTTTCTACAGACAGAGTGTTTCAAAACTACTCAATCAAAAGTATGGTTTAACTCTGTTAGCTGAATGCTCAGATCAGAAAGAAGTTTCACAGAATGCTTCTGTGTAGTTTATATTTGAATATATTCCTTTTTCCACTACTACGCTCTTAGCGCTCCAAATGTCCAGTTGCATTTTCTACAGAAAGAGTGTTCAGATCTGCTCAATCAAAAGTATGGTTTAACTCTGTTAGCTGAATGCACAGATCAGAAAGAAGTTTCACCGAATGATTCTGTGTAGTTTATATTTGAAGACATTCCTTTTTCCACTATTACCCTCTTAGCGCTCCGAATCTCCACTTGCATTTTCTACAAAAGGAGTGTTTCATAACTGCTCAATCAAAAATATGTTTTATCTCTGTTAACTGAATTTACAGATCAGAAATAAGTTTCACAGAATGCATCTGTGTAGTTTTTATTTGAAGATATTCTTTTTCCCAATGTAGGCCTCTTAGCGCTTAGCATGTCCAATTGCAGTTTCTACAGAAAGAGTGTTTCAGAACGGCTCAATCAAAAGTAAGGTTCAACTCTGTTAGTTGAATGCACAGAACAGAAAGAATTTTCACAGAATGCTACTGTGTAGTTTATATTTGAATATATTCCTTTTTCCACTAATACCCTCTTAGCGCTCCGAATGTACACTTGCATTTTCTACAGAAAGAGTGTTCAGAACTGCGCAATCAAAAGTATGGTTTAACTCTGTTAGCTTAATGAATATATCAGAAATAAGTTTCACACAATGCTTCTGTGTAGTTTTTATTTGAAGATAATATTTTTCCCAATAGAGGCCTCTTAGCGCTCAGAATGTCCAATTGCAGTTTCTACAGAAAGAGTGTTTCAGAAAGGCTCAATCAAATGTGAGGTTCAACTCTGTTAGTTGAATGCACAGAACAGAAAGAAGTTTCATACAATGCTTCTGTGTAGTTTATATTTGAACATATTCTTTTTTCCACTATTACCCACTTAGCGCTACGAATGTCCAGTTGCATTTTCTACAGACAGAGTGTTTCAAAACTGCTCAATCAAAAGTATGGTTTAACTCTCTTAGCTGAATGCTCAGATAAGAAAGAAGTTTCACAGAATGCTTCTGTGTAGTTTATATTTGAATATATTCCTTTTTCCACTACTACTCTCTTAGCGCTCCAAATGTCCAGTTGCATTTTCTACAGAAAGAGTGTTCAGATCTGCTCTATCAAAAGTATGGTTTAACTCTGTTAGCTGAATGCACAGATCAGAAAGAAGTTTCACAGAATGATTCTGTGTAGTTTATATTTGGAGACATTCCTTTTTCCACTATTACCCTCTTAGCGCTCCGAATCTCCACTTGCATTTTCTACAGAAAGAGTGTTTCAGAACGGCTCAATCAAAACTAAGGTTCAACTCTTTTAGTTGAACAAACAGAACAGAAAGAAGTTTCACACAATTCTTCTGTGTAGTTTTTATTTGTAGACATTCTTTCTCCCAATATAGGCCTCTTAGCGCTCAGAATGTCCAATTGCAGTTTCTACAGAAAGAGTGTTTCAGAACGGCTCAATCAAAAGTAAGGTTCAACTCTGTTAGTTGAATGCACAGAACAGAAAGTAGTTTCATACAATGCTTCTGTGTAGTTTATATTTGAACATATTCTCTTTTCCACTATTACCCACTTAGCGCTACGAATGTCCAGTTGCATTTTCTACAGACAGAGTGTTTCAAAACTGCTCAATCAAAAGTATGGTTTAACTGTGTTAGCTGTATGCTCAGATCAGAGAGAAGTTTCACAGAATGCTTCTGTGTAGTTTATATTTGAATATATTCCTTTTTCCGCTACTACGCTCTTAGCGCTCCAAATGTCCAGTTGCATTTTCAACAGAAAGAGTGTTCAGATCTGCTCAATCAAAAGTATGGTTTAACTCTGTTAGCTGAATGCACAGATCAGAAAGAAGTTTCACCGAATGATTCTGTGTAGTTTATATTTGAAGACATTCCTTTTTCCACTATTACGCTCTTAGCGCTCCGAATCTCCAATTGCATTTTCTACAAAAAGAGTGTTTCATAACTGCTCAATCAAAAATATGTTTTATCTCTGTTAACTGAATTTACAGATCAGAAATAAGTTTCACAGAATGCATCTGTGTAGTTTTTATTTGAAGATATTCTTTTTCCCAATGTAGGCCTCTTAGCGCTCAGAATGTCCAATTGCAGTTTCTACAGAAAGAGTGTTTCAGAACGGCTCAATCAAAAGTAAGGTTCAACTCTGTTAGTTGAATGCACAGAACAGAAAGAAGTTTCATACAATGCTTCTGTGTAGTTCATATTTGAACATATTCTTTTTTCCACTATTACCCACTTAGCGCTACGAATGTCCAGTTGCATTTTCTACAGACAGAGTGTTTCAAAACTGCTCAATCAAAAGTATGGTTTAACTCTGTTAGCTGAATGCTCAGATCAGAAAGAAGTTTCACAGAATGCTTCTGTGTAGTTTATATTTGAATATATTCCTTTTTCCACTACTACGCTCTTAGCGCTCCAAATGTCCAGTTCCATTTTCTACAGAAAGAGTGTTCAGATCTGCTCAATCAAAAGTATGGTTTAACTCTGTTAGCTGAATGCACAGATCAGAAAGAAGTTTCACGGAATGATTCTGTGTAGTTTATATTTGAAGACATTCCTTTTTCCACTATTACCCACTTAGCGCTCCGAATCTCCACTTGCATTTTCTACAAAAAGAGTGTTTCATAACTGCTCAATCAAAAATATGTTTTATCTCTGTTAACTGAATTTAGAGATCAGAAATAAGTTTCACAGAATGCATCTGTGTAGTTTTTATTTGAAGATATTCTTTTTCCCAATGTAGGCCTCTTAGCGCTCAGAATGTCCAATTGCAGTTTCTACAGAAAGAGTGTTTCAGAACGGCTCAATCAAAAGTAAGGTTCAACTCTGTTAGTTGAATGCACAGAACAGAAAGAAGTTTCATACAATGCTTCTGTGTAGTTCATATCTGAACATATTCTTTTTTCCACTATTACCCACGTAGCGCTATGAATGTCCAGTTGCATTTTCTACAGACAGAGGGTTTCAAAACTGCTCAATCAAAAGTATAGTTTAACTCTGTTAGCTGAATGCTCAGATCAGAAAGAAGTTTCACAGAATGCTTCTGTGTAGTTTATATTTGAATATATTCCTTTTTCCACTACTACGCTCTTAGCGCTCCAAATGTCCAGTTGCATTTTCTACAGAAAGAGTGTTCAGATCTGCTCAATCAAAAGTATGGTTTAACTCTGTTAGCTGAATGCACAGATCAGAAAGAAGTTTCACCAAATGATTCTGTATAGTTTATATTTGAAGACATTCCTTTTTCCACTATTACCCACTTAGCGCTCCGAATCTCCACTTGCATTTTCTACAAAAAGAGTGTTTCATAACTGCTCAATCAAAAATATGTTTTATCTCTGTTAACTGAATTTACAGATCAGAAATAATTTTCACACAATGCATCTGTGTAGTTTTTATTTGAAGATATTCTTTTTCCCAATGTAGGCCTCTTAGCGCTTAGCATGTCCAATTGCAGTTTCTACAGAAAGAGAGTTTCAGAACGGCTCAATCAAAAGTAAGGTTCTACTCTGTTAGTTGAAGGCACAGAACAGAAAGAATTTTCACAGAATGCTACTGTGTAGTTTATATTTGAATATATTCCTTTCTCCACTATTACCCTCTTAGCCCTCCGAATGTCCACTTGCATTTTCTACAGAAAGAGTGTTCAGAACTGCGCAATCAAAAGTATGGTTTAACTCTGTTAGCTTAATGAACATATCAGAAATAAGTTTCACACAATGCTTCTGTGTAGTTTTTATTTGAAGATATTATTTTTCCCAATAGAGGCCTCTTAGCGCTCAGAATGTCCAATTGCAGTTTCTACAGAAAGAGTGTTTCAGAAAGGCTCAATCAAAAGTAAGGTTCAACTCTGTTAGTTGAATGCACAGAACAGAAAGAAGTTTCATACAATGATTCTGTGTAGTTTATATTTGAACATATTCTTTTTTCCACTATTACCCACTTAGCGCTACGAATGTCCAGTTGCATTTTCTACAGACAGAGTGTTTCAAAACTGCTCAATCAAAAGTATGGTTTAACTCTGTTAGCTGAATGCTCAGATCAGAAAGAAGTTTCACAGAATGCTTCTGTGTAGTTTATATTTGAATATATTCCTTTTTCCACTACTACTCTCTTAGCGCTCCAAATGTCCAGTTGCATTTTCTACAGAAAGAGTGTTCAGATCTGCTCAATCAAAAGTATGGTTTAACTCTGTTAGCTGAATGCACAGATCAGAAAGAAGTTTCACAGAATGATTCTGTGTAGTTTATATTTGGAGACATTCCTTTTTCCACTATTACCCTCTTAGCGCTCCGAATCTCCACTTGCATTTTCTCCAGAAAGAGTGTTTCAGAACGGCTCAAACAAAACTAAGGTTCAACTCTTTTAGTTGAACAAACAGAACAGAAAGAAGTTTCACACAATTCTTCTGTGTAGTTTTTATTTGTAGACATTCTTTTTCCCAATATAGGCCTCTTAGCGCTCAGAATGTCCAATTGCAGTTTCTACAGAAAGAGTGTTTCAGAACGGATCAATCGAAAGTAAGGTTCAAATCTGTTAGTTGAATGCACAGAACAGAAAGAAGTTTCATACAATACTTCTGTGTAGTTTATATTTGAACATATTTTTTTTCCACTATTACCCACTTGGTGCTACGAATGTCCAGTTGCATTTTCTACAGACAGAGAGTTTCAAAACTGCTCAATCAAAAGTATGGTTTAACTCTGTTAGCTGAATGCTCAGATCAGAAAGAAGTTTCACAGAATGCTTCTGTGTAGTTTATATTTGAATATATTCCTTTTTCCACTACTACGCTCTTAGCGCTCCAAATGTCCAGTTGCATTTTCTACAGAAAGAGTGTTCAGATCTGCTCAATCAAAAGTATGGTTTAACTCTGTTAGCTGAATGCACAGATCAGAAAGAAGTTTCACCGAATGATTCTGTGTAGTTTATATTTGAAGACATTCCTTTTTCCACTATTACCCTCTTAGCACTCCGAATCTCCACTTGCATTTTCTACAAAAAGAGTGTTTCATAACTGCTCAATCAAAAATATGTTTTATCTCTGTTAACTGAATTTACAGATCAGAAATAAGTTTCACAGAATGCATCTGTGTAGTTTTTATTTGAAGATATTCTTTTTCCCAATGTAGGCCTCTTAGCGCTTAGCATGTCCAATTGCAGTTTCTACAGAAAGAGTGTTTCAGAACGGCTCAATCAAAAGTAAGGTTCAACTCTGTTAGTTGAATGCACAGAACAGAAAGAATTTTCACAGAATGCTACTGTGTAGTTTATATTTGAATATATTTCTTTTTCCACTAATACCCTCTTAGCGCTCCGAATGTACACTTGCATTTTCTACAGAAAGAGTGTTCAGAACTGCGCAATCAAAAGTATGGTTTAACTCTGTTAGCTTAATGAATATATCAGAAATAAGTTTCACACAATGCTTCTGTGTAGTTTTTATTTGAAGATATTATTTTTCCCAATAGAGGCCACTTAGCGCTCAGAATGTCCAATTGCAGTTTCTACAGAAAGAGTGTTTCAGAAAGGCTCAATCAAATGTGAGGTTCAACTCTGTTAGTTGAATGCACAGAACAGAAAGTAGTTTCATACAATGCTTCTGTGTAGTTTATATTTGAACATATTCTTTTTTCCACTATTACCCACTTAGCGCTACGAATGTCCAGTTGCATTTTCTACAGACAGAGTGTTTCAAAACTGCTCAATCAAAAGTATGGTTTAACTCTCTTAGCTGAATGCTCAGATAAGAAAGAAGTTTCACAGAATGCTTCTGTGTAGTTTATATTTGAATATATTCCTTTTTCCACTAGTACTCTCTTAGCGCTCCAAATGTCCAGTTGCATTTTCTACAGAAAGAGTGTTCAGATCTGCTCTATCAAAAGTATGGTTTAACTCTGTTAGCTGAATGCACAGATCAGAAAGAAGTTTCACAGAATGATTCTGTGTAGTTTATATTTGGAGACATTCCTTTTTCCACTATTACCATCTTAGCGCTCCGAATCTCCACTTGCATTTTCTACAGAAAGAGTGTTTCAGAACGGCTCAATCAAAACTATGGTTCAACTCTTTTAGTTGAACAAACAGAACAGAAAGAAGTTTCACACAATTCTTCTGTGTAGTTTTTATTTGTAGACATTCTTTTTCCCAATATAGGCCTCTTAGCGCTCAGAATGTCCAATTGCAGTTTCTACAGAAAGAGTGTTTCAGAACGGCTCAATCAAAAGTAAGGTTCAACTCTGTTAGTTGAATGCACAGAACAGAAAGAAGTTTCATACAATGCTTCTGTGTAGTTTATATTTGAGCATATTCTTTTTTCCACTATTACCCACTTAGCGCTACGAATGTCCAGTTGCATTTTCTACAGACAGAGTGTTTCAAAACTGCTCAATCAAAAGTATGGTTTAACTCTGTTAGCTGAATGCTCAGATCAGAAAGAAGTTTCACAGAATGCTTCTGTGTAGTTTATATTTGAATATATTCCTTTCTCCACTACTACGCTCTTAGCGCTCCAAATGTCAAGTTGCATTTTCTACAGAAAGAGTGTTCAGATCTGCTCAATCAAAAGTATGGTTTAACTCTGTTAGCTGAATGCACAGATCAGAAAGAAGTTCACCGAATGATTCTGTGTAGTTTATATTTGAAGACATTCCTTTTTTCACTATTACCCTCTTAGCGCTCCGAATCTCCACTTGCATTTTCTACAAAAAGAGTGTTTCATAACTGCTCAATCAAAAATATGTTTTATCTCTGTTAACTGAATTTACAGATCAGAAATAGGTTTCACAGAATGCATCTGTGTAGTTTTTATTTGAAGATATTCTTTTTCCCAATGTAGGCCTCTTAGCGCTTAGCATGTCTAATTGCAGTTTCTACAGAAAGAGTGTTTCAGAACGGCTCAATCAAAAGTAAGGTTCAACTCTGTTAGTTGAATGCACAGAACAGAAAGAATTTTCACAGAATGCTACTGTGTAGTTTATATTTGAATATATTCCTTTCTCCACTATTACCCTCTTAGCGCTGCGAATGTCCACTTGCATTTTCTACAGAAAGAGTGTTCAGAATTGCGCAATCAAAAGTATGGTTTAACTCTGTTAGCTTAATGAACATATCAGAAATAAGTTTCACACAATGCTTATGTGTAGTTTTTATTTGAAGATATTATTTTTCCCAATAGAGGCCTCTTAGCGCTCAGAATGTCCAATTGCAGTTTCTACAGAAAGAGTGTTTCAGAAAGGCTCAATCAAATGTAAGGTTCAACTCTGTTAGTTGAATGCACAGAATAGAAAGTAATTTCATACAATGCTTCTGTGTAGTTTATATTTGAACATATTCTTTTTTCCACTATTACCCACTTGGCGCTACGAATATCCAGTTGCATTTTCTACAGACAGAGTGTTTCAAAACTGCTCAATCAAAAGTATGGTTTAACTCTGTTAGCTGAATGCTCAGATCAGAAAGAAGTTTCACAGAATGCTTCTGTGTAGTATATATTTGAATATATCCCTTTTTCCACTACTACTCTCTTAGCGCTCCAAATGTCCAGTTGCATTTTCTACAGAAAGAGTGTTCAGATCTGCTCAATCAAAAGTATGGTTTAACTCTGTTAGCTGAATGCACAGATCAGAAAGAAGTTTCACAGAATGATTCTGTGTAGTTTATATTTGGAGACATTCCTTTTTCCACTATTACCCTCTTAGCGCTCCGAATCTCCACTTGCATTTTCTACAGAAAGAGTGTTTCAGAACGGCTCAATCAAAACTAAGGTTCAAATCTTTTAGTTGAACAAACAGAACCGAAAGAAGTTTCACACAATTCTTCTGTGTAGTTTTTATTTGTAGACATTCTTTTTCCCAATATAGGCCTCTTAGCGCTCAGAATGTCCAATTGCAGTTTCTACAGAAAGAGTGTTGCAGAACGGCTCAATCAAAAGTAAGGTTCAACTCTGTTAGTTGAATGCACAGAACAGAAAGAAGTTTCATACAATGCTTCTGTGTAGTTTACATTTGAACATATTCTTTTTTCCACTATTACCCACTTAGCGCTACGAATGTCCAGTTGCATTTTCTACAGACAGAGTGTTTCAAAACTGCTCAATCAAAAGTATGGTTTAACTCTGTTAGCTGAATGCTCAGATCAGAAAGAAGTTTCACAGAATGCTTCTGTGTAGTTTATATTTGTATATATTCCTTTTTCCACTACTACGCTCTTAGCGCTCCAAATGTCCAGTTGCATTTTCTACAGAAAGAGTGTTCAGATCTGCTCAATCAAAAGTATGGTTTAACTCTGTTAGCTGAATGCACAGATCAGAAATAAGTTTCACAGAATGATTCTGTGTAGTTTATATTTGGAGACATTCCTTTTTCCACTATTACCCTCTTAGCGCTCCGAATCTCCACTTGCATTTTCTACAGAAAGAGTGTTTCAGAACGGCTCAATCAAAACTAAGGTTCAACTCTTTTAGTTGAACAAACAGAACAGAAAGAAGTTTCACAGAATGCATCTGTGTAGTTTTTATTTGAAGATATTCTTTTTCCCAATGTAGGCCTCTTAGCGCTTAGCATGTCCAATTGCAGTTTCTACAGAAAGAGTGTTTCAGAACGGCTCAATTAAAAGTAAGGTTCAACTCTGTTAGTTGAATGCACAGAACAGAAAGAATTTTCACAGAATGCTACTGTGTAGTTTATATTTGAATATATTCCTTTTTCCACTATTACCCTCTTAGCGCTCCGAATGTCCACTTGCATTTTCTACAGAAAGAGTGTTCAGAACTGCGCAATCAAAAGTATGGTTTAACTCTGTTAGCTTAATGAACATATCAGAAATAAGTTTCACACAATGCTTCTGTGTAGTTTTTATTTGAAGATATTATTTTTCCCAATAGAGGCCTCTTAGCGCTCAGAATGTCCAATTGCAGTTTCTACAGAAAGAGTGTTTCAGAAAGGCTCAATCAAAAGTAAGGTTCAACTCTGTGAGTTGAATGCACAGAACAGAAAGAAGTTTCATACAATGCTTCTGTGTAGTTTATATTTGAACATATTCTTTTTTCCACTATTACCCACTTGGCGCTACGAATGTCCAGTTGCATTTTCTACAGACAGAGTGTTTCAAAACTGCTCAATCAAAAGTATGGTTTAACTCTGTTAGCTGAATGCTCAGATCAGAAAGAAGTTTCACAGAATGCTTCTGTGTAGTTTATATTTGAATATATCCCTTTTTCCACTACTACTCTCTTAGCGCTCCAAATGTCCAGTTGCATTTTCTACAGAAAGAGTGTTCAGATCTGCTCAATCAAAAGTATGGTTTTACTCTGTTAGCTGAATGCACAGATCAGAAAGAAGTTTCACAGAATGATTCTGTGTAGTTTATATTTGGAGACATTCCTTTTTCCACTATTACCCTCTTAGCGCTCCGAATCTCTACTTGCATTTTCTACAGAAAGAGTGTTTCAGAATGGCTCAATCAAAACTAAGGTTCAACTCTTTTAGTTGAACAAACAGAACAGAAAGAAGTTTCACACAATTCTTCTGTGTAGTTTTTATTTGTAGACATTCTTTTTCCCAATATAGGCCTCTTAGCGCTCAGAATGTCCAATTGCAGTTTCTACAGAAAGACTGTTTCAGAACGGCTCAATCAAAAGTAAGGTTCAACTCTGTTAGTTGAATGCACAGAACAGAAAGAAGTTTCATACAATGCTTCTGTGTAGTTTATATTTGAACATATTCTTTTTTCCACTATTACCCACTTAGCGCTACGAATGTCCAGTTGCATTTTCTACAGACAGAGGGTTTCAAAACTGCTCAATCAAAAGTATGGTTTAACTCTGTTAGCTGAATGCTCAGATCAAAAAGAAGTTTCACAGAATGCTTCTGTGTAGTTTATATTTGAATCTATTACTTTTTCCACTACTACGCTCTTAGCGCACCAAATGTCCAGTTGCATTTTCTACAGAAAGAGTGTTCAGATCTGCTCAATCAAAAGTATGGTTTAATTCTGTTAGCTGAATGCACAGATCAGAAAGAAGTTTCACAGAATGATTCTGTGTAGTTTATATTTGAAGACATTCCTTTTTCCACTATTACCCTCTTAGCGCTCCGAATGTCCACTTGCATTTTCTACAGAAAGAGTGTTCAGATCTGCGCAATCAAAAGTATGGTTTAACTCTGTTAGCTTAATGAACATATCAGAAATAAGTTTCACACAATGCTTCTGTGTAGTTTTTATTTGAACATATTATTTTTCCCAATAGAGGCCTCTTAGCGCTCAGAATGTCCAATTGCAGTTTCTACAGAAAGAGTGTTTCAGAAAGGCTCAATCAAAAGTAAGGTTCAACTCTGTGAGTTGAATGCACAGAACAGAAAGAAGTTTCATACAATGCTTCTGTGTAGTTTATATTTGAACATATTCTTTTTTCCACTATTACCCACTTAGCGCTAAGAATGTCCAGTTGCATTTTCTACAGACAGAGTGTTTCAAATCTGCTCAATCAAAAGTATGGTTTAAATCTGTTAGCTGAATGCTCAGATCAGAAAGAAGTTTCACAGAATGCTTCTGCGTAGTTTATATTTGAATATATTCCTTTTTCCACTACTACGCTCTTAGCGCTCCAAATGTCCAGTTGCATTTTCAACAGAAAGAGTGTTCAGATCTGCTCAATCAAAAGTATGGTTTAACTCTGTTAGCTGAATGCACAGATCAGAAAGAAGTTTCACCGAATGATTCTGTGTAGTTTATATTTGAAGACATTCCTTTTTCCACTATTACCCTCTTAGCGCTCCGAATCTCCACTTGCATTTTCTACAAAAAGAGTGTTTCATAACTGCTCAATCAAAAATATGTTTTATCTCCGTTAACTGAATTTACAGATCAGAAATAAGTTTCACAGAATGCATCTGTGTAGTTTTTATTTGAAGATATTCTTTTTCCCAATGTAGGCCTCTTAGCGCTTAGCATGTCCAATTGCAGTTTCTACAGAAAGAGTGTTTCAGAACGGCTCAATCAAAAGTAAGGTTCAACTCTGTTAGTTGAATGCACAGAACAGAAAGAATTTTCACAGAATGCTACTGTGTAGTTTATATTTGAATATATTCCTTTCTCCACTATTACCCTCTTAGCGCTCCGAATGTCCACTTGCATTTTCTACAGAAAGAGTGTTCAGAACTGCGCAATCAAAAGTATGCTTTAACTCTGTTAGCTTAATGAACATATCAGAAATAAGTTTCACACAATGCTTATGTGTAGTTTTTATTTGAAGATATTATTTTTCCCAATATAGGCCTCTTAGTGCTCAGAATGTCCAATTGCAGTTTCTACAGAAAGAGTGTTTCAGAAAGGCTCAATCAAAAGTAAGGTTCAACTCTGTTAGTTGAATGCACAGAACAGAAAGTTATTTCATACAATGCTTCTGTGTAGTTTATATTTGAACATATTCTTTTTTCCACTATTACCCACTTGGCGCTACGAATGTCCAGTGGCATTTTCTACAGACAGAGTGTTTCAAAACTGCTCAATCAAAAGTATGGTTTAACTCTGTTAGCTGAATGCACAGATCAGAAAGAAGTTTCACCGAATGATTCTGTGTAGTTTATATTTGAAGACATTCCTTTTTCCACTATTACCCTCTTAGCGCTCCGAATCTCCACTTGCATTTTCTACAAAAAGAGTGTTTCATATCTGCTCAATCAAAAATATGTTTTATCTCTGTTAACTGAATTTACAGATCAGAAATAAGTTTCACCGAATGCATCTGTGTAGTTTTTATTTGAAGATATTCTTTTTCCCAATGTAGGCCTCTTAGCGCTTAGCATGTCCAATTGCACTTTCTACAGAAAGAGTGTTTCCGAACGGCTCAATCAAAAGTAAGGTTCAACACTGTTAGTTGAATGCACAGAACAGAAAGAATTTTCACAGAATGCTACTGTGTAGTTTATATTTGAATATATTCCTTTTTCCACTATTACCCTCTTAGCGCTCCGAATGTCCACTTGCATTTTCTACAGAAAGAGTGTTCAGAACTGCGCAATCAAAAGTATGGTTTAACTCTGTTAGCTTAATGAACATATCAGAAATAAGTTTCACACAATGCTTCTGTGTAGTTTTTATTTGAAGATATTATTTTTCCCAATAGAGGCCTCTTAGCGCTCAGAATGTCCAATTGCAGTTTCTACAGAAAGAGTGTTTCAGAAAGGCTCAATCAAAAGTAAGGTTCAACTCTGTTAGTTGAATGCACAGAACAGAAAGAAGTTTCATACAATGCATCTGTGTAATTTATATTTGAACATATTCTTTTTTGCACTATTACCCACTTAGCGCTACGAATGTCCAGTTGCATTTGCTACAGACAGAGTGTTTCAAAACTGCTCAATCAAAAGTATGGTTTAACTCTGTTAGCTGAATGCTCAGATCAGAAAGAAGTTTCACAGAATGCTTCTGTGTAGTTTATATTTGAATATATTCCTTTTTCCACTACTACTCTCTTAGCGCTCCAAATGTCCAGTTGCATTTTCTACAGAAAGAGTGTTCAGATCTGCTCAATCAAATGTATGGTTTAACTCTGTTAGCTGAATGCACAGATCAGAAACAAGTTTCACAGAATGATTCTGTGTAGTTTATATTTGGAGACATTCCTTTTTCCACTATTACCCTCTTAGCGCTCCGAATCTCCACTTGCATTTTCTACAGAAATAGTGTTTCAGAACGGCTCAATCAAAACTAAGGTTCAACTCTTTTAGTTGAACAAACAGAACAGAAAGAAGTTTCACAAAATTTTTCTGTGTAGTTTTTATTTGTAGACATTCTTTTTCCCAATATATGCCTCTTAGCGCTCAGAATGTCCAATTGCAATTTCTACAGAAAGAGTGTTTCAGAACGGCTCAATCAAAAGTAAGGTTCAACTCTGTTAGTTGAATGCACAGAACAGAAAGATGTTTCATACAATGCTTCTGTGTAGTTTATATTTGAACATATTCTTTTTTCCACTATTACCCACTTAGCGCTACGAATGTCCAGTTGCATTTTCTACAGACAGAGTGTTTCAAAACTGCTCAATCAAAAGTATGGTTTAACTCTGTTAGCTGAATGCTCAGATCAGAAAGAAGTTTCACAGAATGCTTCTGTGTAGTTTATATTTGAATATATTCCTTTTTCCACTACTACTCTCTTAGCGCTCCAAATGTCCAGTTGCATTTTCTACAGAAAGAGTGTTCAGATCTCCTCAATCAAAAGTATGGTTTAACTCTGTTAGCTGAATGCACAGATCAGAAAGAAGTTTCACAGAATGATTCTGTGTAGTTTATATTTGGAGACATTCCTTTTTCCACTATTACCCTCTTAGCGCTCCGAATCTCCACTTGCATTTTCTACAGAAAGAGTGTTTCAGAACGGCTCAATCAAAAGTAAGGTTTAACTCTTTTAGTTGAACAAACAGAACAGAAAGAAGTTTCACACAATTCTTCTGTGTAGTTTTTATTTGTAGACATTCTTTTTCCCAATATAGGCCTCTTAGAGCTCAGAATGTCCAATTGCAGTTTCTACAGAAAGAGTGTTTCAGAACGGCTCAATCAAAAGTAAGGTTGAACTCTGTTAGTTGAATGCACAGAACAGAAAGAAGTTTCATACAATGCTTCTGTGAAGTTTATATTTGAACATATTCTTTTTTCCACTATTACCCACATAGCGCTACGAATGTCCAGTTGCATTTTCTACAGACAGAGTGTTTCAAAACTGCTCAATCAAAAGTATGGTTTAACTCTGTTAGCTGTATGCTCAAATCAGAAAGAAGTTTCACAGAATGCTTCTGTGTAGTTTATATTTGAATATATTCCTTTTTCCACTACTACGCTCTTAGCGCTCCAAATGTCCAGTTGCATTTTCAACAGAAAGAGTGTTCAGATCTGCTCAATCAAAAGTATGGTTTATCTCTGTTAGCTGAATGCACAGATCAGAAAGAAGTTTCACCGAATGACTCTGTGTAGTTTATATTTGAAGACATTCCTTTTTCCACTATTACCCTCTTAGCGCTCCGAATCTCCACTTGCATTTTCTACAAAAAGGGTGTTTCATAACTGCTCAATCAAAAATATGTTTTATCTCTGTTAACTGAATTTACAGATCAGAAATAAGTTTCACAGAATGCATCTGTGTAGTGTTTATTTGAAGATATTCTTTTTCCCAATGTAGGCCTCTTAGCGCTTAGCATGTCCAATTGCAGTTTCTACAGAAAGAGTGTTTCAGAACGGCTCAATCAAAAGTAAGGTTCAACTCTGTTAGTTGAATGCACAGAACAGAAAGAATTTTCACAGAATGCTACAGTGTAGTTTATATTTGAATATATTCCTTTTTCCACTATTACCCTCTTAGCGCTCCGAATGTCCACTTGCATTTTCTACAGAAAGAGTGTTCAGAACTACGCAATCAAAAGTATGGTTTAACTCTGTTAGCTTAATGAACATATCAGAAATAAGTTTCACACAATGCATCTGTGTAGTTTTTATTTGAAGATATTATTTTTCCCAATAGAGGCCTCTTAGCGCTCAGAATGTCCAATTGCAGTTTCTACAGAGAGAGTGTTTCAGAAAGGCTCAATCAAAAGTAAGGTTCAACTCTGTTAGTTGAATGCACAGAACAGAAAGAAGTTTCATACAATGCTTCTGTGTAGTTTATATATGAACATATTCTTTCTTCCACTATTACCCACTTAGCGCTACGAATGTCCAGTTGCATTTTCTACAGACAGAGTGTTTCAAAACTGCTCAATCAAAAGTATGGTTTAACTCTGTTAGCTGAATGCTCAGATCAGAAAGAAGTTTCACAGAATGCTTCTGTGTAGTTTATATTTGAATATATTACTTTTTCCACTACTACTCTCTTAGCGCTCCAAATGTCCAGGTGCATTTTCTACAGAAAGAGTGTTCAGATCTGCTCAATCAAAAGTATGGTTTAACTCTGTTAGCTGAATGCACAGATCAGAAAGAAGTTTCACAGAATGATTCTGTGTAGTTTATATTTGGAGACATTCCTTTTTCCACTATTACCATCTTAGCGCTCCGAATCTCCACTTGCATTTTCGACAGAAAGAGTGTTTCAGAACGGCTAAATCAAAACTAAGGTTCAACTCTTTTAGTTGAACAAACAGAACAGAAAGAAGTTTCACACAATTCTTCTGTGTAGTTTTTATTTGTAGACATTCTTTTTCCCAATATAGGCCTCTTAGCGCTCAGAATGTCCAATTGCAGTTTCTACAGAAAGAGTGTTTCAGAACAGCTCAATCAAAAGTAAGGTTCAACTCTGTTAGTTGAATGCACAGAACAGAAAGATGTTTCATACAATGCTTCTGTGTAGTTCATATTTGAACATATTCTTTTTTCCACTATTACCCACTTTGCGCTACGAATGTCCAGTTGCATTTTCTACAGACAGAGTGTTTCAAAACTGCTCAATCAAAAGTATGGTTTAACTCTGTTAGCTGAATGCTCAGATCAGAAAGAAGTTTCACAGAATGCTTCTGTGTAGTTTATATTTGAATATATTCCTTTTTCCACTACTACGCTCTTAGCGCTCCAAATGTCCAGTTGCATTTTCTACAGAAAGAGTGTTCAGATCTGCTCAATCAAAAGTATGGTTTAACACTGTTAGCTGAATGCACAGATCAGAAAGAAGTTTCACCGAATGATTCTGTGTAGTTTATATTTGAAGACATTCCTTTTTCCACTATTACCCACTTAGCGCTCCGAATCTCCACTTGCATTTTCTACAAAAAGAGTGTTTCATAACTGCTCAAACAAAAATATGTTTTATCTCTGTTAACTGAATTTACAGATCAGAAATAATTTTCACAGAATGCATCTGTGTAGTTTTTATTTGAAGATATTCTTTTTCCTAATGTAGGCCTCTTAGCGCTTAGCATGTCCAATTGCAGTTTCTACAGAACGAGTGTTTCAGAACGGCTCAATCAAAAGTAAGGTTCAACTCTCTTAGTTGAATGCACAGAACAGAAAGAATTTTCACAGAATGCTACTGTGTAGTTTATATTTGAATATATTCCATTTTCCACTATTACCCTCTTAGCGCTCCGAATGTCCACTTGCATTTTCTACAGAAAGAGTGTTCAGAACTGCGCAATCAAAAGTATGGTTTAACTCTGTTAGCTTAATGAACATATCAGAAATAAGTTTCACACAATGCTTCTGTGTAGTTTTTATTTGAAGATATTATTTTTCCCAATAGAGGCCACTTCGCGCTCAGAATGTCCAATTGCAGTTTCTACAGAAAGAGTGTTTCAGAAAGGCTCAATCAAAAGTAAGGTTCAACTCTGTTAGTTGAATGCACAGAACAGAAAGAACTTTAATACAATGCTTCTGTGTAGTTTATATTTGAACATATTCTTTTTTCCACTATTAACCACTTAGCGCTACGAATGTCCAGTTGCATTTTCTACAGACAGAGTGTTTCAAAACTGCTCAATCAAAAGTATGGTTTACCTCTGTTAGCTGAATGCTCAGATCAGAAAGAAGTTTCACAGAATGCTTCTGTGTAGTTTATATTTGAATATATTCCTTTTTCCACTACTACTCTCTTAGCGCTCCAAATGTCCAGTTGCATTTTCTACAGAAAGAGTGTTCAGATCTGCTCAATCAAAAGTATGGTTTAACTCTGTTAGCTGAATGCACAGATCATAAAGAAGTTTCACAGAATGATTCTGTGTAGTTTATATTTGGAGACATTCCTTTTTCCACTATTACCCTTTTAGCGCTCCGAATCTCCACTTGCATTTTCTACAGAGAGAGTGTTTCAGAACGGCTCAATCAAAACTAAGGTTCAACTCTTTTAGTTGAACAAACAGAACAGAAAGAAGTTTCACACAATTCTTCTTTGTAGTTTTTATTTGTAGACATTCTTTTTCCCTATATAGGCCTCTTAGCGCTCAGAATGTCCAGTTGCAGTTTCTACAGAAAGATCTTTTCAGAACGGCTCAATCAAAAGTAAGGTTCAACTCTGTTAGTTGAATGCACAGAACAGAAAGAAGTTTCATACAATGCTTCTGTGTAGTTCATATTTGAACATATTCTTTTTTCCACTATTACCCACTTAGCGCTACGAATGTCCAGTTGCATTTTCTACAGACAGAGTGTTTCAAAACTGCTCAATCAAAAGTATGGTTTAACTCTGTTAGCTGAATGCTCAGATCAGAAAGAAGTTTCACAGAATGCTTCTGTGAAGTTTATATTTGAATATATTCCTTTTTCCACTACTACGCTCTTAGCGCTCCAAATGTCCAGTTGCATTTTCAACAGAAAGAGTGTTCAGATCTGCTCAATCAAAAGTATGGTTTATCTCTGTTAGCTGAATGCACAGATCAGAAAGAAGTTTCACCGAATGATTCTGTGTAGTTTATATTTGAAGACATTCCTTTTTCCACTATTACCCTCTTAGCGCTCCGAATCTCCACTTGCATTTTCTACAAAAAGGGTGTTTCATAACTGCTCAATCAAAAATATGTTTTATCTCTGTTAACTGAATTTACAGATGAGAAATAAGTTTCACAGAATGCATCTGTGTAGTTTTTATTTGAAGATATTCTTTTTCCCAATGTAGGCCTCTTAGCGCTTAGCATGTCCAATTGCAGTTTCTACAGAAAGAGTGTTTCAGAACGGCTCAATCAAAAGTAAGGTTCAACTCTGTTAGTTGAATGCACAGAACTGAAAGAATTTTCACAGAATGCTACTGTGTAGTTTATATTTGAATATATTCCTTTCTCCACTATTACCCTCTTAGCGCTCCGAATGTCCACTTGCATTTTCTACAGAAAGAGTGTTCAGAACTCCGCAATCAAAAGTATGGTTTAACTCTGTTAGCTTAATGAACATATCAGAAATAAGTTTCACAGAATGCATCTGTGTAGTTTTTATTTGAAGATATTCTTTTTCCCAATGTAGGCCTCTTAGCCCTTAGCATGTCCACTTGCAGTTTCTACAGAAAGAGTGTTTCAGAACGGCTCAATCAAAAGTAAGGTTCAACTCTGTTAGTTGAATGCACAGAACAGAAAGAATTTTCACAGAATGCTACTGTGTAGTTTATATTTGAATATATTCCTTTTTCCACTAATACCCTCTTAGCGCTCCGAATGTCCACTTGCATTTTCTACAGAAAGAGTGTTCAGAACTGCGCAATCAAAAGTATGGTTTAACTCTGTTAGCTTAATGAACATATCAGAAATAAGTTTCACACAATGCTTCTGTGTAGTTTTTATTTGAAGATATTATTTTTCCCAATAGAGGCCTCTTAGCGCTCAGAATGTCCAATTGCAGTTTCTACAGAAAGAGTGTTTCAGAAAGGCTCAATCAAAAGTGAGGTTCAACTCTATTAGTTGAATGCACAGAACAGAAAGAAGTTTCATACAATGCTTCTGTGTAGTTTATATTTGAACATATTCTTTTTTCCACTATTACCCACTTAGCGCTACGAATGTCAAGTTGCATTTTCTACAGACAGAGTGTTTCAAAACTGCTCAATCAAAAGTATGGTTTAACTCTGTTAGCTGAATGCTCAGATCAGAAAGAAGTTTCACAGAATGCTTCTGTGTAGTTTATATTTGAATATATTACTTTTTCCACTACTACTCTCTTAGCGCTCCAAATGTCCAGTTGCATTTTCTACAGAAAGAGTGTTCATGTCTGCTCAATCAAAAGTATGGTTTAACTCTGTTAGCTGAATGCACAGATCAGAAAGAAGTTTCACAGAATGATTCTGTGTAGTTTATATTTGGAGACATTCCTTTTTCCACTATTACCCTCTTAGCGCTCCGAATCTCCACTTGCATTTTCTACAGAAAGAGTGTTTCAGAACGGCTCAATCAAAACTAAGGTTCAACACTTTTAGTTGAACAAACAGAACAGAAAGAAGTTTCACACAATTATTCTGTGTAGTTCTTATTTGTAGACATTCTTTTTCCCAATATAGGCCTCTTAGCGCTCAGAATGTCCAATTGCAGTTTCTACAGAAAGAGTGTTTCAGAACGGCTCAATCAAAAGTAAGGTTCAACTCTGTTAGTTGAATGCACAGAACAGAAAGAAGTTTCATACAATGCTTCTGTGTAGTTTATATTTGAACATATTCTTTTTTCCACTATTACCCACTTAGCGCTAAGAATGTCCAGTTGCATTTTCTACAGACAGAGTGTTTCAAAACTGCTCAATCAAAAGTATGGTTTAACTCTGTTAGCTGAATACTCAGATCAGAAAGAAGATTCACAGAATGCTTCTGTGTAGTTTATATTTGAATATATTCCTTTTTCCACTACTACGCTCTTAGCGCTCCAAATGTCCAGTTGCATTTTCTACAGAAAGAGTGTTCAGATCTGCTCAATCAAAAGTATGGTTTAACTCTGTTAGCTGAATGCACAGATCAGAAAGAAGTTTCACCGAATGATTCTGTGTAGTTTATATTTGAAGTCATTCCTTTTTCCACTATTACCCACTTAGCGCTCCGAATCTCCACTTGCATTTTCTACAAAAAGAGTGTTTCATAACTGCTCAATCAAAAATATGTTTTATCTCTGTTAACTGAATTTACAGATGAGAAATAAGTTTCACAGAATGCATCTGTGTAGTTTTTATTTGAAGATATTCTTTTTCCCAATGTAGGCCTCTTAGCGCTTAGCATGTCCAATTGCAGTTTCTACAGAAAGAGTGTTTCAGAACGGCTCAATCAAAAGTAAGGTTCAACTCTGTTAGTTGAATGCACAGAACAGAAAGAATTTTCACAGAATGCTACTGTGTAGTTTATATTTGAATATATTCCTTTTTCCACTATTACCCTCTTAGCGCTCCGAATGTCCACTTGCATTTTCTACAGAAAGAGTGTTCAGAACTACGCAATCAAAAGTATGGTTTAACTCTGTTAGCTTAATGAACATATCAGAAATAAGTTTCACACAATGCATCTGTGTAGTTTTTATTTGAAGATATTATTTTTCCCAATAGAGGCCTCTTAGCGCTCAGAATGTCCAATTGCAGTTTCTACAGAGAGAGTGTTTCAGAAAGGCTCAATCAAAAGTAAGGTTCAACTCTGTTAGTTGAATGCACAGAACAGAAAGAAGTTTCATACAATGCTTCTGTGTAGTTTATATATGAACATATTCTTTCTTCCACTATTACCCACTTAGCGCTACGAATGTCCAGTTGCATTTTCTACAGACAGAGTGTTTCAAAACTGCTCAATCAAAAGTATGGTTTAACTCTGTTAGCTGAATGCTCAGATCAGAAAGAAGTTTCACAGAATGCTTCTGTGTAGTTTATATTTGAATATATTACTTTTTCCACTACTACTCTCTTAGCGCTCCAAATGTCCAGGTGCATTTTCTACAGAAAGAGTGTTCAGATCTGCTCAATCAAAAGTATGGTTTAACTCTGTTAGCTGAATGCACAGATCAGAAAGAAGTTTCACAGAATGATTCTGTGTAGTTTATATTTGGAGACATTCCTTTTTCCACTATTACCATCTTAGCGCTCCGAATCTCCACTTGCATTTTCGACAGAAAGAGTGTTTCAGAACGGCTAAATCAAAACTAAGGTTCAACTCTTTTAGTTGAACAAACAGAACAGAAAGAAGTTTCACACAATTCTTCTGTGTAGTTTTTATTTGTAGACATTCTTTTTCCCAATATAGGCCTCTTAGCGCTCAGAATGTCCAATTGCAGTTTCTACAGAAAGAGTGTTTCAGAACAGCTCAATCAAAAGTAAGGTTCAACTCTGTTAGTTGAATGCACAGAACAGAAAGAAGTTTCATACAATGCTTCTGTGTAGTTCATATTTGAACATATTCTTTTTTCCACTATTACCCACTTAGCGCTACGAATGTCCAGTTGCATTTTCTACAGACAGAGTGTTTCAAAACTGCTCAATCAAAAGTATGGTTTAACTCTGTTAGCTGAATGCTCAGATCAGAAAGAAGTTTCACAGAATGCTTCTGTGTAGTTTATATTTGAATATATTCCTTTTTCCACTACTACGCTCTTAGCGCTCCAAATGTCCAGTTGCATTTTCTACAGAAAGAGTGTTCAGATCTGCTCAATCAAAAGTATGGTTTAACACTGTTAGCTGAATGCACAGATCAGAAAGAAGTTTCACCGAATGATTCTGTGTAGTTTATATTTGAAGACATTCCTTTTTCCACTATTACCCACTTAGCGCTCCGAATCTCCACTTGCATTTTCTACAAAAAGAGTGTTTCATAACTGCTCAAACAAAAATATGTTTTATCTCTGTTAACTGAATTTACAGATCAGAAATAATTTTCACAGAATGCATCTGTGTAGTTTTTATTTGAAGATATTCTTTTTCCTAATGTAGGCCTCTTAGCGCTTAGCATGTCCAATTGCAGTTTCTACAGAACGAGTGTTTCAGAACGGCTCAATCAAAAGTAAGGTTCAACTCTCTTAGTTGAATGCACAGAACAGAAAGAATTTTCACAGAATGCTACTGTGTAGTTTATATTTGAATATATTCCATTTTCCACTATTACCCTCTTAGCGCTCCGAATGTCCACTTGCATTTTCTACAGAAAGAGTGTTCAGAACTGCGCAATCAAAAGTATGGTTTAACTCTGTTAGCTTAATGAACATATCAGAAATAAGTTTCACACAATGCTTCTGTGTAGTTTTTATTTGAAGATATTATTTTTCCCAATAGAGGCCACTTCGCGCTCAGAATGTCCAATTGCAGTTTCTACAGAAAGAGTGTTTCAGAAAGGCTCAATCAAAAGTAAGGTTCAACTCTGTTAGTTGAATGCACAGAACAGAAAGAACTTTAATACAATGCTTCTGTGTAGTTTATATTTGAACATATTCTTTTTTCCACTATTAACCACTTAGCGCTACGAATGTCCAGTTGCATTTTCTACAGACAGAGTGTTTCAAAACTGCTCAATCAAAAGTATGGTTTACCTCTGTTAGCTGAATGCTCAGATCAGAAAGAAGTTTCACAGAATGCTTCTGTGTAGTTTATATTTGAATATATTCCTTTTTCCACTACTACTCTCTTAGCGCTCCAAATGTCCAGTTGCATTTTCTACAGAAAGAGTGTTCAGATCTGCTCAATCAAAAGTATGGTTTAACTCTGTTAGCTGAATGCACAGATCATAAAGAAGTTTCACAGAATGATTCTGTGTAGTTTATATTTGGAGACATTCCTTTTTCCACTATTACCCTTTTAGCGCTCCGAATCTCCACTTGCATTTTCTACAGAGAGAGTGTTTCAGAACGGCTCAATCAAAACTAAGGTTCAACTCTTTTAGTTGAACAAACAGAACAGAAAGAAGTTTCACACAATTCTTCTTTGTAGTTTTTATTTGTAGACATTCTTTTTCCCTATATAGGCCTCTTAGCGCTCAGAATGTCCAGTTGCAGTTTCTACAGAAAGATCTTTTCAGAACGGCTCAATCAAAAGTAAGGTTCAACTCTGTTAGTTGAATGCACAGAACAGAAAGAAGTTTCATACAATGCTTCTGTGTAGTTCATATTTGAACATATTCTTTTTTCCACTATTACCCACTTAGCGCTACGAATGTCCAGTTGCATTTTCTACAGACAGAGTGTTTCAAAACTGCTCAATCAAAAGTATGGTTTAACTCTGTTAGCTGAATGCTCAGATCAGAAAGAAGTTTCACAGAATGCTTCTGTGAAGTTTATATTTGAATATATTCCTTTTTCCACTACTACGCTCTTAGCGCTCCAAATGTCCAGTTGCATTTTCAACAGAAAGAGTGTTCAGATCTGCTCAATCAAAAGTATGGTTTATCTCTGTTAGCTGAATGCACAGATCAGAAAGAAGTTTCACCGAATGATTCTGTGTAGTTTATATTTGAAGACATTACTTTTTCCACTATTACCCTCTTAGCGCTCCGAATCTCCACTTGCATTTTCTACAAAAAGGGTGTTTCATAACTGCTCAATCAAAAATATGTTTTATCTCTGTTAACTGAATTTACAGATGAGAAATAAGTTTCACAGAATGCATCTGTGTAGTTTTTATTTGAAGATATTCTTTTTCCCAATGTAGGCCTCTTAGCGCTTAGCATGTCCAATTGCAGTTTCTACAGAAAGAGTGTTTCAGAACGGCTCAATCAAAAGTAAGGTTCAACTCTGTTAGTTGAATGCACAGAACTGAAAGAATTTTCACAGAATGCTACTGTGTAGTTTATATTTGAATATATTCCTTTCTCCACTATTACCCTCTTAGCGCTCCGAATGTCCACTTGCATTTTCTACAGAAACAGTGTTCAGAACTCCGCAATCAAAAGTATGGTTTAACTCTGTTAGCTTAATGAACATATCAGAAATAAGTTTCACAGAATGCATCTGTGTAGTTTTTATTTGAAGATATTCTTTTTCCCAATGTAGGCCTCTTAGCGCTTAGCATGTCCACTTGCAGTTTCTACAGAAAGAGTGTTTCAGAACGGCTCAATCAAAAGTAAGGTTCAACTCTGTTAGTTGAATGCACAGAACAGAAAGAATTTTCACAGAATGCTACTGTGTAGTTTATATTTGAATATATTCCTTTTTCCACTAATACCCTCTTAGCGCTCCGAATGTCCACTTGCATTTTCTACAGAAAGAGTGTTCAGAACTGCGCAATCAAAAGTATGGTTTAACTCTGTTAGCTTAATGAACATATCAGAAATAAGTTTCACACAATGCTTCTGTGTAGTTTTTATTTGAAGATATTATTTTTCCCAATAGAGGCCTCTTAGCGCTCAGAATGTCCAATTGCAGTTTCTACAGAAAGAGTGTTTCAGAAAGGCTCAATCAAAAGTGAGGTTCAACTCTATTAGTTGAATGCACAGAACAGAAAGAAGTTTCATACAATGCTTCTGTGTAGTTTATATTTGAACATATTCTTTTTTCCACTATTACCCACTTAGCGCTACGAATGTCAAGTTGCATTTTCTACAGACAGAGTGTTTCAAAACTGCTCAATCAAAAGTATGGTTTAACTCTGTTAGCTGAATGCTCAGATCAGAAAGAAGTTTCACAGAATGCTTCTGTGTAGTTTATATTTGAATATATTACTTTTTCCACTACTACTCTCTTAGCGCTCCAAATGTCCAGTTGCATTTTCTACAGAAAGAGTGTTCATGTCTGCTCAATCAAAAGTATGGTTTAACTCTGTTAGCTGAATGCACAGATCAGAAAGAAGTTTCACAGAATGATTCTGTGTAGTTTATATTTGGAGACATTCCTTTTTCCACTATTACCCTCTTAGCGCTCCGAATCTCCACTTGCATTTTCTACAGAAAGAGTGTTTCAGAACGGCTCAATCAAAACTAAGGTTCAACACTTTTAGTTGAACAAACAGAACAGAAAGAAGTTTCACACAATTATTCTGTGTAGTTCTTATTTGTAGACATTCTTTTTCCCAATATAGGCCTCTTAGCGCTCAGAATGTCCAATTGCAGTTTCTACAGAAAGAGTGTTTCAGAACGGCTCAATCAAAAGTAAGGTTCAACTCTGTTAGTTGAATGCACAGAACAGAAAGAAGTTTCATACAATGCTTCTGTGTAGTTTATATTTGAACATATTCTTTTTTCCACTATTACCCACTTAGCGCTAAGAATGTCCAGTTGCATTTTCTACAGACAGAGTGTTTCAAAACTGCTCAATCAAAAGTATGGTTTAACTCTGTTAGCTGAATACTCAGATCAGAAAGAAGATTCACAGAATGCTTCTGTGTAGTTTATATTTGAATATATTCCTTTTTCCACTACTACGCTCTTAGCGCTCCAAATGTCCAGTTGCATTTTCTACAGAAAGAGTGTTCAGATCTGCTCAATCAAAAGTATGGTTTAACTCTGTTAGCTGAATGCACAGATCAGAAAGAAGTTTCACCGAATGATTCTGTGTAGTTTATATTTGAAGTCATTCCTTTTTCCACTATTACCCACTTAGCGCTCCGAATCTCCACTTGCATTTTCTACAAAAAGAGTGTTTCATAACTGCTCAATCAAAAATATGTTTTATCTCTGTTAACTGAATTTACAGATGAGAAATAAGTTTCACAGAATGCATCTGTGTAGTTTTTATTTGAAGATATTCTTTTTCCCAATGTAGGCCTCTTAGCGCTTAGCATGTCCAATTGCAGTTTCTAGAGAAAGAGTGTTTCAGAACGGCTCAATCAAAAGTAAGGTTCAACTCTGTTAGTTGAATGCACAGAACAGAAAGAGTTTTCACAGAATGCTACTGTGTAGTTTATATTTGAATATATTCCTTTCTCCACTATTACCCTCTTAGCGCTCCGAATGTCCACTTGCATTTTCTACAGAAAGAGTGTTCAGAACTGCGCAATCAAAAGTATGGTTTAACTCTGTTAGCTTAATGAACATATCAGAAATAAGTTTCACACAATGCTTCTGTGTAGTTTTTATTTGAAGATATTATTTTTCCCAATAGAGGCCTCTTAGCGCTCAGAATGTCCAATTGCAGTTTCTACAGAAAGAGTGTTTCAGAAAGGCTCAATCAAAAGTAAGGTTCAACTCTGTTAGTTGAATGCACAGAACAGAAAGAAGTTTCATACAATGCTTCTGTGTAGTTTATATTTGAACATATTCTTTTTTCCACTATTACCCACTTAGCGCTACGAATGTCCAGTTGCATTTTCTACAGACAGAGTGTTTCAAAACTGCTCAATTAAAAGCATGGTTTAACTCTGTTAGCTGAATGCTCAGATCAGAAAGAAGTTTCACAGAATGCTTCTGTGTAGTTTATATTTGAATATATTCCTTTTTCCACTACAACTCTCTTAGCGCTCCAAATGTCCAGTTGCATTTTCTACAGAAAGAGTGTTCAGATCTGCTCAATCAAAAGTATGGTTTAACTCTGTTAGCTGAATGCACAGATCAGAAAGAAGTTTCACAGAATGATTCTGTGTAGTTTATATTTGGAGACATTCCTTTTTCCACTATTACCCTCTTAGCGCTCCGAATCTCCACTTGCATTTTCTACAGAAAGAGTGTTTCAGAACGGCTCAAACAAAACTAAGGTTCAACTCTTTTAGTTGAACAAACAGAACAGAAAGAAGTGTCACACAATTCTTCTGTGTAGTTTTTATTTGTAGACATTATTTTTCCCAATATAGGCCTCTTAGCGCTCAGAATGTCCAATTGCAGTTTCTACAGAAAGAGTGTTTCAGAATGGCTCAATCAAAAGTAAGGTTCACCTCTGTTAGTTGAATGCACAGAACAGAAAGAAGTTTCATACAATGCTTCTGTGTAGTTTATATTTGAACATATTCTTTTTTCCACTATTACCCACTTAGTGCTACGAATGTCCAGTTGCATTTTCTACAGACAGAGTGTTTCAAAACTGCTCAATCAAAAGTATGGTTTAACTCTGTTAGCTGAATGCTCAGATCAGAAAGAAGTTTCACAGAATGCTTCTGTGTAGTTTATATTTGAATATATTCCTTTTTCCACTACTACGCTCTTAGCGCTCCAAATGTCCAGTTGCATTTTCTACAGAAAGAGTGTTCAGATCTGCTCAATCAAAAGTATGGTTTAACTCTGTTAGCTGAATGCACATATCAGAAAGAAGTTTCACCGAATGATTCTGTGTAGTTTATATTTGAAGACATTCCTTTTTACACTATTACCCTGTTAGCGCTCCGAATCTCCACTTGCATTTTCTACAAAAAGAGTGTTTCATAACTGCTCAATCAAAAATATGTTTTATCTCTGTTAACTGAATTTACAGATCAGAAATAAGTTTCACAGAATGCATCTGTGTAGTTTTTATTTGAAGATATTCTTTTTCCCAATGTAGGCCTCTTAGCGCTTAGCATGTCCACTTGCAGTTTCTACAGAAAGAGTGTTTCAGAACGGCTCAATCAAAAGTAAGGTTCAACTCTGTTAGTTGAATGCACAGAACAGAAAGAATTTTCACAGAATGCTACTGTGTAGTTTATATTTGAATATATTCCTTTTTCCACTAATACCCTCTTAGCGCTCCGAATGTCCACTTGCATTTTCTACAGAAAGAATGTTCAGAACTGCGCAATCAAAAGTATGGTTTAACTCTGTTAGCTTAATGAACATATCAGAAATAAGTTTCACACAATGCTTCTGTGTAGTTTTCATTTGAAGATATTATTTTTCCCAATAGAGGCCTCTTAGCGCTCAGAATGTCCAATTGCAGTTTCTACAGAAAGAGTGTTTCAGAAAGGCTCAATCAAAAGTGAGGTTCAACTCTGTTAGTTGAATGCACAGAACAGAAAGAAGTTTCATACAATGCTTCTGTGTAGTTTATATTTGAACATATTCTTTTTTCCACTATTACCCACTTAGCGCTACGAATGTCCAGTTGCATTTTCTACAGACAGAGTGTTTCAAAACTGCTCAATCAAAAGTATGGTTTAACTCTGTTAGCTGAATGTACAGATCAGAAAGAAGTTTCACCGAATGATTCTGTGTAGTTTATATTTGAAGACATTACTTTTTCCACTATTACCCTCTTAGCGCTCCGAATCTCCACTTGCATTTTCTACAAAAAGAGTGTTTCATAACTGCTCAATCAAAAATATGTTTTATCTCTGTTAACTGAATTTACAGATCAGAAATAAGTTTCACAGAATGCATCTGTGTAGTTTTTATTTGAAGATATTCTTTTTCCCAATGTAGGCCTCTTAGCGCTTAGCATGTCCAATTGCAGTTTCTACAGAAAGAGTGTTTCAGAACGGCTCAATCAAAAGTAAGGTTCAACTCTGTTAGTTGAATGCACAGAACAGAAAGTATTTTCACAGAATGCTACTGTGTAGTTTATATTTGAATATATTCCTTTTTCCACTATTACCCTCTTAGCGCTCCGAATGTCCACTTGCATTTTCTACAGAAAGAGTGTTCAGAACTGCGCAATCAAAAGTATGGTTTAACTCTGTTAGCTTAATGAACATATCAGAAATAAGTTTCACACAATGCTTCTGTGTAGTTTTTATTTGAAGATATTATTTTTCCCAATAGAGGCCTCTTAGCGCTCAGAATGTCCAATTGCAGTTTCTACAGAAAGAGTGTTTCAGAAAGGCTCAATCAAAAGTAAGGTTCACCTCTGTTAGTTGAATGCACAGAACAGAAAGAAGTTTCATACAATGCTTCTGTGTAGTTTATATTTGAACATATTCTTTTTTCCACTTTTACCCACTTAGTGCTACGAATGTCCAGTTGCATTTTCTACAGACAGAGTGTTTCAAAACTGCTCAATCAAAAGTATGGTTTAACTCTGTTAGCTGAATGCTCAGATCAGAAAGAAGTTTCACAGAATGCTTCTGTGTAGTTTATATTTGAATATATTCCTTTTTCCACTACTACGCTCTTAGCGCTCCAAATGTGCAGTTGCATTTTCTACAGAAAGAGTGTTCAGATCTGCTCAATCAAAAGTATGGTTTAACTCTGTTAGCTGAATGCACATATCAGAAAGAAGTTTCACCGAATGATTCTGTGTAGTTTATATTTGAAGACATTCCTTTTTACACTATTACCCTGTTAGCGCTCCGAATCTCCACTTGCATTTTCTACAAAAAGAGTGTTTCATAACTGCTCAATCAAAAATATGTTTTATCTCTGTTAACTGAATTTACAGATCAGAAATAAGTTTCACAGAATGCATCTGTGTAGTTTTTATTTGAAGATATTCTTTTTCCCAATGTAGGCCTCTTAGCGCTTAGCATGTCCACTTGCAGTTTCTACAGAAAGAGTGTTTCAGAACGGCTCAATCAAAAGTAAGGTTCAACTCTGTTAGTTGAATGCACAGAACAGAAAGAATTTTCACAGAATGCTACTGTGTAGTTTATATTTGAATATATTCCTTTTTCCACTAATACCCTCTTAGCGCTCCGAATGTCCACTTGCATTTTCTACAGAAAGAATGTTCAGAACTGCGCAATCAAAAGTATGGTTTAACTCTGTTAGCTTAATGAACATATCAGAAATAAGTTTCACACAATGCTTCTGTGTAGTTTTTATTTGAAGATATTATTTTTCCCAATAGAGGCCTCTTAGCGCTCAGAATGTCCAATTGCAGTTTCTACAGAAAGAGTGTTTCAGAAAGGCTCAATCAAAAGTAAGGTTCAACTCTGTTAGTTGAATGCACAGAACAGAAAGAAGTTTCATACAATGCTTCTGTGTAGTTTATATTTGAACATATTCTTTTTTCCACTATTACCCACTTAGCGCTACGAATGTCCAGTTGCATTTTCTACAGACAGAGTGTTTCAAAACTGCTCAATTAAAAGCATGGTTTAACTCTGTTAGCTGAATGCTCAGATCAGAAAGAAGTTTCACAGAATGCTTCTGTGTAGTTTATATTTGAATATATTCCTTTTTCCACTACTACTCTCTTAGCGCTCCAAATGTCCAGTTGCATTTTCTACAGAAAGAGTGTTCAGATCTGCTCAATCAAAAGTATGGTTTAACTCTGTTAGCTGAATGCACAGATCAGAAAGAAGTTTCACAGAATGATTCTGTGTAGTTTATATTTGGAGACATTCCTTTTTCCACTATTACCCTCTTAGCGCTCCGAATCTCCACTTGCATTTTCTACAGAAAGAGTGTTTCAGAACGGCTCAAACAAAACTAAGGTTCAACTCTTTTAGTTGAACAAACAGAACAGAAAGAAGTGTCACACAATTCTTCTGTGTAGTTTTTATTTGTAGACATTATTTTTCCCAATATAGGCCTCTTAGCGCTCAGAATGTCCAATTGCAGTTTCTACAGAAAGAGTGTTTCAGAATGGCTCAATCAAAAGTAAGGTTCACCTCTGTTAGTTGAATGCACAGAACAGAAAGAAGTTTCATACAATGCTTCTGTGTAGTTTATATTTGAACATATTTTTTTTTCCACTATTACCCACTTAGTGCTACGAATGTCCAGTTGCATTTTCTACAGACAGAGTGTTTCAAAACTGCTCAATCAAAAGTATGGTTTAACTCTGTTAGCTGAATGCTCAGATCAGAAAGAAGTTTCACAGAATGCTTCTGTGTAGTTTATATTTGAATATATTCCTTTTTCCACTACTACGCTCTTAGCGCTCCAAATGTCCAGTTGCATTTTCTACAGAAAGAGTGTTCAGATCTGCTCAATCAAAAGTATGGTTTAACTCTGTTAGCTGAATGCACATATCAGAAAGAAGTTTCACCGAATGATTCTGTGTAGTTTATATTTGAAGACATTCCTTTTTACACTATTACCCTGTTAGCGCTCCGAATCTCCACTTGCATTTTCTACAAAAAGAGTGTTTCATAACTGCTCAATCAAAAATATGTTTTATCTCTGTTAACTGAATTTACAGATCAGAAATAAGTTTCACAGAATGCATCTGTGTAGTTTTTATTTGAAGATATTCTTTTTCCCAATGTAGGCCTCTTAGCGCTTAGCATGTCCACTTGCAGTTTCTACAGAAAGAGTGTTTCAGAACGGCTCAATCAAAAGTAAGGTTCAACTCTGTTAGTTGAATGCACAGAACAGAAAGAATTTTCACAGAATGCTACTGTGTAGTTTATATTTGAATATATTCCTTTTTCCACTAATACCCTCTTAGCGCTCCGAATGTCCACTTGCATTTTCTACAGAAAGAATGTTCAGAACTGCGCAATCAAAAGTATGGTTTAACTCTGTTAGCTTAATGAACATATCAGAAATAAGTTTCACACAATGCTTCTGTGTAGTTTTCATTTGAAGATATTATTTTTCCCAATAGAGGCCTCTTAGCGCTCAGAATGTCCAATTGCAGTTTCTACAGAAAGAGTGTTTCAGAAAGGCTCAATCAAAAGTGAGGTTCAACTCTGTTAGTTGAATGCACAGAACAGAAAGAAGTTTCATACAATGCTTCTGTGTAGTTTATATTTGAACATATTCTTTTTTCCACTATTACCCACTTAGCGCTACGAATGTCCAGTTGCATTTTCTACAGACAGAGTGTTTCAAAACTGCTCAATCAAAAGTATGGTTTAACTCTGTTAGCTGAATGCACAGATCAGAAAGAAGTTTCACCGAATGATTCTGTGTAGTTTATATTTGAAGACATTACTTTTTCCACTATTACCCTCTTAGCGCTCCGAATCTCCACTTGCATTTTCTACAAAAAGAGTGTTTCATAACTGCTCAATCAAAAATATGTTTTATCTCTGTTAACTGAATTTACAGATCAGAAATAAGTTTCACAGAATGCATCTGTGTAGTTTTTATTTGAAGATATTCTTTTTCCCAATGTAGGCCTCTTAGCGCTTAGCATGTCCAATTGCAGTTTCTACAGAAAGAGTGTTTCAGAACGGCTCAATCAAAAGTAAGGTTCAACTCTGTTAGTTGAATGCACAGAACAGAAAGTATTTTCACAGAATGCTACTGTGTAGTTTATATTTGAATATATTCCTTTTTCCACTATTACCCTCTTAGCGCTCCGAATGTCCACTTGCATTTTCTACAGAAAGAGTGTTCAGAACTGCGCAATCAAAAGTATGGTTTAACTCTGTTAGCTTAATGAACATATCAGAAATAAGTTTCACACAATGCTTCTGTGTAGTTTTTATTTGAAGATATTATTTTTCCCAATAGAGGCCTCTTAGCGCTCAGAATGTCCAATTGCAGTTTCTACAGAAAGAGTGTTTCAGAAAGGCTCAATCAAAAGTAAGGTTCAACTCTGTTAGTTGAATGCACAGAACAGAAAGAAGTTTCATACAATGCTTCTGTGTAGTTTATATTTGAACATATTCTTTTTTCCACTATTACCCACTTAGTGCTACGAATGTCCAGTTGCATTTTCTACAGACAGAGTGTTTCAAAACTGCTCAATCAAAAGTATGGTTTAACTCTGTTAGCTGAATGCTCAGATCAGAAAGAAGTTTCACAGAATGCTTCTGTGTAGTTTATATTTGAATATATTCCTTTTTCCACTACTACGCTCTTAGCGCTCCAAATGTGCAGTTGCATTTTCTACAGAAAGAGTGTTCAGATCTGCTCAATCAAAAGTATGGTTTAACTCTGTTAGCTGAATGCACATATCAGAAAGAAGTTTCACCGAATGATTCTGTGTAGTTTATATTTGAAGACATTCCTTTTTACACTATTACCCTGTTAGCGCTCCGAATCTCCACTTGCATTTTCTACAAAAAGAGTGTTTCATAACTGCTCAATCAAAAATATGTTTTATCTCTGTTAACTGAATTTACAGATCAGAAATAAGTTTCACAGAATGCATCTGTGTAGTTTTTATTTGAAGATATTCTTTTTCCCAATGTAGGCCTCTTAGCGCTTAGCATGTCCACTTGCAGTTTCTACAGAAAGAGTGTTTCAGAACGGCTCAATCAAAAGTAAGGTTCAACTCTGTTAGTTGAATGCACAGAACAGAAAGAATTTTCACAGAATGCTACTGTGTAGTTTATATTTGAATATATTCCTTTTTCCACTAATACCCTCTTAGCGCTCCGAATGTCCACTTGCATTTTCTACAGAAAGAATGTTCAGAACTGCGCAATCAAAAGTATGGTTTAACTCTGTTAGCTTAATGAACATATCAGAAATAAGTTTCACACAATGCTTCTGTGTAGTTTTCATTTGAAGATATTATTTTTCCCAATAGAGGCCTCTTAGCGCTCAGAATGTCCAATTGCAGTTTCTACAGAAAGAGTGTTTCAGAAAGGCTCAATCAAAAGTGAGGTTCAACTCTGTTAGTTGAATGCACAGAACAGAAAGAAGTTTCATACAATGCTTCTGTGTAGTTTATATTTGAACATATTCTTTTTTCCACTATTACCCACTTAGCGCTACGAATGTCCAGTTGCATTTTCTACAGACAGAGTGTTTCAAAACTGCTCAATCAAAAGTATGGTTTAACTCTGTTAGCTGAATGCACAGATCAGAAAGAAGTTTCACCGAATGATTCTGTGTAGTTTATATTTGAAGACATTACTTTTTCCACTATTACCCTCTTAGCCCTCCGAATCTCCACTTGCATTTTCTACAAAAAGAGTGTTTCATAACTGCTCAATCAAAAATATGTTTTATCTCTGTTAACTGAATTTACAGATCAGAAATAAGTTTCACAGAATGCATCTGTGTAGTTTTTATTTGAAGATATTCTTTTTCCCAATGTAGGCCTCTTAGCGCTTAGCATGTCCAATTGCAGTTTCTACAGAAAGAGTGTTTCAGAACGGCTCAATCAAAAGTAAGGTTCAACTCTGTTAGTTGAATGCACAGAACAGAAAGTATTTTCACAGAATGCTACTGTGTAGTTTATATTTGAATATATTCCTTTTTCCACTATTACCCTCTTAGCGCTCCGAATGTCCACTTGCATTTTCTACAGAAAGAGTGTTCAGAACTGCGCAATCAAAAGTATGGTTTAACTCTGTTAGCTTAATGAACATATCAGAAATAAGTTTCACACAATGCTTCTGTGTAGTTTTTATTTGAAGATATTATTTTTCCCAATAGAGGCCTCTTAGCGCTCAGAATGTCCAATTGCAGTTTCTACAGAAAGAGTGTTTCAGAAAGGCTCAATCAAAAGTAAGGTTCAACTCTGTTAGTTGAATGCACAGAACAGAAAGAAGTTTCATACAATGCTTCTGTGTAGTTTATATTTGAACATATTCTTTTTTCCACTATTACCCACTTAGCGCTACGAATGTCCAGTTGCATTTTCTACAGACAGAGTGTTTCAAAACTGCTCAATCAAAAGTATGGTTTAATTCTGTTAGCTGAATGCTCAGATCAGAAAGAAGTTTAACAGAATGCTTCTGTGTAGTTTATATTTGAATATATTACTTTTTCCACTACTACGTTCTTAGCGCTCCAAATGTCCAGTTGCATTTTCTACAGAAAGAGTGTTCAGATCTGCTCAATCAAAAGTATGGTTTAACTCTGTTAGCTGAATGCACAGATCAGAAAGAAGTTTCACCGAATGATGCTGTGTAGTTTATATTTGAAGACATTCCTTTTTCCACTATTACCCTCTTAGCGCTCCGAAACTCCACTTGCATTTTCTACAAACAGAGTGTTTCATAACTGCTCAATCAAAAACATGTTTTATCTCTGTTAACTGAATTTACAGATCAGAAATAAGTTTCACAGAATGCATCTGTGTAGTTTTTATTTGAAGATATTCTTTTTCCCAATGTAGGCCTCTTAGCGCTTAGCATGTCCAATTGCAGTTTCTACAGAAAGAGTGTTTCAGAACGGCTCAATCAAAAGTAAGGTTCAACTCTGTTAGTTGAATGCACAGAACAGAAAGAAGTTTCATACAATGCTTCTGTGTAGTTTATATTTGAACATATTCTTTTTTCCACTTTTACCCACTTAGCGCTACGAATGTCCAGTTGCATTTTCTACAGACAGAGTGTTTCAAAACTGCTCAATCAAAATTATGGTTTAACTCTGTTAGCTGAATGCTCAGATCAGAAAGAAGTTTCACAGAATGATTCTGTGTAGTTTATATTTGAATATATTCCTTTTTCCACTACTACTCTCTTAGCGCTCCAAATGTCCAGTTGCATTTTCTACAGAAAGAGTGTTCAGATCTGCTCAATCAAAAGTATGGTTTAACTCTGTTAGCTGAATGCACAGATCAGAAAGAAGTTTCACAGAATGATTCTGTGTAGCTTATATTTGGAGACATTCCTTTTTCCACTATTACCCTCTTAGCGCTCCGAATCTCCACTTGCATTTTCTACAGAAAGAGTGTTTCAGAACGGCTCAATCAAAACTAAGGTTCAACTCTTTTAGTTGAACAAACAGAACAGAAAGAAGTTTCACACAATTCTTCTGTGTAGTTTTTATTTGTAGACATTCTTTTTCCCAATATAGGCCTCTTTGCGCTCAGAATGTCCAATTGCAGTTTCTACAGAAAGAGTGTTTCAGAACGGCTCAATCAAAAGTAAGGTTCAACTCTGTTAGTTGAATGCACAGAACAGAAATAAGTTTCATACAATGCTTCTGTGTAGTTTATATTTGAACATATTCTTTTTTCCACTATTACCCACTTAGCGCTACGAATGTCCAGTTGCATTTTCTACAGACAGAGTGTTTCAAAACTGCTCAATAAAAAGTATGGTTTAACTCTGTTAGCTGAATGCTCAGATCAGAAAGAAGTTTAACAGAATGCTTCTGTGTAGTTTATATTTGAATATATTACTTTTTCCACTACTACGCTCTTAGCGCTCCAAATGTCCAGTTGCATTTTCTACAGAAAGAGTGTTCAGATCTGCTCAATCAAAAGTATGGTTTAACTCTGTTAGCTGAATGCACAGATCAGAAAGAAGTTTCACCGAATGATTCTGTGTAGTTTATATTTGAAGACATTCCTTTTTCCACTATTACCCTCTTAGCGCTCCGAATCTCCACTTGCATTTTCTACAAAAAGTGTGTTTCATAACTGCTCAATCAAAAACATGTTTTATCTCTGTTAACTGAATTTACAGATCAGAAATAAGTTTCACAGAATGCATCTGTGTAGTTTTTATTTGAAGATATTCTTTTTCCCAAAGTAGGCCTCTTAGCGCTTAGCATGTCCAATTGCAGTTTCTACAGAAAGAGTGTTTCAGAACGGCTCAATCAAAAGTAAGGTTCAACTCTGTTAGTTGAATGCACAGAACAGAAAGAATTTTCACAGAATGCTACTGTGTAGTTTATATTTGAATATATTCCTTTTTCCACTATTACACTCTTAGCGCTCCGAATGTCCACTTGCATTTTCTACAGAAAGAGGGTTCAGCACTTCGCAATCAAAAGTATGGTTTAACTCTGTTAGCTTAATGAACATATCAGAAATAAGTTTCACACAATGCTTCTGTGTAGTTATTATTTGAAGATATTATTTTTCCCAATAGAAGCCTCTTAGCGCTCAGATTGTCCAATTGCAGTTTCTACAGAAAGAGTGTTTCAGAAAGGCTCAATCAAAAGTAAGGTTCAACTCTGTTAGTTGAATGCACAGAACAGAAAGAAGTTTCATACAATGCTTCTGTGTAGTTTATATTTGAACATATTCTTTTTTCCACTATTACCCACTTAGCGCTACGAATGTCCAGTTGCATTTTCTACAGACAGAGTGTTTCAAAACTGCTCAATCAAAAGTATGGTTTAACTCTGTTAGCTGAATGCTCAGATCAGAAAGAAGTTTCACAGAATGCTTCTGTGTAGTTTATATTTGAATATATTCCTTTTTCCACTACTACTCTCTTAGCGCTCCAAATGTCCAGTTGCATTTTCTACAGAAAGAGTGTTCAGATCTGCTCAATCAAAAGTATGGTTTAACTCTGTTAGCTGAATGCACAGATCAGAAAGATGTTTCACAGAATCATTCTGTGTAGTTTATATATGGAGACATTCCTTTTTCCACTATTACCCTCTTAGCGCACCGAATCTCCGCTTGCATTTCCTACAGAAAGAGTGTTTCAGAACGGCTCAATCAAAACTAAGGTTCAACTCTTTTAGTTGAACAAACAGAACAGAAAGAAGTTTCACACAATTCTTCTGTGTAGTTTTTATTTGTAGACATTCTTTTTCCCAATATAGGCCTCTTAGCGCTCAGAATGTCCAATTGCAGTTTCTACAGAATGAGTGTTTCAGAACAGCTCAATCAAAAGTAAGGTTCAACTCTGTTAGTTGAATGCACAGAACAGAAAGAAGTTTCATACAATGCTTCTGTGTAGTTTATATTTGAACATATTCTTTTTTCCACTATTACCCACTTAGCGCTACGAATGTCCAGTTGCATTTTCTACAGACAGAGTGTTTCAAAACTGCTCAAACAAAAGTATGGTTTAATTCTGTTAGCTGAATGCTCAGATCAGAAAGAAGTTTCACAGAATGCTTCTGTGTAGTTTATATTTGAATATATTCCTTTTTCCACTACTACGCTCTTAGCGCTCCAAATGTCCAGTTGCATTTTCTACAGAAAGAGTGTTCAGATCTGCTCAATCAAAAGTATGGTTTAACTCTGTTAGCTGAATGCACAGATCAGAAAGAAGTTTCACTGAATGATTCTGTGTAGTTTATATTTGAAGACATTCCTTTTTCCACTATTACCCTCTTAGCGCTCCGAATCTCCACTTGCATTTTCTACAAAAAGAGTGTTTCATAACTGCTCAATCAAAAATATGTTTTATCTCTGTTAACTGAATTTACAGATCAGAAATAAGTTTCACAGAATGCATCTGTGTAGTTTTTATTTGAAGATATTCTTTTTCCCAATGTAGGCCTCTTAGCGCTTAGCATGTCCAATTGCAGTTTCTACAGAAAGAGTGTTTCAGAACGGCTCAATCAAAAGTAAGGTTCAACTCTGTTAGTTGAATGCACAGAACAGAAAGAATTTTCACAGAATGCTACTGTGTAGTTTATATTTGAATATATTCCTTTTTCCACTATTACCCTCTTAGCGCTCCGAAGGTCCACTTGCATTTTCTACAGAAAGAGTGTTCAGAACTGCGCAATCAAAAGTATGGTTTAACTCTGTTAGCTTAATGAACATATCAGAAATAAGTTTCACACAATGCTTCTGTGTAGTTTTTATTTGAAGATATTATTTTTCCCAATAGAGGCCTCTTAGCGCTTAGCATGTCCAATTGCAGTTTCTACAGAAAGAGTGTTTCAGAACGGCTCAATCAAAAGTAAGGTTCAACTCTGTTAGCTGAATGCACAGATCAGAAAGAAGATTCACAGAATGATTCTGTGTAGTTTATATTTGGAGACATTCCTTTTTCCACTATTACCCTCTTAGCGCTCCGAATCTCCACTTGCATTTTCTACAGAAAGAGTGTTTCAGAACGGCTCAATCAAAACTAAGGTTCAACTCTTTTAGTTGAACAAACAGAACAGAAAGAAGTTTCACACAATTCTTCTGTGTAGTTTTTATTTGTAGAAATTCTTTTTCCCAATATAGGCCTCTTAGCGCTCAGAATGTCCAATTGCAGTTTCTACAGAAAGAGTGTTTCAGAACGGCTCAATCAAAAGTAAGGTTCAACTCTGTTAGTTGAATGCACAGAACAGAAAGAAGTTTCATACAATGCTTCTCTGTAGTTTATATTTGAACATATTCTTTTTTCCACTATTACCCACTTAGCGCTACGAATGTCCAGTTGCATTTTCTACAGACAGAGTGTTTCAAAACTGCTCAATCAAAAGTATGGTTTAACTCTGTTAGCTGAATGCTCAGATCAGAAAGAAGTTTCACAGAATGCTTCTGTGTAGTTTATATTTGAATATATTCCTTTTTCCACTACTACGCTCTTAGCGCTCCAAATGTCCAGTTGCATTTTCTACAGAAAGAGTGTTCAGATCTGCTCAATCAAAAGTATGGTTTAACTCTGTTAGCTGAATGCACAGATCAGAGAGAAGTTTCACCGAATGATTCTGTGTAGTTTATATTTGAAGACATTCCTTTTTCCACTATTACCCTCTTAGCGCTCCGAATCTCCACTTGCATTTTCTACAAAAAGAGTGTTTCATAACTGCTCAATCAAAAACATGTTTTATCTCTGTTAACTGAATTTACAGATCAGAAATAAGTTTCACAGAATGCATCTGTGTAGTTTTTATTTGAAGATATTCTTTTTCCCAATGTAGGCCTCTTAGCGCTTAGCATGTCCAATTGCAGTTTCTACAGAAAGAGTGTTTCAGAACGGCTCAATCAAAAGTAAGGTTCAACTCTGTTAGTTGAATGCACAGAACAGAAAGAAGTTTCATACAATGCTTCTGTGTAGTTTATATTTGAACATATTCTTTTTTCCACTATTACCCACTTAGCGCTACGAATGTCCAGTTGCATTTTCTACAGACAGAGTGTTTCAAAACTGCTCAATCAAAAGTATGGTTTAACTCTGTTAGCTGAATGCTCAGATCAGAAAGAAGTTTCACAGAATGCTTCTGTGTAGTTTATATTTGAATATATTCCTTTTTCCACTACTACTCTCTTAGCGCTCCAAATGTCCAGTTGCATTTTCTACAGAAAGAGTGTTCAGATCTGCTCAATCAAAAGTATGGTTTAACTCTGTTAGCTGAATGCACAGATCAGAAAGATGTTTCACAGAATGATTCTGTGTAGTTTATATATGGAGACATTCCTTTTTCCACTATTACCCTCTTAGCGCACCGAATCTCCGCTTGCATTTTCTACAGAAAGAGTGTTTCAGAACGGCTCAATCAAAACTAAGGTTCAACTCTTTTAGTTGAACAAACAGAACAGAAAGAAGTTTCACACAATGCTTCTGTGTAGTTTTTATTTGAAGATATTATTTTTCCCAATAGAGGCCTCTTAGCGCTCAGAATGTCCAATTGCAGTTTCTACAGAAAGAGTGTTTCAGAAAGGCTCAATCAAAAGTAAGGTTCAACTCTGTTAGTTGAATGTACAGAACAGAAAGAAGTTTCATACAATGCTTCTGTGTAGTTTATATTTGAACATATTCTTTTTTCCACTATTACCCACTTAGCGCTACGAATGTCCAGTTGCATTTTCTACAGACAGAGTGTTTCAAAACTGCTCAAACAAAAGTATGGTTTAATTCTGTTAGCTGAATGCTCAGATCAGAAAGAAGTTTCACAGAATGCTTCTGTGTAGTTTATATTTGAATTTATTCCTTTTTCCACTACTACGCTCTTAGCGCTCCAAATGTCCAGTTGCATTTTCTACAGAAAGAGTGTTCAGATCTGCTCAATCAAAAGTATGGTTTAACTCTGTTAGCTGAATGCACAGATCAGAAAGAAGTTTCACTGAATGATTCTGTGTAGTTTATATTTGAAGACATTCCTTTTTCCACTATTACCCTCTTAGCGCTCCGAATCACCACTTGCATTTTCTACAAAAAGAGTGTTTCATAACTGCTCAATCAAAAATATGTTTTATCTCTGTTAACTGAATTTACAGATCAGAAATAAGTTTCACAGAATGCATCTGTGTAGTTTTTATTTGAAGATATTCTTTTTCCAATGTAGGCCTCTTAGCGCTTAGCATGTCCAATTGCAGTTTCTACAGAAAGAGTGTTTCAGAACGGCTCAATCAAAACTAAGGTTCAACTCTGTTAGTTGAATGCACAGAACAGAAAGAATTTTCACAGAATGCTACTGTGTAGTTTATATTTGAATATATTCCTTTTTCCACTATTACCCTCTTAGCGCTCCGAAGGTCCACTTGCATTTTCTACAGAAAGAGTGTTCAGAACTGCGCAATCAAAAGTATGGTTTAACTCTGTTAGCTTAATGAACATATCAGAAATAAGTTTCACACAATGCTTCTGTGTAGTTTTTATTTGAAGATATTATTTTTCCCAATAGAGGCCTCTTAGCGCTTAGCATGTCCAATTGCAGTTTCTACAGAAAGAGTGTTTCAGAACGGCTCAATCAAAAGTAAGGTTCAACTCTGTTAGCTGAATGCACAGATCAGAAAGAAGTTTCACAGAATGATTCTGTGTAGTTTATATTTGGAGACATTCCTTTTTCCACTATTACCCTCTTAGCGCTCCGAATCTCCACTTGCATTTTCTACAGAAAGAGTGTTTCAGAACGGCTCAATCAAAACTAAGGTTCAAGTCTTTTAGTTGAACAAACAGAACAGAAAGAAGTTTCACACAATTCTTCTGTGTAGTTTTCATTTGTAGAAATTCTTTTTCCCAATATAGGCCTCTTAGCGCTCAGAATGTCCAATTGCAGTTTCTACAGAAAGAGTGTTTCAGAACGGCTCAATCAAAAGTAAGGTTCAACTCTGTTAGTTGAATGCACAGAACAGAAAGAAGTTTCATACAATGCTTCTCTGTAGTTTATATTTGAACATATTCTTTTTTCCACTATTACCCACTTAGCGCTACGAATGTCCAGTTGCATTTTCTACAGACAGAGTGTTTCAAAACTGCTCAATCAAAAGTATGGTTTAACTCTGTTAGCTGAATGCTCAGATCAGAAAGAAGTTTCACAGAATGCTTCTGTGTAGTTTATATTTGAATATATTCCTTTTTCCACTACCACGCTCTTAGCGCTCCAAATGTCCAGTTGCATTTTCTACAGAAAGAGTGTTCAGATCTGCTCAATCAAAAGTATGGTTTAACTCTGTTAGCTGAATGCACAGATCAGAGAGAAGTTTCACCGAATGATTCTGTGTAGTTTATATTTGAAGACATTCCATTTTCCACTATTACCCTCTTAGCGCTCCGAATCTCCACTTGCATTTTCTACAAAAAGAGTGTTTCATAACTGCTCAATCAAAAACATGTTTTATCTCTGTTAACTGAATTTACAGATCAGAAATAAGTTTCACAGAATGCATCTGTGTAGTTTTTATTTGAAGATATTCTTTTTCCCAATGTAGGCCTCTTAGCGCTTAGCATGTCCAATTGCAGTTTCTACAGAAAGAGTGTTTCAGAACGGCTCAATCAAAAGTAAGGTTCAACTCTGTTAGTTGAATGCACAGAAGAGAAAGAATTTTCACAGAATGCTACTGTGTAGTTTATATTTGAATATATTCCTTTTTCCACTATTACCCTCTTAGCGCTCCGAATGTCCACTTGCATTTTCTACAGAAAGAGTGTTCAGAACTGCGCAATCAAAAGTATGGTTTAACTCTGTTAGCTTAATGAACATATCAGAAATAAGTTTCACACAATGCTTCTGTGTAGTTTTTATTTGAAGATATTATTTTTCCAAATAGAGGCCTCTTAGCGCTCAGAATGTCCAATTGCAGTTTCTACAGAAAGAGTGTTTCAGAAAGGCTCAATCAAAAGTAAGGTTCAACTCTGTTAGTTGAATGCACAGAACAGAAAGAAGTTTCATACAATGCTTCTGTGTAGTTTATATTTGAAAATATTCTTTTTTCCACTATTACCCACTTAGCGCTACGAATGTCCAGTTGAATTTTCTACAGACAGAGTGTTTCAAAACTGCTCAATCAAAAGTATGGTTTAACTCTGTTAGCTGAATGCTCAGATCAGAAAGAAGTTTCACAGAATGCTTCTGTGTAGTTTATATTTGAAGACATTCCTTTTTCCACTATTACCATCTTAGCGCTCCGAAACTCCACTTGCATTTTCGACAGAAAGAGGGTTTCAGAACGGCTAAATCAAAACTAAGGTTCAACACTTTTAGTTGAACAAACAGAACAGAAAGAAGTTTCACACAATTCTTCTGTGTAGTTTTTATTTGTAGACATTCTTTTTCCCAATATAGGCCTCTTAGCGCTCAGAATGTCCAATTGCAGTTTCTACAGAAAAAGTGTTTCAGAACGGCTCAATCAAAAGTAAGGTTCAACTCTGTTAGTTGAATGCACAGAAAAGAAAGAAGTTTCACAGAATGCTTCTGTGTAGTTTATATTTGAATATATTCCTTTTTCCACTACTACGCTCTTAGCGCTCCAAATGTCCAGTTGCATTTTCTACAGAAAGAGTGTTCAGATCTGCTCAATCAAAAGTATGTTTTAACACTGTTAGCTCAATGCACAGATCAGAAAGAAGTTTCACAGAATGATTCTGTGTAGTTTATATTTGGAGACATTCCTTTTTCCACTATTACCCTCTTAGCGCTCCGAATCTCCACTTGCATTTTCTACAGAAAGAGTGTTTCAGAACGGCTCAATCAAAACTAAGGTTCAACTCTTTTAGTTGAACAAACAGAACAGAAAGAAGTTTCACACAATTCTTCTGTGTAGTTTTTATTTGTAGACATTCTTTTTCCCAATATAGGCCTCTTAGCGCTCAGAATGTCCAATTGCAGTTTCTACAGAAAGAGTGTTTCAGAACGGGTCAATCAAAAGTAAGGTTCAACTCTGTTAGTTGAATGCACAGAACAGAAAGAAGTTTCATACAATGCTTCTGTGTAGTTTATATTTGAAAATATTCTTTTTTCCACTATTACCCACTTAGCGCTACGAATGTCCAGTTGCATTTTCTACAGACAGAGTGTTTCAAAACTGCTCAATCAAAAGTATGGTTTAACTCTGTTAGCTGAATGCACAGATCAGAAAGAAGTTTCACCGAATGATTCTGTGTAGTTTATATTTGAAGACATTCCTTTTTCCACTATTACCCTCTTAGCGCTCCGAATCTCCACTTGCATTTTCTACAAAAAGTGTGTTTCATAACTGCTCAATCAAAAACATGTTTTATCTCTGTTAACTGAATTTACAGATCAGAAATAAGTTTCACAGAATGCATCTGTGTAGTTTTTATTTGAAGATATTCTTTTTCCCAATGTAGGCCTCTTAGCGCTTAGCATGTCCAATTGCAGTTTCTACAGAACGAGTGTTTCAGAACGGCTCAATCAAAAGTAAGGTTCAACTCTCTTAGTTGAAGGCACAGAACAGAAAGAATTTTCACAGAATGCTATTGTGTAGTTTATATTTGAATATATTCCTTTTTCCACTATTACCCTCTTAGCGCTCCAAATGTCCACTTGCATTTTCTACAGAAAGAGTGTTCAGAACTGCGCAATCAAAAGTATGGTTTAACTCTGTTAGCTTAATGAACATATCAGAAATAAGTTTCACACAGTGCTTCTGTGTAGTTTTTATTTGAAGATATTATTTTTCCCAATAGAGGCCTCTTCGCGCTCAGAATGTCCAATTGCAGTTTCTACAGAACGAGTGTTTCAGAAAGGCTCAATCAAAAGTAAGGTTCAAATCTGTTAGTTGAATGCACAGAACAGAAAGAAGTTTCATACAATGCTTCTGTGTAGTTTATATTTGAACATATTCTTTTTTCCACTATTACCCACTTAGCGCTACGAATGTCCAGTTGCATTTACTACAGACAGAGTGTTTCAAAAGTGCTCAATCAAAATTATGGTTTACCTCTGTTAGCTGAATGCTCAGATCAGAAAGAAGTTTCACAGAATGCTTCTGTGTAGTTTATATTTGAATATATTCCTTTTTCCACTACTACTCTCTTAGCGCTCCAAATGTCCAGTTGAATTTTCTACAGAAAGAGTGTTCAGATCTGCTCAATCAAAAGTATGGTTTAACTCTGTTAGCTGAATGCACAGATCAGAAAGAAGTTTCACAGAATGATTCTGTGTAGTTTATATTTGGAGACATTCCTTTTTCCACTATTACCCTCTTAGCGCTCCGAATCTCCACTTGAATTTTCTACAGAAAGAGTGTTTCAGAACGGCTCAATCAAAACTAAGGTTCAACTCTTTTAGTTGAACAAACAGAACAGAAAGAAGTTTCACACAATTCTTCTGTGTAGTTTTTATTTGTAGACATTCTTTTTCCCAATATAGGCCTCTTAGCACTCAGAATGTCCAATTGCAGTTTCTACAGAAAGATCTTTTCAGAACGGCTCAATCAAAAGTAAGGTTCAACTCTGTTAGTTGAATGCACAGAACAGAAAGTAGTTTCATACAATGCCTCTGTGTAGTTTATATTTGAAAATATTCTTTTTTCCACTATTACCCACTTAGCGCTACGAATGTCCAGTTGCATTTTCTACAGACAGAGTGTTTCAAAACTGCTCAATCAAAAGTATGGTTTAACTCTGTTAGCTTAATGCTCAGATCAGAAAGAAATTTCACAGAATGCTTCTGTGTAGTTTATATTTGAATATATTCCTTTTTCCACTACTACTCTCTTAGCGCTCCAAATGTCCAGTTGCATTTTCTACAGAAAGAGTGTTCAGATCTGCTCAATCAAAAGTATGGTTTAACTCTGTTAGCTGAATGCACAGATCAGAAAGAAGTTTCACCGAATGATTCTGTGTAGTTTATATTTGAAGACATTCCTTTTTCCACTATTACCCTCTTAGCGCTCCGAATCTCCACTTGCATTTTCTACAAAAAGAGTGTTTCATAACTGCTCAATCAAAAATATGTTTTATCTCTGTTAACTGAATTTACAGATCAGAAATAAGTTTCACAGAATGCATCTGTGTAGTTTTTATTTGAAGATATTCTTTTTCCCAATGTAGGCCTCTTAGCGCTTAGCATGTCCAATTGCAGTTTCTACAGAAAGAGTGTTTCAGAACGGCTCAATCAAAAGTAAGGTTCAACTCTGTTAGTTGAATGCACAGAACAGAAAGAATTTTCACAGAATGCTACTGTGTAGTTTATATTTGAATATATTCCTTTTTCCACTATTACCCTCTTAGCGCTCTGAATGTCCACTTGCATTTTCTACAGAAAGAGTGTTCAGAACTGCGCAATCAAAAGTATGGTTTAACTCTGTTAGCTTAATGAACATATCAGAAATAAGTTTCACACAATGCTTCTGTGTAGTTTTTATTTGAAGATATTATTTTTCCCAATAGAGGCCTCTTAGCGCTCAGAATGTCCAATTGCAGTTTCTACAGAAAGAGTGTTTCAGAAAGGCTCAATCAAAAGTAAGGTTCAACTCTGTTAGTTGAAAGCACAGAACAGAAAGAAGTTTCATACAATGCTTCTGTGTAGTTTATATGTGAACATATTCTTTTTTCCACTATTACCCACTTAGCGCTACGAATGTCCAGTTGCATTTTCTACAGACAGAGTGTTTCAAAACTGCTCAATCAAAAGTATGGTTTAACTCTGTTAGCTGAATGCTCAGATCAGAAAGAAGTTTCACAGAATGCTTCTGTGTAGTTTATATTTGAATATATTCCTTTTTCCACTACTACGCTCTTAGCGCTCCAAATGTCCAGTTGCATTTTCTACAGAAAGAGTGTTCAGATCAGCTCAATCAAAAGTATGGTTTAACTCTGTTAGCTTAATGCACAGATCAGAGAGAAGTTTCACCGAATGATTCTGTGTAGTTTATATTTGAAGACATTCCTTTTTCCACTATTACCCTCTTAGCGCTCCGAATCTCCACTTGCATTTTCTACAAAAAGAGTGTTTCATAACTGCTCAATCAAAAACATGTTTTATCTCTGTTAACTGAATTTACAGATCAGAAATAAGTTTCACAGAATGCATCTGTGTAGTTTTTATTTGAAGATATTCTTTTTCCCAATGTAGGCCTCTTAGCGCTTAGCATGTCCAATTGCAGTTTCTACAGAAAGAGTGTTTCAGAACGGCTCAATCAAAAGTAAGGTTCAACTCTGTTAGTTGAATGCACAGAAGAGAAAGAATTTTCACAGAATGCTACTGTGTAGTTTATATTTGAATATATTCCTTTTTCCACTATTACCCTCTTAGCGCTCCGAATGTCCACTTGCATTTTCTACAGAAAGAGTGTTCAGAACTGCGCAATCAAAAGTATGGTTTAACTCTGTTAGCTTAATGAACATATCAGAAATAAGTTTCACACAATGCTTCTGTGTAGTTTTTATTTGAAGATATTATTTTTCCCAATAGAGGCCTCTTAGCGCTCAGAATGTCCAATTGCAGTTTCTACAGAAAGAGTGTTTCAGAAAGGCTCAATCAAAAGTAAGGTTCAACTCTGTTAGTTGAATGCACAGAACAGAAAGAAGTTTCATACAATGCTTCTGTGTAGTTTATATTTGAAAATATTCTTTTTTCCACTATTACCCACTTAGCGCTACGAATGTCCAGTTGCATTTTCTACAGACAGAGTGTTTCAAAACTGCTCAATCAAAAGTAAGGTTTAACTCTGTTAGCTGAATGCTCAGATCAGAAAGAAGTTTCACAGAATGCTTCTGTGTAGTTTATATTTGAATATATTCCTTTTTCCACTACTACTCTCTTAGCGCTCCAAATGTCCAGTTGCATTTTCTACAGAAAGAGTGTTCAGATCTGCTCAATCAAAAGTATGGTTTAACTCTGTTAGCTGAATGCACAGATCAGAAAGAAGTTTCACAGAATGATTCTCTGTAGTTTATATTTGGAGACATTCCTTTTTCCACTATTACCCTCTTAGCGCTCCGAATCTCCACTGGCATTTTCTACAGAAAGAGTGTTTCAGAACGGCTCAATCAAAACTAAGGTTCAAATCTTATAGTTGAACAAACAGAACAGAAAGGAGTTTCACACAATTCTTCTGTGTAGCTTTTATTTGTAGACATTCTTTTTCCCAATATAGGCCTCTTAGCGCTCAGAATGTCCAATTGCATTTTCTACAGAAAGAGTGTTTCAGAACGGCTCAATCAAAATTAAGGTTCAACTCTGTTAGTAGAATGCACAGAACAGAAAGAAGTTTCATACAATGCTTCTGTGTAGTTCATATTTGAACATATTCTTTTTTCCACTATTACCCACTTAGGGCTACGAATGTCCAGTTGCATTTTCTACAGACAGAGTGTTTCAAAACTGCTCAATCAAAAGTATGGTTTAACTCTGTTAGCTGAATGCTCAGATCAGAAAGAAGTTTCACAGAATGCTTCTGTGTAGTTTATATTTGAATATATTCCTTTTTCCACTACTACACTCTTAGCGCTCCAAATGTCCAGTTGCATTTTCTACAGAAAGAGTGTTTCAGAACGGCTCAATCAAAAGTAAGGTTCAACTCTGTTAGTTGAATGCACAGAACAGAAAGAATTTTCACATAATGCTACTGTGTAGTTTATATTTGAATATATTCCTTTCTCCACTATTACCCTCTTAGCGCTCCGAATGTCCACTTGCATTTTCTACAGAAAGAGTGTTCAGAACTGCGCAATCAAAAGTATGGTTTAACTCTGTTAGCTTAATGAACATATCAGAAATAAGTTTCACACAATGCTTCTGTGTAGTTCTTATTTGAAGATATTATTTTTCCCAATATAGGCCTCTTAGCGCTCAGAATGTCCAATTGCAGTTTCTACGGAAAGAGTGTTTCAGAAAGGCTCAATCAAAAGTAAGGTTCAACTCTGTTAGTTGAATGCACAGAACAGAAAGAAGTTTCATACAATGCTTCTGTGTAGTTTATATTTGAACATATTCTTTTTTCCACTATTACCCACTTGGCGCTACGAATGTCCAGTTGCATTTTCTACAGACAGAGTGTTTCAAAACTGCTCAATCAAAGTATGGTTTAACTCTGTTAGCTGAATGCTCAGATCAGAAAGAAGTTTCACAGAATGCTTCTGTGTAGTTTATATTTGAATATATTCCTTTTTCCACTACTACGCTCTTAGCGCTCCAAATGCCCAGTTGCATTTTCTACAGAAAGAGTGTTCAGATCTGCTCAATCAAAAGTATGGTTTAACTCTGTTAGCTGAATGCACAGATCAGAAAGTAGTTTCACCGAATGATTCTGTGTAGTTTATATTTGAAGACATTCCTTTTTCCACTATTACCCCCTTAGCGCTCCGAATCTCCACTTGCATTTTCTACAAAAAGAGTGTTTCATAACTGCTCAATCAAAAATATGTTTTATCTCTGTTAACTGAATTTACAGATCAGAAATAAGTTTCACAGAATGCATCTGTGTAGTTTTTATTTGAAGATATTCTTTTTCCCAATGTCGGCCTCTTAGCGCTTAGCATGTCCAATTGCAGTTTCTACAGAAAGAGTGTTTCAGAACGGCTCAATCAAAAGTAAGGTTCAACTCTGTTAGTTGAATGCACAGAACAGAAAGATTTTTCACAGAATGCTACTGTGTAGTTTATATTTGAATATATTCCTTTTTCCACTATTACCCTCTTAGCGCTCCGAATGTCCACTTGCATTTTCTACAGAAAGAGGGTTCAGCACTGCGCAATCAAAAGTATGGTTTAACTCTGTTAGCTTAATGAACATATCAGAAATAAGATTCACACAATGCTTCTGTGTAGTTTTTATTTGAAGATATTATTTTTCCCAATAGAGGCCTCTTAGCGCTCAGAATGTCCAATTGCAATTTCTACAGAAAGAGTGTTTCAGAAAGGCTCAATCAAAAGTAAGGTTCAACTCTGTTAGTTGAATGCACAGAACAGAAAGTAGTTTCATACAATGCTTCTGTGTAGTTTATATTTGAACATATTCTTTTTTCCACTATTACCCACTTAGCACTACGAATGTCCAGTTGCATTTTCTACAGACAGAGTGTTTCAAAACTGCTCAATCAAAAGTATGGTTTAACTCTGTTAGCTGAATGCTCAGATCAGAAAGAAGTTTCACAGAATGCTTCTGTGTAGTTTATATTTGAATATATTCCTTTTTCCACTACTACTCTCTTAGCGCTCCAAATGTCCAGTTGCATTTTCTACAGAAAGAGTGTTCAGATCTGCTCAATCAAAAGTATGGTTTAACTCTGTTAGCTGAATGCACAGATCAGAAAGAAGTTTCACAGAATGATTCTGTGTAGTTTATATTTGGAGACATTCCTTTTTCCACTATTACCCTCTTAGCGCTCCGAATCTCCACTTGCATTTTCTACAGAAAGAGTGTTTCAGAACGGCTCAATCAAAACTATGGTTCAACTCTTTTAGTTGAACAAACAGAACAGAAAGAAGTTTCACACAATTCTTCTGTGTAGTTTTTATTTGTAGACATTCTTTTTCCCAATATAGGCCCCTTAGCGCTCAGAATGTCCAATTGCAGTTTCTACAGAAAGAATGTTTCAGAACGGCTCAATCAAAAGTAATGTTCAACCCTGTTAGTTGAATGCACAGAACAGAAAGAAGTTTCATACAATGCTTCTGTGTAGTTTATATTTGAACATATTCTTTTTTCCACTATTACCCACTTAGCGCTACGAATGTCCAGTTGCATTTTCTACAGACAGAGTGTTTCAAAACTGCTCAATCAAAAGTATGGTTTAACTCTGTTAGCTGAATGCTCAGATCAGAAAGAAGATTCACAGAATGCTTCTGTGTAGTTTATATTTGAATATATTCCTTTTTCCACTACTACGCTCTTAGCGCTCCAAATGTACAGTTGCATTTTCTACAGAAAGAGTGTTCAGATCTGCTCAATCAAAAGTATGGTTTAACTCTGTTAGCTGAATGCACATATCAGAAAGAAGTTTCACCGAATGATTCTGTGTAGTTTATATTTGAAGACATTCCTTTTTCCACTATTACCCTCTTAGCGCTCCGAATCTCCACTTGCATTTTCTACAAAAAGAGTGTTTCATAACTGCTCAATCAAAAATATATTTTATCTCTGTTAACTGAATTTACAGATCAGAAATAAGTTTCACAGAATGCATCTGTGTAGTTTTTATTTGAAGATATTCTTTTTCCCAATGTAGGCCTCTTAGCGCTTAGCATGTCCAATTGCAGTTTCTACAGAAAGAGTGTTTCAGAACGGCTCAATCAAAAGTAAGGTTCAACTATGTTAGTTGAATGCACAGAACAGAAAGAATTTTCACAGAATGCTACTGTGTAGTTTATATTTGAATATATTCCTTTCTCCACTATTACCCTCTTAGCGCTCCGAATGTCCACTTGCATTTTCTACAGAAAGAGTGTTCAGAACTGCGCAATCAAAAGTATGGTTTAACTCTGTTAGCTTAATGAACATATCAGAAATAAGTTTCACACAATGCTTCTGTGTAGTTTTTATTTGAAGATATTATTTTTCCCAATATAGGCCTCTTAGCGCTCAGAATGTCCAATTGCAGTTTCTACGGAAAGAGTGTTTCAGAAAGGCTCAATCAAAAGTAAGGTTCAACTCTGTTAGTTGAATGCACAGAACAGAAAGAAGTTTCATACAATGCTTCTGTGTAGTTTATATTTGAACATATTCTTTTTTCCACTATTACCCACTTGGCGCTACGAATGTCCAGTTGCATTTTCTACAGACAGAGTGTTTCAAAACTGCTCAATCAAAGTATGGTTTAACTCTGTTAGCTGAATGCTCAGATCAGAAAGAAGTTTCACAGAATGCTTCTGTGTAGTTTATATTTGAATATATTCCTTTTTCCACTACTACGCTCTTAGCGCTCCAAATGTCCAGTTGCATTTTCTACAGAAAGAGTGTTCAGATCTGCTCAATCAAAAGTATGGTTTAACTCTGTTAGCTGAATGCACAGATCAGAAAGAAGTTTCACCGAATGATTCTGTGTAGTTTATATTTGAAGACATTCCTTTTTCCACTATTACCCCCTTAGCGCTCCGAATCTCCACTTGCATTTTCTACAAAAAGAGTGTTTCATAACTGCTCAATCAAAAATATGTTTTATCTCTGTTAACTGAATTTACAGATCAGAAATAAGTTTCACAGAATGCATCTGTGTAGTTTTTATTTGAAGATATTCTTTTTCCCAATGTCGGCCTCTTAGCGCTTAGCATGTCCAATTGCAGTTTCTACAGAAAGAGTGTTTCAGAACGGCTCAATCAAAAGTAAGGTTCAACTCTGTTAGTTGAATGCACAGAACAGAAAGAATTTTCACAGAATGCTACTGTGTAGTTTATATTTGAATATATTCCTTTTTCCACTATTACCCTCTTAGCGCTCCGAATGTCCACTTGCATTTTCTACAGAAAGAGGGTTCAGCACTGCGCAATCAAAAGTATGGTTTAACTCTGTTAGCTTAATGAACATATCAGAAATAAGATTCACACAATGCTTCCGTGTAGTTTTTATTTGAAGATATTATTTTTCCCAATAGAGGCCTCTTAGCGCTCAGAATGTCCAATTGCAATTTCTACAGAAAGAGTGTTTCAGAAAGGCTCAATCAAAAGTAAGGTTCAACTCTGTTAGTTGAATGCACAGAACAGAAAGTAGTTTCATACAATGCTTCTGTGTAGTTTATATTTGAACATATTCTTTTTTCCACTATTACCCACTTAGCACTACGAATGTCCAGTTGCATTTTCTACAGACAGAGTGTTTCAAAACTGCTCAATCAAAAGTATGGTTTAACTCTGTTAGCTGAATGCTCAGATCAGAAAGAAGTTTCACAGAATGCTTCTGTGTAGTTTATATTTGAATATATTCCTTTTTCCACTACTACTCTCTTAGCGCTCCAAATGTCCAGTTGCATTTTCTACAGAAAGAGTGTTCAGATCTGCTCAATCAAAAGTATGGTTTAAATCTGTTAGCTGAATGCACAGATCAGAAAGAAGTTTCACAGAATGATTCTGTGTAGTTTATATTTGGAGACATTCCTTTTTCCACTATTACCCTCTTAGCGCTCCGAATCTCCACTTGCATTTTCTACAGAAAGAGTGTTTCAGAACGGCTCAATCAAAACTATGGTTCAACTCTTTTAGTTGAACAAACAGAACAGAAAGAAGTTTCACACAATTCTTCTGTGTAGTTTTTATTTGTAGACATTCTTTTTCCCAATATAGGCCCCTTAGCGCTCAGAATGTCCAATTGCAGTTTCTACAAAAAGAATGTTTCAGAACGGCTCAATCAAAAGTAAGGTTCAACTCTGTTAGTTGAATGCACAGAACAGAAAGAAGTTTCATACAATGCTTCTGTGTAGTTTATATTTGAACATATTCTTTTTTCCACTATTACCCACTTAGCGCTACGAATGTCCAGTTGCATTTTCTACAGACAGAGTGTTTCAAAACTGCTCAATCAAAAGTATGGTTTCACTCTGTTAGCTGAATGCTCAGATCAGAAAGAAGTTTCACAGAATGCTTCTGTGTAGTTTATATTTGAATATATTCCTTTTTCCACTACTATGCTCTTAGCGCTCCAAATGTCCAGTTGCATTTTCTACAGAAAGAGTGTTCAGATCTGCTCAATCAAAAGTATGGTTTAACTCTGTTAGCTGAATGCACAGATCAGAAAGAAGTTTCACCGAATGATTCTGTGTAGTTTATATTTGAAGACATTCCTTTTTCCAATATTACCCTCTTAGCGCTCCGAATCTCCACTTGCATTTTCTACAAAAAGTGTGTTTCATAACTGCTCAATCAAAAATATGTTTTATCTCTGTTAACTGAATTTACAGATCAGAAATAAGTTTCACAGAATGCATCTGTGTAGTTTTTATTTGAAGATATTCTTTTTCCCAATGTAGGCCTCTTAGCGCTTAGCATGTCCAATTGCAGTTTCTACAGAAAGAGTGTTTCAGAACGGCTCAATCAAAAGTAAGGTTCAACTCTGTTAGTTGAATGCACAGAACAGAAAGAATTTTCACATAATGCTACTGTGTAGTTTATATTTGAATATATTCCTTTCTCCACTATTACCCTCTTAGCGCTCCGAATGTCCACTTGCATTTTCTACAGAAAGAGTGTTCAGAACTGCGCAATCAAAAGTATGGTTTAACTCTGTTAGCTTAATGAACATATCAGAAATAAGTTTCACACAATGCTTCTGTGTAGTTTTTATTTGAAGATATTATTTTTCCCAATATAGGCCTCTTAGCGCTCAGAATGTCCAATTGCAGTTTCTACAGAAAGAGTGTTTCAGAAAGGCTCTATCAAAAGTAAGGTTCAACTCTGTTAGTTGAATGCGCAGAACAGAAAGAAATTTCATACAATGCTTCTGTGTAGTTTATATTTGAAGATATTCTTTTTTCCACTATTACCCACTTGGCGCTACGAATGTCCAGTTGCATTTTCTACAGACAGAGTGTTTCAAAACTGCTCAATCAAAAGTATGGTTTAACTCTGTTAGCTGAATGCTCAGATCAGAAAGAAGTTTCACAGAATGCTTCTGTGTAGTTTATATTTGAATATATTCCTTTTTCCACTACTAATCTCTTAGCGCTCCAAATGTCCAGTTGCATTTTCTACAGAAAGAGTGTTCAGATCTGCTCAATCAAAAGTATGGTTTAACTCTGTTAGCTGAATGCACAGATCAGAAAGAAGTTTCACAGAATGATTCTGTGTAGTTTATATTTGGAGACATTCCTTTTTCCACTATTACCGTCTTAGCGCTCCGAAACTCCACTTGCATTTTCTACAGAAAGAGTGTTTCAGAACGGCTCAATCAAAACTAAGGTTCAACTCTTTTAGTTGAACAAACAGAACAGAAAGAAGTTTCACACAATTCTTCTGTGTAGTTTTTATTTGTAGACATTCTTTTTCCCAATATAGGCCTCTTAGCGCTCAGAATGTCCAATTGCAGTTTCTACAGAAAGAGTGTTTCAGAACGGCTCAATCAAAAGTATGGTTCAACTCTGTTAGTTGAATGCACAGAACAGAAAGAAGTTTCATACAATGCTTCTGTGTAGTTTATATTTGAAAATATTCTTTTTTCCACTATTACCCACTTAGCGCTACGAATGTCCAGTTGCATTTTCTACAGACAGAGTGTTTCAAAACTGCTCAATCAAAAGTATGGTTTCACTCTGTTAGCTGAATGCTCAGATCAGAAAGAAGTTTCACAGAATGCTTCTGTGTAGTTTATATTTGAATATATTCCTTTTTCCACTACTATGCTCTTAGCGCTCCAAATGTCCAGTTGCATTTTCTACAGAAAGAGTGTTCAGATCTGCTCAATCAAAAGTATGGTTTAACTCTGTTAGCTGAATGCAAAGATCAGAAAGAAGTTTCACCGAATGATTCTGTGTCGTTTATATTTGAAGACATTCCTTTTTCCAATATTACCCTCTTAGCGCTCCGAATCTCCACTTGCATTTTCTACAAAAAGAGTGTTTCATAACTGCTCAATCAAAAATATGTTTTATCTCTGTTAACTGAATTTACAGATCAGAAATAAGTTTCACAGAATGCATCTGTGTAGTTTTTATTTGAAGATATTCTTTTTCCCAATGTAGGCCTCTTAGCGCTTAGCATGTCCAATTGCAGTTTCTACAGAAAGAGTGTTTCAGAACGGCTCAATCAAAAGTAAGGTTCAACTCTGTTAGTTGAATGCACAGAACAGAAAGAATTTTCACATAATGCTACTGTGTAGTTTATATTTGAATATATTCCTTTCTCCACTATTACCCTCTTAGCGCTCCGAATGTCCACTTGCATTTTCTACAGAAAGAGTGTTCAGAACTGCGCAATCAAAAGTATGGTTTAACTCTGTTAGCTTAATGAACATATCAGAAATAAGTTTCACACAATGCTTCTGTGTAGTTTTTATTTGAAGATATTATTTTTCCCAATATAGGCCTCTTAGCGCTCAGAATGTCCAATTGCAGTTTCTACAGAAAGAGTGTTTCAGAAAGGCTCAATCAAAAGTAAGGTTCAACTCTGTTAGTTGAATGCGCAGAACAGAAAGAAATTTCATACAATGCTTCTGTGTAGTTTATATTTGAAGATATTCTTTTTTCCACTATTACCCACTTGGCGCTACGAATGTCCAGTTGCATTTTCTACAGACAGAGTGTTTCAAAACTGCTCAATCAAAAGTATGGTTTAACTCTGTTAGCTGAATGCTCAGATCAGAAAGAAGTTTCACAGAATGCTTCTGTGTAGTTTATATTTGAATATATTCCTTTTTCCACTACTAATCTCTTAGCGCTCCAAATGTCCAGTTGCATTTTCTACAGAAAGAGTGTTCAGATCTGCTCAATCAAAAGTATGGTTTAACTCTGTTAGCTGAATGCACAGATCAGAAAGAAGTTTCACAGAATGATTCTGTGTAGTTTATATTTGGAGACATTCCTTTTTCCACTATTACCCTCTTAGCGCTCCGAAACTCCACTTGCATTTTCTACAGAAAGAGTGTTTCAGAACGGCTCAATCAAAACTAAGGTTCAACTCTTTTAGTTGAACAAACAGAACAGAAAGAAGTTTCACACAATTCTTCTGTGTAGTTTTTATTTGTAGACATTCTTTTTCCCAATATAGGCCTCTTAGCGCTCAGAATGTCCAATTGCAGTTTCTACAGAAAGAGTGTTTCAGAACGGCTCAATCAAAAGTATGGTTCAACTCTGTTAGTTGAATGCACAGAACAGAAAGAAGTTTCATACAATGCTTCTGTGTAGTTTATATTTGAAAATATTCTTTTTTCCACTATTACCCACTTAGCGCTACGAATGTCCAGTTGCATTTTCTACAGACAGAGTGTTTCAAAACTGCTCAATCAAAAGTATGGTTTCACTCTGTTAGCTGAATGCTCAGATCAGAAAGAAGTTTCACAGAATGCTTCTGTGTAGTTTATATTTGAATATATTCCTTTTTCCACTACTATGCTCTTAGCGCTCCAAATGTCCAGTTGCATTTTCTACAGAAAGAGTGTTCAGATCTGCTCAATCAAAAGTATGGTTTAACTCTGTTAGCTGAATGCAAAGATCAGAAAGAAGTTTCACCGAATGATTCTGTGTCGTTTATATTTGAAGACATTCCTTTTTCCAATATTACCCTCTTAGCGCTCCGAATCTCCACTTGCATTTTCTACAAAAAGAGTGTTTCATAACTGCTCAATCAAAAATATGTTTTATCTCTGTTAACTGAATTTACAGATCAGAAATAAGTTTCACAGAATGCATCTGTGTAGTTTTTATTTGAAGATATTCTTTTTCCCAATGTCGGCCTCTTAGCGCTTAGCATGTCCAATTGCAGTTTCTACAGAAAGAGTGTTTCAGAACGGCTCAATCAAAAGTAAGGTTCAACTCTGTTAGTTGAATGCACAGAACAGAAAGAATTTTCACAGAATGCTACTGTGTAGTTTATATTTGAATATATTCCTTTTTCCACTATTACCCTCTTAGCGCTCCGAATGTCCACTTGCATTTTCTACAGAAAGAGGGTTCAGCACTGCGCAATCAAAAGTATGGTTTAACTCTGTTAGCTTAATGAACATATCAGAAATAAGATTCACACAATGCTTCTGTGTAGTTTTTATTTGAAGATATTATTTTTCCCAATAGAGGCCTCTTAGCGCTCAGAATGTCCAATTGCAATTTCTACAGAAAGAGTGTTTCAGAAAGGCTCAATCAAAAGTAAGGTTCAACTCTGTTAGTTGAATGCACAGAACAGAAAGTAGTTTCATACAATGCTTCTGTGTAGTTTATATTTGAACATATTCTTTTTTCCACTATTACCCACTTAGCGCTACGAATGTCCAGTTGCATTTTCTACAGACAGAGTGTTTCAAAACTGCTCAATCAAAAGTATGGTTTCACTCTGTTAGCTGAATGCTCAGATCAGAAAGAAGTTTCACAGAATGCTTCTGTGTAGTTTATATTTGAATATATTCCTTTTTCCACTACTACTCTCTTAGCGCTCCAAATGTCCAGTTGCATTTTCTACAGAAAGAGTGTTCAGATCTGCTCAATCAAAAGTATGGTTTAACTCTGTTAGCTGAATGCACAGATCAGAAAGAAGTTTCACAGAATGATTCTGTGTAGTTTATATTTGGAGACATTCCTTTTTCCACTATTACCCTCTTAGCGCTCCGAATCTCCACTTGCATTTTCTACAGAAAGAGTGTTTCAGAATGGCTCAATCAAAACTATGGTTCAACTCTTTTAGTTGAACAAACAGAACAGAAAGAAGTTTCACACAATTCTTCTGTGTAGTTTTTATTTGTAGACATTCTTTTTCCCAATATAGGCCCCTTAGCGCTCAGAATGTCCAATTGCAGTTTCTACAGAAAGAATGTTTCAGAACGGCTCAATCAAAAGTAAGGTTCAACTCTGTTAGTTGAATGCACAGAACAGAAAGAAGTTTCATACAATGCTTCTGTGTAGTTTATATTTGAACATATTCTTTTTTCCACTATTACCCACTTAGCGCTACGAATGTCCAGTTGCATTTTCTACAGACAGAGTGTTTCAAAACTGCTCAATCAAAAGTATGGTTTCACTCTGTTAGCTGAATGCTCAGATCAGAAAGAAGTTTCACAGAATGCTTCTGTGTAGTTTATATTTGAATATATTCCTTTTTCCACTACTATGCTCTTAGCGCTCCAAATGTCCAGTTGCATTTTCTACAGAAAGAGTGTTCAGATCTGCTCAATCAAAGTATGGTTTAACTCTGTTAGCTGAATGCACAGATCAGAAAGAAGTTTCACCGAATGATTCTGTGTAGTTTATATTTGAAGACATTCCTTTTTCCAATATTACCCTCTTAACGCTCCGAATCTCCACTTGCATTTTCTACAAAAAGTGTGTTTCATAACTGCTCAATCAAAAATATGTTTTATCTCTGTTAACTGAATTTACAGATCAGAAATAAGTTTCACAGAATGCATCTGTGTAGTTTTTATTTGAAGATATTCTTTTTCCCAATGTAGGCCTCTTAGCGCTTAGCATGTCCAATTGCAGTTTCTACAGAAAGAGTGTTTCAGAACGGCTCAATCAAAAGTAAGGTTCAACTCTGTTAGTTGAATGCACAGAACAGAAAGAATTTTCACATAATGCTACTGTGTAGTTTATATTTGAATATATTCCTTTCTCCACTATTACCCTCTTAGCGCTCCGAATGTCCACTTGCATTTTCTACAGAAAGAGTGTTCAGAACTGCGCAATCAAAAGTATGGTTTAACTCTGTTAGCTTAATGAACATATCAGAAATAAGTTTCACACAATGCTTCTGTGTAGTTTTTATTTGAAGATATTATTTTTCCCAATATAGGCCTCTTAGCGCTCAGAATGTCCAATTGCAGTTTCTACGGAAAGAGTGTTTCAGAAAGGCTCAATCAAAAGTAAGGTTCAACTCTGTTAGTTGAATGCACAGAACAGAAAGAAGTTTCATACAATGCTTCTGTGTAGTTTATATTTGAACATATTCTTTTTTCCACTATTACCCACTTGGCGCTACGAATGTCCAGTTGCATTTTCTACAGACAGAGTGTTTCAAAACTGCTCAATCAAAATATGGTTTAACTCTGTTAGCTGAATGCTCAGATCAGAAAGAAGTTTCACAGAATGCTTCTGTGTAGTTTATATTTGAATATATTCCTTTTTCCACTACTACGCTCTTAGCGCTCCAAATGTCCAGTTGCATTTTCTACAGAAAGAGTGTTCAGATCTGCTCAATCAAAAGTATGGTTTAACTCTGTTAGCTGAATGCACAGATCAGAAAGAAGTTTCACCGAATGATTCTGTGTAGTTTATATTTGAAGACATTCCTTTTTCCACTATTACCCCCTTAGCGCTCCGAATCTCCACTTGCATTTTCTACAAAAAGAGTGTTTCATAACTGCTCAATCAAAAATATGTTTTATCTCTGTTAACTGAATTTACAGATCAGAAATAAGTTTCACAGAATGCATCTGTGTAGTTTTTATTTGAAGATATTCTTTTTCCCAATGTCGGCCTCTTAGCGCTTAGCATGTCCAATTGCAGTTTCTACAGAAAGAGTGTTTCAGAACGGCTCAATCAAAAGTAAGGTTCAACTCTGTTAGTTGAATGCACAGAACAGAAAGATTTTTCACAGAATGCTACTGTGTAGTTTATATTTGAATATATTCCTTTTTCCACTATTACCCTCTTAGCGCTCCGAATGTCCACTTGCATTTTCTACAGAAAGAGGGTTCAGCACTGCGCAATCAAAAGTATGGTTTAACTCTGTTAGCTTAATGAACATATCAGAAATAAGATTCACACAATGCTTCTGTGTAGTTTTTATTTGAAGATATTATTTTTCCCAATAGAGGCCTCTTAGCGCTCAGAATGTCCAATTGCAATTTCTACAGAAAGAGTGTTTCAGAAAGGCTCAATCAAAAGTAAGGTTCAACTCTGTTAGTTGAATGCACAGAACAGAAAGTAGTTTCATACAATGCTTCTGTGTAGTTTATATTTGAACGTATTCTTTTTTCCACTATTACCCACTTAGCACTACGAATGTCCAGTTGCATTTTCTACAGACAGAGTGTTTCAAAACTGCTCAATCAAAAGTATGGTTTAACTCTGTTAGCTGAATGCTCAGATCAGAAAGAAGTTTCACAGAATGCTTCTGTGTAGTTTATATTTGAATATATTCCTTTTTCCACTACTACTCTCTTAGCGCTCCAAATGTCCAGTTGCATTTTCTACAGAAAGAGTGTTGAGATCTGCTCAATCAAAAGTATGGTTTAACTCTGTTAGCTGAATGCACAGATCAGAAAGAAGTTTCACAGAATGATTCTGTGTAGTTTATATTTGGAGACATTCCTTTTTCCACTATTACCCTCTTAGCGCTCCGAATCTCCACTTGCATTTTCTACAGAAAGAGTGTTTCAGAACGGCTCAATCAAAACTATGGTTCAACTCTTTTAGTTGAACAAACAGAACAGAAAGAAGTTTCACACAATTCTTCTGTGTAGTTTTTATTTGTAGACATTCTTTTTCCCAATATAGGCCCCTTAGCGCTCAGAATGTCCAATTGCAGTTTCTACAGAAAGAATGTTTCAGAACGGCTCAATCAAAAGTAAGGTTCAACCCTGTTAGTTGAATGCACAGAACAGAAAGAAGTTTCATACAATGCTTCTGTGTAGTTTATATTTGAACATATTCTTTTTTCCACTATTACCCACTTAGCGCTACGAATGTCCAGTTGCATTTTCTACAGACAGAGTGTTTCAAAACTGCTCAATCAAAAGTATGGTTTCACTCTGTTAGCTGAATGCTCAGATCAGAAAGAAGTTTCACAGAATGCTTCTGTGTAGTTTATATTTGAATATATTCCTTTTTCCACTACTATGCTCTTAGCGCTCCAAATGTCCAGTTGCATTTTCTACAGAAAGAGTGTTCAGATCTGCTCAATCAAAAGTATGGTTTAACTCTGTTAGCTGAATGCACAGATCAGAAAGAAGTTTCACCGAATGATTCTGTGTAGTTTATATTTGAAGACATTCCTTTTTCCAATATTACCCTCTTAGCGCTCCGAATCTCCACTTGCATTTTCTACAAAAAGTGTGTTTCATAACTGCTCAATCAAAAATATGTTTTATCTCTGTTAACTGAATTTACAGATCAGAAATAAGTTTCACAGAATGCATCTGTGTAGTTTTTATTTGAAGATATTCTTTTTCCCAATGTAGGCCTCTTAGCGCTTAGCATGTCCAATTGCAGTTTCTACAGAAAGAGTGTTTCAGAACGGCTCAATCAAAAGTAAGGTTCAACTCTGTTAGTTGAATGCACAGAACAGAAAGAATTTTCACATAATGCTACTGTGTAGTTTATATTTGAATATATTCCTTTCTCCACTATTACCCTCTTAGCGCTCCGAATGTCCACTTGCATTTTCTACAGAAAGAGTGTTCAGAACTGCGCAATCAAAAGTATGGTTTAACTCTGTTAGCTTAATGAACATATCAGAAATAAGTTTCACACAATGCTTCTGTGTAGTTTTTATTTGACGATATTATTTTTCCCAATATAGGCCTCTTAGCGCTCAGAATGTCCAATTGCAGTTTCTACAGAAAGAGTGTTTCAGAAAGGCTCAATCAAAAGTAAGGTTCAACTCTGTTAGTTGAATGCGCAGAACAGAAAGAAATTTCATACAATGCTTCTGTGTAGTTTATATTTGAAGATATTCTTTTTTCCACTATTACCCACTTGGCGCTACGAATGTCCAGTTGCATTTTCTACAGACAGAGTGTTTCAAAACTGCTCAATCAAAAGTATGGTTTAACTCTGTTAGCTGAATGCTCAGATCAGAAAGAAGTTTCACAGAATGCTTCTGTGTAGTTTATATTTGAATATATTCCTTTTTCCACTACTAATCTCTTAGCGCTCCAAATGTCCAGTTGCATTTTCTACAGAAAGAGTGTTCAGATCTGCTCAATCAAAAGTATGGTTTAACTCTGTTAGCTGAATGCACAGATCAGAAAGAAGTTTCACAGAATGATTCTGTGTAGTTTATATTTGGAGACATTCCTTTTTCCACTATTACCCTCTTAGCGCTCCGAAACTCCACTTGCATTTTTTACAGAAAGAGTGTTTCAGAACGGCTCAATCAAAACTAAGGTTCAACTCTTTTAGTTGAACAAACAGAACAGAAAGAAGTTTCACACAATTCTTCTGTGTAGTTTTTATTTGTAGACATTCTTTTTCCCAATATAGGCCTCTTAGCGCTCAGAATGTCCAATTGCAGTTTCTACAGAAAGAGTGTTTCAGAACGGCTCAATCAAAAGTATGGTTCAACTCTGTTAGTTGAATGCACAGAACAGAAAGAAGTTTCATACAATGCTTCTGTGTAGTTTATATTTGAAAATATTCTTTTTTCCACTATTACCCACTTAGCGCTACGAATGTCCAGTTGCATTTTCTACAGACAGAGTGTTTCAAAACTGCTCAATCAAAAGTATGGTTTCACTCTGTTAGCTGAATGCTCAGATCAGAAAGAAGTTTCACAGAATGCTTCTGTGTAGTTTATATTTGAATATATTCCTTTTTCCACTACTATGCTCTTAGCGCTCCAAATGTCCAGTTGCATTTTCTACAGAAAGAGTGTTCAGATCTGCTCAATCAAAAGTATGGTTTAACTCTGTTAGCTGAATGCAAAGATCAGAAAGAAGTTTCACCGAATGATTCTGTGTCGTTTATATTTGAAGACATTCCTTTTTCCAATATTACCCTCTTAGCGCTCCGAATCTCCACTTGCATTTTCTACAAAAAGAGTGTTTCATAACTGCTCAATCAAAAATATGTTTTATCTCTGTTAACTGAATTTACAGATCAGAAATAAGTTTCACAGAATGCATCTGTGTAGTTTTTATTTGAAGATATTCTTTTTCCCAATGTAGGCCTCTTAGCGCTTAGCATGTCCAATTGCAGTTTCTACAGAAAGAGTGTTTCAGAACGGCTCAATCAAAAGTAAGGTTCAACTCTGTTAGTTGAATGCACAGAACAGAAAGAATTTTCACATAATGCTACTGTGTAGTTTATATTTGAATATATTCCTTTCTCCACTATTACCCTCTTAGCGCTCCGAATGTCCACTTGCATTTTCTACAGAAAGAGTGTTCAGAACTGCGCAATCAAAAGTATGGTTTAACTCTGTTAGCTTAATGAACATATCAGAAATAAGTTTCACACAATGCTTCTGTGTAGTTTTTATTTGAAGATATTATTTTTCCCAATATAGGCCTCTTAGCGCTCAGAATGTCCAATTGCAGTTTCTACAGAAAGAGTGTTTCAGAAAGGCTCAATCAAAAGTAAGGTTCAACTCTGTTAGTTGAATGCGCAGAACAGAAAGAAATTTCATACAATGCTTCTGTGTAGTTTATATTTGAAGATATTCTTTTTTCCACTATTACCCACTTGGCGCTACGAATGTCCAGTTGCATTTTCTACAGACAGAGTGTTTCAAAACTGCTCAATCAAAAGTATGGTTTAACTCTGTTAGCTGAATGCTCAGATCATAAAGAAGTTTCACAGAATGCTTCTGTGTAGTTTATATTTGAATATATTACTTTTTCCACCACTACTCTCTTAGCGCTCCAAATGTCCAGTTGCATTTTCTACAGAAAGAGAGTTCAGATCTACTCAATCAAAAGTATGGTTTAACTCTGTTAGCTGAATGCACAGATCAGAAAGAAGTTTCACAGAATGATTCTGTGTAGTTTATATTTGGAGACATTCCTTTTTCCACTATTACCCTCTTAGCGCTCCGAAACTCCACTTGCATTTTCTACAGAAAGAGTGTTTCAGAACGGCTCAATCAAAACTAAGGTTCAACTCTTTTAGTTGAACAAACAGAACAGAAAGAAGTTTCACACAATTCTTCTGTGTAGTTTTTATTTGTAGACATTCATTTTCCCAATATAGGCCCCTTAGCGCTCAGAATGTCCAATTGCAGTTTCTACAGAAAGAATGTTTCAGAACGGCTCAATCAAAAGTAAGGTTCAACTCTGTTAGTTGAATGCACAGAACAGAAAGAAGTTTCATACAATGCTTCTGTGTAGTTTATATTTGAACATATTCTTTTTTCCACTATTACCCACTTAGCGCTACGAATGTCCAGTTGCATTTTCTACAGACAGAGTGTTTCAAAACTGCTCAATCAAATGTATGGTTTCACTCTGTTAGCTGAATGCTCAGATCAGAAAGAAGTTTCACAGAATGCTTCTGTGTAGTTTATATTTGAATATATTCCTTTTTCCACTACTATGCTCTTAGCGCTCCAAATGTCCAGTTGCATTTTCTACAGAAAGAGTGTTCAGATCTGCTCAATCAAAAGTATGGTTTAACTCTGTTAGCTGAATGCACAGATCAGAAAGAAGTTTCACCGAATGATTCTGTGTAGTTTATATTTGAAGACATTCCTTTTTCCAATATTACCCTCTTAGCGCTCCGAATCTCCACTTGCATTTTCTACAAAAAGTGTGTTTCATAACTGCTCAATCAAAAATATGTTTTATCTCTGTTAACTGAATTTACAGATCAGAAATAAGTTTCACAGAATGCATCTGTGTAGTTTTTATTTGAAGATATTCTTTTTCCCAATGTAGGCCTCTTAGCGCTTAGCATGTCCAATTGCAGTTTCTACAGAAAGAGTGTTTCAGAACGGCTCAATCAAAAGTAAGGTTCAACTCTGTTAGTTGAATGCACAGAACAGAAAGAATTTTCACATAATGCTACTGTGTAGTTTATATTTGAATATATTCCTTTCTCCACTATTACCCTCTTAGCGCTCCGAATGTCCACTTGCATTTTCTACAGAAAGAGTGTTCAGAACTGCGCAATCAAAAGTATGGTTTAACTCTGTTAGCTTAATGAACATATCAGAAATAAGTTTCACACAATGCTTCTGTGTAGTTTTTATTTGAAGATATTATTTTTCCCAATATAGGCCTCTTAGCGCTCAGAATGTCCAATTGCAGTTTCTACAGAAAGAGTGTTTCAGAAAGGCTCAATCAAAAGTAAGGTTCAACTCTGTTAGTTGAATGCGCAGAACAGAAAGAAATTTCATACAATGCTTCTGTGTAGTTTATATTTGAAGATATTCTTTTTTCCACTATTACCCACTTGGCGCTACGAATGTCCAGTTGCATTTTCTACAGACAGAGTGTTTCAAAACTGCTCAATCAAAAGTATGGTTTAACTCTGTTAGCTGAATGCTCAGATCAGAAAGAAGTTTCACAGAATGCTTCTGTGTAGTTTATATTTGAATATATTCCTTTTTCCACTACTAATCTCTTAGCGCTCCAAATGTCCAGTTGCATTTTCTACAGAAAGAGTGTTCAGATCTGCTCAATCAAAAGTATGGTTTAACTCTGTTAGCTGAATGCACAGATCAGAAAGAAGTTTCACAGAATGATTCTGTGTAGTTTATATTTGGAGACATTCCTTTTTCCACTATTACCCTCTTAGCGCTCCGAAACTCCACTTGCATTTTCTACAGAAAGAGTGTTTCAGAACGGCTCAATCAAAACTAAGGTTCAACTCTTTTAGTTGAACAAACAGAACAGAAAGAAGTTTCACACAATTCTTCTGTGTAGTTTTTATTTGTAGACATTCTTTTTCCCAATATAGGCCTCTTAGCGCTCAGAATGTCCAATTGCAGTTTCTACAGAAAGAGTGTTTCAGAACGGCTCAATCAAAAGTAAGGTTCAACTCTGTTAGTTGAATGCACAGAACAGAAAGAAGTTTCATACAATGCTTCTGTGTAGTTTATATTTGAACATATTCTTTTTTCCACTATTACCCACTTAGCGCTACGAATGTCCAGTTGCATTTTCTACAGACAGAGTGTTTCAAAACTGCTCAATCAAAAGTATGGTTTCACTCTGTTAGCTGAATGCTCAGATCAGAAAGAAGTTTCACAGAATGCTTCTGTGTAGTTTATATTTGAATATATTCCTTTTTCCACTACTATGCTCTTAGCGCTCCAAATGTCCAGTTGCATTTTCTACAGAAAGAGTGTTCAGATCTGCTCAATCAAAAGTATGGTTTAACTCTGTTAGCTGAATGCAAAGATCAGAAAGAAGTTTCACCGAATGATTCTGTGTCGTTTATATTTGAAGACATTCCTTTTTCCAATATTACCCTCTTAGCGCTCCGAATCTCCACTTGCATTTTCTACAAAAAGAGTGTTTCATAACTGCTCAATCAAAAATATGTTTTATCTCTGTTAACTGAATTTACAGATCAGAAATAAGTTTCACAGAATGCATCTGTGTAGTTTTTATTTGAAGATATTCTTTTTCCCAATGTAGGCCTCTTAGCGCTTAGCATGTCCAATTGCAGTTTCTACAGAAAGAGTGTTTCAGAACGGCTCAATCAAAAGTAAGGTTCAACTCTGTTAGTTGAATGCACAGAACAGAAAGAATTTTCACATAATGCTACTGTGTAGTTTATATTTGAATATATTCCTTTCTCCACTATTACCCTCTTAGCGCTCCGAATGTCCACTTGCATTTTCTACAGAAAGAGTGTTCAGAACTGCGCAATCAAAAGTATGGTTTAACTCTGTTAGTTGAATGCACAGAACAGAAAGTAGTTTCATACAATGCTTCTGTGTAGTTTATATTTGAACATATTCTTTTTTCCACTATTACCCACTTAGCACTACGAATGTCCAGTTGCATTTTCTACAGACAGAGTGTTTCAAAACTGCTCAATCAAAAGTATGGTTTAACTCTGTTAGCTGAATGCTCAGATCAGAAAGAAGTTTCACAGAATGCTTCTGTGTAGTTTATATTTGAATATATTCCTTTTTCCACTACTACTCTCTTAGCGCTCCAAATGTCCAGTTGCATTTTCTACAGAAAGAGTGTTCAGATCTGCTCAATCAAAAGTATGGTTTAACTCTGTTAGCTGAATGCACAGATCAGAAAGAAGTTTCACAGAATGATTCTGTGTAGTTTATATTTGGAGACATTCCTTTTTCCACTATTACCCTCTTAGCGCTCCGAATCTCCACTTGCATTTTCTACAGAAAGAGTGTTTCAGAACGGCTCAATCAAAACTATGGTTCAACTCTTTTAGTTGAACAAACAGAACAGAAAGAAGTTTCACACAATTCTTCTGTGTAGTTTTTATTTGTAGACATTCTTTTTCCCAATATAGGCCCCTTAGCGCTCAGAATGTCCAATTGCAGTTTCTACAGAAAGAATGTTTCAGAACGGCTCAATCAAAAGTAAGGTTCAACTCTGTTAGTTGAATGCACAGAACAGAAAGAAGTTTCATACAATGCTTCTGTGTAGTTTATATTTGAACATATTCTTTTTTCCACTATTACCCACTTAGCGCTACGAATGTCCAGTTGCATTTTCTACAGACAGAGTGTTTCAAAACTGCTCAATCAAAAGTATGGTTTCACTCTGTTAGCTGAATGCTCAGATCAGAAAGAAGTTTCACAGAATGCTTCTGTGTAGTTTATATTTGAATATATTCCTTTTTCCACTACTATGCTCTTAGCGCTCCAAATGTCCAGTTGCATTTTCTACAGAAAGAGTGTTCAGATCTGCTCAATCAAAAGTATGGTTTAACTCTGTTAGCTGAATGCACAGATCAGAAAGAAGTTTCACCGAATGATTCTGTGTAGTTTATATTTGAAGACATTCCTTTTTCCAATATTACCCTCTTAGCGCTCCGAATCTCCACTTGCATTTTCTACAAAAAGTGTGTTTCATAACTGCTCAATCAAAAATATGTTTTATCTCTGTTAACTGAATTTACAGATCAGAAATAAGTTTCACAGAATGCATCTGTGTAGTTTTTATTTGAAGATATTCTTTTTCCCAATGTAGGCCTCTTAGCGCTTAGCATGTCCAATTGCAGTTTCTACAGAAAGAGTGTTTCAGAACGGCTCAATCAAAAGTAAGGTTCAACTCTGTTAGTTGAATGCACAGAACAGAAAGAATTTTCACATAATGCTACTGTGTAGTTTATATTTGAATATATTCCTTTCTCCACTATTACCCTCTTAGCGCTCCGAATGTCCACTTGCATTTTCTACAGAAAGAGTGTTCAGAACTGCGCAATCAAAAGTATGGTTTAACTCTGTTAGCTTAATGAACATATCAGAAATAAGTTTCACACAATGCTTCTGTGTAGTTTTTATTTGAAGATATTATTTTTCCCAATATAGGCCTCTTAGCGCTCAGAATGTTCAATTGCAGTTTCTACAGAAAGAGTGTTTCAGAAAGGCTCAATCAAAAGTAAGGTTCAACTCTGTTAGTTGAATGCGCAGAACAGAAAGAAATTTCATACAATGCTTCTGTGTAGTTTATATTTGAAGATATTCTTTTTTCCACTATTACCCACTTGGCGCTACGAATGTCCAGTTGCATTTTCTACAGACAGAGTGTTTCAAAACTGCTCAATCAAAAGTATGGTTTAACTCTGTTAGCTGAATGCTCAGATCAGAAAGAAGTTTCACAGAATGCTTCTGTGTAGTTTATATTTGAATATATTCCTTTTTCCACTACTAATCTCTTAGCGCTCCAAATGTCCAGTTGCATTTTCTACAGAAAGAGTGTTCAGATCTGCTCAATCAAAAGTATGGTTTAACTCTGTTAGCTGAATGCACAGATCAGAAAGAAGTTTCACAGAATGATTCTGTGTAGTTTATATTTGGAGACATTCCTTTTTCCACTATTACCCTCTTAGCGCTCCGAAACTCCACTTGCATTTTCTACAGAAAGAGTGTTTCAGAACGGCTCAATCAAAACTAAGGTTCAACTCTTTTAGTTGAACAAACAGAACAGAAAGAAGTTTCACACAATTCTTCTGTGTAGTTTTTATTTGTAGACATTCTTTTTCCCAATATAGGCCTCTTAGCGCTCAGAATGTCCAATTGCAGTTTCTACAGAAAGAGTGTTTCAGAACGGCTCAATCAAAAGTATGGTTCAACTCTGTTAGTTGAATGCACAGAACAGAAAGAAGTTTCATACAATGCTTCTGTGTAGTTTATATTTGAACATATTCTTTTTTCCACTATTACCCACTTAGCGCTACGAATGTCCAGTTGCATTTTCTACAGACAGAGTGTTTCAAAACTGCTCAATCAAAAGTATGGTTTCACTCTGTTAGCTGAATGCTCAGATCAGAAAGAAGTTTCACAGAATGCTTCTGTGTAGTTTATATTTGAATATATTCCTTTTTCCACTACTATGCTCTTAGCGCTCCAAATGTCCAGTTGCATTTTCTACAGAAAGAGTGTTCAGATCTGCTCAATCAAAAGTATGGTTTAACTCTGTTAGCTGAATGCAAAGATCAGAAAGAAGTTTCACCGAATGATTCTGTGTCGTTTATATTTGAAGACATTCCTTTTTCCAATATTACCCTCTTAGCGCTCCGAATCTCCACTTGCATTTTCTACAAAAAGAGTGTTTCATAACTGCTCAATCAAAAATATGTTTTATCTCTGTTAACTGAATTTACAGATCAGAAATAAGTTTCACAGAATGCATCTGTGTAGTTTTTATTTGAAGATATTCTTTTTCCCAATGTAGGCCTCTTAGCGCTTAGCATGTCCAATTGCAGTTTCTACAGAAAGAGTGTTTCAGAACGGCTCAATCAAAAGTAAGGTTCAACTCTGTTAGTTGAATGCACAGAACAGAAAGAATTTTCACATAATGCTACTGTGTAGTTTATATTTGAATATATTCCTTTCTCCACTATTACCCTCTTAGCGCTCCGAATGTCCACTTGCATTTTCTACAGAAAGAGTGTTCAGAACTGCGCAATCAAAAGTATGGTTTAACTCTGTTAGTTGAATGCACAGAACAGAAAGTAGTTTCATACAATGCTTCTGTGTAGTTTATATTTGAACATATTCTTTTTTCCACTATTACCCACTTAGCACTACGAATGTCCAGTTGCATTTTCTACAGACAGAGTGTTTCAAAACTGCTCAATCAAAAGTATGGTTTAACTCTGTTAGCTGAATGCTCAGATCAGAAAGAAGTTTCACAGAATGCTTCTGTGTAGTTTATATTTGAATATATTCCTTTTTCCACTACTACTCTCTTAGCGCTCCAAATGTCCAGTTGCATTTTCTACAGAAAGAGTGTTCAGATCTGCTCAATCAAAAGTATGGTTTAACTCTGTTAGCTGAATGCACAGATCAGAAAGAAGTTTCACAGAATGATTCTGTGTAGTTTATATTTGGAGACATTCCTTTTTCCACTATTACCCTCTTAGCGCTCCGAATCTCCACTTGCATTTTCTACAGAAAGAGTGTTTCAGAACGGCTCAATCAAAACTATGGTTCAACTCTTTTAGTTGAACAAACAGAACAGAAAGAAGTTTCACACAATTCTTCTGTGTAGTTTTTATTTGTAGACATTCTTTTTCCCAATATAGGCCCCTTAGCGCTCAGAATGTCCAATTGCAGTTTCTACAGAAAGAATGTTTCAGAACGGCTCAATCAAAAGTAAGGTTCAACTCTGTTAGTTGAATGCACAGAACAGAAAGAAGTTTCATACAATGCTTCTGTGTAGTTTATATTTGAACATATTCTTTTTTCCACTATTACCCACTTAGCGCTACGAATGTCCAGTTGCATTTTCTACAGACAGAGTGTTTCAAAACTGCTCAATCAAAAGTATGGTTTCACTCTGTTAGCTGAATGCTCAGATCAGAAAGAAGTTTCACAGAATGCTTCTGTGTAGTTTATATTTGAATATATTCCTTTTTCCACTACTATGCTCTTAGCGCTCCAAATGTCCAGTTGCATTTTCTACAGAAAGAGTGTTCAGATCTGCTCAATCAAAAGTATGGTTTAACTCTGTTAGCTGAATGCACAGATCAGAAAGAAGTTTCACCGAATGATTCTGTGTAGTTTATATTTGAAGACATTCCTTTTTCCAATATTACCCTCTTAGCGCTCCGAATCTCCACTTGCATTTTCTACAAAAAGTGTGTTTCATAACTGCTCAATCAAAAATATGTTTTATCTCTGTTAACTGAATTTACAGATCAGAAATAAGTTTCACAGAATGCATCTGTGTAGTTTTTATTTGAAGATATTCTTTTTCCCAATGTAGGCCTCTTAGCGCTTAGCATGTCCAATTGCAGTTTCTACAGAAAGAGTGTTTCAGAACGGCTCAATCAAAAGTAAGGTTCAACTCTGTTAGTTGAATGCACAGAACAGAAAGAATTTTCACATAATGCTACTGTGTAGTTTATATTTGAATATATTCCTTTCTCCACTATTACCCTCTTAGCGCTCCGAATGTCCACTTGCATTTTCTACAGAAAGAGTGTTCAGAACTGCGCAATCAAAAGTATGGTTTAACTCTGTTAGCTTAATGAACATATCAGAAATAAGTTTCACACAATGCTTCTGTGTAGTTTTTATTTGAAGATATTATTTTTCCCAATATAGGCCTCTTAGCGCTCAGAATGTTCAATTGCAGTTTCTACAGAAAGAGTGTTTCAGAAAGGCTCAATCAAAAGTAAGGTTCAACTCTGTTAGTTGAATGCGCAGAACAGAAAGAAATTTCATACAATGCTTCTGTGTAGTTTATATTTGAAGATATTCTTTTTTCCACTATTACCCACTTGGCGCTACGAATGTCCAGTTGCATTTTCTACAGACAGAGTGTTTCAAAACTGCTCAATCAAAAGTATGGTTTAACTCTGTTAGCTGAATGCTCAGATCAGAAAGAAGTTTCACAGAATGCTTCTGTGTAGTTTATATTTGAATATATTCCTTTTTCCACTACTAATCTCTTAGCGCTCCAAATGTCCAGTTGCATTTTCTACAGAAAGAGTGTTCAGATCTGCTCAATCAAAAGTATGGTTTAACTCTGTTAGCTGAATGCACAGATCAGAAAGAAGTTTCACAGAATGATTCTGTGTAGTTTATATTTGGAGACATTCCTTTTTCCACTATTACCCTCTTAGCGCTCCGAAACTCCACTTGCATTTTCTACAGAAAGAGTGTTTCAGAACGGCTCAATCAAAACTAAGGTTCAACTCTTTTAGTTGAACAAACAGAACAGAAAGAAGTTTCACACAATTCTTCTGTGTAGTTTTTATTTGTAGACATTCTTTTTCCCAATATAGGCCTCTTAGCGCTCAGAATGTCCAATTGCAGTTTCTACAGAAAGAGTGTTTCAGAACGGCTCAATCAAAAGTATGGTTCAACTCTGTTAGTTGAATGCACAGAACAGAAAGAAGTTTCATACAATGCTTCTGTGTAGTTTATATTTGAACATATTCTTTTTTCCACTATTACCCACTTAGCGCTACGAATGTCCAGTTGCATTTTCTACAGACAGAGTGTTTCAAAACTGCTCAATCAAAAGTATGGTTTCACTCTGTTAGCTGAATGCTCAGATCAGAAAGAAGTTTCACAGAATGCTTCTGTGTAGTTTATATTTGAATATATTCCTTTTTCCACTACTATGCTCTTAGCGCTCCAAATGTCCAGTTGCATTTTCTACAGAAAGAGTGTTCAGATCTGCTCAATCAAAAGTATGGTTTAACTCTGTTAGCTGAATGCAAAGATCAGAAAGAAGTTTCACCGAATGATTCTGTGTCGTTTATATTTGAAGACATTCCTTTTTCCAATATTACCCTCTTAGCGCTCCGAATCTCCACTTGCATTTTCTACAAAAAGAGTGTTTCATAACTGCTCAATCAAAAATATGTTTTATCTCTGTTAACTGAATTTACAGATCAGAAATAAGTTTCACAGAATGCATCTGTGTAGTTTTTATTTGAAGATATTCTTTTTCCCAATGTAGGCCTCTTAGCGCTTAGCATGTCCAATTGCAGTTTCTACAGAAAGAGTGTTTCAGAACGGCTCAATCAAAAGTAAGGTTCAACTCTGTTAGTTGAATGCACAGAACAGAAAGAATTTTCACATAATGCTACTGTGTAGTTTATATTTGAATATATTCCTTTCTCCACTATTACCCTCTTAGCGCTCCGAATGTCCACTTGCATTTTCTACAGAAAGAGTGTTCAGAACTGCGCAATCAAAAGTATGGTTTAACTCTGTTAGTTGAATGCACAGAACAGAAAGTAGTTTCATACAATGCTTCTGTGTAGTTTATATTTGAACATATTCTTTTTTCCACTATTACCCACTTAGCACTACGAATGTCCAGTTGCATTTTCTACAGACAGAGTGTTTCAAAACTGCTCAATCAAAAGTATGGTTTAACTCTGTTAGCTGAATGCTCAGATCAGAAAGAAGTTTCACAGAATGCTTCTGTGTAGTTTATATTTGAATATATTCCTTTTTCCACTACTACTCTCTTAGCGCTCCAAATGTCCAGTTGCATTTTCTACAGAAAGAGTGTTCAGATCTGCTCAATCAAAAGTATGGTTTAACTCTGTTAGCTGAATGCAAAGATCAGAAAGAAGTTTCACCGAATGATTCTGTGTCGTTTATATTTGAAGACATTCCTTTTTCCAATATTACCCTCTTAGCGCTCCGAATCTCCACTTGCATTTTCTACAAAAAGAGTGTTTCATAACTGCTCAATCAAAAATATGTTTTATCTCTGTTAACTGAATTTACAGATCAGAAATAAGTTTCACAGAATGCATCTGTGTAGTTTTTATTTGAAGATATTCTTTTTCCCAATGTAGGCCTCTTAGCGCTTAGCATGTCCAATTGCAGTTTCTACAGAAAGAGTGTTTCAGAACGGCTCAATCAAAAGTAAGGTTCAACTCTGTTAGTTGAATGCACAGAACAGAAAGAATTTTCACATAATGCTACTGTGTAGTTTATATTTGAATATATTCCTTTCTCCACTATTACCCTCTTAGCGCTCCGAATGTCCACTTGCATTTTCTACAGAAAGAGTGTTCAGAACTGCGCAATCAAAAGTATGGTTTAACTCTGTTAGTTGAATGCACAGAACAGAAAGTAGTTTCATACAATGCTTCTGTGTAGTTTATATTTGAACATATTCTTTTTTCCACTATTACCCACTTAGCACTACGAATGTCCAGTTGCATTTTCTACAGACAGAGTGTTTCAAAACTGCTCAATCAAAAGTATGGTTTAACTCTGTTAGCTGAATGCTCAGATCAGAAAGAAGTTTCACAGAATGCTTCTGTGTAGTTTATATTTGAATATATTCCTTTTTCCACTACTACTCTCTTAGCGCTCCAAATGTCCAGTTGCATTTTCTACAGAAAGAGTGTTCAGATCTGCTCAATCAAAAGTATGGTTTAACTCTGTTAGCTGAATGCACAGATCAGAAAGAAGTTTCACAGAATGATTCTGTGTAGTTTATATTTGGAGACATTCCTTTTTCCACTATTACCCTCTTAGCGCTCCGAATCTCCACTTGCATTTTCTACAGAAAGAGTGTTTCAGAACGGCTCAATCAAAACTATGGTTCAACTCTTTTAGTTGAACAAACAGAACAGAAAGAAGTTTCACACAATTCTTCTGTGTAGTTTTTATTTGTAGACATTCTTTTTCCCAATATAGGCCCCTTAGCGCTCAGAATGTCCAATTGCAGTTTCTACAGAAAGAATGTTTCAGAACGGCTCAATCAAAAGTAAGGTTCAACTCTGTTAGTTGAATGCACAGAACAGAAAGAAGTTTCATACAATGCTTCTGTGTAGTTTATATTTGAACATATTCTTTTTTCCACTATTACCCACTTAGCGCTACGAATGTCCAGTTGCATTTTCTACAGACAGAGTGTTTCAAAACTGCTCAATCAAAAGTATGGTTTCACTCTGTTAGCTGAATGCTCAGATCAGAAAGAAGTTTCACAGAATGCTTCTGTGTAGTTTATATTTGAATATATTCCTTTTTCCACTACTATGCTCTTAGCGCTCCAAATGTCCAGTTGCATTTTCTACAGAAAGAGTGTTCAGATCTGCTCAATCAAAAGTATGGTTTAACTCTGTTAGCTGAATGCACAGATCAGAAAGAAGTTTCACCGAATGATTCTGTGTAGTTTATATTTGAAGACATTCCTTTTTCCAATATTACCCTCTTAGCGCTCCGAATCTCCACTTGCATTTTCTACAAAAAGTGTGTTTCATAACTGCTCAATCAAAAATATGTTTTATCTCTGTTAACTGAATTTACAGATCAGAAATAAGTTTCACAGAATGCATCTGTGTAGTTTTTATTTGAAGATATTCTTTTTCCCAATGTAGGCCTCTTAGCGCTTAGCATGTCCAATTGCAGTTTCTACAGAAAGAGTGTTTCAGAACGGCTCAATCAAAAGTAAGGTTCAACTCTGTTAGTTGAATGCACAGAACAGAAAGAATTTTCACATAATGCTACTGTGTAGTTTATATTTGAATATATTCCTTTCTCCACTATTACCCTCTTAGCGCTCCGAATGTCCACTTGCATTTTCTACAGAAAGAGTGTTCAGAACTGCGCAATCAAAAGTATGGTTTAACTCTGTTAGCTTAATGAACATATCAGAAATAAGTTTCACACAATGCTTCTGTGTAGTTTTTATTTGAAGATATTATTTTTCCCAATATAGGCCTCTTAGCGCTCAGAATGTTCAATTGCAGTTTCTACAGAAAGAGTGTTTCAGAAAGGCTCAATCAAAAGTAAGGTTCAACTCTGTTAGTTGAATGCGCAGAACAGAAAGAAATTTCATACAATGCTTCTGTGTAGTTTATATTTGAAGATATTCTTTTTTCCACTATTACCCACTTGGCGCTACGAATGTCCAGTTGCATTTTCTACAGACAGAGTGTTTCAAAACTGCTCAATCAAAAGTATGGTTTAACTCTGTTAGCTGAATGCTCAGATCAGAAAGAAGTTTCACAGAATGCTTCTGTGTAGTTTATATTTGAATATATTCCTTTTTCCACTACTAATCTCTTAGCGCTCCAAATGTCCAGTTGCATTTTCTACAGAAAGAGTGTTCAGATCTGCTCAATCAAAAGTATGGTTTAACTCTGTTAGCTGAATGCACAGATCAGAAAGAAGTTTCACAGAATGATTCTGTGTAGTTTATATTTGGAGACATTCCTTTTTCCACTATTACCCTCTTAGCGCTCCGAAACTCCACTTGCATTTTCTACAGAAAGAGTGTTTCAGAACGGCTCAATCAAAACTAAGGTTCAACTCTTTTAGTTGAACAAACAGAACAGAAAGAAGTTTCACACAATTCTTCTGTGTAGTTTTTATTTGTAGACATTCTTTTTCCCAATATAGGCCTCTTAGCGCTCAGAATGTCCAATTGCAGTTTCTACAGAAAGAGTGTTTCAGAACGGCTCAATCAAAAGTATGGTTCAACTCTGTTAGTTGAATGCACAGAACAGAAAGAAGTTTCATACAATGCTTCTGTGTAGTTTATATTTGAACATATTCTTTTTTCCACTATTACCCACTTAGCGCTACGAATGTCCAGTTGCATTTTCTACAGACAGAGTGTTTCAAAACTGCTCAATCAAAAGTATGGTTTCACTCTGTTAGCTGAATGCTCAGATCAGAAAGAAGTTTCACAGAATGCTTCTGTGTAGTTTATATTTGAATATATTCCTTTTTCCACTACTATGCTCTTAGCGCTCCAAATGTCCAGTTGCATTTTCTACAGAAAGAGTGTTCAGATCTGCTCAATCAAAAGTATGGTTTAACTCTGTTAGCTGAATGCAAAGATCAGAAAGAAGTTTCACCGAATGATTCTGTGTCGTTTATATTTGAAGACATTCCTTTTTCCAATATTACCCTCTTAGCGCTCCGAATCTCCACTTGCATTTTCTACAAAAAGAGTGTTTCATAACTGCTCAATCAAAAATATGTTTTATCTCTGTTAACTGAATTTACAGATCAGAAATAAGTTTCACAGAATGCATCTGTGTAGTTTTTATTTGAAGATATTCTTTTTCCCAATGTAGGCCTCTTAGCGCTTAGCATGTCCAATTGCAGTTTCTACAGAAAGAGTGTTTCAGAACGGCTCAATCAAAAGTAAGGTTCAACTCTGTTAGTTGAATGCACAGAACAGAAAGAATTTTCACATAATGCTACTGTGTAGTTTATATTTGAATATATTCCTTTCTCCACTATTACCCTCTTAGTGCTCCGAATGTCCACTTGCATTTTCTACAGAAAGAGTGTTCAGAACTGCGCAATCAAAAGTATGGTTTAACTCTGTTAGCTTAATGAACATATCAGAAATAAGTTTCACACAATGCTTCTGTGTAGTTTTTATTTGAAGATATTATTTTTCCCAATATAGGCCTCTTAGCGCTCAGAATGTCCAATTGCAGTTTCTACAGAAAGAGTGTTTCAGAAAGTCTCAATCAAAAGTAAGGTTCAACTCTGTTAGTTGAATGCGCAGAACAGAAAGAAATTTCATACAATGCTTCTGTGTAGTTTATATTTGAAGATATTCTTTTTTCCACTATTACCCACTTGGCGCTACGAATGTCCAGTTGCATTTTCTACAGACAGAGTGTTTCAAAACTGCTCAATCAAAAGTATGGTTTAACTCTGTTAGCTGAATGCTCAGATCATAAAGAAGTTTCACAGAATGCTTCTGTGTAGTTTATATTTGAATATATTCCTTTTTCCACCACTACTCTCTTAGCGCTCCAAATGTCCAGTTGCATTTTCTACAGAAAGAGAGTTCAGATCTACTCAATCAAAAGTATGGTTTAACTCTGTTAGCTGAATGCACAGATCAGAAAGAAGTTTCACAGAATGATTCTGTGTAGTTTATATTTGGAGACATTCCTTTTTCCACTATTACCCTCTTAGCGCTCCGAAACTCCACTTGCATTTTCTACAGAAAGAGTGTTTCAGAACGGCTCAATCAATACTAAGGTTCAACTCTTTTAGTTGAACAAACAGAACAGAAAGAAGTTTCACACAATTCTTCTGTGTAGTTTTTATTTGTAGACATTCATTTTCCCAATATAGGCCCCTTAGCGCTCAGAATGTCCAATTGCAGTTTCTACAGAGAGAATGTTTCAGAACGGCTCAATCAAAAGTAAGGTTCAACTCTGTTAGTTGAATGCACAGAACAGAAAGAAGTTTCATACAATGCTTCTGTGTAGTTTATATTTGGACATATTCTTTTTTCCACTATTACCCACTTAGCGCTACGAATGTCCAGTTGCATTTTCTACAGACAGAGTGTTTCAAAACTGCTCAATCAAAAGTATGGTTTCACTCTGTTAGCTGAATGCTCAGATCAGAAAGAAGTTTCACAGAATGCTTCTGTGTAGTTTATATTTGAATATATTCCTTTTTCCACTACTATGCTCTTAGCGCTCCAAATGTCCAGTTGCATTTTCTACAGAAAGAGTGTTCAGATCTGCTCAATCAAAAGTATGGTTTAACTCTGTTAGCTGAATGCACAGATCAGAAAGAAGTTTCACCGAATGATTCTGTGTAGTTTATATTTGAAGACATTCCTTTTTCCAATATTACCCTCTTAGCGCTCCGAATCTCCACTTGCATTTTCTACAAAAAGTGTGTTTCATAACTGCTCAATCAAAAATATGTTTTATCTCTGTTAACTGAATTTACAGATCAGAAATAAGTTTCACAGAATGCATCTGTGTAGTTTTTATTTGAAGATATTCTTTTTCCCAATGTAGGCCTCTTAGCGCTTAGCATGTCCAATTGCAGTTTCTACAGAAAGAGTGTTTCAGAACGGCTCAATCAAAAGTAAGGTTCAACTCTGTTAGTTGAATGCACAGAACAGAAAGAATTTTCACATAATGCTACTGTGTAGTTTATATTTGAATATATTCCTTTCTCCACTATTACCCTCTTAGCGCTCCGAATGTCCACTTGCATTTTCTACAGAAAGAGTGTTCAGAACTGCGCAATCAAAAGTATGGTTTAACTCTGTTAGCTTAATGAACATATCAGAAATAAGTTTCACACAATGCTTCTGTGTAGTTTTTATTTGAAGATATTATTTTTCCCAATATAGGCCTCTTAGCGCTCAGAATGTCCAATTGCAGTTTCTACAGAAAGAGTGTTTCAGAAAGGCTCAATCAAAAGTAAGGTTCAACTCTGTTAGTTGAATGCGCAGAACAGAAAGAAATTTCATACAATGCTTCTGTGTAGTTTATATTTGAAGATATTCTTTTTTCCACTATTACCCACTTGGCGCTACGAATGTCCAGTTGCATTTTCTACAGACAGAGTGTTTCAAAACTGCTCAATCAAAAGTATGGTTTAACTCTGTTAGCTGAATGCTCAGATCAGAAAGAAGTTTCACAGAATGCTTCTGTGTAGTTTATATTTGAATATATTCCTTTTTCCACTACTAATCTCTTAGCGCTCCAAATGTCCAGTTGCATTTTCTACAGAAAGAGTGTTCAGATCTGCTCAATCAAAAGTATGGTTTAACTCTGTTAGCTGAATGCACAGATCAGAAAGAAGTTTCACAGAATGATTCTGTGTAGTTTATATTTGGAGACATTCCTTTTTCCACTATTACCCTCTTAGCGCTCCGAAACTCCACTTGCATTTTCTACAGAAAGAGTGTTTCAGAACGGCTCAATCAAAACTAAGGTTCAACTCTTTTAGTTGAACAAACAGAACAGAAAGAAGTTTCACACAATTCTTCTGTGTAGTTTTTATTTGTAGACATTCTTTTTCCCAATATAGGCCTCTTAGCGCTCAGAATGTCCAATTGCAGTTTCTACAGAAAGAGTGTTTCAGAACGGCTCAATCAAAAGTATGGTTCAACTCTGTTAGTTGAATGCACAGAACAGAAAGAAGTTTCATACAATGCTTCTGTGTAGTTTATATTTGAACATATTCTTTTTTCCACTATTACCCACTTAGCGCTACGAATGTCCAGTTGCATTTTCTACAGACAGAGTGTTTCAAAACTGCTCAATCAAAAGTATGGTTTCACTCTGTTAGCTGAATGCTCAGATCAGAAAGAAGTTTCACAGAATGCTTCTGTGTAGTTTATATTTGAATATATTCCTTTTTCCACTACTATGCTCTTAGCGCTCCAAATGTCCAGTTGCATTTTCTACAGAAAGAGTGTTCAGATCTGCTCAATCAAAAGTATGGTTTAACTCTGTTAGCTGAATGCAAAGATCAGAAAGAAGTTTCACCGAATGATTCTGTGTCGTTTATATTTGAAGACATTCCTTTTTCCAATATTACCCTCTTAGCGCTCCGAATCTCCACTTGCATTTTCTACAAAAAGAGTGTTTCATAACTGCTCAATCAAAAATATGTTTTATCTCTGTTAACTGAATTTACAGATCAGAAATAAGTTTCACAGAATGCATCTGTGTAGTTTTTATTTGAAGATATTCTTTTTCCCAATGTAGGCCTCTTAGCGCTTAGCATGTCCAATTGCAGTTTCTACAGAAAGAGTGTTTCAGAACGGCTCAATCAAAAGTAAGGTTCAACTCTGTTAGTTGAATGCACAGAACAGAAAGAATTTTCACATAATGCTACTGTGTAGTTTATATTTGAATATATTCCTTTCTCCACTATTACCCTCTTAGCGCTCCGAATGTCCACTTGCATTTTCTACAGAAAGAGTGTTCAGAACTGCGCAATCAAAAGTATGGTTTAACTCTGTTAGCTTAATGAACATATCATAAATAAGTTTCACACAATGCTTCTGTGTAGTTTTTATTTGAAGATATTATTTTTCCCAATATAGGCCTCTTAGCGCTCAGAATGTCCAATTGCAGTTTCTACAGAAAGAGTGTTTCAGAAAGGCTCAATCAAAAGTAAGGTTCAACTCTGTTAGTTGAATGCGCAGAACAGAAAGAAATTTCATACAATGCTTCTGTGTAGTTTATATTTGAAGATATTCTTTTTTCCACTATTACCCACTTGGCGCTACGAATGTCCAGTTGCATTTTCTACAGACAGAGTGTTTCAAAACTGCTCAATCAAAAGTATGGTTTAACTCTGTTAGCTGAATGCTCAGATCATAAAGAAGTTTCACAGAATGCTTCTGTGTAGTTTATATTTGAATATATTCCTTTTTCCACCACTACTCTCTTAGCGCTCCAAATGTCCAGTTGCATTTTCTACAGAAAGAGAGTTCAGATCTACTCAATCAAAAGTATGGTTTAACTCTGTTAGCTGAATGCACAGATCAGAAAGAAGTTTCACAGAATGATTCTGTGTAGTTTATATTTGGAGACATTCCTTTTTCCACTATTACCCTCTTAGCGCTCCGAAACTCCACTTGCATTTTCTACGGAAAGAGTGTTTCAGAACGGCCCAATCAAAACTAAGGTTCAACTCTTTTAGTTGAACAAACAGAACAGAAAGAAGTTTCACACAATTCTTCTGTGTAGTTTTTATTTGTAGACATTCTTTTTCCCAATATAGGCCTCTTAGCGCTCAGAATGTTCAATTGCAGTTTCTACAGAAAGAGTGTTTCAGAACGGCTCAATCAAAAGTATGGTTCAACTCTGTTAGTTGAATGCACAGAACAGAAAGAAGTTTCATACAATGCTTCTGTGTAGTTTATATTTGAACATATTCTTTTTTCCACTATTACCCACTTAGCGCTACGAATGTCCAGTTGCATTTTCTACAGACAGAGTGTTTCACAACTGCTCAATCAAAAGTATGGTTTAACTCTGTTAGCTGAATGCTCAGATCAGAAAGAAGTTTCACAGAATGCTTCTGTGTAGTTTATATTTGAATATATTCCTTTTTCCACTACTACGCTCTTAGCGCTCCAAATGTCCAGTTGCATTTTCTACAGAAAGAGTGTTCAGATCTGCACAATCAAAAGTATGGTTTAACTCTGTTAGCTGAATGCACAGATCAGAAAGAAGTTTCACCGAATGATTCTGTGTAGTTTATATTTGAAGACATTCCTTTTTCCACTATTACCCTCTTAGCGCTCCGAATCTCCACTTGCATTTTCTACAAAAAGAGTGTTTCATAACTGCTCAATCAAAAATATATTTTATCTCTGTTAACTGAATTTACAGATCAGAAATAAGTTTCACAGAATGCATCTGTGTAGTTTTTATTTGAAGATATTCTTTTTACCAATGTAGGCCTCTTAGCGCTTAGCATGTCCAATTGCAGTTTCTACAGAAAGAGTGTTTCAGAACGGCTCAATCAAAAGTAAGGTTCAACTCTGTTAGTTGAATGCACAGAACAGAAAGAATTTTCACAGAATGCTACTGTGTAGTTTATATTTGAATATATTCCTTTTTCCACTATTACCCTCTTTGCGTTCCGAATGTCCACTTGCATTTTCTACAGAAAGAGTGTTCAGAACTGCACAATCAAAAGTATGGTTTAACTCTGTTAGCTTAATGAATATATCAGAAATAAGTTTCACACAATACTTCTGTGTAGTTTTTATTTGAAGATATTATTTTTCCCAATAGAGGCCTCTTAGCGCTCAGAATGTCCAATTGCAGTTTCTACAGAAAGAGTGTTTCAGAAAGGCTCAATCAAAAGTAAGGTTCAACTCTGTTAGTTGAATGCACAGAACAGAAAGAAGTTTCCTACAATGCTTCTGTGTAGTTTATATTTGAACATATTCTTTTTTCCACTATTACCCACTTGGCGCTACGAATGTCCAGTTGCATTTTCTACAGACAGAGTGTTTCAAAACTGCTCAATCAAAAGTATGGTTTAACTCTGTTAGCTGAATGCTCAGATCAGAAAGAAGTTTCACAGAATGCTTCTGTGTAGTTTATATTTGAATATATTCCTTTCTCCACTACTACGCTCTTAGCGCTCCAAATGTCCAGTTGCATTTTCTACAGAAAGAGTGTTCAGATCTGCTCAATCAAAAGTATGGTTTAACTCTGTTAGCTGAATGCACAGATCAGAAAGAAGTTTCACCGAATGATTCTGTGTAGTTTATATTTGAAGACATTCCTTTTTCCACTATTACCCTCTTAGCGCTCCGAATCTCCACTTGCATTTTCTACAAAAAGAGTGATTCATAACTGCTCAATCAAAAATATGTTTTATCTCTGTTAACTGAATTTACAGATCAGAAATAAGTTTCACAGAATGCATCTGTGTACTTTTTATTTGAAGATATTCTTTTTCCCAATGTAGGCCTCTTAGCGCTTAGCATGTCCAATTGCAGTTTCTACAGAAAGAGTGTTTCAGAACGGCTCAATCAAAAGTAAGGTTCAACTCTGTTAGTTGAATGCACAGAACAGAAAGAATTTTCACAGAATGCTACTGTGTAGTTTATATTTGAATATATTCCTTTCTCCACTATTACCCTCTTAGCGCTACGAATGTCCACTTGCATTTTCTACAGAAAGAGTGTTCAGAACTGCACAATCAAAAGTATGGTTTAACTCTGTTAGCTTAATGAACATATCAGAAATAAGTTTCACACAATGCTTCTGTGTAGTTTTTATTTGAAGATATTATTTTTCCCAATGGAGGCCTCTTAGCGCTCAGAATGTCCAATTGCAGTTTCTACAGAAAGAGTGTTTCAGAAAGGCTCAATCAAAAGTAAGGTTCAACTCTGTTAGTTGAATGCACAGAACAGAAAGAAGTTTCATACAATGCTTCTGTGTAGTTTATATTTGAACATATTCTTTTTTCCACTATTACCCACTTGGCGCTACGAATGTCCAGTTGCATTTTCTACAGACAGAGTGTTTCAAAACTGCTCAATCAAAAGTATGGTTTAACTCTGTTAGCTGAATGCTCAGATCAGAAAGAAGTTTCACAGAATGCTTCTGTGTAGTTTATATTTGAATATATTCCTTTTTCCACTACTACGCTCTTAGCGCTCCAAATGTCCAGTTGCATTTTCTACAGAAAGAGTGTTCAGATCTGCTCAATCAAAAGTATGGTTTAACTCTGTTAGCTGAATGCACAGATCAGAAAGAAGTTTCACCGAATGATTCTGTGTAGTTTATATTTGAAGACATTCCTTTTTCCACTATTACCCTCTTAGCGCTCCGAATCTCCACTTGCATTTTCTACAAAAAGAGTGTTTCATAACTGCTCAATCAAAAATATGTTTTATCTCTGTTAACTGAATTTACAGATCAGAAATAAGTTTCACAGAATGCATCTGTGTAGTTTTTATTTGAAGATATTCTTTTTCCCAATGTAGGCCTCTTAGCGCTTAGCATGTCCAATTGCAGTTTCTACAGAAAGAGTGTTTCAGAACGGCTCAATCAAAAGTAAGGTTCAACTCTGTTAGTTGAATGCACAGAACAGAAAGAATTTTCACAGAATGCTACTGTGTAGTTTATATTTGAATATATTCCTTTCTCCACTATTACCCTCTTAGCGCTACGAATGTCCACTTGCATTTTCTACAGAAATAGTGTTCAGAACTGCGCAATCCAAAGTATAGTTTAACTCTGTTAGCTTAATGAACATATCAGAAATAAGTTTCACACAATTCTTCTGTGTAGTTTTTATTTGAAGATATTATTTTTCCCAATAGAGGCCTCTTAGCGCTCAGAATGTCCAATTGCAGTTTCTACAGAAAGAGTGTTTCAGAAAGGCTCAATCAAAAGTAAGGTTCAACTCTGTTAGTTGAATGCACAGAACAGAAAGAAGTTTCCTACAATGCTTCTGTGTAGTTTATATTTGAACATATTCTTTTTTCCACTATTACCCACTTGGCGCTACGAATGTCCAGTTGCATTTTCTACAGACAGTGTGTTTCAAAACTGCTCAATCAAAAGTATGGTTTAACTCTGTTAGCTGAATGCTCAGATCAGAAAGAAGTTTCACAGAATGCTTCTGTGTAGTTTATATTTGAATATATTCCTTTTTCCACTACTACGCTCTTAGCGCTCCAAATGTCCAGTTGCATTTTCTACAGAAAGAGTGTTCAGATCTGCTCAATCAAAAGTATGGTTAAATTCTGTTAGCTGAATGCACAGATCAGAAAGAAGTTTCACCGAATGATTCTGTGTAGTTTATATTTGAAGACATTCCTTTTTCCACTATTACCATCTTAGCGCTCCGAATCTCCACTTGCATTTTCTACAAAAAGAGTGATTCATAACTGCTCAATCAAAAATATGTTTTATCTCTGTAAACTGAATTTACAGATCAGAAATAAGTTTCACAGAATGCATCTGTGTACTTTTTATTTGAAGATATTCTTTTTCCCAATGTAGGCCTCTTAGCGCTTAGCATGTCCAATTGCAGTTTCTACAGAAAGAGTGTTTCAGAACGGCTCAATCAAAAGTAAGGTTCAACTCTGTTAGTTGAATGCACAGAACAGAAAGAATTTTCACAGAATGCTACTGTGTAGTTTATATTTGTAGACATTCCTTTTTCCACTATTACCCTCTTAGCGCTCCGAATCTCCACTTGCATTTTCTACAGAAAGAGTGTTTCAGAACGGCTCAATCAAAACTAAGGTTCAACTCTTTTAGTTGAACAAACAGAACAGAAAGAAGTTTCACACAATTCTTCTGTGTAGTTTTTATTTGTAAACATTCTTTTTCCCAATATAGGCCTCTTAGCGCTCAGAATGTCCAATTGCAGTATCTACAGAAAGAGTGTTTCAGAACGGCTCAATCAAAAGTAAGGTTCAACTCTGTTAGTTGAATGCACAGAACAGAAAGGATTTTCACAGAATGCTACTGTGTAGTTTATATTTGAATATATTCCTTTCTCCACTATTACCCTCTTAGCGCTCCGAATGTCCACTTGCATTTTCTACAGAAAGAGTGTTCAGAACTGCGCAATCAAAAGTATGGTTTAACTCTGTTAGCTTAATGAACATATCAGAAATAAGTTTCACACAATGCTTCTGTGTAGTTTTTATTTGAAGATATTATTTTTCCCAATATAGGCCTCTTAGCGCTCAGAATGTCCAATTGCAGTTTCTACAGAAAGAGTGTTTCAGAAAGGCTCAATCAAAAGTAAGGTTCAACTCTGTTAGTTGAATGCACAGAACAGAAAGTAATTTCATACAATGCTTCTCTGTACTTTATATTTAAAGATATTCTTTTTTCCACTATTACCCACTTAGCGCTACGAATGTCCAGTTGCATTTTCTACAGACAGAGTGTTTCAAAACTGCTCAATCAAAAGTATGGTTAAACTCTGTTAGCTGAATGCACAGATCAGAAAGAAGTTTCACAGAATGATTCTGTGTAGTTTATATTTGTAGACATTCCTTTTTCCACTATTACCCTCTTAGCGCTCCGAATCTCCACTTGCATTTTCTACAGAAAGAGTGTTTCAGAACGGCTCAATCAAAACTAAGGTTCAACTCTTTTAGTTGAACAAACAGAACAGAAAGAAGTTTCACACAATTCTTCTGTGTAGTTTTTATTTGTAGACATTCTTTTTCCCAATATAGACCTCTTAGCGCTCAGAATGTCCAATTGCAGTTTATACAGAAAGAGTGTTTCAGAACGGCTTAATCAAAAGTAAGGTTCAACTCTGTTAGTTGAATGCACAGAACAGAAAGAAGTTTCATACAATGCTTCTGTGTAGTTTATATTTGAACATATTCTTTTTTCCTCTATTACCCAATTATCGCTACGAATGTCCAGTTGCATTTTCTACAGACAGAGTGTTTCAAAACTGCTCAATCAAAAGTATGGTTTAACTCTGTTAGCTGAATGCTCAGATCAGAAAGAAGTTTCACAGAATGCTTCTGTGTAGTTTATATTTGAATATATTCCTTTTTCCACTACCACGCTCTTAGCGCTCCAAATGTCCAGTTGCATTATCTACAGAAAGAGTGTTCAGATCTGCTCAATCAAAAGTATGGTTTAACTCTGTTAGCTGAATGCACAGATCAGAAAGAAGTTTCACGGAATGATTCTGTGTAGTTTATATTTGAAAACATTCCTTTTTCCACTATTACCCTCTTAGCGCTCCGAATCTCCACTTGCATTTTCTACAAAAAGAGTGTTTCATAACTGCTGAATCAAATATATGTTTTATCTCTGTTAACTGAATTTACAGATCAGAAATAAGTTTCACAGAATGCATCTGTGTAGTTTTTATTTGAAGATATTCTTTTTCCCAATGTAGGCCTCTTAGCGCTTAGCATGTCCAATTGCAGTTTCTACAGAAAGAGTGTTTCAGAACGGCTCAATCAAAAGTAAGGTTCAACTCTGTTAGTTGAATGCACAGAACAGAAAGAATTTTCACAGAATGCTACTGTGTAGTTTATATTTGAATATATTCCTTTTTCCACTATTACCCTCTTAGCGCTCCGAATGTCCACTTGCATTTTCTACAGAAAGAGTGTTCAGAACTGCGCAATCAAAAGTATGGTTTAACTCTGTTAGCTTAATGAACATATCAGAAATAAGTTTCACACAATGCTTCTGTGTAGTTTTTATTTGAAGATATTATTTTTCCCAATAGAGGCCTCTTAGCGCTCAGAATGTCCAATTGCAGTTTCTACGGAAAGAGTGTTTCAGAAAGGCTCAATCAAAAGTAAGGTTCAACTCTGTTAGTTGAATGCACAGAACAGAAAGAAGTTTCATACAATGCTTCTGTGTAGTTTATATTTGAACATATTCTTTTTTCCACTATTACCCACTTGGCGCTACGAATGTCCAGTTGCATTTTCTACAGACAGAGTGTTTCAAAACTGCTCAATCAAAAGTATGGTTTAACTCTGTTAGCTGAATGCTCAGATCAGAAAGAAGTTTCACAGAATGCTTCTGTGTAGTTTATATTTGAATATATTCCTTTTTCCACTACTACGCTCTTAGCGCTCCAAATGTCCAGTTGCATTTTCTACAGAAAGAGTGTTCAGATCTGCTCAATCAAAAGTATGGTTTAACTCTGTTAGCTGAATTCACAGATCAGAAAGAAGTTTCACCGAATGATTCTGTGTAGTTTATATTTGAAGACATTCCTTTTTCCACTATTACCCTCTTAGCGCTCCGAATCTCCACTTGCATTTTCTACAAAAAGAGTGTTTCATAACTGCTCAATCAAAAATATGTTTTATCTCTGTTAACTGAATTTACAGATCAGAAATAAGTTTCACAGAATGCATCTGTGTAGTTTTTATTTGAAGATATTCTTTTTCCCAATGTAGGCCTCTTAGCGCTTAGCATGTCCAATTGCAGTTTCTACAGAAAGAGTGTTTCAGAACGGCTCAATCAAAAGTAAGGTTCAACTCTGTTAGTTGAATGCACAGAACAGAAAGAATTTTCACAGAATGCTACTGTGTAGTTTATATTTGAATATATTCCTTTTTCCACTATTACCCTCTTAGCGCTCCGAATGTCCACTTGCATTTTCTACAGAAAGAGGGTTCAGCACTGCGCAATCAAAAGTATGGTTTAACTCTGTTAGCTTAATGAACATATCAGAAATAAGATTCACACAATGCTTCTGTGTAGTTTTTATTTGAAGATATTATTTTTCCCAATAGAGGCCTCTTAGCGCTCAGAATGTCCAATTGCAGTTTCTACAGAAAGAGAGTTTCAGAAAGGCTCAATCAAAAGTAAGGTTCAACTCTGTTAGTTGAATGCACAGAACAGAAAGTAGTTTCATACAATGCTTCTGTGTAGTTTATATTTGAACATATTCTTTTTTCCACTATTACCCACTTAGCACTACGAATGTCCAGTTGCATTTTCTACAGACAGAGTGTTTCAAAACTGCTCAATCAAAAGTATGGTTTAACTCTGTTAGCTGAATGCTCAGATCAGAAAGAAGTTTCACAGAATGCTTCTGTGTAGTTTATATTTGAATATATTCCTTTTTCCACTACTACTCTCTTAGCGCTCCAAATGTCCAGTTGCATTTTCTACAGAAAGAGTGTTCAGATCTGCTCAATCAAAGGTATGGTTTAACTCTGTTAGCTGAATGCACAGATCAGAAAGAAGTTTCACAGAATGATTCTGTGTAGTTTATATTTGGAGACATTCCTTTTTCCACTATTACCCTCTTAGCGCTCCGAATCTCCACTTGCATTTTCTACAGAAAGAGTGTTTCAGAACGGCTCAATCAAAACTATGGTTCAACTCTTTTAGTTGAACAAACAGAACAGAAAGAAGTTTCACACAATTCTTCTGTGTAGTTTTTATTTGTAGACATTCTCTTTCCCAATATAGGCCTCTTAGCGCTCAGAATGTCCAATTGCAGTTTCTACAGAAAGAGTGTTTCAGAACGGCTCAATAAAAAGTAAGGTTCAACGCTGTTAGTTGAATGAACAGAACAGAAAGAAGTTTCATACAATGCTTCTGTGTAGTTTATATTTGAACATATTCTTTTTTCCACTATTACCCACTTAGCGCTACGAATGTCCAGTTGCATTTTCTACAGACAGAGTGTTTCAAAACTGCTCAATCAAATGTATGGTTTAACTCTGTTAGCTGAATGCTCAGATCAGAAAGAAGTTTAACAGAATGCTTCTGTGTAGTTTATATTTGAATATATTCCTTTTTCCACTACTATGCTCTTAGCGCTCCAAATGTCCAGTTGCATTTTCTACAGAAAGAGTGTTCAGATCTGCTCAATCAAAAGTAAGGTTTAACTCTGTTAGCTGAATGCACAGATCAGAAAGAAGTTTCACCGAATGATTCTGTGTAGTTTATATTTGAAGACATTCCTTTTTCCACTATTACCCTCTTAGCGCTCCGAATCTCCACTTGCATTTTCTACAAAAAGAGTGTTTCATAACTGCTCAATCAAAAATATGTTTTATCTCTGTTAACTGAATTTACAGATCAGAAATAAGTTTCACAGAATGCATCTGTGTAGTTTTTATTTGAAGATATTCTTTTTCCCAATGTAGGCCTCTTAGCGCTTAGCATGTCCAATTGCAGTTTCTACAGAAAGAGTGTTTCAGAACGGCTCAATCAAAAGTAAGGTTCAACTCTGTTAGTTGAATGCACAGAACAGAAAGAATTTTCACAGAATGCTACTGTGTAGTTTATATTTGAATATATTCCTTTTTCCACTATTACCCTCTTAGCGCTCCGAATGTCCACTTGCATTTTCTACAGAAAGAGTTTTCAGAACTGCGCAATCAAAAGTATGGTTTAACTCTGTTAGCTTAATGAACATATCAGAAATAAGTTTCACACAATGCTTCTGTGTAGTTTTTATTTGAAGATATTATTTTTCCCAATAGAGGCCTCTTAGCGCTCAGAATGTCCAATTGCAGTTTCTACAGAAAGAGTGTTTCAGAAAGGCTCAATCAAAAGTAAGGTTCAACTCTGCTAGTTGAATGCACAGAACAGAAAGAAGTTTCATACAATGCTTCTGTGTAGTTTATATTTGAACATATTCTTTTTTCCACTATTACCCACTTAGCGCTACGAATGTCCAGTTGCATTTTCTACAGACAGAGTGTTTCAAAACTGCTCAATCAAAAGTATGGTTTAACTCTGTTAGCTGAATGCTCAGATCAGAAAGAAGTTTCACAGAATGCTTCTGTGTAGTTTATATTTGAATGTATTCCTTTTTCCACTACTATTCTCTTAGCGCTCCAAATGTCCAGTTGCATTTTCTACAGAAAGAGTGTTCAGATCTGCTCAATCAAAAGTATGGTTTAACTCTGTTAGCTGAATGCACAGATCAGAAAGAAGTTTCACAGAATGGTTCTGTGTAGTTTATATTTGGAGACATTCCTTTTTCCACTATTACCCTCTTAGCACTCCGAATCTCCACTTGCATTTTCTACAGAAAGAGTGTTTCAGAACGGCTCAATCAAAACTAAGGTTCAACTCTTTTAGTTGAACAAACAGAACAGAAAGAAGTTTCACACAATTCTTCTGTGTAGTTTTTATTTGTAGACATTCTTTTTCCCAATATAGGCCTCTTAGCGCTCAGAATGTCCAATTGCAGTTTCTACAGAAAGAGTGTTTCAGAACGGCTCAATCAAAAGTAAGGTTCAACTCTGTTAGTTGAATGCACAGAACAGAAAGAAGTTTCATACAATGCTTCTGTGTAGTTTATATTTGAACATATTCTTTTTTCCACTATTACCCACTTAGCGCTACGAATGTCCAGTTGCATTTTCTACAGACAGAGTGTTTCAAAACTGCTCAATCAAAAGTATGGTTTAACTCTGTTAGCTGAATGCTCAGATCAGAAAGAAGTTTCACAGAATGCTTCTGTGTAGTTTATATTTGAATATATTCCTTTTTCCACTACTACGCTCTTAGCGCTCCAAATGTCCAGTTGCATTTTCTACAAAAAGAGTTTTCAGATCTGCTCAATCAAAAGTATGGTTTAACTCTGTTAGCTGAATGCACAGATCAGAAAGAAGTTTCACCGAATGATTCTGTGTAGTTTATATTTGAAGACATTCCTTTTTCCACTATTACCCTCTTAGCGCTCCGAATCTCCACTTGCATTTTCTACAAAAAGAGTGTTTCATAACTGCTCAATCAAAAATATGTTTTATCTCTGTTAACTGAATTTACAGATCAGAAATAAGTTTCACAGAATGCATCTGTGTAGTTTTTATTTGAAGATATTCTTTTTCCCAATGTAGGCCTCTTAGCGCTTAGCATGTCCAATTGCAGTTTCTACAGAAAGAGTGTTTCAGAACGGCTCAATCAAAAGTAAGGTTCAACTCTGTTAGTTGAATGCACAGAACAGAAAGAATTTTTACAGAATGCTACTGTGTAGTTTATATTTGAATATATTCCTTTGTCCACTATTACCCTCTTAGCGCTCCGAATGTCCACTTGCATTTTCTACAGAAAGAGGGTTCAGCACTGCGCAATCAAAAGTATGGTTTAACTCTGTTAGCTTAATGAACATATCAGAAATAAGATTCACACAATGCTTCTGTGTAGTTTTTATTTGAAGATATTATTTTTCCCAATAGAGGCCTCTTAGCGCTCAGAATGTCCAATTGCAGTTTCTACAGAAAGAGTGTTTCAGAAAGGCTCAATCAAAGTAAGGTTCAACTCTGTTAGTTGAATGCACAGAACAGAAAGAAGTTTCATACAATGCTTCTGTGTAGTTTATATTTGAACATATTCTTTTTTCCACTATTACCCACTTAGCACTACGAATGTCCAGTTGCATTTTCTACAGACAGAGTGTTTCAAAACTGCTCAATCAAAAGTATGGTTTAACTCTGTTAGCTGAATGCTCAGATCAGAAAGAAGTTTCACAGAATGCTTCTGTGTAGTTTATATTTGAATATATTCCTTTTTCCACTACTACTCTCTTAGAGCTCCAAATGTCCAGTTGCATTTTCTACAGAAAGAGGTTTCAGATCTGCTCAATCAAAAGTATGGTTTAACTCTGTTAGCTGAATGCACAGATCAGAAAGAAGTTTCACAGAATGATTCTGTGTAGTTTATATTTGGAGACATTCCTTTTTCCACTATTACCCTCTTAGCGCTCCGAATCTCCACTTGCATTTTCTACAGAAAGAGTGTTTCAGAACGGCTCAATCAAAACTAAGGTTCAACTCTTTTAGTTGAACAAACAGAACAGAAAGAAGTTTCACACAATTCTTCTGTGTAGTTTTTATTTGTAGACATTCTTTTTCCCAATATAGGAATCTTAGCGCTCAGAATGTCCAGTTGCAGTTTCTACAGAAAGAGTGTTTCAGAACGGCTCAATCAAAAGTAAGGTTCAACTCTGTTAGTTGAATGCACAGAACAGAAAGAAGTTTCATACAATGCTTCTGTGTAGTTTCTATTTGAACATATTCTTTTTTCCACTATTACCCACTTAGCGCTACGAATGTCCAGTTGCATTTTCTACAGACAGAGTGTTTCAAAACTGCTCAATCAAAACTATGGTTTAACTCTGTTAGCTGAATGCTCAGATCAGAAAGAAGTTTCACAGAATGCTTCTGTGTAGTTTATATTTGAATATATTCCTTTTTCCACTACTACTCTCTTAGCGCTCCAAATGTCCAGTTGCATTTTCTACAGAAAGAGTGTTCAGATCTGCTCAATCAAAAGTATGGTTTAACTCTGTTAGCTGAATGCACAGATCAGAAAGAAGTTTCACAGAATGATTCTGTGTAGTTTATATTTGGAGACATTCCTTTTTCCACTATTACCCACTTAGCGCTCCGAATCTCCACTTGCATTTTCTACAGAAAGAGTGTTTCAGAACGGCTCAATAAAAAGTAAGGTTCAACTCTGTTAGTTGAATGCACAGAACAGAAAGAATTTTCACAGAATGCTACTGTGTAGTTTATATTTGAATATATTCCTTTTTCCACTATTACCCTCTTAGCGCTCCGAATGTCCACTTGCATTTTCTACAGAAAGAGTGTTCAGAACTGCGCAATCAAAAGTATGGTTTAACTCTGTTAGCTTAATGAACATATCAGAAATAAGTTTCACACAATGCTTCTGTGTAGTTTTTATTTGAAGATATTATTTTTCCCAATATAGGCCTCTTAGCGCTCAGAATGTCCAATTGCAGTTTCTACAGAAAGAGTGTTTCAGAAAGGCTCAATCAAAAGTAAGGTTCAACTCCGTTAGTTGAATGCACAGAACAGAAAGGGGTTTCATACAATGCTTCTGTGTAGTTTATATTTGAACATATTCTTTTTTCCACTATTACCCACTTAGCGCTACGAATGTGCAGTTGCATTTTCTACAGACAGAGTGTTTCAAAACTGCTCAATCAAAAGTATGGTTTAACTCTGTTAGCTGAATGCTCAGATCAGAAAGAAGTTTCACAGAATGCTTCTGTGTCGTTTATATTTGAATATATTCCTTTTTCCACTACTACTCTCTTAGCGCTCCAAATGTCCAGTTGCATTTTCTACAGAAAGAGTGTTCAGATCTGCTCAATCAAAAGTATGGTTTAACTCTGTTAGCTGAATGCACAGATCAGAAAGAAGTTTCACAGAATGATTCTGTGTAGTTTATATTTGGAGACATTCCTTTTTCCACTATTACCCTCTTAGCGCTCCGAATCTCCACTTGCATTTTCTACAGAAAGAGTGTTTCAGAACGGCTCAATCAAAACTAAGGTTCAACTCTTTTAGTTGAACAAAGAGAACAGAAAGAAGTTTCACACAATTCTTCTGTGTAGTTTTTATTTGTAGACATTCTTTTTCCCAATATAGGCCTCTTAGCGCTCAGAATGTCCAATTGCAGTTTCTACAGAAAGAGTGTTTCAGAACGGCTCAATCAAAAGAAAGGTTCAACTCTGTTAGTTGAATGCACAGAACAGAAAGAAGTTTCATACAATGCTTCTGTGTAGTTTATATTTGAACATATTCTTTTTTTCACTATTACCCACTTAGCGCTACGAATGTCCAGTTGCATTTTCTACAGACAGAGTGTTTCAAAACTGCTCAATCAAAAGTATGGTTTAACTCTGTTAGCTGAATGCTCAGATCAGAAAGAAGTTTCACAGAATGCTTCTGTGTAGTTTATATTTGAATATATTCCTTTTTCCACTACTACGCTCTTAGCGCTCCAAATGTCCAGTTGCATTTTCTACAGAAAGAGTGTTCAGATCTGCTCAATCAAAAGTATGGTTTAACTCTGTTAGCTGAATGCACAGATCAGAAAGAAGTTTCACCGAATGATTCTGTGTAGTTTATATTTGAAGACATTCCTTTTTCCACTATTATCCTCTTAGCGCTCCGAATCTCCACTTGCATTTTCTACAAAAAGAGTGTTTCAAAACTGCTCAATCAAAAATATGTTTTATCTCTGTTAACTGAATTTACAGATCAGAAATCAGTTTCACAGAATGCATCTGTATAGTTTTCATTTGAAGATATTCTTTTTCCCAATGTAGGCCTCTTAGCGCTTAGCATGTCCAATTGAAGTTTCTACAGAAAGAGTGTTTCAGAACGGCTCAATAATAAGTAAGGTTCAACTCTGTTAGTTGAATGCACAGAACAGAAAGAATTTTCACAGAGTGCTACTGTGTAGTTTATATTTGTATATATTCCTTTTTCCACTATTACCCTCTTAGCGCTCCGAATGTCCACTTGCATTTTCTACAGAAAGAGTGTTCAGAACTGCGCAATCAAAAGTATGGTTTAACTCTGTTAGCTTAATGAACATATCAGAAATAAGTTTCACACAATGCTTCTGTGTAGTTTTTATTTGAACATATTATTTTTCCCAATATAGGCCTCTTAGCGCTCAGAATGTCCAATTGCAGTTTCTACAGAAAGAGTGTTTCAGAAAGGCTCAATCAAAAGTAAGGTTCAACTCTGTTAGTTGAATGCACAGAACAGAAATATGTTTCATACAATGCTTCTGTGTAGTTTATATTTGAACATATTCTTTTTTCCACTATTACCCACTTAGCGCTACGAATGTCCAGTTGCATTTTCTACAGACAGAGTGTTTCAAAACTGCTCAATCAAAAGTATGGTTTAACTCTGTTAGCTGAATGCTCAGATCAGAAAGAAGTTTCACAGAATGCTTCTGTGTAGTTTATATTTGAATATATTCCTTTTTCCACTACTACGCTCTTAGCGCTCCAAATGTCCAGTTGCATTTTCTACAAAAAGAGTTTTCAGATCTGCTCAATCAAAAGTATGGTTTAACTCTGTTAGCTGAATGCACAGATCAGAAAGAAGTTTCACGGAATGATTCTGTGTAGTTTATATTTGAAGACATTCCTTTTTCCACTATTACCCTCTTAGCGCTCCGAATCTCCACTTGCATTTTCTACAAAAAGAGTGTTTCATAACTGCTCAATCAAAAATATGTTTTATCTCTGTTAACTGAATTTACAGATCAGAAATAAGTTTCACAGAATGCATCTGTGTAGTTTTTATTTGAAGATATTCTTTTTCCCAATGTAGGCCTCTTAGCGCTTAGCATGTCCAATTGCAGTTTCTACAGAAAGAGTGTTTCAGAACGGCTCAATCAAAAGTAAGGTTCAACTCTGTTAGTTGAATGCACAGAACAGAAAGAATTTTTACAGAATGCTACTGTGTAGTTTATATTTGAATATATTCCTTTTTCCACTATTACCCTCTTAGCGCTCCGAATGTCCACTTGCATTTTCTACAGAAAGAGGGTTCAGCACTGCGCAATCAAAAGTATGGTTTAACTCTGTTAGCTTAATGAACATATCAGAAATAAGATTCACACAATGCTTCTGTGTAGTTTTTATTTGAAGATATTATTTTTCCCAATAGAGGCCTCTTAGCGCTCAGAATGTCCAATTGCAGTTTCTACAGAAAGAGTGTTTCAGAAAGGCTCAATCAAAAGTAAGGTTCAACTCTGTTAGTTGAATGCACAGAACAGAAAGAAGTTTCATACAATGCTTCTGTGTAGTTTATATTTGAACATATTCTTTTTTCCACTATTACCCACTTAGCACTACGAATGTCCAGTTGCATTTTCTACAGACAGAGTGTTTCAAAACTGCTCAATCAAAAGTATGGTTTAACTCTGTTAGCTGAATGCTCAGATCAGAAAGAAGTTTCACAGAATGCTTCTGTGTAGTTTATATTTGAATATATTCCTTTTTCCACTACTACTCTCTTAGAGCTCCAAATGTCCAGTTGCATTTTCTACAGAAAGAGGTTTCAGATCTGCTCAATCAAAAGTATGGTTTAACTCTGTTAGCTGAATGCACAGATCAGAAAGAAGTTTCACAGAATGATTCTGTGTAGTTTATATTTGGAGACATTCCTTTTTCCACTATTACCCTCTTAGCGCTCCGAATCTCCACTTGCATTTTCTACAGAAAGAGTGTTTCAGAACGGCTCAATCAAAACTAAGGTTCAACTCTTTTAGTTGAACAAACAGAACAGAAAGAAGTTTCACACAATTCTTCTGTGTAGTTTTTATTTGTAGACATTCTTTTTCCCAATATAGGCCTCTTAGCGCTCAGAATGTCCAGTTGCAGTTTCTACAGAAAGAGTGTTTCAGAACGGCTCAATCAAAAGTAAGGTTCAACTCTGTTAGTTGAATGCACAGAACAGAAAGAAGTTTCATACAATGCTTCTGTGTAGTTTCTATTTGAACATATTCTTTTTTCCACTATTACCCACTTAGCGCTACGAATGTCCAGTTGCATTTTCTACAGACAGAGTGTTTCAAAACTGCTCAATCAAAACTATGGTTTAACTCTGTTAGCTGAATGCTCAGATCAGAAAGAAGTTTCACAGAATGCTTCTGTGTAGTTTATATTTGAATATATTCCTTTTTCCACTACTACTCTCTTAGCGCTCCAAATGTCCAGTTGCATTTTCTACAGAAAGAGTGTTCAGATCTGCTCAATCAAAAGTATGGTTTAACTCTGTTAGCTGAATGCACAGATCAGAAAGAAGTTTCACAGAATGATTCTGTGTAGTTTATATTTGGAGACATTCCTTTTTCCACTATTACCCACTTAGCGCTCCGAATCTCCACTTGCATTTTCTACAGAAAGAGTGTTTCAGAACGGCTCAATAAAAAGTAAGGTTCAACTCTGTTAGTTGAATGCACAGAACAGAAAGAATTTTCACAGAATGCTACTGTGTAGTTTATATTTGAATATATTCCTTTTTCCACTATTACCCTCTTAGCGCTCCGAATGTCCACTTGCATTTTCTACAGAAAGAGTGTTCAGAACTGCGCAATCAAAAGTATGGTTTAACTCTGTTAGCTTAATGAACATATCAGAAATAAGTTTCACACAATGCTTCTGTGTAGTTTTTATTTGAAGATATTATTTTTCCCAATATAGGCCTCTTAGCGCTCAGAATGTCCAATTGCAGTTTCTACAGAAAGAGTGTTTCAGAAAGGCTCAATCAAAAGTAAGGTTCAACTCCGTTAGTTGAATGCACAGAACAGAAAGGGGTTTCATACAATGCTTCTGTGTAGTTTATATTTGAACATATTCTTTTTTCCACTATTACCCACTTAGCGCTACGAATGTGCAGTTGCATTTTCTACAGACAGAGTGTTTCAAAACTGCTCAATCAAAAGTATGGTTTAACTCTGTTAGCTGAATGCTCAGATCAGAAAGAAGTTTCACAGAATGCTTCTGTGTCGTTTATATTTGAATATATTCCTTTTTCCACTACTACTCTCTTAGCGCTCCAAATGTCCAGTTGCATTTTCTACAGAAAGAGTGTTCAGATCTGCTCAATCAAAAGTATGGTTTAACTCTGTTAGCTGAATGCACAGATCAGAAAGAAGTTTCACAGAATGATTCTGTGTAGTTTATATTTGGAGACATTCCTTTTTCCACTATTACCCTCTTAGCGCTCCGAATCTCCACTTGCATTTTCTACAGAAAGAGTGTTTCAGAACGGCTCAATCAAAACTAAGGTTCAACTCTTTTAGTTGAACAAAGAGAACAGAAAGAAGTTTCACACAATTCTTCTGTGTAGTTTTTATTTGTAGACATTCTTTTTCCCAATATAGGCCTCTTAGCGCTCAGAATGTCCAATTGCAGTTTCTACAGAAAGAGTGTTTCAGAACGGCTCAATCAAAAGAAAGGTTCAACTCTGTTAGTTGAATGCACAGAACAGAAAGAAGTTTCATACAATGCTTCTGTGTAGTTTATATTTGAACATATTCTTTTTTTCACTATTACCCACTTAGCGCTACGAATGTCCAGTTGCATTTTCTACAGACAGAGTGTTTCAAAACTGCTCAATCAAAAGTATGGTTTAACTCTGTTAGCTGAATGCTCAGATCAGAAAGAAGTTTCACAGAATGCTTCTGTGTAGTTTATATTTGAATATATTCCTTTTTCCACTACTACGCTCTTAGCGCTCCAAATGTCCAGTTGCATTTTCTACAGAAAGAGTGTTCAGATCTGCTCAATCAAAAGTATGGTTTAACTCTGTTAGCTGAATGCACAGATCAGAAAGAAGTTTCACCGAATGATTCTGTGTAGTTTATATTTGAAGACATTCCTTTTTCCACTATTATCCTCTTAGCGCTCCGAATCTCCACTTGCATTTTCTACAAAAAGAGTGTTTCAAAACTGCTCAATCAAAAATATGTTTTATCTCTGTTAACTGAATTTACAGATCAGAAATCAGTTTCACAGAATGCATCTGTATAGTTTTCATTTGAAGATATTCTTTTTCCCAATGTAGGCCTCTTAGCGCTTAGCATGTCCAATTGAAGTTTCTACAGAAAGAGTGTTTCAGAACGGCTCAATAATAAGTAAGGTTCAACTCTGTTAGTTGAATGCACAGAACAGAAAGAATTTTCACAGAGTGCTACTGTGTAGTTTATATTTGTATATATTCCTTTTTCCACTATTACCCTCTTAGCGCTCCGAATGTCCACTTGCATTTTCTACAGAAAGAGTGTTCAGAACTGCGCAATCAAAAGTATGGTTTAACTCTGTTAGCTTAATGAACATATCAGAAATAAGTTTCACACAATGCTTCTGTGTAGTTTTTATTTGAACATATTATTTTTCCCAATATAGGCCTCTTAGCGCTCAGAATGTCCAATTGCAGTTTCTACAGAAAGAGTGTTTCAGAAAGGCTCAATCAAAAGTAAGGTTCAACTCTGTTAGTTGAATGCACAGAACAGAAATATGTTTCATACAATGCTTCTGTGTAGTTTATATTTGAACATATTCTTTTTTCCACTATTACCCACTTAGCGCTACGAATGTCCAGTTGCATTTTCTACAGACAGAGTGTTTCAAAACTGCTCAATCAAAAGTATGGTTTAACTCTGTTAGCTGAATGCTCAGATCAGAAAGAAGTTTCACAGAATGCTTCTGTGTAGTTTATATTTGAATATATTCCTTTTTCCACTACTACGCTCTTAGCGCTCCAAATGTCCAGTTGCATTTTCTACAAAAAGAGTTTTCAGATCTGCTCAATCAAAAGTATGGTTTAACTCTGTTAGCTGAATGCACAGATCAGAAAGAAGTTTCACGGAATGATTCTGTGTAGTTTATATTTGAAGACATTCCTTTTTCCACTATTACCCTCTTAGCGCTCCGAATCTCCACTTGCATTTTCTACAAAAAGAGTGTTTCATAACTGCTCAATCAAAAATATGTTTTATCTCTGTTAACTGAATTTACAGATCAGAAATAAGTTTCACAGAATGCATCTGTGTAGTTTTTATTTGAAGATATTCTTTTTCCCAATGTAGGCCTCTTAGCGCTTAGCATGTCCAATTGCAGTTTCTACAGAAAGAGTGTTTCAGAACGGCTCAATCAAAAGTAAGGTTCAACTCTGTTAGTTGAATGCACAGAACAGAAAGAATTTTTACAGAATGCTACTGTGTAGTTTATATTTGAATATATTCCTTTTTCCACTATTACCCTCTTAGCGCTCCGAATGTCCACTTGCATTTTCTACAGAAAGAGGGTTCAGCACTGCGCAATCAAAAGTATGGTTTAACTCTGTTAGCTTAATGAACATATCAGAAATAAGATTCACACAATGCTTCTGTGTAGTTTTTATTTGAAGATATTATTTTTCCCAATAGAGGCCTCTTAGCGCTCAGAATGTCCAATTGCAGTTTCTACAGAAAGAGTGTTTCAGAAAGGCTCAATCAAAAGTAAGGTTCAACTCTGTTAGTTGAATGCACAGAACAGAAAGAAGTTTCATACAATGCTTCTGTGTAGTTTATATTTGAACATATTCTTTTTTCCACTATTACCCACTTAGCACTACGAATGTCCAGTTGCATTTTCTACAGACAGAGTGTTTCAAAACTGCTCAATCAAAAGTATGGTTTAACTCTGTTAGCTGAATGCTCAGATCAGAAAGAAGTTTCACAGAATGCTTCTGTGTAGTTTATATTTGAATATATTCCTTTTTCCACTACTACTCTCTTAGAGCTCCAAATGTCCAGTTGCATTTTCTACAGAAAGAGTGTTCAGATCTGCTCAATCAAAAGTATGGTTTAACTCTGTTAGCTGAATGCACAGATCAGAAAGAAGTTTCACAGAATGATTCTGTGTAGTTTATATTTGGAGACATTCCTTTTTCCACTATTACCCTCTTAGCGCTCCGAATCTCCACTTGCATTTTCTACAGAAAGAGTGTTTCAGAACGGCTCAATCAAAACTAAGGTTCAACTCTTTTAGTTGAACAAACAGAACAGAAAGAAGTTTCACACAATTCTTCTGTGTAGTTTTTATTTGTAGACATTCTTTTTCCCAATATAGGCCTCTTAGCGCTCAGAATGTCCAGTTGCAGTTTCTACAGAAAGAGTGTTTCAGAACGGCTCAATCAAAAGTAAGGTTCAACTCTGTTAGTTGAATGCACAGAACAGAAAGAAGTTTCATACAATGCTTCTGTGTAGTTTCTATTTGAACATATTCTTTTTTCCACTATTACCCACTTAGCGCTACGAATGTCCAGTTGCATTTTCTACAGACAGAGTGTTTCAAAACTGCTCAATCAAAACTATGGTTTAACTCTGTTAGCTGAATGCTCAGATCAGAAAGAAGTTTCACAGAATGCTTCTGTGTAGTTTATATTTGAATATATTACTTTTTCCACTACTACTCTCTTAGCGCTCCAAATGTCCAGTTGCATTTTCTACAGAAATAGTGTTCAGATCTGCTCAATCAAAAGTATGTTTTAACTCTGTTAGCTGAATGCACAGATCAGAAAGAAGTTTCACAGAATGATTCTGTGTAGTTTATATTTGGAGACATTCCTTTTTCCACTATTACCCACTTAGCGCTCCGAATCTCCACTTGCATTTTCTACAAAAAGAGTGTTTCAGAACGGCTCAATCAAAACTAAGGTTCAACTCTTTTAGTTGAACAAACAGAACAGAAATAAGTTTCACACAATTCTTCTGTGTAGTTTTTATTTGTAGACATTCTTTTTCCCAATATAGGCCTCTTAGCGCTCAGAATGTCCAATTGCAGTTTCTACAGAAAGAGTGTTTCAGAACGGCTCAATCAAAAGTAAGGTTCAACTCTGTTAGTTGAATGCACAGAACAGAAAGAAGTTTCATACAATGCTTCTGTGTAGTTTATATTTGAACATATTCTTTTTTCCACTATTACCCACTTAGCGCTACGAATGTCCAGTTGCATTTTCTACAGACAGAGTGTTTCAAAACTGCTCAATCAAAAGTATGGTTTAACTCTGTTAGCTGAATGCACAGATCAGAAAGAAGTTTCACTGAATGATTCTGTGTAGTTTATATTTGAAGACATTCCTTTTTCCACTATTACGCTCTTAGCGCTCCGAATCTCCACTTGCATTTTCTACAAAAAGAGTGTTTCATATCTGCTCAATCAAAAATATGTTTTATCTCTGTTAACTGAATTTACAGATCAGAAATAAGTTTCACAGAATGCATCTGTGTAGTTTTTATTTGAAGATATTCATTTTCCCAATGTAGGCCTCTTAGCGCTTAGCATGTCCAATTGCAGTTTCTACAGAAAGAGTGTTTCAGAACGGCTCAATAAAAAGTAAGGTTCAACTCTGTTAGTTGAATGCACAGAACAGAAAGAATTTTCACAGAATGCTACTGTGTAGTTTATATTTGAATATATTCCTTTTTCCACTATTACACTCTTAGCGCTCCGAATGTCCACTTGCATTTTCTACAGAAAGAGTGTTCAGAACTGCGCAATCAAAAGTATGGTTTAACTCTGTTAGCTTAATGAACATATCAGAAATAAGTTTCACACAATGCTTCTGTGTAGTTTTTATTTGAAGATATTATTTTTCCCAATATAGGCCTCTTAGCGCTCAGAATGTCCAATTGCAGTTTCTACAGAAAGAGTGTTTCAGAAAGGCTCAATCAAAAGTAAGGTTCAACTCTGTTAGTTGAATGCACAGAACAGAAAGGAGTTTCATACAATGCTTCTGTGTAGTTTATATTTGAACATATTCTTTTTTCCACTATTACCCACTTAGCGCTACGAATGTGCAGTTGCATTTTCTACAGACAGAGTGTTTCAAAACTGCTCAATCAAAAGTATGGTTTAACTCTGTTAGCTGAATGCTCAGATCAGAAAGAAGTTTCACAGAATGCTTCTGTGTCGTTTATATTTGAATATATTCCTTTTTCCACTACTACTCTCTTAGCGCTCCAAATGTCCAGTTGCATTTTCTACAGAAAGAGTGTTCAGATCTGCTCAATCAAAAGTATGGTTTAACTCTGTTAGCTGAATGCACAGATCAGAAAGAAGTTTCACAGAATGATTCTGTGTAGTTTATATTTGGAGACATTCCTTTTTCCACTATTACCCACTTAGCGCTCCGAATCTCCACTTGCATTTTCTACAGAAAGAGTGTTTCAGAACGGCTCAATCAAAACTAAGGTTCAACTCTTTTAGTTGAACAAAGAGAACAGAAAGAAGTTTCACACAATTCTTCTGTGTAGTTTTTATTTGTAGACATTCTTTTTCCCAATATAGGCCTCTTAGCGCTCAGAATGTCCAATTGCAGTTTCTACAGAAAGAGTGTTTCAGAACGGCTCAATCAAAAGAAAGGTTCAACTCTGTTAGTTGAATGCACAGAACAGAAAGAAGTTTCATACAATGCTTCTGTGTAGTTTATATTTGAACATATTCTTTTTTTCACTATTACCCACTTAGCGCTACAAATGTCCAGTTGCATTTTCTACAGACAGAGTGTTTCAAAACTGCTCAATCAAAAGTATGGTTTAACTCTGTTAGCTGAATGCTCAGATCAGAAAGAAGTTTCACAGAATGCTTCTGTGTAGTTTATATTTGAATATATTCCTTTTTCCACTACTACGCTCTTAGCGCTCCAAATGTCCAGTTGCATTTTCTACAGAAAGAGTGTTCAGATCTGCTCAATCAAAAGTATGGTTTAACTCTGTTAGCTGAATGCACAGATCAGAAAGAAGTTTCACCGAATGATTCTGTGTAGTTTATATTTGAAGACATTCCTTTTTCCACTATTATCCTCTTAGCGCTCCGAATCTCCACTTGCATTTTCTACAAAAAGAGTGTTTCAAAACTGCTCAATCAAAAATATGTTTTATCTCTGTTAACTGAATTTACAGATCAGAAATAAGTTTCACAGAATGCATCTGTATAGTTTTTATTTGAAGATATTCTTTTTCCCAATGTAGGCCTCTTAGCGCTTAGCATGTCCAATTGAAGTTTCTACAGAAAGAGTGTTTCAGAACGGCTCAATAATAAGTAAGGTTCAACTCTGTTAGTTGAATGCACAGAACAGAAAGAATTTTCACAGAGTGCTACTGTGTAGTTTATATTTGTATATATTCCTTTTTCCACTATTACCCTCTTAGCGCTCCGAATGTCCACTTGCATTTTCTACAGAAAGAGTGTTCAGAACTGCACAATCAAAAGTATGGTTTAACTCTGTTAGCTTAATGAACATATCAGAAATAAGTTTCACACAATGCTTCTGTGTAGTTTTTATTTGAACATATTATTTTTCCCAATATAGGCCTCTTAGCGCTCAGAATGTCCAATTGCAGTTTCTACAGAAAGAGTGTTTCAGAAAGTCTCAATCAAAAGTAAGGTTCAACTCTGTTAGTTGAATGCACAGAACAGAAATATGTTTCATACAATGCTTCTGTGTAGTTTATATTTGAACATATTCTTTTTTCCACTATTACCCACTTAGCGCTACGAATGTCCAGTTGCATTTTCTACAGACAGAGTGTTTCAAAACTGCTCAATCAAAAGTATGGTTTAACTCTGTTAGCTGAATGCTCAGATCAGAAAGAAGTTACACAGAATGCTTCTGTGTAGTTTATATTTGAATATATTCCTTTTTCCACTACTACTCTCTTAGCGCACAAAATGTCCAGTTGCATTTTCTACAGAAAGAGTTTTCAGATCTGCTCAATCAAAAGTATGGTTTAACTCTGTTAGCTGAATGCACAGATCAGAAAGAAGTTTCACCGAATGATTCTGTGTAGTTTATATTTGAAGACATTCCTTTTTCCACTATTACCCTCTTAGCGCTCCGAATCTCCACTTGCATTTTCTACAAAAAGAGTGTTTCATAACTGCTCAATCAAAAATATGTTTTATCTCTGTTATCTGAATTTACAGATCAGAAATAAGTTTCACAGAATGCATCTGTGTAGTTTTTATTTGAAGATATTCTTTTTCCCAATGTAGGCCTCTTAGCGCTTAGCATGTCCAATTGCAGTTTCTACAGAAAGAGTGTTTCAGAACGGCTCAATCAAAAGTAAGGTTCAACTCTGTTAGTTGAATGCACAGAACAGAAAGAATTTTCACAGAATGCTACTGTGTAGTTTATATTTGAATATATTCCTTTTTCCACTATTACCCTCTTAGCGCTCCGAATGTCCACTTGCATTTTCTACAGAAAGAGTGTTCAGAACTGCTCAATCAAAAGTATGGTTTAACTCTGTTAGCTTAATGAACATATCAGAAATAAGTTTCACACAATGCTTCTGTGTAGTTTTTATTTGAAGATATTATTTTTCCCAATATAGGCCTCTTAGCGCTCAGAATGTCCAATTGCAGTTTCTACAGAAAGAGTGTTTCAGAAAGGCTCAATCACAAGTAAGGTTCAACTCTGCTGGTTGAATGCACAGAACAGAAATAAGTTTCATACAATGCTTCTGTGTAGTTTATATTTGAACATATTCTTTTTTCCACTATTACCCACTTAGCGCTACGAATGTCCAGTTGCATTTTCTACAGACAGAGTGTTTCAAAACTGCTCAATCAAAAGTATGGTTTAACTCTGTTAGCTGAATGCACAGATCAGAAAGAAATTTCACCGAATGATTCTGTGTAGTTTATATTTGAAGACATTCCTTTTTCCACTATTACCCTCTTAGCGCTCCGAATCTCCACTTGCAATTTCTACAAAAAGAGTGTTTCATAACTGCTCAATCAAAAATATGTTTTATCTCTGTTAACTGAATTTACAGATCATTAATAAGTTTCACAGAATGCATCTGTGTAGTTTTTATTTGAAGATGTTCTTTTTCCCAATTTAGGCCTCTTAGCACTTAGCATGTCCAATTGCAGTTTCTACAGAAAGAGTGTTTCAGAACGGCTCAATCAAAAGTAAGGTTCAACTCTGTTAGTTGAATGCACAGAACAGAAAGTATTTTCACAGAATGCTACTGTGTAGTTTATATTTGAATATATTCCTTTTTCCACTATTACCCTCTTAGCGCTCCGAATCTCCACTTGCATTTTCTACAGAAAGAGTGTTCAGAACTGCGCAATCAAAAGTATGGTTTAACTCTGTTAGCTTAATGAACATATCAGAAATAAGTTTCACACAATGCTTCTGTGTAGTTTTTATTTGAAGATATTATTTTTCCCAATATAGGCCTCTTAGCGCTCAGAATGTCCAATTGCAGTTTCTACAGAAAGAGTGTTTCAGAAAGGCTCAATCACAAGTAAGGTTCAACTCTGTTAGTTGAATGCACAGAACAGAAATAAGTTTCATACAATGCTTCTGTGTAGTTTATATTTGAACATATTATTTTTTCCACTCTTACCCACTTAGCGCTACGAATGTCCAGTTGCATTTTCCACAGACAGAGTGTTTCAAAACTGCTCAATCAAAAGTATGGTTTAACTCTGTTAGCTGAATGCACAGATCAGAAAGAAATTTCACCGAATGATTCTGTGTAGTTTATATTTGAAGACATTCCTTCTTCCACTATTACCCTCTTAGCGCTCCGAATCTCCACTTGCATTTTCTACAAAAAGAGTGTTTCATAACTGCTCAATCAAAAATATGTTTTATCTCTGTTAACTGAATTTACAGATCATTAATAAGTTTCACAGAATGCATCTGTGTAGTTTTTATTTGAAGATGTTCTTTTTCCCAATGTAGGCCTCTTAGCACTTAGCATGTCCAATTGCAGTTTCTACAGAAAGAGTGTTTCAGAACGGCTCAATCAAAAGTAAGGTTCAACTCTGTTAGTTGAATGCACAGAACAGAAAGTATTTTCACAGAATGCTACTGTGTAGTTTATATTTGAATATATTCCTTTTTCCACTATTACCCTCTTAGCGCTCCGAATGTCCACTTGCATTTTCTACAAAAAGAGTGTTCAGAACTGCGCAATCAAAAGTATGGTTTAACTCTGTTAGCTTAATGAACATATCAGAAATAAGTTTCACACAATGCTTCTGTGTAGTTTTTATTTGAAGATATTATTTTTCCCAATATAGGCCTCTTAGCGCTCAGAATGTCCAATTGCAGTTTCTACAGAAAGAGTGTTTCAGAAAGGCTCAATCACAAGTAAGGTTCAACTCTGTTAGTTGAATGCACAGAACAGAAATAAGTTTCATACAATGCTTCTGTGTAGTTTATATTTGAACATATTCTTTTTTCCACTCTTACCCACTTAGCGCTACGAATGTCCAGTTGCATTTTCTACAGACAGAGTGTTTCAAAACTGCTCAATCAAAAGTATGGTTTAACTCTGTTAGCTGAATGCTCAGATAAGAAAGAAGTTTCACAGAATGCTTCTGTGTAGTTAATATTTGAATATATTCCTTTTTCCACTACTACTCTCTTAGCGCTCCAAATGTCCAGTTGCATTTTCTACAGAAAGAGTGTTCAGATCTGCTCAATCAAAAGTATGGTTTAACTCTGTTAGCTGAATGCATAGATCAGAAAGAAGTTTCACAGAATGATTCTGTGTAGTTTATATTTGGAGACATTCCTTTTTCCACTATTACCCTCTTAGCGCTCCGAATCTCCACTTGCATTTTCTACAGAAACAGTGTTTCAGAGCGGCTCAATCAAAACTAAGGTTCAACTCTTTTAGTTGAACAAACAGAACAGAAAGAAGTTTCACACAATTCTTCTGTGTAGTTTTTATTTGTAGACATTCTTTTTCCCAATATAGGCCTCCTAGCGCTCAGAATGTCCAATTGCAGTTTCTACAGAAAGAGAGTTTCAGAACGGCTCAATCAAAAGTAAGGTTCAACTCTGTTAGTTGAATGCACAGAACAGAAAGGAGTTTCATACAACGCTTCTGTATAGTTTATATTTGAACATATTCTTTTTTCCACTATTACCCACTTAGCGCTACGAATGTCCAGTTGCATTTTCTACAGACAGAGTGTTTCAAAACTGCTCAATCAAAAGTATGGTTTAACTCTGTTAGCTGAATGCTCAGATCAGAAAGAAGTTTCACAGAATGCTTCTGTGTAGTTTATATTTGAATATATTCCTTTTTCCACTACTACGCTCTTAGCGCTCCAAATGTCCAGTTGCATTTTCTACAGAAAGAGTGTTCAGATCTGCTCAATCAAAAGTATGGTTTAACACTGTTAGCTGAATGCACAGATCAGAAAGAAGTTTCACCGAATGATTCTGTGTAGTTTATATTTGGAGACATTCCTTTTTCCACTATTACCCTCTTAGCGCTCCGAATCTCCACTTGCATTTTCTACAAAAAGAGTGTTTCAAAACTGCTCAATCAAAAATATGTTTTATCTCTGTTAACTGAAATTACAGATCAGAAATAAGTTTCACAGAATGCCTCTGTGTAGTTTTTATTTGAAGATAATCTTTTTCCCAATGTAGGCCTCTTAGCGCTTAGCATGTCCAATTGCAGTTTCTACAGAAAGAGTGTTTCAGAACGGCTCAATCAAAAGTAAGGTTCAACTCTGTTAGTTGAATGCACAGAACAGAAAGGATTTTCACAGAGTGCTACTGTGTAGTTTATATTTGACTATATTCCTTTTTCCACTATTACCCTCTTAGCGCTCCGAATGTCCACTTGCATTTTCTACAGAAAGAGTGTTCAGAACTGCGCAATCAAAAGTATGGTTTAACTCTGTTAGCTTAATGAACATATCAGAAATAAGTTTCACACAATGCTTCGGTGTAGTTGTTATTTGAACATATTATTTTTCCCAATATAGGCCTCTTAGCGCTCAGAATGTCCAATTGCAGTTTCTACAGAAAGAGTGTTTCAGAAAGGCTCAATCAAAAGTAAGGTTCAACTCTGTTAGTTGAATGCACAGAACAGAAAGAAGTTTCATACAATGCTTCTGTGTAGTTTATATTTGAACATATTCTTTTTTCCACTATTACCCACTTAGCGCTACGAATGTCCAGTTGCATTTTCTACAGACAGTGTGTTTCAAAACTGCTCAATCAAAAGTATGGTTTAACTCTGTTAGCTGAATGCTCAGATCAGAAAGAAGTTTCACAGAATGCTTCTGTGTAGTTTATATCTGAATATATTCCTTTTTCCACTAGTACTCTCTTAGCGCTCCAAATGTCCAGTTGCATTTTCTACAGAAAGAGTGTTCAGATCTGCTCAATCAAAAGTATGGTTTAACTCTGTTAGCTGAATGCACAGATCAGAAAGAAGTTTCACAGAATGATTCTGTGTAGTTTATATTTGGAGACATTCCTTTTTCCACTATTACCCTCTTAGCGCTCCGAATCTCCTCTTGCATTTTCTACAGAAAGAGTGTTCAGAACTGCGCAATCAAAAGTATGGTTTAACACTGTTAGCTTAATGAACATATCAGAAATAAGTTTCACACAATGCTTCTGTGTAGTTTTTATTTGAAGATATTATTTTTCCCAATAGAGGCCTCTTAGCGCTCAGAATGTCCAATTGCAGTTTCTACAGAAAGAGTTTTTCAGAAAGGCTCAATCAAAAGTAAGGTTCAACTCTGTTAGTTGAATGCACAGAACAGAAAGAAGTTTCATACAATGCTTCTGTGTAGTTTATATTTGAACATATTCTTTTTTCCACTATTACCCACTTAGCGCTACGAATGTCCAGTGGCATTTTCTACAGAGAGAGGGTTTCAAAAGTGCTCAATCAAAAGTATGGTTTAACTCTGTTAGCTGAATGCTCAGATCAGAAAGAAATTTCACAGAATGCTTCTGTGTAGTTTATATCTGAATATATTCCTTTTTCCACTACTACTCTCTTAGCGCTCCAAATGTCCAGTTGCATTTTCTACAGAAAGAGTGTTCAGACCTGCTCAATCAAAAGTATGGTTTAACTCTGTTAGCTGAATGCACAGATCAGAAAGCAGTTTCACAGAATGATTCTGTGTAGTTTATATTTGGAGACATTCCTTTTTCCACTATTACCCTCTTAGCGCTCCGAATCTCCACTTGCATTTTCTACAAAAAGAGTGTTTCATAACTGCTCAATCAAAAATATGTTTTATCTCTGTTATCTGAATTTACAGATCAGAAATAAGTTTCACAGAATGCATCTGTGTAGTTTTTATTTGAACATATTCCTTTTCCCAATGTAGGCCTCTTAGCGCTTAGCATGTCCAATTGCAGTTTCTACAGAAAGAGTGTTTCAGAACGGCTCAATCAAAACTAAGGTTCAACACTTTTAGTTGAACAAACAGAACAGAAAGAAGTTTCACACAATTCTTCTGTGTAGTTTTTATTTGTAGACATTCTTTTTCCCAATATAGGCCTCTTAGCGCTCAGAATGTCCAATTGCAGTTTCTACAGAAAGAGTGTTTCAGAACGGCTCAATCAAAAGTAAGGTTCAACTCTGTTAGTTGAATGCACAGAACAGAAAGAAGTTTCATACAATGCTTCTGTGTAGTTTATATTCGAACATATTCTTTTTTCCACTATTACCCACTTAGCGCTACGAATGTCCAGTTGCATTTTCTACAGACAGAGTGTTTCAAAACTGCTCAATCAAAAGTATGGTTTAACTCTGTTAGCTGAATGCTCAGATCAGAAAGAAGTTTCACAGAATGCTTCTGTGTAGTTTATATTTGAATATATTCCTTTTTCCACTACTACGCTCTTAGCGCTCCAAATGTCCAGTTGCATTTTCTACAGAAAGAGTGTTCAGATCTGCTCAATCAAGAGTATGTTTTAACTCTGTTAGCTGAATGCACAGATCAGAATGAAGTTTCACCGAATGATTCTGTGTAGTTTATAGTTGAAGACATTCCTTTTTCTACTATTACCCTCTTAGCGCTCCGAATCTCCACTTGCATTTTCTACAAAAAGAGTGTTTCATAACTGCTCAATCAAAAATATGTTTTATCTCTGTTAACTGAATTTACAGATCAGAAATATGTTTCACAAAATGCATCTGTGTAGTTTTTATTTGAAGATATTCTTTTTCCCAATGTAGGCCTCTTAGCGCTTAGCATGTCCAATTGCAGTTTCTACAGAAACAGTGTTTCAGAACGGCTCAATCAAAAGTAAGGTTCAACTCTGTTAGTTGAATGCACAGAACAGAAAGAAGTTTCACAGAATGCTACTGTGTAGTTTATATTTGAATATATTCCTTTTTCCACTATTACCCTCTTAGCGCTCCGAATGTCCACTTGCATTTTCTACAGAAAGAGTGTTCAGAACTGCGCAATCAAAAGTATGGTTTAACTCTGTTAGCTTAATGAACATATCAGAAATAAGTTTCACACAATGCTTCTGTGTAGTTTTTATTTGAACATATTATTTTTCCCAATATAGGCCTCTTAGCGCTCAGAATGTCCAATTGCAGTTTCTACAGAAAGAGTGTTTCAGAAAGGCTCAATCAAAAGTAAGGTTCAACTCTGTTAGTTGAATGCACAGAACAGAAAGAAGTTTCATACAATGCTTCTGTGTAGTTTATATTTGAACATATTCTTTTTTCCACTATTACCCACTTAGCGCTACGAATGTCCAGTTGCATTTTCTACAGACAGAGTGTTTCAAAACTGCTCAATCAAAAGTATGGTTTAACTCTGTTAGCTGAATGCTCAGATCAGAAAGAAGTTTCACAGAATGCTTCTGTGTAGTTTATATCTGAATATATTCCTTTTTCCACTACTACTCTCTTAGCGCTCCAAATGTCCAGTTGCATTTTCTACAGAAAGAGTGTTCAGATCTGCTCAATCAAAAGTATGGTTTAACTCTGTTAGCTGAATGCACAGATCAGAAAGAAGTTTCACAGAATGATTCTGTGTAGTTTATATTTGGAGACATTCCTTTTTCCACTATTACCCTCTTAGCGCTCCGAATCTCCACTTGCATTTTCTACAGAAAGAGTGTTCAGAACTGCGCAATCAAAAGTATGGTTTAACTCTGTTAGCTTAATGAACATATCAGAAATAAGTTTCACACAATGCTTCTGTGTAATTTTTATTTGAAGATATTATTTTTCCCAATATAGGCCTCTTAGCGCTCAGAATGTCCAATTGCAGTTTCTACAGAAAGAGTGTTTCAGAAAGGCTCAATCAAAAGTAAGGTTCAACTCTGTTAGTTGAATGCACAGAACAGAAAGAAGTTTCATACAATGCTTCTGTGTAGTTTATATTTGAACCTATTCTTTTTTCCACTATTACCCACTTAGCGCTACGAATGTCCAGTTGCATTTTCTACAGACAGAGGGTTTCAAAAGTGCTCAATCAAAAGTATGGTTTAACTCTGTTAGCTGAATGCTCAGATCAGAAAGAAGTTTCACAGAATGCTTCTGTGTAGTTTATATCTGAATATATTCCTTTTTCCACTACTACTCTCTTAGCGCTCCAAATGTCCAGTTGCATTTTCTACAGAAAGAGTGTTCAGATCTGCTCAATCAAAAGTATGGTTTAACTCTGTTAGCTGAATGCACAGATCAGAAAGAAGTTTCACAGAATGATTCTGTGTAGTTTATATTTGGAGACATTCCTTTTTCCACTATTACCCTCTTAGCGCTCCGAATCTCCACTTGCATTTTCTACAGAAAGAGTGTTTCAGAACGGCTCAATCAAAACTAAGGTTCAAATCTTGTAGTTGAACAAACAGAACAGAAAGAAGTTTCACACAATTCTTCTGTGTAGTTTTTATTTGTAGACATTCTTTTTTCCAATATAGGCCTCTTAGCGCTCAGAATGTCCAATTGCAGTTTCTACAGAAAGAGTGTTTCAGAACGGCTCAATCAAAAGTAAGGTTCAACTCTGTTAGTTGAATGCACAGAACAGAAAGAAGTTTCATACAATGCTTCTGTGTAGTTTATATTTGAACATATTTTTTTTCCACTATTACCCACTTAGCGCTACGAATGTCCAGTTGCATTTTCTACAGACAGAGTGTTTCAAAACTGCTCAATCAAAAGTATGGTTTAACTCTGTTAGCTGAATGCTCAGATCAGAAAGAAGTTTCACAGAATGCTTCTGTGTAGTTTATATTTGAATATATTCCTTTTTCCACTACGACGCTCTTAGCGCTCCAAATGTCCAGTTGCATTTTCTACAGAAAGAGTTTTCAGATCTGCTCAATCAAAAGTATGTTTTAACTCTGTTAGCTGAATGCACAGATCAGAAAGAAGTTTCACCGAATGATTCTGTGTAGTTTATATTTGAAGACATTCCTTTTTCCACTATTACCCTCTTAGCGCTCCGAATCTCCACTTGCATTTTCTACAAAAAGAGTGTTTCATAACTGCTCAATCAAAAATATGTTTTATCTCTGTTAACTGAATTTACAGATCAGAAATAAGTTTCACAGAATGCATCTGTGTAGTATTTATTTGAAGATATTTTTTTCCCAATGTAGGCCTTTTAGCGCTTAGCATGTCCAATTGCAGTTTCTACAGAAAGAGTGTTTCAGAACGGCTCAATCAAAATTAAGGTTCAACTCTGTTAGTTGAATGCACAGAACAGAAATAAGTTTCATACAATGCTTCTGTGTAGTTTGTATTTGAACATATTCTTTTTTCCACTATTACCCACTTAGCGCTACGAATGTCCAGTTGCATTTTCTACAGACAGAGTGTTTCAAAAGTGCTCAATTAAAAGTATGGTTTAACTCTGTTAGCTGAATGCTCAGATCAGAAACAAGTTTCACAGAATGCTTCTGTGTAGTTTATATTTGAATATATTCCTTTTTCCACTACTACTCTCTTAGCGCTCCAAATGTCCAGTTGCATTTTCTACAGAAAGAGTGTTCAGATCTGCTCAATCAAAAGTATGGTTTAACTCTGTTAGCTGAATGCACAGATCAGAAAGAAGTTTCACAGAATGATTCTGTGTAGTTTATATTTGGAGACATTCCTTTTTCCACTATTACCCTCTTAGCGCTCCGAATCTCCACTTGCATTTTCTACAGAAAGAGTGTTTCAGAACGGCTCAATCAAAACTAAGGTTCAACTCTTTTAGTTGACCAAACAGAACAGAAAGAAGTTTCACACAATTCTTCTGTGTAGTTTTTATTTGTAGACATTCTTTTTCCCAATATAGGCCTCTTAGCGCTCAGAATGTCCAATTGCAGGTTCTACAGAAAGAGTGTTTCAGAACGGCTCAATCAAAAGTAAGGTTCAACTCTGTTAGTTGAATGCACAGAACAGAAAGAAGTTTCATACAATGCTTCTGTGTAGTTTATATTTGAACATATTCTTTTTTCCACTATTACCCACTTAGCGCTACGAATGTCCAGTTGCATTTTCTACAGACAGAGTGTTTCAAAACTGCTCAATCAAAAGTATGGTTTAACTCTGTTAGCTGAATGCTCAGGTCAGAAAGAAGTTTCACAGAATGCTTCTGTGTAGTTTATATCTGAATATATTCCTTTTTCCACTACTACTCTCTTAGCGCTCCAAATGTTCAGTTGCATTTTCTACAGAAAGAGTGTTCAGATCTGCTCAATCAAAAGTATGGTTTAACTCTGTTAGCTGAATGCACAGATCAGAAAGAAGTTTCACAGAATGATTCTGTGTAGTTTATATTTGGAGACATTCCTTTTTCCACTATTACCCTCTTAGCGCTCCGAATCTCCACTTGCATTTTCTACAGAAAGAGTGTTCAGAACTGCGCAATCAAAAGTATGGTTTAACTCTGTTAGCTTAATGAACATATCAGAAATAAGTTTCACACAATGCTTCTGTGTAGTTTTTATTTGAAGATATTATTTTTCCCAATATAGGCCTCTTAGCGCTCAGAATGTCCAATTGCAGTTTCTACAGAAAGAGTGTTTCAGAAAGGCTCAATCAAAAGTAAGGTTCAACTCTGTTAGTTGAATGCACAGAACAGAAAGAAGTTTCATACAATGCTTCTGTGTAGTTTATATTTGAACATATTCTTTTTTCCACTATTACTCACTTAGCGCTACGAATGTCCAGTTGCATTTTCTACAGACAGAGGGTTTCAAAAGTGCTCAATCAAAAGTATGCTTTAACTCTGTTAGCTGAATGCTCAGATCAGAAAGAAGTTTCACAGAATGCTTCTTTGTAGTTTATATCTGAATATATTCCTTTTTCCACTACTACTCTCTTAGCGCCCAAAATGTCCAGTTGCATTTTCTACAGAAAGAGTGTTCAGATCTGCTCAATCAAAAGTATGGTTTAACTCTGTTAGCTGAATGCACAGATCAGAAAGAAGTTTCACAGAATGATTCTGTGTAGTTTATATTTGGAGACATTCCTTTTTCCACTATTACCCTCTTAGCGCTCCGAATCTCCACTTGCATTTTCTACAGAAAGAGTGTTTCAGAACGGCTCAATCAAAACTAAGGTTCAACTCTTTTAGTTGAACAAACAGAACAGAAAGAAGTTTCACACAATTCTTCTGTGTAGTTTTTATTTGTAGACATTCTTTTTCCCAATATAGGCCTCTTAGCGCTCAGAATGTCCAATTGCTGTTTCTACAGAAAGAGTGTTTCAGAACGGCTCAATCAAAAGTAAGGTTCAACTCTGTTAGTTGAATGCACAGAACAGAAAGAAGTTTCATACAATGCTTCTGTGTAGTTTATATTTGAACCTATTCTTTTTTCCACTATTACCCACTTAGCGCTACGAATGTCCAGTTGCATTTTCTACAGACAGAGTGTTTCAAAACTGCTCAATCAAAAGTATGGTTTAACTCTGTTAGCTGAATGCTCAGATCAGAAAGAAGTTTCACAGAATGCTTCTGTGTAGTTTATATTTGAATATATTCCTTTTTCCACTACTACGCTCTTAGCGCTCCAAATGTCCAGTTGCATTTTCTACAGAAAGAGTGTTCAGATCTGCTCAATCAAAAGTATGGTTTAACTCTGTTAGCTGAATGCACAGATCAGAAAGAAGTTTCACCGAAAGATTCTGTGTAGTTTATATTTGAAGACATTCCTTTTTCCACAATTACCCCCTTAGCGCTCCGAATCTCCACTTGCATTTTCTACAAAAAGAGTGTTTCATAACTGCTCAATCAAAAATATGTTTTATCTCTGTTAACTGAATTTACAGATCAGAAATAAGTTTCACAGAATGCATCTGTGTAGTATTTATTTGAAGATATTCTTTTTCCCAATGTAGGCCTCTTAGCCCTTAGCATGTCCAATTGCAGTTTCTACAGAAAGAGTGTTTCAGAACGGCTCAATCAAAATTAAGGTTCAACTCTGTTAGTTGAATGCACAGAACAGAAAGAATTTTCACAGAATGCTACTGTGTAGTTTATATTTAAATATATTCCTTTTTCCACTATTACCCTCTTAGCGCTCCGAATGTCCACTTGCATTATGTACAGAAAGAGTGTTCAGAACTGCGTAATCAAAAGTATGGTTTAACTCTGTTAGCTTAATGAACATATCAGAAATAAGTTTCACAGAATGCTTCTGTGTAGTTTATATTTGAATATATTCCTTTTTCCACTACTACTCTCTTAGCGCTCCAAATGTCCAGTTGCATTTTCTACAGAAAGAGTGTTCAGATCTGCTCAATCAAAAGTATGGTTTAACTCTGTTAGCTGAATGCACAGATCAGAAAGAAGTTTCACAGAATGATTCTGTGTAGTTTATATTTGGAGACATTCCTTTTTCCACTATTACCCACTTAGCGCTCCGAATCTCCACTTGCATTTTCTACAGAAAGAGTGTTTCAGAACGGCTCAATCAAAACTAAGGTTCAACTCTTTTAGTTGAACAAACAGAACAGAAAGAAGTTTCACACAATTCTTCTGTGTAGTTTTTATTTGTAGACATTCTTTTTCCCAATATAGGCCTCTTAGCGCTCAGAATGTCCAATTGCAGTTTCTACAGAAAGAGTGTTTCAGAACGGCTCAATCAAAAGTAAGGTTCAACTCTGTTAGTTGAATGCACAGAACAGAAAGAAGTTTCATACAATGCTTCTGTGTAGTTTATATTTGAACATATTCTTTTTTCCACTATTACCCACTTAGCGCTACGAATGTCCAGTTGCATTTTCTACAGACAGAGTGTTTCAAAACTGCTCAATCAAAAGTATGGTTTAACTCTGTTAGCTGAATGCACAGATCAGAAAGAAGTTTCACCGAATGATTCTGTGTAGTTTATATTTGAAGACATTCCTTTTTCACTATTACGCTCTTAGAGATCCGAATCTCCACTTGCATTTTCTACAAAAAGAGTGTTTCATAACTGCTCAATCAAAAATATGTTTTATCTCTGTTAACTGAATTTACAGATCAGAAATAAGTTTCACAGAATGCATCTGTGTAGTTTTTATTTGAAGATATTCATTTTCCCAATGTAGGCCTCTTAGCGCTTAGCATGTCCAATTGCAGTTTCTACAGAAAGAGTGTTTCAGAACGGCTCAATAAAAAGTAAGGTTCAACTCTGTTAGTTGAATGCACAGAACAGAAAGAATTTTCACAGAATGCTACTGTGTAGTTTATATTTGAATATATTCCTTTTTCCACTATTACCATCTTAGCGCTCCGAATGTCCACTTGCATTTTCTACAGAAAGAGTGTTCAGAACTGCGTAATCAAAAGTATGGTTTAACTCTGTTAGCTTAATGAACATATCAGAAATAAGTTTCACACAATGCTTCTGTGTAGTTTTTATTTGAAGATATTATTTTTCCCAATATAGGCCTCTTAGCGCTCAGAATGTCCAATTGCAGTTTCTACAGAAAGAGAGTTTCAGAAAGGCTCAATCAAAAGTAAGGTTCAACTCTGTTAGTTGAATGCACAGAACAGAAAGTAGTTTCATACAATGCTTCTGTGTAGTTTATATTTGAACATATTCTTTTTTCCACTATTACCCACTTAGCGCTACGAATGTGCAGTTGCATTTTCTACAGACAGAGTGTTTCAAAACTGCTCAATCAAAAGTATGGTTTAACTCTGTTAGCTGAATGCTCAGATCAGAAAGAAGTTTCACAGAATGCTTCTGTGTAGTTTATATTTGAATATATTCCTTTTTCCACTACTACTCTCTTAGAGCTCCAAATGTCCAGTTGCATTTTCTACAGAAAGAGTGTTCAGATCTGCTCAATCAAAAGTATGGTTTAACTCTGTTAGCTGAATGCACAGATCAGAAAGAAGTTTCACCGAATGATTCTGTGTAGTTTATATTTGAAGACATTCCTTTTTCCACTATTACCCTCTTAGCGCTCCGAATCTCCACTTGCATTTTCTACAAAAAGAGTGTTTCATAACTGCTCAATCAAAAATATGTTTTATCTCTGTTATCTGAATTTACAGATCAGAAATAAGTTTCACAGAATGCATCTGTGTAGTTTTTATTTGAAGATGTTCTTTTTCCCAATTTAGGCCTCTTAGCACTTAGCAGGTCCAATTGCAGTTTCTACAGAAAGAGTGTTTCAGAATGGCTCAATCAAAAGTAAGGTTCAACTCTGTTAGTTGAATGCACAGAACAGAAAGTATTTTCACAGAATGCTACTGTGTAGTTTATATTTGAATATATTCCTTTTTCCACTATTACCCTCTTAGCGCTCCGAATCTCCACTTGCATTTTCTACAGAAAGAGTGTTCAGAACTGCGCAATCAAAAGTATGGTTTAACTCTGTTAGCTTAATGAACATATCAGAAATAAGTTTCACACAATGCTTCTGTGTAGTTTTTATTTGAAGATATTATTTTTCCCAATATAGGCCTCTTAGCGCTCAGAATGTCCAATTGCAGTTTCTACAGAAAGAGTGTTTCAGAAAGGCTCAATCACAAGTAAGGTTCAACTCTGTTAGTTGAATGCACAGAACAGAAATAAGTTTCATACAATGCTTCTGTGTAGTTTATATTTGAACATATTCTTTTTTCCACTATTACCCACTTAGCGCTACGAATGTCCAGTTGCATTTTCCACAGACAGAATGTTTCAAAACTGCTCAATCAAAAGTATGGTTTAACTCTGTTAGCTGAATGCACAGATCAGAAAGAAATTTCACCGAATGATTCTGTGTAGTTTATATTTGAAGACATTCCTTTTTCCACTATTACCCCCTTAGCGCTCCGAATCTCCACTTGCATTTTCTACAAAAAGAGTGTTTCATAACTGCTCAATCAAAAATATGTTTTATCTCTGTTAACTGAATTTACAGATCATTAATAAGTTTCACAGAATGCATCTGTGTAGTTTTTATTTGAAGATGTTCTTTTTCCCAATGTAGGCCTCTTAGCACTTAGCATGTCCAATTGCAGTTTCTACAGAAAGAGTGTTTCAGAACGGCTCAATCAAAAGTAAGGTTCAACTCTGTTAGTTGAATGCACAGAACAGAAAGTATTTTCACAGAATGCTACTGTGTAGTTTATATTTGAATATATTCCTTTTTCCACTATTACCCTCTTAGCGCTCCGAATGTCCACTTGCATTTTCTACAGAAAGAGTGTTCAGAACTGCGCAATCAAAAGTATGGTTTAACTCTGTTAGCTTAATGAACATATCAGAAATAAGTTTCACACAATGCTTCTGTGTAGTTTTTATTTGAAGATATTATTTTTCCCAATATAGGCCTCTTAGCGCTCAGAATGTCCAATTGCAGTTTCTACAGAAAGAGTGTTTCAGAAAGTCTCAATCACAAGTAAGGTTCAACTCTGTTAGTTGAATGCACAGAACAGAAATAAGTTTCATACAATGCTTCTGTGTAGTTTATATTTGAACATATTCTTTTTTCCACTATTACCCACTTAGCGCTACGAATGTCCAGTTGCATTTTCTACAGACAGAGTGTTTCAAAACTGCTCAATCAAAAGTATGGTTTAACTCTGTTAGCTGAATGCTCAGATCAGAAAGAAGTTTCACAGAATGCTTCTGTGTAGTTAATATTTGAATATATTCCTTTTTCCACTACTACTCTCTTAGCGCTCCAAATGTCCAGTTGCATTTTCTACAGAAAGAGTGTTCAGATCTGCTCAATCAAAAGTATGGTTTAACTCTGTTAGCTGAATGCACAGATCAGAAAGAAGTTTCACAGAATGATTCTGTGTAGTTTATATTTGGAGACATTCCTTTTTCCACTATTACCCTCTTAGCGCTCCGAATCTCCACTTGCATTTTCTACAGAAAGAGTGTTTCAGAACGGCTCAATCAAAACTAAGGTTCAACTCTTTTAGTTGAACAAACAGAACAGAAAGAAGTTTCACCCAATTCTTCTGTGTAGTTTTTATTTGTAGACATTCTTTTTCCCAATATAGGCCTCCTAGCGCTCAGAATGTCCAACTGCAGTTTCTACAGAAAGAGTGTTTCAGAACGGCTCAATCAAAAGTAAGGTTCAACTCTGTTAGTTGAATGCACAGAACAGAAAGAAGTTTCATACAACGCTTCTGTGTAGTTTATATTTGAACATATTCTTTTTTCCACTATTACCCACTTAGCGCTACGAATGTCCAGTTGCATTTTCTACAGACAGAGTGTTTCAAAACTGCTCAATCAAAAGTATGGTTTAACTCTGTTAGCTGAATGCTCAGATCAGAAAGAAGTTTCACAGAATGCTACTGTGTAGTTTATATTTGAATATATTGCTTTTTCCACTACTACGCTCTTAGCGCTCCAAATGTCCAGTTGCATTTTCTACAGAAAGAGTGTTCAGATCTGCTCAATCAAAAGTATGGTTTAACTCTGTTAGCTGAATGCACAGATCAGAAAGAAGTTTCACCGAATGATTCTGTGTAGTTTATATTTGGAGACATTCCTTTTTCCACTATTACCCTCTTAGCGCTCCGAATCTCCACTTGCATTTTCTACAAAAAGAGTGTTTCAAAACTGCTCAATCAAAAATATGTTTTATCTCTGTTAACTGAATTTACAGATCAGAAATAAGTTTCACAGAATGCCTCTGTGTAGTTTTTATTTGAAGATATTCTTTTTCCCAATGTAGGCCTCTTAGCGCTTAGCATGTCCAATTGCAGTTTCTACAGAAAGAGTGTTTCAGAATGGCTCAATCAAAAGTAAGGTTCAACTCTGTTAGTTGAATGCACAGAACAGAAAGGATTTTCACAGAGTGCTACTGTGTAGTTTATATTTGACTATATTCCTTTTTCCACTATTACCCTCTTAGCGCTCCGAATGTCCACTTGCATTTTCTACAGAAAGAGTGTTCAGAACTGCGCAATCAAAAGTATGGTTTAACTCTGTTAGCTTAATGAACATATCAGAAATAAGTTTCACACAATGCTTCTGTGTAGTTGTTATTTGAACATATTATTTTTCATAATATAGGCCTCTTAGCGCTCAGAATGTCCAATTGCAGTTTCTACAGAAAGAGTGTTTCAGAAAGGCTCAATCAAAAGTAAGGTTCAACTCTGTTAGTTGAATGCACAGAACAGAAAGAAGTTTCATACAATGCTTCTGTGTAGTTTATATTTGAATATATTCTTTTTTCCACTATTACCCACTTAGCGCTACGAATGTCCAGTTGCATTTTCTACAGACAGAGTGTTTCAAAACTGCTCAATCAAAAGTATGGTTTAACTCTGTTAGCTGAATGCTCAGATCAGAAAGAAGTTTCACGGAATGCTTCTGTGTAGTTTATATCTGAATATATTCCTTTTTCCACTAGTACTCTCTTAGCGCTCCAAATGTCCAGTTGCATTTTCTACAGAAAGAGTGTTCAGATCTGCTCAATCAAAAGTATGGTTTAAGTCTGTTAGCTGAATGCACAGATCAGAAAGAAGTTTCACAGAATGATTCTGTGTAGTTTATATTTGGAGACATTCCTTTTTCCACTATTACCCTCTTAGCGCTCCGAATCTCCTCTTGCATTTTCTACAGAAAGAGTGTTCAGAACTGCGCAATCAAAAGTATGGTTTAACTCTGTTAGCTTAATGAACATATCAGAAATAAGTCTCACACAATGCTTCTGTGTAGTTTTTATTTGAAGATATTATTTTTCCCAATAGAGGCCTCTTAGCGCTCAGAATATCCAATTGCAGTTTCTACAGAAAGAGTTTTTCAGAAAGGCTCAATCAAAAGTAAGGTTCAACTCTGTTAGTTGAATGCACAGAACAGAAAGTAGTTTCATACAATGCTTCTGTGTAGTTTATATTTGAACATATTCTTTTTTCCACTATTACCCACTTAGCGCTACGAATGTCCAGTTGCATTTTCTACAGACAGAGGGTTTCAAAAGTGCTCAATCAAAAGTATGGTTTAACTCTGTTAGCTGAATGTTCAGATCAGAAAGAAGTTTCACAGAATGCTTCTGTGTAGTTTATATCTGAATATATTCCTTTTTCCACTACTACTCTCTTAGCGCTCCAAATGTCCAGTTGCATTTTCTACAGAAAGAGTGTTCAGACCTGCTCAATCAAAAGTATGGTTTAACTCTGTTAGCTGAATGCACAGATCAGAAAGAAGTTTCGCAGAATGATTCTGTGTAGTTTATATTTGGAGACATTCCTTTTTCCACTATTTCCCTCTTAGCGCTCCGAATCTCCACTTGCATTTTCTACAAAAAGAGTGTTTCATAACTGCTCAATCAAAAATATGTTTTATCTCTGTTATCTGAATTTACAGATCAGAAATAAGTTTCACAGAATGCATCTGTGTAGTTTTTATTTGAAGATATTCCTTTTCCCAATGTAGGCCTCTTAGCGCTTAGCATGTCCAATTGCAGTTTCTACAGAAAGAGTGTTTCAGAACGGCTCAATCAAAACTAAGGTTCAACACTTTTAGTTGAACAAACAGAACAGAAAGAAGTTTCACACAATTCTTCTGTGTAGTTTTTATTTGTAGACATTCTTTTTCCCAATATAGGCCTCTTAGCGCTCAGAATGTCCAATTGCAGTTTCTACAGAAAGAGTGTTTCAGAACGGCTCAATCAAAAGTAAGGTTCAACTCTGTTAGTTGAATGCACAGAACAGAAAGAAGTTTCATACAATGCTTCTGTGTAGTTTATATTCGAACATATTCTTTTTTCCACTATTACCCACTTAGCGCTACGAATGTCCAGTTGCATTTTCTACAGACAGAGTGTTTCAAAACTGCTCAATGAAAAGTATGTTTTAACTCTGTTAGCTGAATGCTCAGATCAGAAAGAAGTTTCACAGAATGCTTCTGTGTAGTTTATATTTGAATATATTCCTTTTTCCACTACTACGCTGTTAGCGCTCCAAATGTCCAGTTGCATTTTCTACAGAAAGAGTGTTCAGATCTGCTCAATCAAAAGTATGTTTTAACTCTGTTAGCTGAATGCACAGATCAGAAAGAAGTTTCACCGAATGATTCTGTGTAGTTTATAGTTGAAGACATTCCTTTTTCTACTATTACCCTCTTAGCGCTCCGAATCTCCACTTGCATTTTCTACAAAAAGAGTTTTTCATAACTGCTCAATCAAAAATATGTTTTATCTCTGTTAACTGAATTTACAGGTCAGAAATATGTTTCACAAAATGCATCTGTGTAGTTTTTATTTGAAGATATTCTTTTTCCCAATGTAGGCCTCTTAGCGCTTAGCATGTCCAATTGCAGTTTCTACAGAAAGAGTGTTTCAGAACGGCTCAATCAAAAGTAAGGTTCAACTCTGTTAGTTGAATGCACAGAACAGAAAGATGTTTCACAGAATGCTACTGTGTAGTTTATATTTGAATATATTCCTATTTCCACTATTACCCTCTTAGCGCTCCGAATGTCCACTTGCATTTTCTACAGAAAGAGTGTTCAGAACTGCGCAATCAAAAGTATGGTTTAACTCTGTTAGCTTAATGAACATATCAGAAATATGTTTCACACAATGCTTCTGTGTAGTTTTTATTTGAACATATTATTTTTCCCAATATAGGCCTCTTAGCGCTCAGAATGTCCAATTGCAGTTTCTACAGAAAGAGTGTTTCAGAAAGGCTCAATCAAAAGTAAGGTTCAACTCTGTTAGTTGAATGCACAGAACAGAAAGAAGTTTCATACAATGCTTCTGTGAAGTTTATATATGAACATATTCTTTTTTCCACTATTACCCACTTAGCGCTACGAATGTCCAGTTGCATTTTCTACAGACAGAGTGTTTCAAAACTGCTCAATCAAAAGTATGGTTTAACTCTGTTAGCTGAATGCTCAGATCAGAAAGAAGTTTCACAGAATGCTTCTGTGTAGTTTATATTTGAATATATTCCTTTTTCCACTACTACTCTCTTAGCGCTCCAAATGTCCAGTTGCATTTTCTACAGAAAGAGTGTTCAGATCTGCTCAATCAAAAGTATGGTTTAACTCTGTTAGCTGAATGCACAGATCAGAAAGAAGTTTCACAGAATGATTCTGTGTAGTTTATATTTGGAGACATTCCTTTTTCCACTATTACCCTCTTAGCGCTCCGAATCTCCACTTGCATTTTCTACAGAAAGAGTGTTTCAGAACGGCTCAATCAAAACTAAGGTTCAAATCTTGTAGTTGAACAAACAGAACAGAAAGAAGTTTCACACAATTCTTCTGTGTAGTTTTTATTTGTAGACATTCTTTTTCCCAATATAGGCCTCTTAGCGCTCAGAATGTCCAATTGCAGTTTCTACAGAAAGAGTGTTTCAGAACGGCTCAATCAAAAGTAAGGTTCAACTCTGTTAGTTGAATGCACAGAACAGAAAGAAGTTTCATACAATGCTTCTGTGTAGTTTATATTTGAACATATTCTTTTTTCCACTATTACCCACTTAGCGCTACGAATGTCCAGTTGCATTTTCTACAGACAGAGTGTTTCAAAACTGCTCAATCAAAAGTATGGTTTAACTCTGTTAGCTGAATGCTCAGATCAGAAAGAAGTTTCACAGAATGCTTCTGTGTAGTTTATATTTGAATATATTCCTTTTTCCACTACGACGCTCTTAGCGCTCCAAATGTCCAGTTGCATTTTCTACAGAAAGAGTTCTCAGATCTGCTCAATCAAAAGTATGGTTTAACTCTGTTAGCTGAATGCACAGATCAGAAAGAAGTTTCACCGAATGATTCTGTGTAGTTTATATTTGAAGACATTCCTTTTTCCACTATTACCCTCTTAGCGCTCCGAATCTCCACTTGCATTTTCTACAAAAAGAGTGTTTCATAACTGCTCAATCAAAAATATGTTTTATCTCTGTTAACTGAATTTACAGATCAGAAATAAGTTTCACAGAATGCATCTGTGTAGTATTTATTTGAAGATATTTTTTTCCCAATGTAGGCCTTTTAGCGCTTAGCATGTCCAATTGCAGTTTCTACAGAAAGAGTGTTTCAGAACGGCTCAATCAAAATTAAGGTTCAACTCTGTTAGTTGAATGCACAGAACAGAAAGAATTTTCACAGAATGCTACTGTGTAGTTTATATTTAAATATATTCCTTTTTCCACTATTACCCTCTTAGCGCTCCGAATGTCCACTTGCATTTTCTACAGAAAGAGTGTTCAGAACTGCGCAATCAAAAGTATGGTTTAACTCTGTTAGCTTAATGAACATATCAGAAATAAGTTTCACACAATGCTTCTCTGTAGTTTTTATTTGAAGATATTACTTTTCCCAATATAGGCCTCTTAGCGCTCAGAATGTCCAATTGCAGTTTCTACAGAAAGAGTGTTTCAGAAAGGCTCAATCAAAAGTAAGGTTCAACTCTGTTAGTTGAATGCACAGAACAGAAATAAGTTTCATACAATGCTTCTGTGTAGTTTGTATTTGAACATATTCTTTTTTCCACTATTACCCACTTAGCGCTACGAATGTCCAGTTGCATTTTCTACAGACAGAGTGTTTCAAAACTGCTCAATCAAAAGTATGGTTTAACTCTGTTAGCTGAATGCTCAGATCAGAAAGAAGTTTCACAGAATGCTTCTGTGTAGTTTATATTTGAATATATTCCTTTTTCCACTACTACTCTCTTAGCGCTCCAAATGTCCAGTTGCATTTTCTACAGAAAGAGTGTTCAGATCTGCTCAATCAAAAGTATGGTTTAACTCTGTTAGCTGAATGCACAGATCAGAAAGAAGTTTCACAGAATGATTCTGTGTAGTTTATATTTGGAGACATTCCTTTTTCCACTATTACCCTCTTAGCGCTCCGAATCTCCACTTGCATTTTCTACAGAAAGAGTGTTTCAGAACGGCTCAATCAAAACTAAGGTTCAACTCTTTTAGTTGAACAAACAGAACAGAAAGAAGTTTCACACAATTCTTCTGTGTAGTTTTTATTTGTAGACATTCTTTTTCCCAATATAGGCCTCTTAGCGCTCAGAATGTCCAATTGCAGGTTCTACAGAAAGAGTGTTTCAGAACGGCTCAATCAAAAGTAAGGTTCAACTCTGTTAGTTGAATGCACAGAACAGAAAGAAGTTTCATACAATGCTTCTGTGTAGTTTCTATTTGAACATATTCTTTTTTCCACTCTTACCCACTTAGCGCTACGAATGTCCAGTTGCATTTTCTACAGACAGAGTGTTTCAAAACTGCTCAATCAAAAGTATGGTTTAACTCTGTTAGCTGAATGCTCAGGTCAGAAAGAAGTTTCACAGAATGCTTCTGTGTAGTTTATATCTGAATATATTCCTTTTTCCACTACTACTCTCTTAGCGCTCCAAATGTTCAGTTGCATTTTCTACAGAAAGAGTGTTCAGATCTGCTCAATCAAAAGTATGGTTTAACTCTGTTAGCTGAATGCACAGATCAGAAAGAAGTTTCACAGAATGATTCTGTGTAGTTTATATGTGGAGACATTCCTTTTTCCACTATTACCCTCTTAGCGCTCCGAATCTCCACTTGCATTTTCTACAGAAAGAGTGTTCAGAACTGCGCAATCAAAAGTATGGTTTAACTCTGTTAGCTTAATGAACATATCAGAAATAAGTTTCACACAATGCTTCTGTGTAGTTTTTATTTGAAGATATTATTTTTCCCAATATAGGCCTCTTAGTGCTCAGAATGTCCAATTGCAGTTTCTACAGAAAGAGTGTTTCGGAAAGGCTCAATCAAAAGTAAGGTTCAACTCTGTTAGTTGAATGCACAGAACAGAAAGAAGTTTCATACAATGCTTCTGTGTAGTTTATATTTGAACCTATTCTTTTTTCCACTATTACCCACTTAGCGCTACGAATGTCCAGTTGCATTTTCTACAGACAGAGTGTTTCAAAACTGCTCAATCAAAAGTATGGTTTAACTCTGTTAGCTGAATGCTCAGATCAGAAAGAAGTTTCACAGAATGCTTCTGTGTAGTTTATATTTGAATATATTCCTTTTTCCACTACTACTCTCTTAGCGCTCCAAATGTCCAGTTGCATTTTCTACAGAAAGAGTGTTCAGATCTGCTCAATCAAAAGTATGGTTTAACTCTGTTAGCTGAATGCACAGATCAGAAAGAAGTTTCACAGAATGATTCTGGGTAGTTTATATTTGGAGACATTCCTTTTTCCACTATTACCCTCTTAGCGCTCCGAATCTCCACTTGCATTTTCTACAGAAAGAGTGTTTCAGAACGGCTCAATCAAAACTAAGGTTCAAATCTTGTAGTTGAACAAACAGAACAGAAAGAAGTTTCACACAATTCTTCTGTGTAGTTTTTATTTGTAGACATTCTTTTTCCCAATATAGGCCTCTTAGCGCTCAGAATGTCCAATTGCAGTTTCTACAGAAAGAGTGTTTCAGAACGGCTCAATCAAAAGTAAGGTTCAACTCTGTTAGTTGAATGCACAGAACAGAAAGAAGTTTCATACAATGCTTCTGTGTAGTTTATATTTGAACATATTCTTTTTTCCACTATTACCCACTTAGCGCTACGAATGTCCAGTTGCATTTTCTACAGACAGAGTGTTTCAAAACTGCTCAATAAAAAGTATGGTTTAACTCTGTTAGCTGAATGCTCAGATCAGAAAGAAGTTTCACAGAATGCTTCTGTGTAGTTTATATTTGAATATATTCCTTTTTCCACTACGACGCTCTTAGCGCTCCAAATGTCCAGTTGCATTTTCTACAGAAAGAGTTCTCAGATCTGCTCAATCAAAAGTATGGTTTAACTCTGTTAGCTGAATGCACAGATCAGAAAGAAGTTTCACCGAATGATTCTGTGTAGTTTATATTTGAAGACATTCCTTTTTCCACTATTACCCTCTTAGCGCTCCGAATCTCCACTTGCATTTTCTACAAAAAGAGTGTTTCATAACTGCTCAATCAAAAATATGTTTTATCTCTGTTAACTGAATTTACAGATCAGAAATAAGTTTCACAGAATGCATCTGTGTAGTATTTATTTGAAGATATTTTTTTCCCAATGTAGGCCTTTTAGCGCTTAGCATGTCCAATTGCAGTTTCTACAGAAAGAGTGTTTCAGAACGGCTCAATCAAAATTAAGGTTCAACTCTGTTAGTTGAATGCACAGAACAGAAAGAATTTTCACAGAATGCTACTGTGTAGTTTATATTTAAATATATTCCTTTTTCCACTATTACCCTCTTAGCGCTCCGAATGTCCACTTGCATTTTCTACAGAAAGAGTGTTCAGAACTGCGCAATCAAAAGTATGGTTTAACTCTGTTAGCTTAATGAACATATCAGAAATAAGTTTCACACAATGCTTCTCTGTAGTTTTTATTTGAAGATATTATTTTTCCCAATATAGGCCTCTTAGCGCTCAGAATGTCCAATTGCAGTTTCTACAGAAAGAGTGTTTCAGAAAGGCTCAATCAAAAGTAAGGTTCAACTCTGTTAGTTGAATGCACAGAACAGAAATAAGTTTCATACAATGCTTCTGTGTAGTTTGTATTTGAACATATTCTTTTTTCCACTATTACCCACTTAGCGCTACGAATGTCCAGTTGCATTTTCTACAGACAGAGTGTTTCAAAACTGCTCAATCAAAAGTATGGTTTAACTCTGTTAGCTGAATGCTCAGATCAGAAAGAAGTTTCACAGAATGCTTCTGTGTAGTTTATATTTGAATATATTCCTTTTTCCACTACTACTCTCTTAGCGCTCCAAATGTCCAGTTGCATTTTCTACAGAAAGAGTGTTCAGATCTGCTCAATCAAAAGTATGGTTTAACTCTGTTAGCTGAATGCACAGATCAGAAAGAAGTTTCACAGAATGATTCTGTGTAGTTTATATTTGGAGACATTCCTTTTTCCACTATTACCCTCTTAGCGCTCCGAATCTCCACTTGCATTTTCTACAGAAAGAGTGTTTCAGAACGGCTCAATCAAAACTAAGGTTCAACTCTTTTATTTGAACAAACAGAACAGAAAGAAGTTTCACACAATTCTTCTGTGTAGTTTTTATTTGTAGACATTCTTTTTCCCAATATAGGCCTCTTAGCGCTCAGAATGTCCAATTGCAGTTTCTACAGAAAGAGTGTTTCGGAAAGGCTCAATCAAAAGTAAGGTTCAACTCTGTTAGTTGAATGCACAGAACAGAAAGAAGTTTCATACAATGCTTCTGTGTAGTTTATATTTGAACATATTCTTTTTTCCACTATTACCCACTTAGCGCTACGAATGTCCAGTTGCATTTTCTACAGACAGAGTGTTTCAAAACTGCTCAATCAAAAGTATGGTTTAACTCTGTTAGCTGAATGCTCAGATCAGAAAGAAGTTTCACAGAATGCTTCTGTGTAGTTTATATTTGAATATATTCCTTTTTCCACTACTACTCTCTTAGCGCTCCAAATGTCCAGTTGCATTTTCTACAGAAAGAGTGTTCAGATCTGCTCAATCAAAAGTATGGTTTAACTCTGTTAGCTGAATGCACAGATCAGAAAGAAGTTTCACAGAATGATTCTGTGTAGTTTATATTTGGAGACATTCCTTTTTCCACTATTACCCTCTTAGCGCTCCGAATCTCCACTTGCATTTTCTACAGAAAGAGTGTTTCAGAACGGCTCAATCAAAACTAAGGTTCAACTCTTTTAGTTGAACAAACAGAACAGAAAGAAGTTTCACACAATTCTTCTGTGTAGTTTTTATTTGTAGACATTCTTTTTCCCAATATAGGCCTCTTAGCGCTCAGAATGTCCAATTGCAGTTTCTACAGAAAGAGTGTTTCAGAACGGCTCAATCAAAAGTAAGGTTCAACTCTGTTAGTTGAATGCACAGAACAGAAAGAAGTTTCATACAATGCTTCTGTGTAGTTTATATTTGAACATATTCTTTTTTCCACTATTACCCACTTAGCGCTACGAATGTCCAGTTGCATTTTCTACAGACAGAGTGTTTCAAAACTGCTCAATCAAAAGTATGGTTTAACTCTGTTAGCTGAATGCTCAGATCAGAAAGAAGTTTCACAGAATGCTTCTGTGTAGTTTATATCTGAATATATTCCTTTTTCCACTACTACTCTCTTAGCGCTCCAAATGTTCAGTTGCATTTTCTACAGAAAGAGTGTTCAGATCTGCTCAATCAAAATATGGTTTAACTCTGTTAGCTGAATGCACAGATCAGAAAGAAGTTTCACAGAATGATTCTGTGTAGTTTATATTTGGAGACATTCCTTTTTCCACTATTACCCTCTTAGCGCTCCGAATCTCCACTTGCATTTTCTACAAAAAGAGTGTTTCATAACTGCTCAATCAAAAATATGTTTTATCTCTGTTAACTGAATTTACAGATCAGAAATAAGTTTCACAGAATGCATCTGTGTAGTATTTATTTGAAGATATTCTTTTTCCCAATGTAGGCCTCTTAGCCCTTAGCATGTCCAATTGCAGTTTCTACAGAAAGACTGTTTCAGAACGGCTCAATCAAAATTAAGGTTCAACTCTGTTAGTTGAATGCACAGAACAGAAAGAATTTTCACAGAATGCTACTGTGTAGTTTATATTTAAATATATTCCTTTTTCCACTATTACCCTCTTAGCGCTCCGAATGTCCACTTGCATTTTCTACAGAAAGAGTGTTCAGAACTGCGCAATCAAAAGTATGGTTTAACTCTGTTAGCTTAATGAACATATCAGAAATAAGTTTCACACAATGCTTCTGTGTAGTTTTTATTTGAAGATATTATTTTTCCCAATATAGGCCTCTTAGCGCTCAGAATGTCCAATTGCAGTTTCTACAGAAAGAGTGTTTCAGAAAGGCTCAATCAAAAGTAAGGTTCAACTCTGTTAGTTGAATGCACAGAACAGAAAGAAGTTTCATACAATGCTTCTGTGTAGTTTATATTTGAACATATTCTTTTTTCCACTATTACCCACTTAGCGCTACGAATGTCCAGTTGCATTTTCTACAGACAGATTGTTTCAAAACTGCTCAATCAAAAGTATGGTTTAACTCTGTTAGCTGAATGCTCAGATCAGAAAGAAGTTTCACAGAATGCTTCTGTGTAGTTTATATTTGAATATATTCCTTTTTCCACTACTACACTCTTAGCGCTCCAAATGTCCAGTTGCATTTTCTACAGAAAGAGTGTTCAGATCTGCTCAATCAAAAGTATGGTTTAACTCTATTAGCTGAATGCACAGATCAGAAAGAAGTTTCACAGAATGATTCTGTGTAGTTTATATTTAGAGACATTCCTATTTCCACTATTACCCTCTTAGCGCTCCGAATCTCCACTTGCATTTTCTACAGAAAGACTGTTTCAGAACGGCTCAATCGAAACTAAGGTTCAACTCTTTTAGTTGAACAAACAGAACAGAAAGAAGTTTCACACAATTCTTCTGTGTAGTTTTTATTTGTAGACATTCATTTTCCCAATATAGGCCTCTTAGCGCTCAGAATGTCCAATTGCAGTTTCTACAGAAAGAGTGTTTCAGAACGGCTCAATCAAAAGTAAGGTTCAACTCTGTTATTTGAATGCACAGAACAGAAAGAAGTTTCATACAATGCTTCTGTGTAGTTTATATTTGAACATATTCTTTGTTCCACTATTACACACTTAGCGCTACGAATGTCCAGTTGCATTTTCTACAGACAGAGTGTTTCAAAACTGCTCAATCAAAAGTATGGTTTAACTCTGTTAGCTGAATGCTCAGATCAGAAAGAAGATTCACAGAATGCTTCTGTGTAGTTTATATTTGAATATATTCCTTTTTCCACTACTACGCTCTTAGCGCTCCAAATGTCCAGTTGCATTTTCTACAGAAAGAGTGTTCAGATCTGCTCAATCAAAATTATGGTTTAACTCTGTTAGCTGAATGCACAGATCAGAAAGAAGTTTCACCGAATGATTCTGTGTAGTTTATATTTGAAGACATTCCTTTTTCCACTATTACCCTCTTAGCGCTCCGAATCTCCACTTGCATTTTCTACAAAAAGTGTGTTTCATAACTGCTCAATCAAAAATATGTTTTATCTCTGTTAACTGAATTTACAGATCAGAAATAAGTTTCACAGAATGCATCTGTGTAGTTTTTATTTGAAGATATTCTTTTTCCCAATGTAGGCCTCTTAGCGCTTAGCATGTCCAATTGCAGTTTCTACAGAAAGAGTGTTTCAGAACGGCTCAATCAAAAGTAAGGTTCAACTCTGTTAGTTGAATGCACAGAACAGAAAGAATTTTCACAGAATGCTACTGTGTAGTTTATATTTGAATATATTCCTTTTTGCACTATTACCCTCTTAGCGCTCCGAATGTCCACTTGAATTTTCTACAGAAAGAGTGTTCAGAACTGCGCAATCAAAAGTATGGTTTAACTCTGTTAGCTTAATGAACATATCAGAAATAAGTTTCACACAATGCTTCTGTGTAGTTTTTATTTGAAGATATTATTTTTCCCAATATAGGCCTCTTAGCGCTCAGAATGTCCAATTGCAGTTTCTACAGAAAGAGTGTTTCAGAAAGGCTCAATCAAAAGTAAGGTTCAACTCTGTTAGTTGAATGCACAGAACAGAAAGAAGTTTCATACAATGCTTCTGTGTAGTTTATATTTGAACATATTCTTTTTTCCACTATTACCCACTTAGCGCTACGAATGTCCAGTTGCATTTTCTACAGACAGAGTGTTTCAAAACTGCTCAATCAAAAGTATGGTTTAACTCTGTTAGCTGAATGCTCAGATCAGAAAGAAGTTTCACAGAATGCTTCTGTGTAGTTTATATTTGAATATATTCCTTTTTCCACTACTACTCTCTTAGCGCTCCAAATGTCCAGTTGCATTTTCTACAGAAAGAGTGTTCAGATCTGCTCAATCAAAAGTATGGTTTAACTCTGTTAGCTGAATGCACATATCAGAAAGAAGTTTCACAGAATGATTCTGTGTAGTTTATATTTGGAGACATTACTTTTTCCACTATTACCCTCTTAGCGCTCCGAATCTCCACTTGCATTTTCTACAGAAAGAATGTTTCTGAACGGCTCAATCAAAACTAAGGGTCAACACTTTTAGTTGAACAAACAGAACAGAAAGAAGTTTCACACAATTCTTCTGTGTAGTTTTTATTTGTAGACATTCTTTTTCCCAATATAGGCCTCTTAGCGCTCAGAATGTCCAATTGCAGTTTCTACAGAAAGAGTGTTTCAGAACGGCTCAATCAAAAGTAAGGTTCAACTCTGTTAGTTGAATGCACAGAACAGAAAGAAGTTTCATACAATGCTTCTGTGTAGTTTATATTTGAACATATTCTTTTTTCCACTATTACACACTTAGCGCTACGAATGTCCAGTTGCATTTTCTACAGACAGAGTGTTTCAAAACTGCTCAATCAAAAGTAAGGTTTAACTCTGTTAGCTGAATGCTCAGATCAGAAAGAAGTTTCACAGAATGCTTCTGTGTAGTTTATATTTGAATATATTCCTTTTTCCACTACTACGCTCTTAGCGCTCCCAATGTCCAGTTGCATTTTCTACAGAAAGAGTGTTCAGATCTGCTCAATCAAAATTATGGTTTAACTCTGTTAGCTGAATGCACAGATCAGAAAGAAGTTTCACCGAATGATTCTGTGTAGTTTATATTTGAAGACATTCCTTTTTCCACTATTACCCTCTTAGCGCTCCGAATCTCCACTTGCATTTTCTACAAAAAGTGTGTTTCATAACTGCTCAATCAAAAATATGTTTTATCTCTGTTAACTGAATTTACAGATCAGAAATAAGTTTCACAGAATGCATCTGTGTAGTTTTTATTTGAAGATATTCTTTTTCCCAATGTAGGCCTCTTAGCGCTTAGCATGTCCAATTGCAGTTTCTACAGAAAGAGTGTTTCAGAACGGCTCAATCAAAAGTAAGGTTCAACTCTGTTAGTTGAATGCACAGAACAGAAAGAATTTTCACAGAATGCTACTGTGTAGTTTATATTTGAATATATTCCTTTTTCCACTATTACCCTCTTAGCGCTCCGAATGTCCACTTGCATTTTCTACAGAAAGAGTGTTCAGAACTGCGCAATCAAAAGTATGGTTTAACTCTGTTAGCTTAATGAACATATCAGAAATAAGTTTCACACAATGCTTCTGTGTAGTTTTTATTTGAAGATATTATTTTTCCCAATATAGGCCTCTTAGCGCTCAGAATGTCCAATTGCAGTTTCTACAGAAAGAGTGTTTCAGAAAGGCTCAATCAAATGTAAGGTTCAACTCTGTTAGTTGAATGCACAGAACAGAAAGAAGTTTCATACAATGCTTCTGTGTAGTTTATATTTGAACATATTCTTTTTTCCACTATTACCCACTTAGCGTTATGAATGTCCAGTTGCATTTTCTACAGACAGAGTTTTTCAAAACTGCTCAATCAAAAGTATGGTTTAACTCTGTTAGCTGAATGCTCAGATCAGAAAGAAGTTTCACAGAATGCTTCTGTGTAGTTTATATTTGAATATATTCCTTTTTCCACTACTACTCTCTTAGCGCTCCAAATGTCCAGTTGCATTTTCTACAGAAAGAGTGTTCAGATCTGCTCAATCAAAAGTATGGTTTAACTCTGTTAGCTGAATGCACAGATCAGAAAGAAGTTTCACAGAATGATTCTGTGTAGTTTATATTTGGAGACATTCCTTTTTCCACTATTACCCTCTTAGCGCTCCGAATCTCCACTTGCATTTTCTACAGAAAGAGTGTTTCAGAACGGCTCAATCAAAACTAAGGTTCAACTCTTTTAGTTGAACAAACAGAACAGAAAGAAGTTTCACACAATTCTTCTGTGTAGTTTTTATTTGTAGATATTCTTTTTCCCAATATAGGCCTCTTAGCGCTCAGAATGTCCAATTGCAGTTTCTACAGAAAGAGTGTTTCAGAACGGCTCAATCAAAAGTAAGGTTCAACTCTGTTAGTTGAATGCACAGAACAGAAAGAAGTTTCATACAATGCTTCTGTGTAGTTTCTATTTGAACATATTCTTTTTTCCACTATTACCCACTTAGCGCTACGAATGTCCAGTTGCATTTTCTACAGACAGAGTGTTTCAAAACTGCTCAATCAAAAGTATGGTTTAACTCTGTTAGCTGAATGCTCAGGTCAGAAAGAAGTTTCACAGAATGCTTCTGTGTAGTTTATATCTGAATATATTCCTTTTTCCACTACTACTCTCTTAGCGCTCCAAATGTTTAGTTGCATTTTCTACAGAAAGAGTGTTCAGATCTGCTCAATCAAAAGTATGGTTTAACTCTGTTAGCTGAATGCACAGATCAGAAAGAAGTTTCACAGAATGATTCTGTGTAGTTTATATTTGGAGACATTCCTTTTTCCACTATTACCCTCTTAGCGCTCCGAATCTCCACTTGCATTTTCTACAGAAAGAGTGTTCAGAACTGCGCAATCAAAAGTATGGTTTAACTCTGTTAGCTTAATGAACATATTAGAAATAAGTTTCACACAATGCTTCTGTGTAGTTTTTATTTGAAGATATTATTTTTCCCAATATAGGCCTCTTAGTGCTCAGAATGTCCAATTGCAGTTTCTACAGAAAGAGTGTTTCGGAAAGGCTCAATCAAAAGTAAGGTTCAACTCTGTTAGTTGAATGCACAGAACAGAAAGAAGTTTCATACAATGCTTCTGTGTAGTTTATATTTGAACATATTCTTTTTTCCACTATTACCCACTTAGCGCTACGAATGTCCAGTTGCATTTTCTACAGACAGAGTGTTTCAAAACTGCTCAATCAAAAGTATGGTTTAACTCTGTTAGCTGAATGCTCAGATCAGAAAGAAGTTTCACAGAATGCTTCTGTGTAGTTTATATTTGAATATATTCCTTTTTCCACTACTACTCTCTTAGCGCTCCAAATGTCCAGTTGCATTTTCTACGGAAAGAGTGTTCAGATCTGCTCAATCAAAAGTATGGTTTAACTCTGTTAGCTGAATGCACAGATCAGAAAGAAGTTTCACAGAATGATTCTGTGTAGTTTATATTTGGAGACATTCCTTTTTCCACTATTACCCTCTTAGCGCTCCGAATCTCCACTTGCATTTACTACAGAAAGAGTGTTTCAGAACGGCTCAATCAAAACTAAGGTTCAACTCTTTTAGTTGAACAAACAGAACAGAAAGAAGTTTCACACAATTCTTCTGTGTAGTTTTTATTTGTAGACATTCTTTTTCCCAATATAGGCCTCTTAGCGCTCAGAATGTCCAATTGCAGTTTCTACAGAAAGAGTGTTTCAGAACGGCTCAATCAAAAGTAAGGTTCAACTCTGTTAGTTGAATGCACAGAACAGAAAGAAGTTTCATACAATGCTTCTGTGTAGTTTATATTTGAACATATTCTTTTTTCCACTATTACCCACTTAGCGCTACGAATGTCCAGTTGCATTTTCTACAGACAGAGTGTTTCAAAACTGCTCAATCAAAAGTATGGTTTAACTATGTTAGCTGAATGCTCAGATCAGAAAGAAGTTTCACAGAATGCTTCTGTGTAGTTTATATCTGAATATATTCCTTTTTCCACTACTACTCTCTTAGCGCTCCAAATGTTCAGTTGCATTTTCTACAGAAAGAGTGTTCAGATCTGCTCAATCAAAATATGGTTTAACTCTGTTAGCTGAATGCACAGATCAGAAAGAAGTTTCACAGAATGATTCTGTGTAGTTTATATTTGGAGACATTCCTTTTTCCACTATTACCTTCTTAGCGCTCCGAATCTCCACTTGCATTTTCTACAGAAAGAGTGTTCAGAACTGCGCAATCAAAAGTATGGTTTAACTCTGTTAGCTTAATGAACATATCAGAAATAAGTTTCACACAATGCTTCTGTGTAGTTTTTATTTGAAGATATTATTTTTCCCAATATATGCCTCTTAGCGCTCAGAATGTCCAATTGCAGTTTCTACAGAAAGAGTGTTTCAGAAAGGCTCAATCAAAAGTAAGGTTCAACTCTGTTAGTTGAATGCACAGAACAGAAAGAAGTTTCATACAATGCTTCTGTGTAGTTTATATTTGAACATATTCTTTTTTCCACTATTACTCACTTAGCGCTACGAATGTCCAGTTGCATTTTCTACAGACAGAGGGTTTCAAAAGTGCTCAATCAAAAGTATGGTTTAACTCTGTTAGCTGAATGCTCAGATCAGAAAGAAGTTTCACAGAATGCTTCTTTGTAGTTTATATCTGAATATATTCCTTTTTCCACTACTACTCTCTTAGCGCCCCAAATGTCCAGTTGCATTTTCTACAGAAAGAGTGTTCAGATCTGCTCAATCAAAAGTATGGTTTAACTCTGTTAGCTGAATGCACAGATCAGAAAGAAGTTTCACAGAATGATTCTGTGTAGTTTATATTTGGAGACATTCCTTTTTCCACTATTACCCTCTTAGCGCTCCGAATCTCCACTTGCATTTTCTACAGAAAGAGTGTTTCAGAACGGCTCAATCAAAACTAAGGTTCAACTCTTTTAGTTGAACAAACAGAACAGAAAGAAGTTTCACACAATTCTTCTGTGTAGTTTTTATTTGTAGATATTCTTTTTCCCAATATAGGCCTCTTAGCGCTCAGAATGTCCAATTGCAGTTTCTACAGAAAGAGTGTTTCAGAACGGCTCAATCAAAAGTAAGGTTCAACTCTGTTAGTTGAATGCACAGAACAGAAAGAAGTTTCATACAATGCTTCTGTGTAGTTTATATTTGAACCTATTCTTTTTTCCACTATTACCCACTTAGCGCTACGAATGTCCAGTTGCATTTTCTACAGACAGAGTGTTTCAAAACTGCTCAATCAAAAGTATGGTTTAACTCTGTTAGCTGAATGCTCAGATCAGAAAGAAGTTTCACAGAATGCTTCTGTGTTGTTTATATTTGAATATATTGCTTTTTCCACTACTACGCTCTTAGCGCTCCAAATGTCCAGTTGCATTTTCTACAGAAAGAGTGTTCAGATCTGCTCAATCAAAAGTATGGTTTAACTCTGTTAGCTGAATGCACAGATCAGAAAGAAGTTTCACCGAATGATTCTGTGTAGTTTATATTTGAAGACATTCCTTTTTCCACTATTACCCCCTTAGCGCTCCGAATCTCCACTTGCATTTTCTACAAAAAGAGTGTTTCATAACTGCTCAATCAAAAATATGTTTTATCTCTGTTAACTGAATTTACAGATCAGAAATAAGTTTCACAGAATGCATCTGTGTAGTATTTATTTGAAGATATTCTTTTTCCCAATGTAGGCCTCTTAGCCCTTAGCATGTCCAATTGCAGTTTCTACAGAAAGAGTGTTTCAGAACGGCTCAATCAAAATTAAGGTTCAACTCTGTTAGTTGAATGCACAGAACAGAAAGAATTTTCACAGAATGCTACTGTGTAGTTTATATTTAAATATATTCCTTTTTCCACTATTACCCTCTTAGCGCTCCGAATGTCCACTTGCATTTTCTACAGAAAGAGTGTTCAGAACTGCGCAATCAAAAGTATGGTTTAACTCTGTTAGCTTAATGAACATATCAGAAATAAGTTTCACACAATGCTTCTGTGTAGTTTTTATTTGAAGATATTATTTTTCCCAATATAGGCCTCTTAGCGCTCAGAATGTCCAATTGCAGTTTCTACAGAAAGAGTGTTTCAGAAAGGCTCAATCAAAAGTAAGGTTCAACTCTGTTAGTTGAATGCACAGAACAGAAAGAAGTTTCATACAATGCTTCTGTGTAGTTTATATTTGAACATATTCTTTTTTCCACTATTACCCACTTAGCGCTACGAATGTCCAGTTGCATTTTCTACAGACAGATTGTTTCAAAACTGCTCAATCAAAAGTATGGTTTAACTCTGTTAGCTGAATGCTCAGATCAGAAAGAAGTTTCACAGAATGCTTCTGTGTAGTTTATATTTGAATATATTCCTTTTTCCACTACTACTCTCTTAGCGCTCCAAATGTCCAGTTGCATTTTCTACAGAAAGAGTGTTCAGATCTGCTCAATCAAAAGTATGGTTTAACTCTATTAGCTGAATGCACAGATCAGAAAGAAGTTTCACAGAATGATTCTGTGTAGTTTATATTTAGAGACATTCCTTTTTCCACTATTACCCTCTTAGCGCTCCGAATCTCCACTTGCATTTTCTACAGAAAGAGTGTTTCAGAACGGCTCAATCGAAACTAAGGTTCAACTCTTTTAGTTGAACAAACAGAACAGAAAGAAGTTTCACACAATTCTTCTGTGTAGTTTTTATTTGTAGACATTCATTTTCCCAATATAGGCCTCTTAGCGCTCAGAATGTCCAATTGCAGTTTCTACAGAAAGAGTGTTTCAGAACGGCTCAATCAAAAGTAAGGTTCAACTCTGTTATTTGAATGCACAGAACAGAAAGAAGTTTCATACAATGCTTCTGTGTAGTTTATATTTGAACATATTCTTTTTTCCACTATTACACACTTAGCGCTACGAATGTCCAGTTGCATTTTCTACAGACAGAGTGTTTCAAAACTGCTCAATCAAAAGTATGGTTTAACTCTGTTAGCTGAATGCTCAGATCAGAAAGAAGATTCACAGAATGCTTCTGTGTAGTTTATATTTGAATATATTCCTTTTTCCACTACTACGCTCTTAGCGCTCCAAATGTCCAGTTGCATTTTCTACAGAAAGAGTGTTCAGATCTGCTCAATCAAAATTATGGTTTAACTCTGTTAGCTGAATGCACAGATCAGAAAGAAGTTTCACCGAATGATTCTGTGTAGTTTATATTTGAAGACATTCCTTTTTCCAGTATTACCCTCTTAGCGCTCCGAATCTCCACTTGCATTTTCTACAAAAAGTGTGTTTCATAACTGCTCAATCAAAAATATGTTTTATCTCTGTTAACTGAATTTACAGATCAGAAATAAGTTTCACAGAATGCATCTGTGTAGTTTTTATTTGAAGATATTCTTTTTCCCAATGTAGGCCTCTTAGCGCTTAGCATGTCCAATTGCAGTTTCTACAGAAAGAGTGTTTCAGAACGGCTCAATCAAAAGTAAGGTTCAACTCTGTTAGTTGAATGCACAGAACAGAAAGAATTTTCACAGAATGCTACTGTGTAGTTTATATTTGAATATATTCCTTTTTGCACTATTACCCTCTTAGCGCTCCGAATGTCCACTTGAATTTTCTACAGAAAGAGTGTTCAGAACTGCGCAATCAAAAGTATGGTTTAACTCTGTTAGCTTAATGAACATATCAGAAATAAGTTTCACACAATGCTTCTGTGTAGTTTTTATTTGAAGATATTATTTTTCCCAATATAGGCCTCTTAGCGCTCAGAATGTCCAATTGCAGTTTCTACAGAAAGAGTGTTTCAGAAAGGCTCAATCAAAAGTAAGATTCAACTCTGTTAGTTGAATGCACAGAACAGAAAGAAGTTTCATACAATGCTTCTGTGTAGTTTATATTTGAACATATTCTTTTTTCCACTATTACCCACTTAGCGCTACGAATGTCCAGTTGCATTTTCTACAGACAGAGTGTTTCAAAACTGCTCAATCAAAAGTATGGTTTAACTCTGTTAGCTGAATGCTCAGATCAGAAAGAAGTTTCACAGAATGCTTCTGTGTAGTTTATATTTGAATATATTCCTTTTTCCACTACTACTCTCTTAGCGCTCCAAATGTCCAGTTGCATTTTCTACAGAAAGAGTGTTCAGATCTGCTCAATCAAAAGTATGGTTTAACTCTGTTAGCTGAATGCACATATCAGAAAGAAGTTTCACAGAATGATTCTGTGTAGTTTATATTTGGAGACATTACTTTTTCCACTATTACCCTCTTAGCGCTCCGAATCTCCACTTGCATTTTCTACAGAAAGAATGTTTCTGAACGGCTCAATCAAAACTAAGGGTCAACACTTTTAGTTGAACAAACAGAACAGAAAGAAGTTTCACACAATTCTTCTGTGTAGTTTTTATTTGTAGACATTCTTTTTCCCAATATAGGCCTCTTAGCGCTCAGAATGTCCAATTGCAGTTTCTACAGAAAGAGTGTTTCAGAACGGCTCAATCAAAAGTAAGGTTCAACTCTGTTAGTTGAATGCACAGAACAGAAAGAAGTTTCATACAATGCTTCTGTGTAGTTTATATTTGAACATATTCTTTTTTCCACTATTACACACTTAGCGCTACGAATGTCCAGTTGCATTTTCTACAGACAGAGTGTTTCAAAACTGCTCAATCAAAAGTAAGGTTTAACTCTGTTAGCTGAATGCTCAGATCAGAAAGAAGTTTCACAGAATGCTTCTGTGTAGTTTATATTTGAATATATTCCTTTTTCCACTACTACGCTCTTAGCGCTCCCAATGTCCAGTTGCATTTTCTACAGAAAGAGTGTTCAGATCTGCTCAATCAAAATTATGGTTTAACTCTGTTAGCTGAATGCACAGATCAGAAAGAAGTTTCACCGAATGATTCTGTGTAGTTTATATTTGAAGACATTCCTTTTTCCACTATTACCCTCTTAGCGCTCCGAATCTCCACTTGCATTTTCTACAAAAAGTGTGTTTCATAACTGCTCAATCAAAAATATGTTTTATCTCTGTTAACTGAATTTACAGATCAGAAATAAGTTTCACAGAATGCATCTGTGTAGTTTTTATTTGAAGATATTCTTTTTCCCAATGTAGGCCTCTTAGCGCTTAGCATGTCCAATTGCAGTTTCTACAGAAAGAGTGTTTCAGAACGGCTCAATCAAAAGTAAGGTTCAACTCTGTTAGTTGAATGCACAGAACAGAAAGTATTTTCACAGAATGCTACTGTGTAGTTTATATTTGAATATATTCCTTTTTCCACTATTACCCTCTTAGCGCTCCGAAAGTCCACTTGCATTTTCTACAGAAAGAGTGTTCAGAACTGCGCAATCAAAAGTATGGTTTAACTCTGTTAGCTTAATGAACATATCAGAAATAAGTTTCACACAATGCTTCTGTGTAGTTTTTATTTGAAGATATTATTTTTCCCAATATAGGCCTCTTAGCGCTCAGAATGTCCAATTGCAGTTTCTACAGAAAGAGTGTTTCAGAAAGGCTCAATCAAATGTAAGGTTCAACTCTGTTAGTTGAATGCACAGAACAGAAAGAAGTTTCATACAATGCTTCTGTGTAGTTTATATTTGAACATATTCTTTTTTCCACTATTACCCACTTAGCGTTATGAATGTCCAGTTGCATTTTCTACAGACAGAGTTTTTCAAAACTGCTCAATCAAAAGTATGGTTTAACTCTGTTAGCTGAATGCTCAGATCAGAAAGAAGTTTCACAGAATGCTTCTGTGTAGTTTATATTTGAATATATTCCTTTTTCCACTACTACTCTCTTAGCGCTCCAAATGTCCAGTTGCATTTTCTACAGAAAGAGTGTTCAGATCTGCTCAATCAAAAGTATGGTTTAACTCTGTTAGCTGAATGCACAGATCAGAAAGAAGTTTCACAGAATGATTCTGTGTAGTTTATATTTGGAGACATTCCTTTTTCCACTATTACCCTCTTAGCGCTCCGAATCTCCACTTGCATTTTCTGCAGAAAGAGTGTTTCAGAACGGCTCAATCAAAACTAATGTTCAACACTTTTAGTTGAACAAACAGAACAGAAAGTAGTTTCACACAATTCTTCTGTGTAGTTTTTATTTGTAGACATTCTTTTTCCCATTATAGGCCTCTTAGCGCTCAGAATGTCCAATTGCAGTTTCTACAGAAAGAGTGTTTCAGAAAGGCTCAATCAAAAGTAAGGTTCAACTCTGTTAGTTGAATGCACAGAACAGAAAGAAGTTTCATACAATGCTTCTGTGTAGTTTATATTTGAACATATTCTTTTTTCCACTATTACCCACTTAGCGCTACGAATGTCCAGTTGCATTTTCTACAGACAGAGTGTTTCAAAACTGCTCAATCAAAAGTATGGTTTAACTCTGTTAGCTGAATGCTCAGATCAGAAAGAAGTTTCACAGAATGCTTCTGTGTAGTTTATATTTGAATATATTCCTTTTTCCACTACTACTCTCTTAGCGCTCCAAATGTCCAGTTGCATTTTCTACAGAAAGAGTGTTCAGATCTGCTCAATCAAAAGTATGGTTTAACTCTGTTAGCTGAATGCACAGATCAGAAAGAAGTTTCACAGAATGATTCTGTGTAGTTTATATTTGGAGACATTCCTTTTTCCACTATTACCCTCTTAGCGCTCCGAATCTCCACTTCCATTTTCTACAGAAAGAGTGTTTCAGAACGGCTCAATCAAAACTAAGGTTCAAATCTTTTAGTTGAACAAACAGAACAGAAAGAAGTTTCACACAATTCTTCTGTGTAGTTTTTATTTGTAGACATTCTTTTTCCCATTATAGGCCTCTTAGCGCTCAGAATGTCCAATTGCAGTTTCTACAGAAAGAGTGTTTCAGAACGGCTCAATCAAAAGTAAGGTTCAACTCTGTTAGTTGAATGCACAGAACAGAAAGAAGTTTCATACAATGCTTCTGTGTAGTTTATATTTGAACATATTCTTTTTTCCACTATTACCCACTTAGCGCTACGAATGTCCAGTTGCATTTTCTACAGACAGAGTGTTTCAAAACTGCTCAATCAAAAGTATGGTTTAACTCTGTTAGCTGAATGCTCAGATCAGAACGAAGTTTCACAGAATGCTTCTGTGTAGTTTATATTTGAATATATTCCTTTTTCCACTACTATGCTCTTAGCGCTCCAAATGTCCAGTTGCATTTTCTACAGAAAGAGTGTTCAGATCTGCTCAATCAAAAGTATGGTTTAACCCTGTTAGCTGAATGCACAGATCAGAAAGAAGTTTCACCGAATGATTCTGTGTAGTTTATATTTGAAGACATTCCTTTTTCCACTATTACCCTCTTAGCGCTCCGAATCTCCACTTGCATTTTCTACAAAAAGTGTGTTTCATAACTGCTCAATCAAAAATATGTTTTATCTCTGTTAACTGAATTTACAGATCAGAAATAAGTTTCACAAAATGCATCTGTGTAGTTTTTATTTGAAGATATTCTTTTTCCCAATGTAGGCCTCTTAGCGCTTAGCATGTCCAATTGCAGTTTCTACAAAAAGAGTGTTTCAGAACGGCTCAATCAAAAGTAAGGTTCAACTCCGTTAGTTGAATGCACAGAACAGAAAGAAGTTTCACAGAATGCTACTGTGTAGTTTATATTTGAATATATTCCTTTTTCCACTATTACCCTCTTAGCGCTCCGAATGTCCACTTGCATTTTCTACAGAAAGAGTGTTCAGAACTGCGCAATCAAAAGTATGGTTTAACTCTGTTAGCTTAATGAACATATCAGAAATAAGTTTCACACAATGCTTCTGTGTAGTTTTTATTTGAAGATATTATTTTTCCCAATATAGGCCTCTTAGCGCTCAGAATGTCCAATTGCAGTTTCTACAGAAAGAGTGTTTCAGAAAGGCTCAATCAAAAGTAAGGTTCAACTCTGTTAGTTGAATGCACAGAACAGAAAGTAGTTTCATACAATGCTTCTGTGTGGTTTATATTTGAACATATTCTTTTTTCCACTATTACCCACTTAGCGCTACGAATGTCCAGTTGCATTTTCTACAGACAGAGTGTTTCAAAACTGCTCAATCAAAAGTATGGTTTAACTCTGTTAGCTGAATGCTCAGATCAGAAAGAAGTTTCACAGAATGCTTCTGTGTAGTTTATATTTGAATATATTCCTTTTTCCACTACTACTCTCTTAGCGCTCCAAATGTCCAGTTGCATTTTCTACAGAAAGAGTGTTCAGATCTGCTCAATCAAAAGTATGGTTTAACTCTGTTAGCTGAATGCACAGATCAGAAAGAAGTTTCACAGAATGATTCTGTGTAGTTTATATTTGGAGACATTCCTTTTTCCACTATTACCCTCTTAGCGCTGCGAATATCCACTTGCATTTTCTACAGAAAGAGTGTTTCAGAACGGCTCAATCAAAACTAAGGTTCAACTCTTTTAGTTGAACAAACAGAACAGAAAGAAGTTTCACACAATTCTTCTGTGTAGTTTTTATTTGTAGACATTCTTTTTCCCAATATAGGCCTCTTAGCGCTCAGAATGTCCAATTGCAGTTTCTACAGAAAGAGTGTTTCAGAACGGCTCAATCAAAAGTAAGGTTCAACTCTGTTAGTTGAATGCACAGAACAGAAAGAAGTTTCATACAATGCTTCTGTGTAGTTTATATTTGAACATATTCTTTTTTCCACTATTACCCACTTAGCGCTACGAATGTCCAGTTGCATTTTCTACAGACAGAGTGTTTCAAAACTGCTCAATCAAAAGTATGGTTTAACTCTGTTAGCTGAATGCTCAGATCAGAAAGAAGTTTCACAGAATGCTTCTGTGTAGTTTATATTTGAATATATTCCTTTTTCCACTACTACGCTCTTAGCGCTCCAAATGTCCAGTTGCATTTTCTACAGAAAAAATGTTCAGATCTGCTCAATCAAAAGTATGTTTTAACTCTGTTAGCTGAATGCACAGATCAGAAAGAATTTTCACCGAATGATTCTGTGTAGTTTATATTTGAAGAAATTCCTTTTTCCACTATTACCCTCTTAGCGCTCCGAATCTCCACTTGCATTTTCTATAAAAAGAGTGTTTCATAACTGCTCAATCAAAAATATGTTTTATCTCTGTTAACTGAATTTACAGATCAGAAATAAGTTTCACAGAATGCATCTGTGTAGTTTTTATTTGAAGATATTCTTTTTCCCAATGTAGGCCTCTTAGCGCTCAGAATGTCCAATTGCAGTTTCTACAGAAAGAGTGTTTCAGAACGGCTCAATCAAAAGTAAGGTTCAACTCTGTTAGTTGAATGCACAGAACAGAAAGAATTTTCACAGAATGCTACTGTGTAGTTTATATTTGAATATATTCCTTTTTCCACTATTACCCTCTTAGCGCTCCGAATGTCCACTTGCATTTTCTACAGAAAGAGTGTTCAGAACTGCGCAATCAAAAGTATGGTTTAACTCTGTTAGCTTAATGAACATATCAGAAATAAGTTTCACACAATGCTTCTGTGTAGTTTTTATTTGAAGGTATTATTTTTCCCAATAGAGGCCTCTTAGCGCTCAGAATGTCCAATTGCAGTTTCTACAGAAAGAGTGTTTCAGAAAGGCTCAATCAAATGTAAGGTTCAACTCTGTTAGTTGAATGCACAGAACAGAAAGTAGTTTCATACAATGCTTCTGTGTAGTTTCTATTTGAACATATTCTTTTTTCCACTATTACCCACTTAGCGCTACGAATGTCCAGTTGCATTTTCTACAGACAGAGTGTTTCAAAACTGCTCAATCAAAAGTATGGTTTAACTCTGTTAGCTGAATGCTCAGATCAGAAAGAAGTTTCACAGAATGCTTCTGTGTAGTTTATATTTGAATATATTCCTTTTTCCAGTATTACGCTCTTAGCGCTCCAAATGTCCAGTTGCATTTTCTACAGAAAGAGTGTTCACATCTGCTCAATCAAAAGTATGGTTTAACTCTGTTAGCTGAATGCACAGATCAGAAAGAAGTTTCACCGAATGATTCTGTGTAGTTTATATTTGAAGACATTCCTTTTTCCACTATTACCCTCTTAGCACTCCGAATCTCCACTTGCATTTTCTACAAAAAGAGTGTTTCATAACTGCTCAATCAAAAATATGTTTTATCTCTGTTAACTGAATTTACAGATCAGAAATAACTTTCACAGAATGCATCTGTGTAGTTTTTATTTGAAGATATTCTTTTTCCCAATGTAGGCCTCTTAGCGCTTAGCATGTCCAATTGCAGTTTCTACAGAAAGAGTGTTTCAGAACGGCTCAATCAAAAGTAAGGTTCAACTCTGTTAGTTGAATGCACAGAACAGAAAGAATTTTCACAGAATGCTACTGTGTAGTTTATATTTGAATATATTCCTTTTTCCACTATTACCCTCTTAGCGCTCCGAATGCCCACTTGCATTTTCTACAGAAAGAGTGTTCAGAACTGCGCATTCAAAAGTATGGTTTAACTCTGTTAGCTTAATGAACATATCAGAAATAAGTTTCACACAATGCTTCTGTGTAGTTTTTATTTGAAGTTATTATTTTTCCCAATAGAGGCCTCTTAGCGCTCAGAATGTCCAATTGCAGTTTCTACAGAAAGAGTGTTTCAGAAAGGCTCAATCAAAAGTCAGGTTCAACTCTGTTAGTTGAATGCACAGAACAGAAAGAAGTTTCATACAATGCTTCTGTGTAGTTTATATTTGAACATATTCTTTTTTCCACTATTACCCACTTAGCGCTACGAATGTCCAGTTGCATTTTCTACAGACAGAGTGTTTCAAAACTGCTCAATCAAAAGTATGGTTTAACTCTGTTAGCTGAATGCTCAGATCAGAAAGAAGTTTCACAGAATGCTTCTGTGTAGTTTATATTTGAATATATTCCTTTTTCCAGTACTACTCTCTTAGCGCTCCAAATGTCCAGTTGCATTTTCTACAGAAAGAGTGTTCAGATCTGCTCAATCAAAAGTATGGTTTAACTCTGTTAGCTGAATGCACAGATCAGAAAGAAGTTTCACAGAATTATTCTGTGTAGTTTATATTTGGAGACATTCCTTTTTCCACTATTACCCTCTTAGCGCTCCGAATCTCCACTTGCATTTTCTACAGAAAGAGTGTTTCAAAACGGCTCAATCAAAACTAAGGTTCAACACTTTTAGTTGAACAAACAGAACAGAAAGCAGTTTCACACAATTCTTCTGTGTAGTTTTTATTTGTAGACATTCTTTTTCCCAATATAGGCATCTTAGCGCTCAGAATGTCCAATTGCAGTTTCTACAGAAAGAGTGTTTCAGAACGGCTCAATAAAAGTAAGGTTCAACTCTGTTAGTTGAATGCACAGAACAGAAAGAAGTTTCATACAATGCTTCTGTGTAGTTTATATTTGAACATATTCTTTTTTCCACTATTACCCACTTAGCGCTACGAATGTCCAGTTGCATTTTCTACAGACAGAGTGTCTCAAAACTGCTCAATCAAAAGTATGGTTTAACTCTGTTAGCTGAATGCTCAGATCAGAAAGAAGTTTAACAGAATGCTTCTGTGTAGTATATATTTGAATATATTCCTTTTTCCACTACTATTCTCTTAGCGCTCCAAATGTCCAGTTGCATTTTCTACAGAAAGAGTGTTCAGATCTGCTCAATCAAAAGTATGGTTTAACTCTGTTAGCTGAATGCACAGATCAGAAAGAAGTTTCACAGAATGATTCTGTGTAGTTTATATTTGGAGACATTCCTTTTTCCACTATTACCCTCTTAGCGCTCCGAATCTCCACTTGCATTTTCTACAGAAAGAGTGTTTCAGAACGGCTCAATCAAAACTAAGGTTCAACTCTTTTAGTTGAACAAACAGAACAGAAAGAAGTTTCACACAATTCTTCTGTGTAGTTTTTATTTGTAGACATTCTTTTTCCCAATATAGGCCTCTTAGCGCTCAGAATGTCCAATTGCAGTTTCTACAGAAAGAGTGTTTCAGAACGGCTCAATCAAAAGTAAGGTTCAACTCTGTTAGTTGAATGCACAGAACAGAAAGAAGTTTCATACAATGCTTCTGTGTAGTTTCTATTTGAACATATTCTTTTTTCCACTATTACCCACTTAGCGCTACGAATGTCCAGTTGCATTTTCTACAGACAGAGTGTTTCAAAACTGCTCAATCAAAAGTATGGTTTAACTCTGTTAGCTGAATGCTCAGATCAGAAAGTAGTTTCACAGAATGCTTCTGTGTAGTTTATATTTGAATATATTCCTTTTTCCACTATTACGCTCTTAGCGCTCCAAATGTCCAGTTGCATTTTCTACAGAAAGAGTGTTCACATCTGCTCAATCAAAAGTATGGTTTAACTCTGTTAGCTGAATGCACAGATCAGAAAGAAGTTTCACCGAATGATTCTGTGTAGTTTATATTTGAAGACATTCCATTTTCCACTATTACACTCTTAGCGCTCCGAATCTCCACTTGCATTTTCTAAAAAAAGAGTGTTTCAAAACTGCTCAATCAAAAATATGTTTTATCTCTGTTAACTGAATTTACAGATCAGAAATAAGTTTCACTGAATGCATCTGTGTAGTTTTTATTTGAAGATATTCTTTTTCCCAATGTAGGCCTCTTAGCGCTTAGCATGTCCAATTGCAGTTTCTACAGAAAGAGTGTTTCAGAACGGCTCAATCAAAAGTAAGGTTCAACTCTGTTAGTTGAATGCACAGAACAGAAAGAATTTTCACAGAATGCTACTGTGTAGTTTATATTTGAATATATTCCTTTTTCCACTATTACCCTCTTAGCGCTCCGAATGTCCACTTGCATTTTCTACAGAAAGAGTGTTCAGAACTGCGCAATCAAAAGTATGGTTTAACTCTGTTAGCTTAATGAACATATCAGAAATAAGTTTCACACAATGCTTCTGTGTAGTTTTTATTTGAAGTTATTATTTTTCCCAATAGAGGCCTCTTAGCGCTCAGAATGTCCAATTGCAGTTTCTACAGAAAGAGTGTTTCAGAAAGGCTCAATCAAATGTAAGGTTCAACTCTGTTAGTTGAATGCACAGAACAGAAAGAAGTTTCATACAATGCTTCTGTGTAGTTTATATTTGAACATATTCTTTTTTCCACTATTACCCACTTAGCGCTACGAATGTCCAGTTGCATTTTCTACAGACAGAGTGTTTCAAAACTGCTCAATCAAAAGTATGGTTTAACTCTGTTAGCTGAATGCTCAGATCAGAAAGAAGTTTCACAGAATGCTTCTGTGTAGTTTATATTTGAATATATTCCTTTTTCCACTACTACTCTCTTAGCGCTCCAAATGTCCAGTTGCATTTTCTACAGAAAGAGTGTTCAGATCTGCTCAATCAAAAGTATGGTTTAACTCTGTTAGCTGAATGCACAGATCAGAAAGAAGTTTCACAGAATTTTTCTGTGTAGTTTATATTTGGAGACATTCCTTTTTCCACTATTACCCTCTTAGCGCTCCGAATCTCCACTTGCATTTTCTACAGAAAGAGTGTTTCAGAACGGCTCAATCAAAACTAAGGTTCAACACTTTTAGTTGAACAAACAGAACAGAAAGAAGTTTCACACAATTCTTCTGTGTAGTTTTTATTTGTAGACATTCTTTTTCCCAATATATGCCTCTTAGCGCTCAGAATGTCCAATTGCAGTTTCTACAGAAAGAGTGTTTCAGAACGGCTCAATCAAAAGTAAGGTTCAACTCTGTTAGTTGAATGCACAGAACAGAAAGAAGTTTCATACAATGCTTCTGTGTAGTTTATATTTGAACATATTCTTTTTTCCACTATTACCCACTTAGCGCTACGAATGTCCAGTTGCATTTTCTACAGACAGAGTGTTTCAAAACTGCTCAATCAAAAGTATGGTTTAACTCTGTTAGCTGAATGCTCAGATCAGAAAGAAGTTTCACAGAATGCTTCTGTGTAGTTTATATTTGAATATATTCCTTTTTCCACTACTACGCTCTTAGCGCTCCAAATGTCCAGTTGCGTTTTCTACAGAAAGAGTGTTCAGATCTGCTCAATCAAAAGTATGGTTTAACTCTGTTAGCTGAATGCACAGATCAGAAAGAAGTTTCACCGAATGATTCTGTGTAGTTTATATTTGAAGACATTCCTTTTTCCACTATTACCCTCTTAGCGCTCCGAATCTCCACTTGCATTTTCTACAAAAAGAGTGTTTCATAACTGCTCAATCAAAAATATGTTTTATCTCTGTTAACTGAATTTACAGATCAGAAATAAGTTTCACAGAATGCATCTGTGTAGTTTTTATTTGAAGATATTCTTTTTCCCAATGTAGCCCTCTTAGCGCTTAGCATGTCCAATTGCAGTTTCTACAGAAAGAATGTTTCAGAACGGCTCAATCAAAAGTAAGGTTCAACTCTGTTAGTTGAATGCACAGAACAGAAAGAATTTTCACCGAATGCTACTGTGTAGTTTATATTTGAATATATTCCTTTTTCCACTATTACCCTCTTAGCGCTCCGAATGTCCACTTGCATTTTCTACAGAAAGAGTGTTCAGAACTGCGCAATCAAAAGTATGGTTTAACTCTGTTAGCTTAATGAACATATCAGAAATAAGTTTCACACAATGCTTCTGTGTAATTTTTATTTGAAGATATTATTTTACCCAATATATGCCTCTTAGCGCTCAGAATGTCCAATTGCAGTTTCTACAGATAGAGTGTTTCAGAAAGGCTCACTCAAAAGTAAGGTTCAACTCTGTTAGTTGAATGCACACAACAGAAAGTAGTTTCATACAATGCTTCTGTGTAGTTTATATTTGAACATATTCTTTTTTCCACTATTACCCACTTAGCGCTACGAATGTCCAGTTGCATTTTCTACAGACAGAGTGTTTCAAAACTGCTCAATCAAAAGTATGGTTTAACTCTGTTAGCTGAATGCTCAGATCAGAAAGAAGTTTCACAGAATGCTTCTGTGTAGTTTATATTTGAATATATTCCTTTTTCCACTACTACTCTCTTAGCGCTACAAATGTCCAGTTGCATAATCTACAGAAAGAGTGTTCAGATCTGCTCAATCAAAAGTATGGTTTAACTCTGTGAGCTGAATGCACAGATCAGAAAGAAGTTTCACCGAATGATTCTGTGTAGTTTATATTTGGAGACATTACTTTTTCCACTATTACCCTCTTAGCGCTCCGAATCTCCACTTGCATTTTCTACAGAAAGAGTGTTTCAGAACGGCTCAATAAAAACTAAGGTTCTACTCTTTTAGTTGAACAAACAGAACAGAAAGAAGTTTCACACAATTCTTCTGTGTAGTTTTTATTTGTAGACATTCTTTTTCCCAATATAGGCCTCCTAGCGCTCAGAATGTCCAATTGCAGTTCCTACAGAAAGAGTGTTTCAGAACGGCTCAATCAAAAGTAAGGTTGAACTCTGTTAGTTGAATGCACAGAACAGAAAGAAGTTTCATACAATGCTTCTGTGTAGTTTATATTTGAACATATTCTTTTTTCCACTATTACCCTCTTAGCGCTACGAATGTCCAGTTGCATTTTCTACAGACAGACTGTTTCAAAACTGCTCAATCAAAAGTACGGTTTAACTCTGTTAACTGAATGCTCAGATCAGAAAGAAGTTTCACAGAATGCTTCTGTGTAGTTTATATTTGAATATATTCCTTTTTCCACTACTACTCTCTTAGCGCTCCACATGTCCAGTTGCATTTTCTACAGAAAGAGTGTTCAGATCTGCTCAATCAAAAGTATGGTTTTACTCTGTTAGCTGAATGCACAGATCAGAAAGAAGTTTCACAGAATGATTCTGTGTAGTTTATATTTGGAGACATTCCTTTTTCCACTATTACCCTCTTAGCGCTCCGAATCTCCACTTGCATTTTCTACAGAAAGAGTGTTTCAGAACGGCTCAATAAAAACTAAGGTTCTACTCTTTTAGTTGAACAAACAGAACAGAAAGAAGTTTCACACAATTCTTCTGTGTAGTTTTTATTTGTAGACATTCTTTTTCCCAATATAGGCCTCCTAGCGCTCAGAATGTCCAATTGCAGTTCCTACAGAAAGAGTGTTTCAGAAAGGCTCAATCAAAAGTAAGGTTCAACTCTGTTAGTTGAATCCACAGAACAGAAATAAGTTTCATACAATGCTTCTGTGTAGTTTATATTTGAACATATTCTTTTTTCCACTATTACCCACTTAGCGCTAGGAATGTCCCGTTGCATTTTCTACAGACAGAGTGTTTCAAAACTGCTCAATCAAAAGTATGGTTTAACTCTGTTAGCTGAATGCTCAGATCAGAAAGAAGTTTCACAGAATGCTTCTGTGTAGTTTATATTTGAATATATTCCTTTTTCCACTACTACTCTCTTAGCGCTCCAAATGTCCAGTTGCATTTTCTACAGAAAGAGTGTTCAGATCTGCTCAATCAAAAGTATGGTTTAACTCTGTTAGCTGAATGCACAGAACAGAAAGATGTTTCACAGAATGATTCTGTGTAGTTTATATTTGGAGACATTCCTTTTTCCACTATTACCCTCTTAGCGCTCCGAATCTCCACTTGCATTTTCTACAGAAAGAGTGTTTCAGAACGGCTCAATCAAAACTAAGGTTCAACTCTTTTAGTTGAACAAACAGAACAGAAAGAAGTTTCACACAATTCTTCTGTGTAGTTTTTATTTGTAGACATTCTTTTACCCAATATAGGCCTCTTAGCGCTCAGAATGTCCAATTGCAGTTTCTACAGAAAGAGTGTTTCAGAACGGCTCAATCAAAAGTAAGGTTCAACTCTGTTAGTTGAATGCACAGAACAGAAAGAAGTTTCATACAATGCTTCTGTGTAGTTTCTATTTGAACATATTCTTTTTTCCACTATTACCCACTTAGCGCTACGAATGTCCAGTTGCATTTTCTACAGACAGAGTGTTTCAAAACTGCTCAATCAAAAGTATGGTTTAACTCTGTTAGCTGAATGCTCAGATCAGAAAGAAGTTTCACAGAATGCTTCTGTGTAGTTTATATTTGAATATATTCCTTTTTCCACTACTACGCTCTTAGCGCTCCAAATGTCCAGTTGCATTTTCTACAGAAAGAGTGTTCAGATCTGCTCAATCAAAAGTATGGTTTAACTCTGTTAGCTGCATGCACAGATCAGAAAGAAGTTTCACCGAATGATTCTGTGTAGTTTATATTTGAAGACATTCCTTTTTCCACTATTACCCACTTAGCGCTCCGAATCTCCACTTGCATGTTCTACAAAAAGAGTGTTTCATAACTGCTCAATCAAAAATATGTTTTATCTCTGTTAACTGAATTTACAGATCAGAAATAAGTTTCACAGAATGCATCTGTGTAGTTTTTATTTGAAGATATTCTTTTTCCCAATATAGGCCTCTTAGCGTTTAGCATGTCCAATTGCAGTTTCTACAGAGAGTTTTTCAGAACGGCTCAATCAAAAGTAAGGTTCAACTCTGTTAGTTGAATGCACAGAACAGGAAGAATTTTCACAGAATGCTACTGTGTAGTTTATATATGAATATATTCCTTTTTCCACTCTTACCCTCTTAGCGCTCCGAATGTCCACTTGCATTTTCTACAGAAAGAGTGTTCAGAACTGCGCAATCAAAAGTATGGTTTAACTCTGTTAGCTTAATGAACATATCAGTAATAAGTTTCACACAATGCTTCTGTGTAGTTTTTATTTGAAGATATTATTTTTCCCAATATAGTCCTCTTAGCGCTCAGAATGTCCAATTGCAGTTTCTACAGAAAGAGTGTTTCAGAAAGGCTCAATCAAAAGTCAGGTTCAACTCTCTTAGTTGAATGCACAGAACAGAAAGTAGTTTCATACAATGCTTCTGTGTAGTTTATATTTGAACATATTCTTTTTTCCACTATTACCCACTTAGCGCTACGAATGTCCAGTTGCATTTTCTACAGACAGAGTGTTTCAAAACTGCTCAATCAAAAGTATGGTTTAACTCTGTTAGCTGAATCCTCAGATCAGAAAGAAGTTTCACAGAATGCTTCTGTGTAGTTTATATTTGAATATATTCCTTTTTCCACTACTACTCTCTTAGCGCTCCAAATGTCCAGTTGCATTTTCTACAGAAAGAGTGTTCAGATCTGCTCAATCAAAAGTATGGTTTAACTCTGTTAGCTGAATACACAGATCAGAAAGAAGTTTCACAGAATGATTCTGTGTAGTTTATATTTGGAGACATTCCTTTTTCCACTATTACCCTCTAAGCGCTCCGAATCTCCACTTGCATTTTCTACAGAAAGTGTGTTTCAGAACGGCTCAATCAAAACTAAGGTTCAACTCTTTTAGTTGAACAAACAGAACAGAAAGTAGTTTCACACAATTCTTCTGTGTAGTTTTTATTTTTAGACATTTTTTCCCAATATAGGCCTCTTAGCGCTCAGAATGTCCAATTGCAGTTTCTACAGAAAGAGTGTTTCAGAACGGCTCAATCAAAAGTAAGGTTCAACTCTGTTAGTTGAATGCACAGAACAGAAAGAAGTTTCATACAATGCTTCTGTGTAGTTTATATTTGAACATATTCTTTTTTCCACTATTACCCACTTAGCGCTACGAATGTCCAGTTGCATTTTCTACAGACAGAGTGTTTCAAAACTGCTCAATCAAAAGTATGGTTTAACTCTGTTAGCTGAATGCTCAGATCAGAAAGAAGTTTCACAGAATGCTTCTGTGTAGTTTATATTTGAATATATTCCTTTTTCCACTACTACGCTCTTAGCGCTCCAAATGTCCAGTTGCATTTTCTACAGAAAGAGTGTTCAGATCTGCTCAATCAAAAGTATGGTTTAACTCTGTTAGCTGAATGCACAGATCAGAAAGAAGTTTCACCGAATGATTCTGTGTAGTTTATATTTGAAGACATTCCTTTTTCCACTATTACCCTCTTAGCGCTCCGAATCTCCACTTGCATTTTCTACAAAAAGAGTGTTTCATAACTGCTCAATCAAAAATATGTTTTATTTCTGTTAACTGAATTTACAGATCAGAAATAAGTTTCACAGAATGCATCTGTGTAGTTTTTATTTGAAGATATTCTTTTTTCCAAAGTAGGCCTCTTAGCGCTTAGCATGTCCAATTGCAGTTTCTACCGAAAGAGTGTTTCAGAACGGCTCAATCAAAAGTAAGGTTCAACTCTGTTAGTTGAATGCACAGAAAAGAAAGAATTTTCACAGAATGCTACTGTGTAGTTTATATTTGAATATATTCCTTTTTCCACTATTACCCTCTTAGCGCTCCGAATGTCCACTTGCATTTTCTACAGAAAGAGTGTTCAGAACTGCGCGATCAAAAGTATGGTTTAACTCTGTTAGCTTAATGAACATATCAGAAATAAGTTTCACACAATGCTTCTGTGAAGTTTTTATTTGAAGATATTATTTTTCCCAATATAGGCCTCTTAGCACTCAGAATGTCCAATTGCAGTTTCTACAGAAAGAGTGTTTCAGAAAGGCTCAATCAAAAGTAAGGTTCAACTCTGTTAGTTGAATGCACAGAACAGAAAGAAGTTTCATACAATGCTTCTGTGTAGTTTATATTTGAACATATTCTTTTTTCCACTATTACCCACTTAGCGCTACGAATGTCCAGTTGCATTTTCTACAGACAGAGTGTTTCAAAACTGCTCAATCAAAAGTATGGTTTAACTCTGTTAGCTGAATGCTCAGATCAGAAAGAAGTTTCACAGAATGCTTCTGTGTAGTTTATATTTGAATATATTGCTTTTTCCACTACTACTCTCTTAGCGCTCCAAATGTCCAGTTGCATTTTCTACAGAAAGAGTGTTCAGATCTGCTCAATCAAAAGTATGGTTTAACTCTGTTAGCTGAATGCACAGATCAGAAAGAAGTTTCACAGAATGATTCTGTGTAGTTTATATTTGGAGACATTCCTTTTTCCACTATTACCCTCTTAGCGCTCCGAATCTCCACTTGCATTTTCTACAGAAAGAGTGTTTCAGAACGGCTCAATCCAAACTAAGGTTCAACTCTTTTAGTTGAACAAATAGAACAGAAAGAAGTTTCACACAATTCTTCTCTGTAGTTTTTATTTGTAGACATTCTTTTTCCCAATATAGGCCTCTTAGCGCTCAGAATGTCCAATTGCAGTTTCTACAGAAAGAGTGTTTCAGAACGGCTCAATCAAATGTAAGGTTCAACTCTGTTAGTTGAATGCACAGAACAGAAAGTAGTTTCATACAATGCTTCTGTGTAGTTTATATTTGAACATATTCTTTTTTCCACTATTACCCACTTAGCGCTACGAATATCCAGTTGCATTTTCTACAGACAGAGTGTTTCAAAACTGCTCAATCAAAAGTATGGTTTAACTCTGTTAGCTGAATGCTCAGATCAGAAAAATTTTCACAGAATGCTTCTGTGTAGTTTATATTTGAATATATACCTTTTTCCACTACTACGCTCTTAGCGCTCCAAATGTCCAGTTGCATTTTCTACGGAAAGACTATTCAGATCTGCTCAATCAAAAGTGTGTTTTAACTCTGTTAGCTGAATGCACAGATCAGAAAGAAGTTTCACCGAATGATTCTGTGTAGTTTATATTTGAAGACATTCCTTTTCCACTATTACCCTCTTAGCGCTCCGAATCTCCACTTGCATTTTCTACAGAAAGAGTGTTTCAGAACGGCTCAATCAAAACTAAGGTTCAATTCTTTTAGTTGAACAAACAGAACAGAAAGAAGTTTCACACAATTCTTCTGTGTAGTTTTTATTTGTAGACATTCTTTTTCCCAATATAGGCATCTTAGCGCTCAGAATGTCCAATTGCAGTTTCTACAGAAAGAGTGTTTCAGAAAGGCTCAATCAAAAGTAAGGTTCAACTCTGTTAGTTGAATGCACAGAACAGAAAGAAGTTTCATACAATGCTTCTGTGTAGTTTATATTTGAACATATTCTTTTTTCCACTATTACCCACTTAGCGCTACGAATGTCCAGTTGCATTTTCTACAGACAGAGTGTTTCAAAACTGCTGAATAAAAAGTATGGTTTAACTCTGTTAGCTGAATGCTCAGATCAGAAGGAAGTTTCACAGAATGCTTCTGTGTAGTTTATATTTGAATATATTCCTTTTTCCACTACTACTCTCTTAGCGCTCCAAATGTCCAGTTGCATTTTCCACAGAAAGAGTGTTCAGATCTGCTCAATCAAAAGTATGGTTTAACTCTGTTAGCTGAATGCACAGACCAGAAAGAAGTTTCACAGAATGATTCTGTGTAGTTTATATTTGGAGACATTCCTTTTTCCACTATTACCCTCTTAGCGCTCCGAATCTCCACTTGCATTTTCTACAGAAAGAGTGTTTCAGAACGGCTCAATCCAAACTAAGGTTCAACTCTTTTAGTTGAACAAATAGAACAGAAAGAAGTTTCACACAATTCTTCTGTGTAGTTTTTATTTGTAGACATTCTTTTTCCCAATATAGGCCTCTTAGCGCTCAGAATGTCCAATTGCAGTTTCTACAGAAAGAGTGTTTCAGAACGGCTCAATCAAAAGTAAGGTTCAACTCTGTCAGTTGAATGCACAGAACAGAAAGTAGTTTCATACAATGCTTCTGTGTAGTTTATATTTGAACATATTCTTTTTTCCACTATTACCCACTTAGCGCTACGAATGTCCAGTTGCATTTTCTACAGACAGAGTGTTTCAAAACTGCTCAATCAAAAGTATGGTTTAACTCTGTTAGCTGAATGCTCAGATCAGAAAGAAGTTTCACAGAATGCTTCTGTGTAGTTTATATTTGAATATATTCCTTTTTCCACTACTACGCTCTTAGCGCTCCAAATGTCCAGTTGCATTTTCTACAGAAAGAGTGTTCAGATCTGCTCAATCAAAAGTATGGTTTAACTCTGTTAGCTGAATGCACAGATCAGAAAGAAGTTTCACCGAATGATTCTGTGTAGTTTATATTTGAAGACATTCCTTTTTCCACTATTACCCTCTTAGCGCTCCGAATCTCCACTTGCATTTTCTACAAAAAGAGTGTTTCATAACTGCTCAATCAAAAATATGTTTTATCTCTGTTAACTCAATTTACAGATCAGAAATAAGTTTCACAGAACGCATCTGTGTAGTTTTTATTTGAAGATATTCTATTTCCCAATGTAGGCCTCTTAGTGCTTAGCATGTCCAATTGCAGTTTCTACAGAAAGAGTGTTTCAGAACGGCTCAATCAAAAGTAAGGTTCAACTCTGTTAGTTGAATGCACAGAACAGAAAGTAGTTTCATACAATGCTTCTGTGTAGTTTATATTTGAACATATTCTTTTTTCCACTATTACCCACTTAGCGCTACGAATGTCCAGTTGCATTTTCTACAGACAGAGTGTTTCAAAACTGCTCAATCAAAAGTATGGTTTAACTCTGTTAGCTGAATGCTCAGATCAGAAAAAGTTTCACAGAATGCTTCTGTGTAGTTTATATTTGAATATATTCCTTTTTCCACTACTACGCTCTTAGCGCTCCAAATGTCCAGTTGCATTTTCTACGGAAAGACTATTCAGAACTGCTCAATCAAAAGTGTGGTTTAACTCTGTTAGCTGAATGCACAGATCAGAAAGAAGTTTCACCGAATGATTCTGTGTAGTTTATATTTGAAGACATTCCTTTTCCACTATTACCCTCTTAGCGCTCCGAATCTCCACTTGCATTTTCTACAGAAAGAGTGTTTCAGAACGGCTCAATCAAAACTAAGGTTCAACTCTTTTAGTTGAACAAACAGAACAGAAAGAAGTTTCACACAATTGTTCTGTGTAGTTTTTATTTGTAGACATTCTTTTTCCCAATATAGGCCTCTTAGCGCTCAGAATGTCCAATTGCAGTTTCTACAGAAAGAGTGTTTCAGAAAGGCTCAATCAAAAGTAAGGTTCAACTCTGTTAGTTGAATGCACAGAACAGAAAGAAGTTTCATACAATGCTTCTCTGTAGTTTATATTTGAACATATTATTTTTTCCACTATTACCCACTTAGCGCTACGAATGTCCAGTTGCATTTTCTACAGACAGAGTGTTTCAAAACTGCTCAATCAAAAGTATGGTTTAACTCTGTTAGCTGAATGCTCAGATCAGAAAGAAGTTTCACCGAATGATTCTGTGTAGTTTATATTTGAATATATTCTGTTTTCCACTACTACGCTCTTAGCGCTCCAAATGTCCAGTTGCATTTTCTACAGAAAGAGTGTTCAGATCTGCTCAATCAAAAGTATGGTTTAACTCTGTTAGCTGAATGCACAGATCAGAAAGAAGTTTCACCGAATGATTCTGTGCAGTTTATATTTGAAGACATTCCTTTTCCACTATTACCCTCTTAGCGCTCCGAATCTCCACTTGCATTTTCTACAGAAAGAGTGTTTCAGAACGGCTCAATCAAAACTAAGGTTCAACTCTTTTAGTTGAACAAACAGAACAGAAAGAAGTTTCACACAATTCTTCTGTGTAGTTTTTATTTGTAGACATTCTTTTTCCCAATATAGGCCTCTTAGCGCTCAGAATGTCCAATTGCAGTTTCTACAGAAAGAGTGTTTCAGAACGGCTCAATCAAAAGTAAGGTTCAACTCTGTTAGTTGAATGCACAGAACAGAAAGACGTTTCATACAATGCTTCTGTGTAGTTTATATTTGAACATATTCTTTTTTCCACTATTACCCACTTAGCGCTACGAATGTCCAGTTGCATTTTCTACAGACAGAGTGTTTCAAAACTGCTCAATCAAAAGTATGGTTTAACTCTGTTAGCTGAATGCTCAGATCAGAAAGAAGTTTCACAGAATGCTTCTGTGTAGTTTATATTTGAATATATTCCTTTTTCCACTACTACGCTCTTAGCGCTCCAAATGTCCAGTTGCATTTTCTACAGAAAGAGTGTTCAGATCTGCTCAATCAAAAGTATGGTTTAACTCTGTTAGCTGAATGCACAGATCAGAAAGAAGTTTCACCGAATGATTCTGTGTAGTTTATATTTGAAGACATTCCTTTTTCCACTATTACCCTCTTAGCGCTCCGAATCTCCACTTGCATTTTCTACAAAAAGAGTGTTTCATAACTGCTCAATCAAAAATATGTTTTATCTCTGTTAACTGAATTTACAGATCAGAAATAAGTTTCACAGAATGCATCTGTGTAGTTTTTATTTGAAGATATTCTTTTTTCCAATGTAGGCCTCTTAGCGCTTAGCATGTCCAATTGCAGTTTCTACAGAAAGAGTGTTTCAGAACGGCTCAATCAAAAGTAAGGTTCAACTCTGTTAGTTGAATGCACAGAACAGAAAGAATTTTCACAGAATGCTACTGTGTAGTTTATATTTGAATATATTCCTTTTTCCACTATTACCCTCTTAGCGCTCCGAATGTCCACTTGCATTTTCTACAGAAAGAGTGTTCAGAACTGCGCGATCAAAAGTATGGTTTAACTCTGTTAGCTTAATGAACATATCAGAAATAAGTTTCACACAATGCTTCTGTGAAGTTTTTATTTGAAGATATTATTTTTCCCAATATAGGCCTCTTAGCGCTCAGAATGTCCAATTGCAGTTTCTACAGAAAGAGTGTTTCAGAAAGGCTCAATCAAAAGTAAGGTTCAACTCTGTTAGTTGAATGCACAGAACAGAAAGAAGTTTCATACAATGCTTCTGTGTAGTTTATATTTGAACATATTCTTTTTTCCACTATTACCCACTTAGCGCTACGAATGTCCAGTTGCATTTTCTACAGACAGAGTGTTTCAAAACTGCTCAATCAAAAGTATGGTTTAACTCTGTTAGCTGAATGCTCAGATCAGAAAGAAGTTTCACAGAATGCTTCTGTGTAGTTTATATTTGAATATATTCCTTTTTCCACTACTACTCTCTTAGCGCTCCAAATGTCCAGTTGCATTTTCTACAGAAAGAGTGTTCAGATCTGCTCAATCAAAAGTATGGTTTAACTCTGTTAGCTGAATGCACAGATCAGAAAGAAGTTTCACAGAATGATTCTGTGTAGTTTATATTTGGAGACATTCCTTTTTCCACTATTACCCTCTTAGCGCTCCGAATCTCCACTTGCATTTTCTACAGAAAGAGTGTTTCAGAACGGCTCAATCCAAACTAAGGTTCAACTCTTTTAGTTGAACAAATAGAACAGAAAGATGTTTCACACAATTCTTCTGTGTAGTTTTTATTTGTAGACATTCTTTTTCCCAATATAGGCCTCTTAGCGCTCAGAATGTCCAATTGCAGTTTCTACAGAAAGAGTGTTTCAGAACGGCTCAATCAAATGTAAGGTTCAACTCTGTTAGTTGAATGCACAGAACAGAAAGTAGTTTCATACAATGCTTCTGTGTAGTTTATATTTGAACATATTCTTTTTTACACTATTACCCACTTAGCGCTACGAATGTCCAGTTGCATTTTCTACAGACAGAGAGTTTCAAAACTGCTCAATCAAAAGTATGGTTTAACTCTGTTAGCTGAATGCTCTGATCAGAAAAATTTTCACAGAATGCTTCTGTGTAGTTTATATTTGAATATATACCTTTTTCCACTACTACGCTCTTAGCGCTCCAAATGTCCAGTTGCATTTTCTACGGAAAGACTATTCAGATCTGCTCAATCAAAAGTGTGTTTTAACTCTGTTAGCTGAATGCACAGATCAGAAAGAAGTTTCACCGAATGATTCTGTGTAGTTTATATTTGAAGACATTCCTTTTCCACTATTACCCTCTTAGCGCTCCGAATCTCCACTTGCATTTTCTACAGAAAGAGTGTTTCAGAACGGCTCAATCAAAACTAAGGTTCAACTCTTTTAGTTGAACAAACAGAACAGAAAGAAGTTTCACACAATTCTTCTGTGTAGTTTTTATTTGTAGACATTCTTTTTCCCAATATAGGCCTCTTAGCGCTCAGAATGTCCAATTGCAGTTTCTACAGAAAGAGTGTTTCAGAAAGGCTCAATCAAAAGTAAGGTTCAACTCTGTTAGTTGAATGCACAGAACAGAAAGAAGTTTCATACAATGCTTCTGTGTAGTTTATATTTGAACATATTCTTTTTTCCACTATTACCCACTTAGCGCTACGAATGTCCAGTTGCATTTTCTACAGACAGAGTGTTTCAAAACTGCTCAATCAAAAGTATGGTTTAACTCTGTTAGCTGAATGCTCAGATCAGAAGGAAGTTTCACAGAATGCTTCTGTGTAGTTTATATTTGAATATATTCCTTTTTCCACTACTACTCTCTTAGCGCTCCAAATGTCCAGTTGCATTTTCTACAGAAAGAGTGTTCAGATCTGCTCAATCAAAAGTATGGTTTAACTCTGTTAGCTGAATGCACAGACCAGAAAGAAGTTTCACAGAATGATTCTGTGTAGTTTATATTTGGAGACATTCCTTTTTCCACTATTACCCTCTTAGCGCTCCGAATCTCCACTTGCATTTTCTACAGAAAGAGTGTTTCAGAACGGCTCAATCCAAACTAAGGTTCAACTCTTTTAGTTGAACAAATAGAACAGAAAGAAGTTTCACACAATTCTTCTGTGTAGTTTTTATTTGTAGACATTCTTTTTCCCAATATAGGCCTCTTAGCGCTCAGAATGTCCAATTGCAGTTTCTACAGAAAGAGTGTTTCAGAACGGCTCAATCAAAAGTAAGGTTCAACTCTGTTAGTTGAATGCACAGAACAGAAAGTAGTTTCATACAATGCTTCTGTGTAGTTTATATTTGAACATATTCTTTTTTCCACTATTACCCACTTAGCGCTACGAATGTCCAGTTGCATTTTCTACAGACAGAGTGTTTCAAAACTGCTCAATCAAAAGTATGGTTTAACTCTGTTAGCTGAATGCTCAGATCAGAAAAAGTTTCACAGAATGCTTATGTGTAGTTTATATTTGAATATATTCCTTTTTCCACTACTACGCTCTTAGCGCTCCAAATGTCCAGTTGCATTTTCTACGGAAAGACTATTCAGATCTGCTCAATCAAAAGTGTGGTTTAAATCTGTTTGCTGAATGCACAGATCAGAAAAAAGTTTCACCGAATGATTCTGTGTAGTTTATATTTGAAGACATTCCTTTTCCACTATTATCCTCTTAGCGCTCCGAATCTCCACTTGCATTTTCTACAGAAAGAGTGTTTCAGAACGGCTCAATCAAAACTAAGGTTCAACTCTTTTAGTTGAACAAACAGAACAGAAAGAAGTTTCACACAATTCTTCTGTGTAGTTTTTATTTGTAGACATTCTTTTTCCCAATATAGGCCTCTTAGCGCTCAGAATGTCCAATTGCAGTTTCTACAGAAAGAGTGTTTCAGAAAGGCTCAATCAAAAGTAAGGTTCAACTCTGTTAGTTGAATGCACAGAACAGAAAGAAGTTTCATACAATGCTTCTGTGTAGTTTATATTTGAACATATTATTTTTTCCACTATTACCCACTTAGCGCTACGAATGTCCAGTTGCATTTTCTACAGACAGAGTGTTTCAAAACTGCTCAATCAAAAGTATGGTTTAACTCTGTTAGCTGAATGCTCAGATCAGAAAGAAGTTTCACCGAATGATTCTGTGTAGTTTATATTTGAATATATTCTGTTTTCCACTACTACGCTCTTAGCGCTCCAAATGTCCAGTTGCATTTTCTACAGAAAGAGTGTTCAGATCTGCTCAATCAAAAGTATGGTTTAACTCTGTTAGCTGAATGCACAGATCAGAAAGAAGTTTCACCGAATGATTTTGTGCAGTTTATATTTGAAGACATTCCTTTTCCACTATTACCCTCTTAGCGCTCCGAATCTCCACTTGCATTTTCTACAGAAAGAGTGTTTCAGAACGGCTCAATCAAAACTAAGGTTCAACTCTTTTAGTTGAACAAACAGAACAGAAAGAAGTTTCACACAATTCTTCTGTGTAGTTTTTATTTGTAGACATTCTTTTTCCCAATATAGGCCTCTTAGCGCTCAGAATGTCCAATTGCAGTTTCTACAGAAAGAGTGTTTCAGAACGGCTCAATCAAAAGTAAGGTTCAACTCTGTTAGTTGAATGCACAGAACAGAAAGACGTTTCATACAATGCTTCTGTGTAGTTTATATTTGAACATATTATTTTTCCACTATTACCCACTTAGCGCTACGAATGTCCAGTTGCATTTTCTACAGACAGTGTTTCAAAACTGCTCAATCAAAAGTATGGTTTAACTCTGTTAGCTGAATGCTCAGATCAGAAAGAAGTTTCACAGAATGCTTCTGTGTAGTTTATATTTGAATATATTCCTTTTTCCTCTACTACGCTCTTAGCGCTCCAAATGTCCAGTTGCATTTTCTACAGAAAGAGTGTTCAGATCTGCTCAATCAAAAGTATGGTTTAACTCTGTTAGCTGAATGCACAGATCAGAAAGAAGTTTCACCGAATGATTCTGTGTAGTTTATATTTGAAGACATTCCTTTTTCCACTATTACCCTCTTAGCGCTCCGAATCTCCACTTGCATTTTCTACAAAAAGAGTGTTTCATAACTGCTCAATCAAAAATATGTTTTATCTCTGTTAACTGAATTTACAGATCAGAAATAAGTTTCACAGAATGCATCTGTGTAGTTTTTATTTGAAGATATTCTTTTTTCCAATGTAGGCCTCTTAGCGCTTAGCATGTCCAATTGCAGTTTCTACAGAAAGAGTGTTTCAGAACGGCTCAATCAAAAGTAAGGTTCAACTCTGTTAGTTGAATGCACAGAACAGAAAGAATTTTCACAGAATGCTACTGTGTAGTTTATATTTGAATATATTCCTTTTTCCACTATTACCCTCTTAGCGCTCCGAATGTCCACTTGCATTTTCTACAGAAAGAGTGTTCAGAACTGCGCGATCAAAAGTATGGTTTAACTCTGTTAGCTTAATGAACATATCAGAAATAAGTTTCACACAATGCTTCTGTGAAGTTTTTATTTGAAGATATTATTTTTCCCAATATAGGCCTCTTAGCGCTCAGAATGTCCAATTGCACTTTCTACAGAAAGAGTGTTTCAGAAAGGCTCAATCAAAAGTAAGGTTCAACTCTGTTAGTTGAATGCACAGAACAGAAAGAAGTTTCATACAATGCTTCTGTGTAGTTTATATTTGAACATATTCTTTTTTCCACTATTACCCACTTAGCGCTACGAATGTCCAGTTGCATTTTCTACAGACAGAGTGTTTCAAAACTGCTCAATCAAAAGTATGGTTTAACTCTGTTAGCTGAATGCTCAGATCAGAAAGAAGTTTCACAGAATGCTTCTGTGTAGTTTATATTTGAATATATTCCTTTTTCCACTACTACTCTCTTAGCGCTCCAAATGTCCAGTTGCATTTTCTACAGAAAGAGTGTTCAGATCTGCTCAATCAAAAGTATGGTTTAACTCTGTTAGCTGAATGCACAGATCAGAAAGAAGTTTCACAGAATGATTCTGTGTAGTTTATATTTGGAGACATTCCTTTTTCCACTATTACCCTCTTAGCGCTCCGAATCTCCACTTGCATTTTCTACAGAAAGAGTGTTTCAGAACGGCTCAATCCAAACTAAGGTTCAACTCTTTTAGTTGAACAAATAGAACAGAAAGAAGTTTCACACAATTCTTCTGTGTAGTTTTTATTTGTAGACATTCTTTTTCCCAATATAGGCCTCTTAGCGCTCAGAATGTCCAATTGCAGTTTCTACAGAAAGAGTGTTTCAGAACGGCTCAATCAAATGTAAGGTTCAACTCTGTTAGTTGAATGCACAGAACAGAAAGTAGTTTCATACAATGCTTCTGTGTAGTTTATATTTGAACATATTCTTTTTTCCACTATTACCCACTTAGCGCTACGAATGTCCAGTTGCATTTTCTACAGACAGAGAGTTTCAAAACTGCTCAATCAAAAGTATGGTTTAACTCTGTTAGCTGAATGCTCTGATCAGAAAAATTTTCACAGAATGCTTCTGTGTAGTTTATATTTGAATATATACCTTTTTCCACTACTACGCTCTTAGCGCTCCAAATGTCCAGTTGCATTTTCTACGGAAAGACTATTCAGATCTGCTCAATCAAAAGTGTGTTTTAACTCTGTTAGCTGAATGCACAGATCAGAAAGAAGTTTCACCGAATGATTCTGTGTAGTTTATATTTGAAGACATTCCTTTTCCACTATTACCCTCTTAGCGCTCCGAATCTCCACTTGCATTTTCTACAGAAAGAGTGTTTCAGAACGGCTCAATCAAAACTAAGGTTCAACTCTTTTAGTTGAACAAACAGAACAGAAAGAAGTTTCACACAATTCTTCTGTGTAGTTTTTATTTGTAGACATTCTTTTTCCCAATATAGGCCTCTTAGCGCTCAGAATGTCCAATTGCAGTTTCTACAGAAAGAGTGTTTCAGAAAGGCTCAATCAAAAGTAAGGTTCAACTCTGTTAGTTGAATGCACAGAACAGAAAGAAGTTTCATACAATGCTTCTGTGTAGTTTATATTTGAACATATTCTTTTTTCCACTATTACCCACTTAGCGCTACGAATGTCCAGTTGCATTTTCTACAGACAGAGTGTTTCAAAACTGCTCAATCAAAAGTATGGTTTAACTCTGTTAGCTGAATGCTCAGATCAGAAGGAAGTTTCACAGAATGCTTCTGTGTAGTTTATATTTGAATATATTCCTTTTTCCACTACTACTCTCTTAGCGCTCCAAATGTCCAGTTGCATTTTCTACAGAAAGAGTGTTCAGATCTGCTCAATCAAAAGTATGGTTTAACTCTGTTAGCTGAATGCACAGACCAGAAAGAAGTTTCACAGAATGATTCTGTGTAGTTTATATTTGGAGACATTCCTTTTTCCACTATTACCCTCTTAGCGCTCCGAATCTCCACTTGCATTTTCTACAGAAAGAGTGTTTCAGAACGGCTCAATCCAAACTAAGGTTCAACTCTTTTAGTTGAACAAATAGAACAGAAAGAAGTTTCACACAATTCTTCTGTGTAGTTTTTATTTGTAGACATTCTTTTTCCCAATATAGGCCTCTTAGCGCTCAGAATGTCCAATTGCAGTTTCTACAGAAAGAGTGTTTCAGAACGGCTCAATCAAAAGTAAGGTTCAACTCTGTTAGTTGAATGCACAGAACAGAAAGTAGTTTCATACAATGCTTCTGTGTAGTTTATATTTGAACATATTCTTTTTTCCACTATTACCCACTTAGCGCTACGAATGTCCAGTTGCATTTTCTACAGACAGAGTGTTTCAAAACTGCTCAATCAAAAGTATGGTTTAACTCTGTTAGCTGAATGCTCAGATCAGAAAAAGTTTCACAGAATGCTTATGTGTAGTTTATATTTGAATATATTCCTTTTTCCACTACTACGCTCTTAGCGCTCCAAATGTCCAGTTGCATTTTCTACGGAAAGACTATTCAGATCTGCTCAATCAAAAGTGTGGTTTAAATCTGTTAGCTGAATGCACAGATCAGAAAGAAGTTTCACCGAATGATTCTGTGTAGTTTATATTTGAAGACATTCCTTTTCCACTATTATCCTCTTAGCGCTCCGAATCTCCACTTGCATTTTCTACAGAAAGAGTGTTTCAGAACGGCTCAATCAAAACTAAGGTTCAACTCTTTTAGTTGAACAAACAGAACAGAAAGAAGTTTCACACAATTCTTCTGTGTAGTTTTTATTTGTAGACATTCTTTTTCCCAATATAGGCCTCTTAGCGCTCAGAATGTCCAATTGCAGTTTCTACAGAAAGAGTGTTTCAGAACGGCTCAATCAAAAGTAAGGTTCAACTCTGTTAGTTGAATGCACAGAACAGAAAGACGTTTCATACAATGCTTCTGTGTAGTTTATATTTGAACATATTCTTTTTTCCACTATTACCCACTTAGCGCTACGAATGTCCAGTTGCATTTTCTACAGACAGAGTGTTTCAAAACTGCTCAATCAAAAGTATGGTTTAACGCTGTTAGCTGAATGCTCAGATCAGAAAGAAGTTTCACAGAATGCTTCTGTGTAGTTTATATTTGAATATATTCCTTTTTCCACTACTACGCTCTTAGCGCTCCAAATGTCCAGTTGCATTTTCTACAGAAAGAGTGTTCAGATCTGCTCAATCAAAAGTATGGTTTAACTCTGTTAGCTGAATGCACAGATCAGAAAGAAGTTTCACCGAATGATTCTGTGTAGTTTATATTTGAAGACATTCCTTTTTCCACTATTACCCTCTTAGCGCTCCGAATCTCCACTTTCATTTTCTACAAAAAGAGTGTTTCATAACTGCTCAATCAAAAATATGTTTTATCTCTGTTAACTCAATTTACAGATCAGAAATAAGTTTCACAGAATGCATCTGTGTAGTTTTTATTTGAAGATATTCTATTTCCCAATGTAGGCCTCTTAGCGCTTAGCATGTCCAATTGCAGTTTCTACAGAAAGAGTGTTTCAGAACGGCTCAATCAAAAGTAAGGTTCAACTCTGTTAGTTGAATGCACAGAACAGAAAGTAGTTTCATACAATGCTTCTGTGTAGTTTATATTTGAACATATTCTTTTTTCCACTATTACCCACTTAGCGCTACGAATGTCCAGTTGCATTTTCTACAGACAGAGTGTTTCAAAACTGCTCAATCAAAAGTATGGTTTAACTCTGTTAGCTGAATGCTCAGATCAGAAAGAAGTTTCACCGAATGATTCTGTGTAGTTTATATTTGAATATATTCTGTTTTCCACTACTACGCTCTTAGCGCTCCAAATGTCCAGTTGCATTTTCTACAGAAAGAGTGTTCAGATCTGCTCAATCAAAAGTATGGTTTAACTCTGTTAGCTGAATGCACAGATCAGAAAGAAGTTTCACCGAATGATTTTGTGCAGTTTATATTTGAAGACATTCCTTTTCCACTATTACCCTCTTAGCGCTCCGAATCTCCACTTGCATTTTCTACAGAAAGAGTGTTTCAGAACGGCTCAATCAAAACTAAGGTTCAACTCTTTTAGTTGAACAAACAGAACAGAAAGTAGTTTCACACAATTCTTCTGTGTAGTTTTTATTTGTAGACATTCTTTTTCCCAATATAGGCCTCTTAGCGCTCAGAATGTCCAATTGCAGTTTCTACAGAAAGAGTGTTTCAGAACGGCTCAATCAAAAGTAAGGTTCAACTCTGTTAGTTGAATGCACAGAACAGAAAGACGTTTCATACAATGCTTCTGTGTAGTTTATATTTGAACATATTCTTTTTTCCACTATTACCCACTTAGCGCTACGAATGTCCAGTTGCATTTTCTACAGACAGAGTGTTTCAAAACTGCTCAATCAAAAGTATGGTTTAACTCTGTTAGCTGAATGCTCAGATCAGAAAGAAGTTTCACAGAATGCTTCTGTGTAGTTTATATTTGAATATATTCCTTTTTCCTCTACTACGCTCTTAGCGCTCCAAATGTCCAGTTGCATTTTCTACAGAAAGAGTGTTCAGATCTGCTCAATCAAAAGTATGGTTTAACTCTGTTAGCTGAATGCACAGATCAGAAAGAAGTTTCACCGAATGATTCTGTGTAGTTTATATTTGAAGACATTCCTTTTTCCACTATTACCCTCTTAGCGCTCCGAATCTCCACTTGCATTTTCTACAAAAAGAGTGTTTCATAACTGCTCAATCAAAAATATGTTTTATCTCTGTTAACTGAATTTACAGATCAGAAATAAGTTTCACAGAATGCATCTGTGTAGTTTTTATTTGAAGATATTCTTTTTTCCAATGTAGGCCTCTTAGCGCTTAGCATGTCCAATTGCAGTTTCTACAGAAAGAGTGTTTCAGAACGGCTCAATCAAAAGTAAGGTTCAACTCTGTTAGTTGAATGCACAGAACAGAAAGAATTTTCACAGAATGCTACTGTGTAGTTTATATTTGAATATATTCCTTTTTCCACTATTACCCTCTTAGCGCTCCGAATGTCCACTTGCATTTTCTACAGAAAGAGTGTTCAGAACTGCGCGATCAAAAGTATGGTTTAACTCTGTTAGCTTAATGAACATATCAGAAATAAGTTTCACACAATGCTTCTGTGAAGTTTTTATTTGAAGATATTATTTTTCCCAATATAGGCCTCTTAGCGCTCAGAATGTCCAATTGCACTTTCTACAGAAAGAGTGTTTCAGAAAGGCTCAATCAAAAGTAAGGTTCAACTCTGTTAGTTGAATGCACAGAACAGAAAGAAGTTTCATACAATGCTTCTGTGTAGTTTATATTTGAACATATTCTTTTTTCCACTATTACCCACTTAGCGCTACGAATGTCCAGTTGCATTTTCTACAGACAGAGTGTTTCAAAACTGCTCAATCAAAAGTATGGTTTAACTCTGTTAGCTGAATGCTCAGATCAGAAAGAAGTTTCACAGAATGCTTCTGTGTAGTTTATATTTGAATATATTCCTTTTTCCACTACTACTCTCTTAGCGCTCCAAATGTCCAGTTGCATTTTCTACAGAAAGAGTGTTCAGATCTGCTCAATCAAAAGTATGGTTTAACTCTGTTAGCTGAATGCACAGATCAGAAAGAAGTTTCACAGAATGATTCTGTGTAGTTTATATTTGGAGACATTCCTTTTTCCACTATTACCCTCTTAGCGCTCCGAATCTCCACTTGCATTTTCTACAGAAAGAGTGTTTCAGAACGGCTCAATCCAAACTAAGGTTCAACTCTTTTAGTTGAACAAATAGAACAGAAAGAAGTTTCACACAATTCTTCTGTGTAGTTTTTATTTGTAGACATTCTTTTTCCCAATATAGGCCTCTTAGCGCTCAGAATGTCCAATTGCAGTTTCTACAGAAAGAGTGTTTCAGAACGGCTCAATCAAATGTAAGGTTCAACTCTGTTAGTTGAATGCACAGAACAGAAAGTAGTTTCATACAATGCTTCTGTGTAGTTTATATTTGAACATATTCTTTTTTCCACTATTACCCACTTAGCGCTACGAATGTCCAGTTGCATTTTCTACAGACAGAGAGTTTCAAAACTGCTCAATCAAAAGTATGGTTTAACTCTGTTAGCTGAATGCTCTGATCAGAAAAATTTTCACAGAATGCTTCTGTGTAGTTTATATTTGAATATATACCTTTTTCCACTACTACGCTCTTAGCGCTCCAAATGTCCAGTTGCATTTTCTACGGAAAGACTATTCAGATCTGCTCAATCAAAAGTGTGTTTTAACTCTGTTAGCTGAATGCACAGATCAGAAAGAAGTTTCACCGAATGATTCTGTGTAGTTTATATTTGAAGACATTCCTTTTCCACTATTACCCTCTTAGCGCTCCGAATCTCCACTTGCATTTTCTACAGAAAGAGTGTTTCAGAACGGCTCAATCAAAACTAAGGTTCAACTCTTTTAGTTGAACAAACAGAACAGAAAGAAGTTTCACACAATTCTTCTGTGTAGTTTTTATTTGTAGACATTCTTTTTCCCAATATAGGCCTCTTAGCGCTCAGAATGTCCAATTGCAGTTTCTACAGAAAGAGTGTTTCAGAACGGCTCAATCAAATGTAAGGTTCAACTCTGTTAGTTGAATGCACAGAACAGAAAGTAGTTTCATACAATGCTTCTGTGTAGTTTATATTTGAACATATTCTTTTTTCCACTATTACCCACTTAGCGCTACGAATGTCCAGTTGCATTTTCTACAGACAGAGAGTTTCAAAACTGCTCAATCAAAAGTATGGTTTAACTCTGTTAGCTGAATGCTCTGATCAGAAAAATTTTCACAGAATGCTTCTGTGTAGTTTATATTTGAATATATACCTTTTTCCACTACTACGCTCTTAGCGCTCCAAATGTCCAGTTGCATTTTCTACGGAAAGACTATTCAGATCTGCTCAATCAAAAGTGTGTTTTAACTCTGTTAGCTGAATGCACAGATCAGAAAGAAGTTTCACCGAATGATTCTGTGTAGTTTATATTTGAAGACATTCCTTTTCCACTATTACCCTCTTAGCGCTCCGAATCTCCACTTGCATTTTCTACAGAAAGAGTGTTTCAGAACGGCTCAATCAAAACTAAGGTTCAACTCTTTTAGTTGAACAAACAGAACAGAAAGAAGTTTCACACAATTCTTCTGTGTAGTTTTTATTTGTAGACATTCTTTTTCCCAATATAGGCCTCTTAGCGCTCAGAATGTCCAATTGCAGTTTCTGCAGAAAGAGTGTTTCAGAAAGGCTCAATCAAAAGTAAGGTTCAACTCTGTTAGTTGAATGCACAGAACAGAAAGAAGTTTCATACAATGCTTCTGTGTAGTTTATATTTGAACATATTCTTTTTTCCACTATTACCCACTTAGCGCTACGAATGTCCAGTTGCATTTTCTACAGACAGAGTGTTTCAAAACTGCTCAATCAAAAGTATGGTTTAACTCTGTTAGCTGAATGCTCAGATCAGAAGGAAGTTTCACAGAATGCTTCTGTGTAGTTTATATTTGAATATATTCCTTTTTCCACTACTACTCTCTTAGCGCTCCAAATGTCCAGTTGCATTTTCTACAGAAAGAGTGTTCAGATCTGCTCAATCAAAAGTATGGTTTAACTCTGTTAGCTGAATGCACAGACCAGAAAGAAGTTTCACAGAATGATTCTGTGTAGTTTATATTTGGAGACATTCCTTTTTCCACTATTACCCTCTTAGCGCTCCGAATCTCCACTTGCATTTTCTACAGAAAGAGTGTTTCAGAACGGCTCAATCCAAACTAAGGTTCAACTCTTTTAGTTGAACAAATAGAACAGAAAGAAGTTTCACACAATTCTTCTGTGTAGTTTTTATTTGTAGACATTCTTTTTCCCAATATAGGCCTCTTAGCGCTCAGAATGTCCAATTGCAGTTTCTACAGAAAGAGTGTTTCAGAACGGCTCAATCAAAAGTAAGGTTCAACTCTGTTAGTTGAATGCACAGAACAGAAAGTAGTTTCATACAATGCTTCTGTGTAGTTTATATTTGAACATATTCTTTTTTCCACTATTACCCACTTAGCGCTACGAATGTCCAGTTGCATTTTCTACAGACAGAGTGTTTCAAAACTGCTCAATCAAAAGTATGGTTTAACTCTGTTAGCTGAATGCTCAGATCAGAAAAAGTTTCACAGAATGCTTATGTGTAGTTTATATTTGAATATATTCCTTTTTCCACTACTACGCTCTTAGCGCTCCAAATGTCCAGTTGCATTTTCTACGGAAAGACTATTCAGATCTGCTCAATCAAAAGTGTGGTTTAAATCTGTTTGCTGAATGCACAGATCAGAAAAAAGTTTCACCGAATGATTCTGTGTAGTTTATATTTGAAGACATTCCTTTTCCACTATTATCCTCTTAGCGCTCCGAATCTCCACTTGCATTTTCTACAGAAAGAGTGTTTCAGAACGGCTCAATCAAAACTAAGGTTCAACTCTTTTAGTTGAACAAACAGAACAGAAAGAAGTTTCACACAATTCTTCTGTGTAGTTTTTATTTGTAGACATTCTTTTTCCCAATATAGGCCTCTTAGCGCTCAGAATGTCCAATTGCAGTTTCTACAGAAAGAGTGTTTCAGAAAGGCTCAATCAAAAGTAAGGTTCAACTCTGTTAGTTGAATGCACAGAACAGAAAGAAGTTTCATACAATGCTTCTGTGTAGTTTATATTTGAACATATTATTTTTTCCACTATTACCCACTTAGCGCTACGAATGTCCAGTTGCATTTTCTACAGACAGAGTGTTTCAAAACTGCTCAATCAAAAGTATGGTTTAACTCTGTTAGCTGAATGCTCAGATCAGAAAGAAGTTTCACCGAATGATTCTGTGTAGTTTATATTTGAATATATTCTGTTTTCCACTACTACGCTCTTAGCGCTCCAAATGTCCAGTTGCATTTTCTACAGAAAGAGTGTTCAGATCTGCTCAATCAAAAGTATGGTTTAACTCTGTTAGCTGAATGCACAGATCAGAAAGAAGTTTCACCGAATGATTTTGTGCAGTTTATATTTGAAGACATTCCTTTTCCACTATTACCCTCTTAGCGCTCCGAATCTCCACTTGCATTTTCTACAGAAAGAGTGTTTCAGAACGGCTCAATCAAAACTAAGGTTCAACTCTTTTAGTTGAACAAACAGAACAGAAAGAAGTTTCACACAATTCTTCTGTGTAGTTTTTATTTGTAGACATTCTTTTTCCCAATATAGGCCTCTTAGCGCTCAGAATGTCCAATTGCAGTTTCTACAGAAAGAGTGTTTCAGAACGGCTCAATCAAAAGTAAGGTTCAACTCTGTTAGTTGAATGCACAGAACAGAAAGACGTTTCATACAATGCTTCTGTGTAGTTTATATTTGAACATATTCTTTTTTCCACTATTACCCACTTAGCGCTACGAATGTCCAGTTGCATTTTCTACAGACAGTGTTTCAAAACTGCTCAATCAAAAGTATGGTTTAACTCTGTTAGCTGAATGCTCAGATCAGAAAGAAGTTTCACAGAATGCTTCTGTGTAGTTTATATTTGAATATATTCCTTTTTCCTCTACTTCGCTCTTAGCGCTCCAAATGTCCAGTTGCATTTTCTACAGAAAGAGTGTTCAGATCTGCTCAATCAAAAGTATGGTTTAACTCTGTTAGCTGAATGCACAGATCAGAAAGAAGTTTCACCGAATGATTCTGTGTAGTTTATATTTGAAGACATTCCTTTTTCCACTATTACCCTCTTAGCGCTCCGAATCTCCACTTGCATTTTCTACAAAAAGAGTGTTTCATAACTGCTCAATCAAAAATATGTTTTATCTCTGTTAACTGAATTTACAGATCAGAAATAAGTTTCACAGAATGCATCTGTGTAGTTTTTATTTGAAGATATGGTTTTTTCCAATGTAGGCCTCTTAGCGCTTAGCATGTCCAATTGCAGTTTCTACAGAAAGAGTGTTTCAGAACGGCTCAATCAAAAGTAAGGTTCAACTCTGTTAGTTGAATGCACAGAACAGAAAGAATTTTCACAGAATGCTACTGTGTAGTTTATATTTGAATATATTCCTTTTTCCACTATTACCCTCTTAGCGCTCCGAATGTCCACTTGCATTTTCTACAGAAAGAGTGTTCAGAACTGCGCGATCAAAAGTATGGTTTAACTCTGTTAGCTTAATGAACATATCAGAAATAAGTTTCACACAATGCTTCTGTGAAGTTTTTATTTGAAGATATTATTTTTCCCAATATAGGCCTCTTAGCGCTCAGAATGTCCAATTGCACTTTCTACAGAAAGAGTGTTTCAGAAAGGCTCAATCAAAAGTAAGGTTCAACTCTGTTAGTTGAATGCACAGAACAGAAAGAAGTTTCATACAATGCTTCTGTGTAGTTTATATTTGAACATATTCTTTTTTCCACTATTACCCACTTAGCGCTACGAATGTCCAGTTGCATTTTCTACAGACAGAGTGTTTCAAAACTGCTCAATCAAAAGTATGGTTTAACTCTGTTAGCTGAATGCTCAGATCAGAAAGAAGTTTCACAGAATGCTTCTGTGTAGTTTATATTTGAATATATTCCTTTTTCCACTACTACTCTCTTAGCGCTCCAAATGTCCAGTTGCATTTTCTACAGAAAGAGTGTTCAGATCTGCTCAATCAAAAGTATGGTTTAACTCTGTTAGCTGAATGCACAGATCAGAAAGAAGTTTCACAGAATGATTCTGTGTAGTTTATATTTGGAGACATTCCTTTTTCCACTATTACCCTCTTAGCGCTCCGAATCTCCACTTGCATTTTCTACAGAAAGAGTGTTTCAGAACGGCTCAATCCAAACTAAGGTTCAACTCTTTTAGTTGAACAAATAGAACAGAAAGAAGTTTCACACAATTCTTCTGTGTAGTTTTTATTTGTAGACATTCTTTTTCCCAATATAGGCCTCTTAGCGCTCAGAATGTCCAATTGCAGTTTCTACAGAAAGAGTGTTTCAGAACGGCTCAATCAAATGTAAGGTTCAACTCTGTTAGTTGAATGCACAGAACAGAAAGTAGTTTCATAAAATGCTTCTGTGTAGTTTATATTTGAACATATTCTTTTTTCCACTATTACCCACTTAGCGCTACGAATGTCCAGTTGCATTTTCTACAGACAGAGAGTTTCAAAACTGCTCAATCAAAAGTATGGTTTAACTCTGTTAGCTGAATGCTCTGATCAGAAAAATTTTCACAGAATGCTTCTGTGTAGTTTATATTTGAATATATACCTTTTTCCACTACTACGCTCTTAGCGCTCCAAATGTCCAGTTGCATTTTCTACGGAAAGACTATTCAGATCTGCTCAATCAAAAGTGTGTTTTAACTCTGTTAGCTGAATGCACAGATCAGAAAGAAGTTTCACCGAATGATTCTGTGTAGTTTATATTTGAAGACATTCCTTTTCCACTATTACCCTCTTAGCGCTCCGAATCTCCACTTGCATTTTCTACAGAAAGAGTGTTTCAGAACGGCTCAATCAAAACTAAGGTTCAACTCTTTTAGTTGAACAAACAGAACAGAAAGAAGTTTCACACAATGCTTCTGTGTAGTTTTTATTTGTAGACATTCTTTTTCCCAATATAGGCCTCTTAGCGCTCAGAATGTCCAATTGCAGTTTCTACAGAAAGAGTGTTTCAGAAAGGCTCAATCAAAAGTAAGGTTCAACTCTGTTAGTTGAATGCACAGAACAGAAAGAAGTTTCATACAATGCTTCTGTGTAGTTTATATTTGAACATATTCTTTTTTCCACTATTACCCACTTAGCGCTACGAATGTCCAGTTGCATTTTCTACAGACAGAGTGTTTCAAAACTGCTCAATCAAAAGTATGGTTTAACTCTGTTAGCTGAATGCTCAGATCAGAAGGAAGTTTCACAGAATGCTTCTGTGTAGTTTATATTTGAATATATTCCTTTTTCCACTACTACTCTCTTAGCGCTCCAAATGTCCAGTTGCATTTTCTACAGAAAGAGTGTTCAGATCTGCTCAATCAAAAGTATGGTTTAACTCTGTTAGCTGAATGCACAGACCAGAAAGAAGTTTCACAGAATGATTCTGTGTAGTTTATATTTGGAGACATTCCTTTTTCCACTATTACCCTCTTAGCGCTCCGAATCTCCACTTGCATTTTCTACAGAAAGAGTGTTTCAGAACGGCTCAATCCAAACTAAGGTTCAACTCTTTTAGTTGAACAAATAGAACAGAAAGAAGTTTCACACAATTCTTCTGTGTAGTTTTTATTTGTAGACATTCTTTTTCCCAATATAGGCCTCTTAGCGCTCAGAATGTCCAATTGCAGTTTCTACAGAAAGAGTGTTTCAGAACGGCTCAATCAAAAGTAAGGTTCAACTCTGTTAGTTGAATGCACAGAACAGAAAGTAGTTTCATACAATGCTTCTGTGTAGTTTATATTTGAACATATTCTTTTTTCCACTATTACCCACTTAGCGCTACGAATGTCCAGTTGCATTTTCTACAGACAGAGTGTTTCAAAACTGCTCAATCAAAAGTATGGTTTAACTCTGTTAGCTGAATGCTCAGATCAGAAAAAGTTTCACAGAATGCTTATGTGTAGTTTATATTTGAATATATTCCTTTTTCCACTACTACGCTCTTAGCGCTCCAAATGTCCAGTTGCATTTTCTACGGAAAGACTATTCAGATCTGCTCAATCAAAAGTGTGGTTTAAATCTGTTAGCTGAATGCACAGATCAGAAAGAAGTTTCACCGAATGATTCTGTGTAGTTTATATTTGAAGACATTCCTTTTCCACTATTATCCTCTTAGCGCTCCGAATCTCCACTTGCATTTTCTACAGAAAGAGTGTTTCAGAACGGCTCAATCAAAACTAAGGTTCAACTCTTTTAGTTGAACAAACAGAACAGAAAGAAGTTTCACACAATTCTTCTGTGTAGTTTTTATTTGTAGACATTCTTTTTCCCAATATAGGCCTCTTAGCGCTCAGAATGTCCAATTGCAGTTTCTACAGAAAGAGTGTTTCAGAACGGCTCAATCAAAAGTAAGGTTCAACTCTGTTAGTTGAATGCACAGAACAGAAAGACGTTTCATACAATGCTTCTGTGTAGTTTATATTTGAACATATTCTTTTTTCCACTATTACCCACTTAGCGCTACGAATGTCCAGTTGCATTTTCTACAGACAGAGTGTTTCAAAACTGCTCAATCAAAAGTATGGTTTAACTCTGTTAGCTGAATGCTCAGATCAGAAAGAAGTTTCACAGAATGCTTCTGTGTAGTTTATATTTGAATATATTCCTTTTTCCACTACTACGCTCTTAGCGCTCCAAATGTCCAGTTGCATTTTCTACAGAAAGAGTGTTCAGATCTGCTCAATCAAAAGTATGGTTTAACTCTGTTAGCTGAATGCACAGATCAGAAAGAAGTTTCACCGAATGATTCTGTGTAGTTTATATTTGAAGACATTCCTTTTTCCACTATTACCCTCTTAGCGCTCCGAATCTCCACTTGCATTTTCTACAAAAAGAGTGTTTCATAACTGCTCAATCAAAAATATGTTTTATCTCTGTTAACTCAATTTACAGATCAGAAATAAGTTTCACAGAATGCATCTGTGTAGTTTTTATTTGAAGATATTCTATTTCCCAATGTAGGCCTCTTAGCGCTTAGCATGTCCAATTGCAGTTTCTACAGAAAGAGTGTTTCAGAACGGCTCAATCAAAAGTAAGGTTCAACTCTGTTAGTTGAATGCACAGAACAGAAAGTAGTTTCATACAATGCTTCTGTGTAGTTTATATTTGAACATATTCTTTTTTCCACTATTACCCACTTAGCGCTACGAATGTCCAGTTGCATTTTCTACAGACAGAGTGTTTCAAAACTGCTCAATCAAAAGTATGGTTTAACTCTGTTAGCTGAATGCTCAGATCAGAAAGAAGTTTCACCGAATGATTCTGTGTAGTTTATATTTGAATATATTCTGTTTTCCACTACTACGCTCTTAGCGCTCCAAATGTCCAGTTGCATTTTCTACAGAAAGAGTGTTCAGATCTGCTCAATCAAAAGTATGGTTTAACTCTGTTAGCTGAATGCACAGATCAGAAAGAAGTTTCACCGAATGATTTTGTGCAGTTTATATTTGAAGACATTCCTTTTCCACTATTACCCTCTTAGCGCTCCGAATCTCCACTTGCATTTTCTACAGAAAGAGTGTTTCAGAACGGCTCAATCAAAACTAAGGTTCAACTCTTTTAGTTGAACAAACAGAACAGAAAGAAGTTTCACACAATTCTTCTGTGTAGTTTTTATTTGTAGACATTCTTTTTCCCAATATAGGCCTCTTAGCGCTCAGAATGTCCAATTGCAGTTTCTACAGAAAGAGTGTTTCAGAACGGCTCAATCAAAAGTAAGGTTCAACTCTGTTAGTTGAATGCACAGAACAGAAAGACGTTTCATACAATGCTTCTGTGTAGTTTATATTTGAACATATTCTTTTTTCCACTATTACCCACTTAGCGCTACGAATGTCCAGTTGCATTTTCTACAGACAGAGTGTTTCAAAACTGCTCAATCAAAAGTATGGTTTAACTCTGTTAGCTGAATGCTCAGATCAGAAAGAAGTTTCACAGAATGCTTCTGTGTAGTTTATATTTGAATATATTCCTTTTTCCTCTACTACGCTCTTAGCGCTCCAAATGTCCAGTTGCATTTTCTACAGAAAGAGTGTTCAGATCTGCTCAATCAAAAGTATGGTTTAACTCTGTTAGCTGAATGCACAGATCAGAAAGAAGTTTCACCGAATGATTCTGTGTAGTTTATATTTGAAGACATTCCTTTTTCCACTATTACCCTCTTAGCGCTCCGAATCTCCACTTGCATTTTCTACAAAAAGAGTGTTTCATAACTGCTCAATCAAAAATATGTTTTATCTCTGTTAACTGAATTTACAGATCAGAAATAAGTTTCACAGAATGCATCTGTGTAGTTTTTATTTGAAGATATTCTTTTTTCCAATGTAGGCCTCTTAGCGCTTAGCATGTCCAATTGCAGTTTCTACAGAAAGAGTGTTTCAGAACGGCTCAATCAAAAGTAAGGTTCAACTCTGTTAGTTGAATGCACAGAACAGAAAGAATTTTCACAGAATGCTACTGTGTAGTTTATATTTGAATATATTCCTTTTTCCACTATTACCCTCTTAGCGCTCCGAATGTCCACTTGCATTTTCTACAGAAAGAGTGTTCAGAACTGCGCGATCAAAAGTATGGTTTAACTCTGTTAGCTTAATGAACATATCAGAAATAAGTTTCACACAATGCTTCTGTGAAGTTTTTATTTGAAGATATTATTTTTCCCAATATAGGCCTCTTAGCGCTCAGAATGTCCAATTGCAGTTTCTACAGAAAGAGTGTTTCAGAAAGGCTCAATCAAAGGTAAGGTTCAACTCTGTTAGTTGAATGCACAGAACAGAAAGAAGTTTCATACAATGCTTCTGTGTAGTTTATATTTGAACATATTCTTTTTTCCACTATTACCCACTTAGCGCTACGAATGTCCAGTTGCATTTTCTACAGACAGAGTGTTTCAAAACTGCTCAATCAAAAGTATGGTTTAACTCTGTTAGCTGAATGCTCAGATCAGAAAGAAGTTTCACAGAATGCTTCTGTGTAGTTTATATTTGAATATATTCCTTTTTCCACTACTACTCTCTTAGCGCTCCAAATGTCCAGTTGCATTTTCTACAGAAAGAGTGTTCAGATCTGCTCAATCAAAAGTATGGTTTAACTCTGTTAGCTGAATGCACAGATCAGAAAGAAGTTTCACAGAATGATTCTGTGTAGTTTATATTTGGAGACATTCCTTTTTCCACTATTACCCTCTTAGCGCTCCGAATCTCCACTTGCATTTTCTACAGAAAGAGTGTTTCAGAACGGCTCAATCCAAACTAAGGTTCAACTCTTTTAGTTGAACAAATAGAACAGAAAGAAGTTTCACACAATTCTTCTGTGTAGTTTTTATTTGTAGACATTCTTTTTCCCAATATAGGCCTCTTAGCGCTCAGAATGTCCAATTGCAGTTTCTACAGAAAGAGTGTTTCAGAACGGCTCAATCAAATGTAAGGTTCAACTCTGTTAGTTGAATGCACAGAACAGAAAGTAGTTTCATACAATGCTTCTGTGTAGTTTATATTTGAACATATTCTTTTTTCCACTATTACCCACTTAGCGCTACGAATGTCCAGTTGCATTTTCTACAGACAGAGAGTTTCAAAACTGCTCAATCAAAAGTATGGTTTAACTCTGTTAGCTGAATGCTCTGATCAGAAAAATTTTCACAGAATGCTTCTGTGTAGTTTATATTTGAATATATACCTTTTTCCACTACTACGCTCTTAGCGCTCCAAATGTCCAGTTGCATTTTCTACGGAAAGACTATTCAGATCTGCTCAATCAAAAGTGTGTTTTAACTCTGTTAGCTGAATGCACAGATCAGAAAGAAGTTTCACCGAATGATTCTGTGTAGTTTATATTTGAAGACATTCCTTTTCCACTATTACCCTCTTAGCGCTCCGAATCTCCACTTGCATTTTCTACAGAAAGAGTGTTTCAGAACGGCTCAATCAAAACTAAGGTTCAACTCTTTTAGTTGAACAAACAGAACAGAAAGAAATTTCACACAATTCTTCTGTGTAGTTTTTATTTGTAGACATTCTTTTTCCCAATATAGGCCTCTTAGCGCTCAGAATGTCCAATTGCAGTTTCTACAGAAAGAGTGTTTCAGAAAGGCTCAATCAAAAGTAAGGTTCAACTCTGTTAGTTGAATGCACAGAACAGAAAGAAGTTTCATACAATGCTTCTGTGTAGTTTATATTTGAACATATTCTTTTTTCCACTATTACCCACTTAGCGCTACGAATGTCCAGTTGCATTTTCTACAGACAGAGTGTTTCAAAACTGCTCAATCAAAAGTATGGTTTAACTCTGTTAGCTGAATGCTCAGATCAGAAGGAAGTTTCACAGAATGCTTCTGTGTAGTTTATATTTGAATATATTCCTTTTTCCACTACTACTCTCTTAGCGCTCCAAATGTCCAGTTGCATTTTCTACAGAAAGAGTGTTCAGATCTGCTCAATCAAAAGTATGGTTTAACTCTGTTAGCTGAATGCACAGACCAGAAAGAAGTTTCACAGAATGATTCTGTGTAGTTTATATTTGGAGACATTCCTTTTTCCACTATTACCCTCTTAGCGCTCCGAATCTCCACTTGCATTTTCTACAGAAAGAGTGTTTCAGAACGGCTCAATCCAAACTAAGGTTCAACTCTTTTAGTTGAACAAATAGAACAGAAAGAAGTTTCACACAATTCTTCTGTGTAGTTTTTATTTGTAGACATTCTTTTTCCCAATATAGGCCTCTTAGCGCTCAGAATGTCCAATTGCAGTTTCTACAGAAAGAGTGTTTCAGAACGGCTCAATCAAAAGTAAGGTTCAACTCTGTTAGTTGAATGCACAGAACAGAAAGTAGTTTCATACAATGCTTCTGTGTAGTTTATATTTGAACATATTCTTTTTTCCACTATTACCCACTTAGCGCTACGAATGTCCAGTTGCATTTTCTACAGACAGAGTGTTTCAAAACTGCTCAATCAAAAGTATGGTTTAACTCTGTTAGCTGAATGTTCAGATCAGAAAAAGTTTCACAGAATGCTTATGTGTAGTTTATATTTGAATATATTCCTTTTTCCACTACTACGCTCTTAGCGCTCCAAATGTCCAGTTGCATTTTCTACGGAAAGACTATTCAGATCTGCTCAATCAAAAGTGTGGTTTAAATCTGTTAGCTGAATGCACAGATCAGAAAGAAGTTTCACCGAATGATTCTGTGTAGTTTATATTTGAAGACATTCCTTTTCCACTATTATCCTCTTAGCGCTCCGAATCTCCACTTGCATTTTCTACAGAAAGAGTGTTTCAGAACGGCTCAATCAAAACTAAGGTTCAACTCTTTTAGTTGAACAAACAGAACAGAAAGAAGTTTCACACAATTCTTCTGTGTAGTTTTTATTTGTAGACATTCTTTTTCCCAATATAGGCCTCTTAGCGCTCAGAATGTCCAATTGCAGTTTCTACAGAAAGAGTGTTTCAGAACGGCTCAATCAAAAGTAAGGTTCAACTCTGTTAGTTGAATGCACAGAACAGAAAGAAGTTTCATACAATGCTTCTGTGTAGTTTATATTTGAACATATTCTTTTTTCCACTATTACCCACTTAGCGCTACGAATGTCCAGTTGCATTTTCTACAGACAGAGTGTTTCAAAACTGCTCAATCAAAAGTATGGTTTAACTCTGTTAGCTGAATGCTCAGATCAGAAAGAAGTTTCACAGAATGCTTCTGTGTAGTTTATATTTGAATATATTCCTTTTTCCACTACTACGCTCTTAGCGCTCCAAATGTCCAGTTGCATTTTCTACAGAAAGAGTGTTCAGATCTGCTCAATCAAAAGTATGGTTTAACTCTGTTAGCTGAATGCACAGATCAGAAAGAAGTTTCACCGAATGATTCTGTGTAGTTTATATTTGAAGACATTCCTTTTTCCACTATTACCCTCTTAGCGCTCCGAATCTCCACTTGCATTTTCTACAAAAAGAGTGTTTCATAACTGCTCAATCAAAAATATGTTTTATCTCTGTTAACTCAATTTACAGATCAGAAATAAGTTTCACAGAATGCATCTGTGTAGTTTTTATTTGAAGATATTCTATTTCCCAATGTAGGCCTCTTAGCGCTTAGCATGTCCAATTGCAGTTTCTACAGAAAGAGTGTTTCAGAACGGCTCAATCAAAAGTAAGGTTCAACTCTGTTAGTTGAATGCACAGAACAGAAAGTAGTTTCATACAATGCTTCTGTGTAGTTTATATTTGAACATATTCTTTTTTCCACTATTACCCACTTAGCGCTACGAATGTCCAGTTGCATTTTCTACAGACAGAGTGTTTCAAAACTGCTCAATCAAAAGTATGGTTTAACTCTGTTAGCTGAATGCTCAGATCAGAAAAAGTTTCACAGAATGCTTATGTGTAGTTTATATTTGAATATATTCCTTTTTCCACTACTACGCTCTTAGCGCTCCAAATGTCCAGTTGCATTTTCTACGGAAAGACTATTCAGAACTGCTCAATCAAAAGTGTGGTTTAACTCTGTTAGCTGAATGCACAGATCAGAAAGAAGTTTCACCGAATGATTCTGTGTAGTTTATATTTGAAGACATTCCTTTTCCACTATTACCCTCTTAGCGCTCCGAATCTCCACTTGCATTTTCTACAGAAAGAGTGTTTCAGAACGGCTCAATCAAAACTAAGGTTCAACTCTTTTAGTTGAACAAACAGAACAGAAAGAAGTTTCACACAATTCTTCTGTGTAGTTTTTATTTGTAGACATTCTTTTTCCCAATATAGGCCTCTTAGCGCTCAGAATGTCCAATTGCAGTTTCTACAGAAAGAGTGTTTCAGAAAGGCTCAATCAAAAGTAAGGTTCAACTCTGTTAGTTGAATGCACAGAACAGAAAGAAGTTTCATACAATGCTTCTGTGTAGTTTATATTTGAACTTATTCTTTTTTCCACTATTACCCACTTAGCGCTACGAATGTCCAGTTGCATTTTCTACAGACAGAGTGTTTCAAAACTGCTCAATCAAAAGTATGGTTTAACTCTGTTAGCTGAATGCTCAGATCAGAAAGAAGTTTCACCGAATGCTTCTGTGTAGTTTATATTTGAATATATTCTGTTTTCCACTACTACGCTCTTAGCGCTCCAAATGTCCAGTTGCATTTTCTACAGAAAGAGTGTTCAGATCTGCTCAATCAAAAGTATGGTTTAACTCTGTTAGCTGAATGCACAGATCAGAAAGAAGTTTCACCGAATGATTCTGTGCAGTTTATATTTGAAGACATTCCTTTTTCCACTATTACCCTCTTAGCGCTCCGAATCTCCACTTGCATTTTCTACAAAAAGAGTGTTTCATAACTGCTCAATCAAAAATATGTTTTATCTCTGTTAACTCAATTTACAGATCAGAAATAAGTTTCACAGAATGCATCTGTGTAGTTTTTATTTGAAGATATTCTATTTCCCAATGTAGGCCTCTTAGCGCTCAGAATGTCCAATTGCAGTTTCTACAGAAAGAGTGTTTCAGAAAGGCTCAATCAAAAGTAAGGTTCAACTCTGTTAGTTGAATGCACAGAACAGAAAGAAGTTTCATACAATGCTTCTGTGTAGTTTATATTTGAACATATTCTTTTTTCCACTATTACCCACTTAGCGCTACGAATGTCCAGTTGCATTTTCTACAGACAGAGTGTTTCAAAACTGCTCAATCAAAAGTATGGTTTAATTCTGTTAGCTGAATGCTCAGATCAGAAAGAAGTTTCACAGAATGCTTCTGTGTAGTTTATATTTGAATATATTACTTTTTCCACTACTACTCTCTTAGCGCTCCAAATGTCCAGTTGCATTTTCTACAGAAAGAGTGTTCAGATCTGCTCAATCAAAAGTATGGTTTAACTCTGTTAGCTGAATGCACAGATCAGAAAGAAGTTTCACAGAATGATTCTGTGTAGTTTATATTTGGAGACATTCCTTTTTCCACTATTACCCTCTTAGCGCTCCGAATCTCCACTTGCATTTTCTACAGAAAGAGTGTTTCAGAACGGCTCAATCAAAACTAAGGTTCAACTCTTTTAGTTGAACAAACAGAACAGAAAGAAGTTTCACACAATTCTTCTGTGTAGTTTTTATTTGTAGACATTCTTTTTCCCAATATAGGCCTCTTAGCGCTCAGAATGTCCAATTGCAGTTTCTACAGAAAGAGTGTTTCAGAACGGCTCAATCAAAAGTAAGGTTCAACTCTGTTAGTTGAATGCACAGAACAGAAAGAAGTTTCATACAATGCTTCTGTGTAGTTTATATTTGAACATATTCTTTTTTCCACTATTACCCACTTAGCGCTACGAATGTCCAGTTGCATTTTCTACAGACAGAGTGTTTCAAAACTGCTCAATCAAAAGTATGGTTTAACTCTGTTAGCTGAATGCTCAGATCAGAAAGAAGTTTCACAGAATGATTATGTGTAGTTTATATTTGAATATATTCCTTTTTCCACTACTACGCTCTTAGCGCTCCAAATGTCCAGTTGCATTTTCTACAGAAAGACTATTCAGATCTGCTCAATCAAAAGTGTGTTTTAACTCTGTTAGCTGAATGCACAGATCAGAAAGAAGTTTCACCGAATGATTCTGTGTAGTTTATATTTGAAGACATTCCTTTTCCACTATTACCCTCTTAGCGCTCCGAATCTCCACTTGCATTTTCTACAGAAAGAGTGTTTCAGAACGGCTCAATCAAAACTAAGGTTCAACTCTTTTAGTTGAACAAACAGAACAGAAAGATGTTTCACACAATTCTTCTGTGTAGTTTTTATTTGTAGACATTCTTTTTCCCAATATAGGCCTCTTAGCGCTCAGAATGTCCAATTGCAGTTTCTACAGAAAGAGTGTTTCAGAAAGGCTCAATCAAAAGTAAGGTTCAACTCTGTTAGTTGAATGCACAGAACAGAAAGAAGTTTCATACAATGCTTCTGTGTAGTTTATATTTGAACATATTCTTTTTTCCACTATTACCCACTTAGCGCTACGAATGTCCAGTTGCATTTTCTACAGACAGAGTGTTTCAAAACTGCTCAATCAAATGTATGGTTTAAATCTGTTAGCTGAATGCTCAGATCAGAAAGAAGTTTCACAGAATGCTTCTGTGTAGTTTATATTTGAATATATTCCTTTTTCCACTACTACGCTCTTAGCGCTCCAAATGTCCACTTGCATTTTCTACAGAAAGAGTGTTCAGATCTGCTCAATCAAATGTATGGTTTAACTCTGTTAGCTGAATGCACAGACCAGAAAGAAGTTTCACCGAATGATACTGTGTAGTTTATATTTGAAGATATTCCTTTTTCCACTATTTCCCTCTCAGCGCTCCGAATCTCCACTTGCATTTTCTACAAAAAGAGTGTTTCATAACTGCTCAATCAAAAATATGTTTTATCTCTGTTAACTGAATTTACAGATCAGAAATAAGTTTCACAGAATGCATCTGTGTAGTTTTTATTTGAAGATATTCTTTTTCCCAATGTAGGCCTCTTAGCGCTTAGCATGTCCAATTGCAGTTTCTACAGAAAGAGTGTTTGAGAACGGCTCAATCAAAAGTAAGGTTCAACTCTGTTAGTTGAATGCACAGAACAGAAAGAATTTTCACAGAATGCTTCTGTGTAGTTTGTATTTGAATATATTCCTTTTTCCACTATTACCCTCTTAGCGCTCCGAATGTCCACTTGCATTTTCTACAGAAAGAGTGTCCAGAACTGCGCAATCAAAAGTATGGTTTAACTCTGTTAGCTTAATGAACATATCAGAAATAAGTTTCACACAATGCTTCTGTGTAGTTTTTATTTAAAGATATTATTTTTCCCAATAGAGGCCTCTTAGTGCTCAGAATGTCCAATTGCAGTTTCTACAGAAAGAGTGTTTCAGAAATGCTCAATCAAAAGTAAGGTTCAACTCTGTTAGTTGAATGCACAGAACAGAAAGAAGTTTCATACAATGCTTCTGTGTAGTTTATATTTGAACATATTCTTTTTTCCACTATTACCCACTTAGCGCTACGAATGTCTAGTTGCATTTTCTACAGACAGAGTGTTTCAAAACTGCTCAATCAAAAGTATGGTTTAACTCTGTTAGCTGAATGCTCAGATCAGAAAAAAGTTTCACAGAATGCTTCTGTGTAGTTTATATTTGAATATATTGCTTTTTCCACTACTACTCTCTTAGCGCTCCAAATGTCCAGTTGCATTTTCTACAGAAAGAGTGTTCAGATCTGCTCAATCAAAAGTATGGTTTAACTCTGTTAGCTGAATACACAGATCAGAAAGAAGTTTCACAGAATGATTCTGTGTAGTTTATATTTGAAGACATTCCTTTTTCCACTATTACCCTCTTAGCGCTCCGAATCTCCACTTGCATTTTCTACAGAAAGAGTGTTTCAGAACGGCTCAATCAAAACTAAGGTTCAACTCTTGTAGTTGAACAAACAGAACAGAAAGAAGTTTCACACAATTCTTCTGTGTAGTTTTTATTTGTAGACATTCTTTTTTCCAATATAGGCCTCTTAGCGCTCAGAATGTCCAATTGCAGTTTCTACAGAAAGAGTGTTTCAGAACGGCTCAATCAAAAGTAAGGTTCAACTCTGTTATTTGAATGCACAGAACAGAAAGAAGTTTCATACAATGCTTCTGTGTAGTTTCTATTTGAACATATTCTTTTTTCCACTATTACCCACTTAGCGCTACGAATGTCCAGTTGCATTTTCTACAGACAGAGTGTTTCAAAGCTGCTCAATCAAAAGTATGGTTTAACTCTGTTAGCTGAATGCTCAGATCAGAAAGAAGTTTCACAGAATGCTTCTGTGTAGTTTATATTTGAATATATTCCTTTTTCCACTACTACGCTCTTAGCGCTCCAAATGTCCAGTTGCATTTTCTACAGAAAGAGTGTTCAGATCTGCTCAATCAAAAGTATGGTTTAACTCTGTTAGCTGAATGCACAGATCAGAAAGAAGTTTCACCGAATGATTCTGTGCAGTTTATATTTGAAGACATTCCTTTTTCCACTATTACCCTCTTAGCGCTCCGAATCTCCACTTGCATTTTCTACAAAAAGAGTGTTTCATAACTGCTCAATCAAAAATATGTTTTATCTCTGTTAACTGAATTTACAGATCAGAAATAAGTTTCACAGAATGCATCTGTGTAGTTTTTATTTGAAGATATTCTTTTTCCCAATGTAGGCCTCTTAGCGCTTAGCATGTCCAATTGCAGTTTCTACAGAAAGAATGTTTCAGAACGGCTCAATCAAAAGTAAGGTTCAACTCTGTTAGTTGAATGCACAGAACAGAAAGAATTTTCACAGAATGCTACTGTGTAGTTTATATTTGAATATATTCCTTTTTCCACTATTACCCTCTTAGCGCTCCGAATGTCCACTTGCATTTTCTACAGAAAGAGTGTTCAGAACTGCGCGATCAAAAGTATGGTTTAACTCTGTTAGCTTAATGAACATATCAGAAATAAGTTTCACACAATGCTTCTGTGAAGTTTTTATTTGAAGATATTATTTTTCCCAATATAGGCCTCTTAGCGCTCAGAATGTCCAATTGCAGTTTCTACAGAAAGAGTGTTTCAGAAAGGCTCAATCAAAAGTAAGGTTCAACTCTGTTAGTTGAATGCACAGAACAGAAAGAAGTTTCATACAATGCTTCTGTGTAGTTTATATTTGAACATATTCTTTTTTCCACTATTACCCACTTAGCGCTACGAATGTCCAGTTGCATTTTCTACAGACAGAGTGTTTCAAAACTGCTCAATCAAAAGTATGGTTTAATTCTGTTAGCTGAATGCTCAGATCAGAAAGAAGTTTCACAGAATGCTTCTGTGTAGTTTATATTTGAATATATTCCTTTTTCCACTACTACTCTCTTAGCGCTCCAAATGTTCACTTGCATTTTCTACAGAAAGAGTGTTCAGATCTGCTCAATCAAAAGTATGGTTTAACTCTGTTAGCTGAATGCACAGATCAGAAAGAAGTTTCACAGAATGATTCTGTGTAGTTTATATTTGGAGACATTCCTTTTTCCACTATTACCCTCTTAGCGCTCCGAATCTCCACTTGCATTTTCTACAGAAAGAGTGTTTCAGAACGGCTCAATCAAAACTAAGGTTCAACTCTTTTAGTTGAACAAACAGAACAGAAAGAAGTTTCACACAATTCTTCTGTGTAGTTTTTATTTGTAGACATTCTTTTTCCCAATATAGGCCTCTTAGCGCTCAGAATGTCCAATTGCAGTTTCTACAGAAAGAGTGTTTCAGAACGGCTCAATCAAAAGTAAGGTTCAACTCTGTTAGTTGAATGCACAGAACAGAAAGAAGTTTCATACAATGCTTCTGTGTAGTTTATATTTGAACATATTCTTTTTTCCACTATTACCCACTTAGCGCTACGAATGTCCAGTTGCATTTTCTACAGACAGAGTGTTTCAAAACTGCTCAATCAAAAGTATGGTTTAACTCTGTTAGCTGAATGCTCAGATCAGAAAGAAGTTTCACAGAATGATTATGTGTAGTTTATATTTGAATATATTCCTTTTTCCACTACTACGCTCTTAGCGCTCCAAATGTCCAGTTGCATTTTCTACAGAAAGACTATTCAGATCTGCTCAATCAAAAGTGTGGTTTAACTCTGTTAGCTGAATGCACAGATCAGAAAGAAGTTTCACCGAATGATTCTGTGTAGTTTATATTTGAAGACATTCCTTTTCCACTATTACCCTCTTAGCGCTCCGAATCTCCACTTGCATTTTCTACAGAAAGAGTGTTTCAGAACGGCTCAATCAAAACTAAGGTTCAACTCTTTTAGTTGAACAAACAGAACAGAAAGATGTTTCACACAATTCTTCTGTGTAGTTTTTATTTGTAGACATTCTTTTTCCCAATATAGGCCTCTTAGCGCTCAGAATGTCCAATTGCAGTTTCTACAGAAAGAGTGTTTCAGAAAGGCTCAATCAAAAGTAAGGTTCAACTCTGTTAGTTGAATGCACAGAACAGAAAGAAGTTTCATACAATGCTTCTGTGTAGTTTATATTTGAACATATTCTTTTTTCCACTATTACCCACATAGCGCTACGAATGTCCAGTTGCATTTTCTACAGACAGAGTGTTTCAAAACTGCTCAATCAAAAGTATGGTTTAAATCTGTTAGCTGAATGCTCAGATCAGAAAGAAGTTTCACAGAATGCTTCTGTGTAGTTTATATTTGAATATATTCCTTTTTCCACTACTACGCTCTTAGCGCTCCAAATGTCCACTTGCATTTTCTACAGAAAGAGTGTTCAGATCTGCTCAATCAAATGTATGGTTTAACTCTGTTAGCTGAATGCACAGACCAGAAAGAAGTTTCACCAAATGATACTGTGTAGTTTATATTTGAAGATATTCCTTTTTCCACTATTACCCTCTCAGCGCTCCGAATCTCCACTTGCATTTTCTACAAAAAGAGTGTTTCATAACTGCTCAATCAAAAATATGTTTTATCTCTGTTAACTGAATTTACAGATCAGAAATAAGTTTCACAGAATGCATCTGTGTAGTTTTTATTTGAAGATATTCTTTTTCCCAATGTAGGCCTCTTAGCGCTTAGCATGTCCAATTGCAGTTTCTACAGAAAGAGTGTTTCAGAACGGCTCAATCAAAAGTAAGGTTCAACTCTGTTAGTTGAATGCACAGAACAGAAAGAATTTTCACAGCATGCTTCTGTGTAGTTTGTATTTGAATATATTCCTTTTTCCACTATTACCCTCTTAGCGCTCCGAATGTCCACTTGCATTTTCTACAGAAAGAGTGTCCAGAACTGCGCAATCAAAAGTATGGTTTAACTCTGTTAGCTTAATGAACATATCAGAAATAAGTTTCACACAATGCTTCTGTGTAGTTTTTATTTAAAGATATTATTTTTCCCAATAGAGTCCTCTTAGCGCTCAGAATGTCCAATTGCAGTTTCTACAGAAAGAGTGTTTCAGAAAGGCTCAATCAAAAGTAAGGTTCAACTCTGTTAGTTGAATGCACAGAACAGAAAGAAGTTTCATACAATGCTTCTGTGTAGTTTATATTTGAACATATTCTTTTTTCCACTATTACCCACTTAGCGCTACGAATGTCCAGTTGCATTTTCTACAGACAGAGTGTTTCAAAACTGCTCAATCAAAAGTATGGTTTAATTCTGTTAGCTGAATGCTCAGATCAGAAAGAAGTTTCACAGAATGCTTCTGTGTAGTTTATATTTGAATATATTACTTTTTCCACTACTACTCTCTTAGCGCTCCAAATGTCCAGTTGCATTTTCTACAGAAAGAGTGTTCAGATCTGCTCAATCAAAAGTATGGTTTAACTCTGTTAGCTGAATGCACAGATCAGAAAGAAGTTTCACAGAATGATTCTGTGTAGTTTATATTTGGAGACATTCCTTTTTCCACTATTACCCTCTTAGCGCTCCGAATCTCCACTTGCATTTTCTACAGAAAGAGTGTTTCAGAACGGCTCAATCAAAACTAAGGTTCAACTCTTTTAGTTGAACAAACAGAACAGAAAGAAGTTTCACACAATTCTTCTGTGTAGTTTTTATTTGTAGACATTTTTTTTCCCAATATAGGCCTCTTAGCGCTCAGAATGTCCAATTGCAGTTTCTACAGAAACAGTGTTTCAGAAAGGCTCAATCAAAAGTAAGGTTCAACTCTGTTAGTTGAATGCACAGAACAGAAAGAAGTTTCATACAATGCTTCTGTGTAGTTTATATTTGAACATATTCTTTTTTCCACTATTACCCACTTAGCGCTACGAATGTCCAGTTGCATTTTCTACAGACAGAGTGTTTCAAAACTGCTCAATCAAAAGTATGGTTTAACTCTGTTAGCTGAATGCTCAGATCAGTAAGAAGTTTCACAGAATGCTTCTGTGTAGTTTATATTGGAATATATTCCTTTTTCCACTACTACGCTCTTAGCGCTCCAAATGTCCAGTTGCATTTTCTACAGAAAGAGTGTTCAGATCTGCTCAATCAAAAGTATGGTTTAACTCTGTTAGCTGAATGCACAGATCAGAAAGAAGTTTCACCGAATGATTCTGTGTAGTTTATATTTGAAGACATTCCTTTTTCCACTATTACCCTCTTAGCGCTCCGAATCTCCACTTGCATTTTCTACAAAAAGAGTGTTTCATAACTGCTCAATCAAAAATATGTTTTACCTCTGTTAACTGAATTTACAGATCAGAAATAAGTTTCACAGAATGCATCTGTGTAGTTTTTATTTGAAGATATTCTTTTTCCCAATGTAGGCCTCTTAGCGCTTAGCATGTCCAATTGCAGTTTCCACAGAAAGAGTGTTTCAGAACGGCTCAATCAAAAGTAAGGTTCAACTCTGTTAGTTGAATGCACAGAACAGAAAGAATTTTTACAGAATGCTACTGTGTAGTTTATATTTGAATATATTCCTTTTTCCACTATTACCTTCTTAGCGCTCCGAATGTCCACTTGCATTTTCTACAGAAAGAGTGTTCAGAACTGCGCAATCAAAAGTATGGTTTAACTCTGTTAGCTTAATGAACATATCAGAAATAAGTTTCACACAATGCTTCTGTGAAGTTTTTATTTGAAGATATTTTTTTCCCAATATAGGCCTCTTAGCGCTCAGAATGTCCAATTGCAGTTTCTACAGAAAGAGTGTTTCAGAAAGGCTCAATCAAAAGTAAGGTTTTACTCTGTTAGCTGAATGCTCAGATCAGAAAGATGTTTCACAGAATGCTTCTGTGTAGTTTATATTTGAATATATTCCTTTTTCCACTACTACTCTCTTAGCGCTCCAAATGTCCAGTTGCATTTTCTACAGAAAGAGTGTTCAGATCTGCTCAATCAAAAGTATGGTTTAACTCTGTTAGCTGAATGCACAGATCAGAAAGAAGTTTCACAGAATGATTCTGTGTAGTTTATATTTGGAGACATTCCTTTTTCCACTATTACCCTCTTAGCGCTCCGAATCTCCACTTGCATTTTCTACAGAAAGAGTGTTTCAGAACGGCTCAATCAAAACTAAGGTTCAACTCTTTTAGTTGAACAAACAGAACAGAAAGAAGTTTCACACAATTCTTCTGTGTAGTTTTTATTTCTACACATTCTTTTTCCCAATATAGGCCTCTTAGTGCTCAGAATGTCCAATTGCAGTTTCTACAGAAAGAGTGTTTCAGAACGGCTCAATCAAAAGTAAGGTTCAACTCTGTTAGTTGACTGCACAGAACAGAAAGAAGTTTCATACAATGCTTCTGTGTAGTTTATATTTGAACATATTCTTTTTTCCACTATTACCCACTTAGCGCTACGAATGTCCAGTTGCATTTTCTACAGACAGAGTGTTTCAAAACTGCTCAATCAAAAGTATGGTTTAACTCTGTTAGCTGAATGCTCAGATCAGAAAGAAGTTTCACAGAATGCTTCTGTGTAGTTTATATTTGAATATATTCCTTTTTCCACTACTACGCTCTTAGCGCTCCAAATGTCAACTTGCATTTTCTACAGAAAGAGTGTTCAGATCTGCTCAATCAAATGAATGGTTTAACTCTGTTAGCTGAATGCACAGATCAGAAAGAAGTTTCACCGAATGATACTTTGTAGTTTATATTTGAAGATATTCCTTTTTCCACTATTACCCTCTCAGCGCTCCGAATCTCCACTTGCATTTTCTACAAAAAGAGTGTTTCATAACTGCTCAATCAAAAATATGTTTTATCTCTGTTAACTGAATTTACAGATCAGAAATAAGTTTCACAGAATGCATCTGTGTAGTTTTTATTTGAAGATATTCTTTTTCCCAATGCAGACCTCTTAGCGCTTAGCATGTCCAATTGCAGTTTCTACAGAAAGAGTGTTTCAGAACGGCTCAATCAAAAGTAAGGTTCAACTCTGTTAGTTGAATGCACAGAACAGAAAGAATTTTCACAGAATGCTTCTGTGTAGTTTGTATTTGAATATATTCCTTTTTCCACTATTACCCTCTTAGCGCTCCGAATGTCCACTTGCATTTTCTACAGAAAGAGTGTCCAGAACTGCGCAATCAAAAGTATGGTTTAACTCTGTTAGCTTAATGAACATATCAGAAATAAGTTTCACACAATGCTTCTGTGTAGTTTTTATTTAAAGATATTATTTTTCCCAATAGAGGCCTCTTAGCGCTCAGAATGTCCAATTGCAGTTTCTACAGAAACAGTGTTTCAGAAAGTCTCAATCAAAAGTAAGGTTCAACTCTGTTAGTTGAATGCACAGAACAGAAAGAAGTTTCATACAATGCTTCTGTGTAGTTTATATTTGAACATATTCTTTTTTCCACTATTACCCACTTAGCGCTACGAATGTCCAGTTGCATTTTCTACAGACAGAGTGTTTCAAAACTGCTCAATCAAAAGTATGGTTTAACTCTGTTAGCTGAATGCTCAGATCAGAAAAAAGTTTCACAGAATGCTTCTGTGTAGTTTATATTTGAATATATTGCTTTTTCCACTACTACTCTCTTAGCGCTCCAAATGTCCAGTTGCATTTTCTACAGAAAGAGTGTTCAGATCTGCTCAATCAAAAGTATGGTTTAACTCTGTTAGCTGAATGCACAGATCAGAAAGAAGTTTCACAGAATGATTCTGTGTAGTTTATATTTGAAGACATTCCTTTTTCCACTATTACCCTCTTAGCGCTCCGAATCTCCACTTGCATTTTCTACAGAAAGAGTGTTTCAGAACGGCTCAATCAAAACTAAGGTTCAACTCTTTTAGTTGAACAAACAGAACAGAAAGAAGTTTCACACAATTCTTCTCTGTAGTTTTTATTTGTAGACATTCTTTTTCCCAATATAGGCCTCTTAGCGCTCAGAATGTCCAATTGCAGTTTCTACAGAAAGAGTGTTTCAGAACGGCTCAATCAAAAGTAAGGTTCAACTCTGTTAGTTGAATGCACAGAACAGAAAGAAGTTTCATACAATGCTTCTGTGTAGTTTCTATTTGAACATATTCTTTTTTCCACTATTACCCACTTAGCGCTACGAATGTCCAGTTGCATTTTCTACAGACAGAGTGTTTCAAAACTGCTCAATCAAAAGTATGGTTTAACTCTGTTAGCTGAATGCTCAGATCAGTAAGAAGTTTCACAGAATGCTTCTGTGTAGTTTATATTGGAATATATTCCTTTTTCCACTACTACGCTCTTAGCGCTCCAAATGTCCAGTTGCATTTTCTACAGAAAGAGTGTTCAGATCTGCTCAATCAAAAGTATGGTTTAACTCTGTTAGCTGAATGCACAGATCAGAAAGAAGTTTCACCGAATGATTCTGTGTAGTTTATATTTGAAGACATTCCTTTTTCCACTATTACCCTCTTAGCGCTCCGAATCTCCACTTGCATTTTCTACAAAAAGAGTGTTTCATAACTGCTCAATCAAAAATATGTTTTACCTCTGTTAACTGAATTTACAGATCAGAAATAAGTTTCACAGAATGCATCTGTGTAGTTTTTATTTGAAGATATTCTTTTTCCCAATGTAGGCCTCTTAGCGATTAGCATGTCCAATTGCAGTTTCCACAGAAAGAGTGTTTCAGAACGGCTCAATCAAAAGTAAGGTTCAACTCTGTTAGTTGAATGCACAGAACAGAAAGAAGTTTCATACAATGCTTCTGTGTAGTTTATATTTGAACATATTCTTTTTTCCACTATTACCCACTTAGCGCTACGAATGTCCAGTTGCATTTTCTACAGACAGAGTGTTTCAAAACTGCTCAATCAAAAGTATGGTTTAACTCTGTTAGCTGAATGCTCAGATCAGAAAGAAGTTTCACAGAATGCTTCGGTGTAGTTTATATTTGAATATATTCCTTTTTCCACTACTACGCTCTTAGCGCTCCAAATGTCCAGTTGCATTTTCTACAGAAAGAGTGTTCAGATCTGCTCAATCAAAAGTATGGTTTAACTCTGTTAGCTGAATGCACAGATCAGAAAGAAGTTTCACCGAATGATTCTGTGTAGTTTATATTTGAAGACATTCCTTTTTCCACTATTACCCTCTTAGCGCTCCGAATCTCCACTTGCATTTTCTACAAAAAGAGTGTTTCATAACTGCTCAATCAACAATATGTTTTATCTCTGTTAACTGAATTTACAGATCAGAAATAAGTTTCACAGAATGCATCTGTGTAGTTTTTATTTGAAGATATTCTTTTTCCCAATGTAGGCCTCTTAGCGCTTAGCATGTCCAATTGCAGTTTCTACAGAAAGAGTGTTTCAGAACGGCTCAATCAAAAGTAAGGTTCAACTCTGTTAGTTGAATGCACAGAACAGAAAGAATTTTCACAGAATGCTACTGTGTAGTTTATATTTGAATATATTCCTTTTTCCACTATTACCCTCTTAGCGCTCCGAATGTCCACTTGCATTTTCTACAGAAAGAGTGTTCAGAACTGCGCAATCAAAAGTATGGTTTAACTCTGTTTGCTTAATGAACTTATCAAAAATAAGTTTCACACAATGCTTCTGTGTAGTTTTTATTTGAAGATATTATTTTTCCCAATAGAGGCCTCTTAGCGCTCAGAATGTCCAATTGCAGTTTCTACAGAAAGAGTGTTTCAGAAAGGCTCAATCAAAAGTAAGGTTCAACTCTGTTAGTTGAATGCACAGAACAGAAAGAAGTTTCATACAATGCTTCTGTGTAGTTTATATTTGAACATATTCTTTTTTCCACTATTACCCACTTAGCGCTACGAATGTCCAGTTGCATTTTCTACAGACAGAGTGTTTCAAAACTGCTCAATCAAAAGTATGGTTTAACTCTGTTAGCTGAATGCTCAGATCAGAAAGAAGTTTCACAGAATGCTTCTGTGTAGTTTATATTTGAATATATTCCTTTTTCCACTACTACTCTCTTAGCGCTCCAAATGTCCAGTTGCATTTTCTACAGAAAGAGTGTTCAGATCTGCTCAATCAAAAGTATGGTTTAATTCTGTTAGCTGAATGCACAGATCAGAAAGAAGTTTCACAGAATGATTCTGTGTAGTTTATATTTGGAGACATTCCTTTTTCCACTATTACCCTCTTAGCGCTCCGAATCTCCACTTGCATTTTCTACAGAAAGAGTGTTTCAGAACGGCTCAATCAAAACTAAGGTTCAACTCTTTTAGTTGAACAAACAGAACAGAAAGAAGTTTCACACAATTCTTCTGTGTAGTTTTTATTTGTAGACATTCTTTTTCCCAATATAGGCCTCTTAGCGCTCAGAATGTCCAATTGCAGTTTCTACAGAAAGAGTGTTTCAGAACGGCTCAATCAAAAGTAAGGTTCAACTCTGTTATTTGAATGCACAGAACAGAAAGAAGTTTCATACAATGCTTCTGTGTAGTTTCTATTTGAACATATTCTTTTTTCCACTATTACCCACTTAGCGCTACGAATGTCCAGTTGCATTTTCTACAGACAGAGTGTTTCAAAACTGCTCAATCAAAAGTATGGTTTAACTCTGTTAGCTGAATGCTCAGATCAGAAAGAAGTTTCACAGAATGCTTCGGTGTAGTTTATATTTGAATATATTCCTTTTTCCACTACTACGCTCTTAGCGCTCCAAATGTCCAGTTGCATTTTCTACAGAAAGAGTGTTCAGATCTGCTCAATCAAAAGTATGGTTTAACTCTGTTAGCTGAATGCACAGATCAGAAAGAAGTTTCACCGAATGATTCTGTGTAGTTTATATTTGAAGACATTCCTTTTTCCACTATTACCCTCTTACCGCTCCGAATCTCCACTTGCATTTTCTACAAAAGAGTGTTTCATAACTGCTCAATCAAAAATATGTTTTATCTCAGTTAACTGAATTTACAGATCAGAAATAAGTTTCACAGAATGCATCTGTGTAGTTTTTATTTGAAGATATTCTTTTTCCCAATGTAGGCCTCTTAGCGCTTAGCATGTCCAATTGCAGTTTCTACAGAAAGAGTGTTTCAGAACGGCTCAATCAAAAGTAAGGTTCAACTCTGTTAGTTGAATGCACAGAAGAGAAAGAATTTTCACAGAATGCTACTGTGTAGTTTATATTTGAATATATTCCTTTTTCCACTATTACCCTCTTAGCGCTCCTAATGTCCACTTGCATTTTCTACAGAAAGAGTGTTCAGAACTGCGCAATCAAAAGTATGGTTTAACTCTGTTAGCTTAATGAACATATCAGAAATAAGTTTCACACAATGCTTCTGTGTAGTTTTTATTTGAAGATATTATTTTTCCCAATAGAGGCCTCTTAGCACTCAGAATGTCCAATTGCAGTTTCTACAGAAAGAGTGTTTCAGAAAGGCTCAATCAAAAGTAAGGTTCAACTCTGTTAGTTGAATGCACAGAACAGAAAGTAGTTTCATACAATGCTTCTGTGTAGTTTATATTTGAACATATTCTTTTTTCCACTATTACCCACTTAGCGCTACGAATGTGCAGTTGCATTTTCTACAGACAGAGTGTTTCAAAACTGCTCAATCAAAAGTATGGTTTAACTCTGTTAGCTGAATGCTCAGATCAGAAAGAAGTTTCACAGAATGCTTCTGTGTAGTTTATATTTGAATATATTCCTTTTTCCACTACTACTCTCTTAGCGCTCCAAATGTCCAGTTGCATTTTCTACAGAAAGAGTGTTCAGATCTGCTCAATCAAAAGTATGGTTTAATTCTGTTAGCTGAATGCACAGATCAGAAAGAAGTTTCACAGAATGATTCTGTGTAGTTTATATTTGGAGACATTCCTTTTTCCACTATTACCCTCTTAGCGCTCCGAATCTCCACTTGCATTTTCTACAGAAAGAGTGTTTCAGAACGGCTCAATCAAAACTAAGGTTCAACTCTTTTAGTTGAACAAACAGAACAGAAAGAAGTTTCACACAATTCTTCTGTGTAGTTTTTATTTGTAGACATTCTTTTTCCCAATATAGGCCTCTTAGCGCTCAGAATGTCCAATTGCAGTTTCTACAGAAAGAGTGTTTCAGAACGGCTCAATCAAAAGTAAGGTTCAACTCTGTTAGTTGAATGCACAGAACAGAAAGAAGTTTCATACAATGCTTCTGTGTAGTTTCTATTTGAACATATTCTTTTTTCCACTATTACCCACTTAGCGCTACGAATGTCCAGTTGCATTTTCTACAGACAGAGTGTTTCAAAACTGCTCAATCAAAAGTATGGTTTAACTCTGTTAGCTGAATGCTCAGATCAGAAAGAAGTTTCACAGAATGCTTCGGTGTAGTTTATATTTGAATATATTCCTTTTTCCACTACTACGCTCTTAGCGCTCCAAATGTCCAGTTGCATTTTCTACAGAAAGAGTGTTCAGATCTGCTCAATCAAAAGTATGGTTTAACTCTGTTAGCTGAATGCACAGATCAGAAAGAAGTTTCACCGAATGATTCTGTGTAGTTTATATTTGAAGACATTCCTTTTTCCACTATTACCCTCTTAGCGCTCCGAATCTCCACTTGCATTTTCTACAAAAGAGTGTTTCATAACTGCTCAATCAAAAATATGTTTTATCTCAGTTAACTGAATTTACAGATCAGAAATAAGTTTCACAGAATGCATCTGTGTAGTTTTTATTTGAAGATATTCTTTTTCCCAATGTAGGCCTCTTAGCGCTTAGCATGTCCAATTGCAGTTTCTACAGAAAGAGTGTTTCAGAACGGCTCAATCAAAAGTAAGGTTCAACTCTGTTAGTTGAATGCACAGAAGAGAAAGAATTTTCACAGAATGCTACTGTGTAGTTTATATTTGAATATATTCCTTTTTCCACTATTACCCTCTTAGCGCTCCTAATGTCCACTTGCATTTTCTACAGAAAGAGTGTTCAGAACTGCGCAATCAAAAGTATGGTTTAACTCTGTTAGCTTAATGAACATATCAGAAATAAGTTTCACACAATGCTTCTGTGTAGTTTTTATTTGAAGATATTATTTTTCCCAATAGAGGCCTCTTAGCGCTCAGAATGTCCAATTGCAGTTTCTACAGAAAGAGTGTTTCAGAAAGGCTCAATCAAAAGTAAGGTTCAACTCTGTTAGTTGAATGCACAGAACAGAAAGTAGTTTCATACAATGCTTCTGTGTAGTTTATATTTGAACATATTCTTTTTTCCACTATTACCCACTTAGCGCTACGAATGTCCAGTTGCATTTTCTACAGACAGAGTGTTTCAAAACTGCTCAATCAAAAGTATGGTTTAACTCTGTTAGCTGAATGCTCAGATCAGAAAGAAGTTTCACAGAATGCTTCTGTGTAGTTTATATTTGAATATATTCCTTTTTCCACTACTACTCTCTTAGCGCTCCAAATGTCCAGTTGCATTTTCTACAGAAAGAGTGTTCAGATCTGCTCAATCAAAAGTATGGTTTAATTCTGTTAGCTGAATGCACAGATCAGAAAGAAGTTTCACAGAATGATTCTGTGTAGTTTATATTTGGAGACATTCCTTTTTCCACTATTACCCTCTTAGCGCTCCGAATCTCCACTTGCATTTTCTACAGAAAGAGTGTTTCAGAACGGCTCAATCAAAACTAAGGTTCAACTCTTTTAGTTGAACAAACAGAACAGAAAGAAGTTTCACACAATTCTTCTGTGTAGTTTTTATTTGTAGACATTCTTTTTCCCAATATAGGCCTCTTAGCGCTCAGAATGTCCAATTGCAGTTTCTACAGAAAGAGTGTTTCAGAACGGCTCAATCAAAAGTAAGGTTCAACTCTGTTAGTTGAATGCACAGAACAGAAAGAAGTTTCATACAATGCTTCTGTGTAGTTTCTATTTGAACATATTCTTTTTTCCACTATTACCCACTTAGCGCTACGAATGTCCAGTTGCATTTTCTACAGACAGAGTGTTTCAAAACTGCTCAATCAAAAGTATGGTTTAACTCTGTTAGCTGAATGCTCAGATCAGAAAGAAGTTTCACAGAATGCTTCGGTGTAGTTTATATTTGAATATATTCCTTTTTCCACTACTACGCTCTTAGCGCTCCAAATGTCCAGTTCCATTTTCTACAGAAAGAGTGTTCAGATCTGCTCAATCAAAAGTATGGTTTAACTCTGTTAGCTGAATGCACAGATCAGAAAGAAGTTTCACCGAATGATTCTGTGTAGTTTATATTTGAAGACATTCCTTTTTCCACTATTACCCTCTTAGCGCTCCGAATCTCCACTTGCATTTTCTACAAAAAGAGTGTTTCATAACTGCTCAATCAACAATATGTTTTATCTCTGTTAACTGAATTTACAGATCAGAAATAAGTTTCACAGAATGCATCTGTGTAGTTTTTATTTGAAGATATTCTTTTTCCCAATGTAGGCCTCTTAGCGCTTAGCATGTCCAATTGCAGTTTCTACAGAAAGAGTGTTTCAGAACGGCTCAATCAAAAGTAAGGTTCAACTCTGTTAGTTGAATGCACAGAACAGAAAGAATTTTCACAGAATGCTACTGTGTAGTTTATATTTGAATATATTCCTTTTTCCACTATTACCCTCTTAGCGCTCCGAATGTCCACTTGCATTTTCTACAGAAAGAGTGTTCAGAACTGCGCAATCAAAAGTATGGTTTAACTCTGTTTGCTTAATGAACTTATCAAAAATAAGTTTCACACAATGCTTCTGTGTAGTTTTTATTTGAAGATATTATTTTTCCCAATAGAGGCCTCTTAGCGCTCAGAATGTCCAATTGCAGTTTCTACAGAAAGAGTGTTTCAGAAAGGCTCAATCAAAAGTAAGGTTCAACTCTGTTAGTTGAATGCACAGAACAGAAAGAAGTTTCATACAATGCTTCTGTGTAGTTTATATTTGAACATATTCTTTTTTCCACTATTACCCACTTAGCGCTACGAATGTCCAGTTGCATTTTCTACAGACAGAGTGTTTCAAAACTGCTCAATCAAAAGTATGGTTTAACTCTGTTAGCTGAATGCTCAGATCAGAAAGAAGTTTCACAGAATGCTTCTGTGTAGTTTATATTTGAATATATTCCTTTTTCCACTACTACTCTCTTAGCGCTCCAAATGTCCAGTTGCATTTTCTACAGAAAGAGTGTTCAGATCTGCTCAATCAAAAGTATGGTTTAATTCTGTTAGCTGAATGCACAGATCAGAAAGAAGTTTCACAGAATGATTCTGTGTAGTTTATATTTGGAGACATTCCTTTTTCCACTATTACCCTCTTAGCGCTCCGAATCTCCACTTGCATTTTCTACAGAAAGAGTGTTTCAGAACGGCTCAATCAAAACTAAGGTTCAACTCTTTTAGTTGAACAAACAGAACAGAAAGAAGTTTCACACAATTCTTCTGTGTAGTTTTTATTTGTAGACATTCTTTTTCCCAATATAGGCCTCTTAGCGCTCAGAATGTCCAATTGCAGTTTCTAGAGAAAGAGTGTTTCAGAACGGCTCAATCAAAAGTAAGGTTCAACTCTGTTAGTTGACTGCACAGAACAGAAAGAAGTTTCATACAATGCTTCTGTGTAGTTTATATTTGAACATATTCTTTTTTCCACTATTACCCACTTAGCGCTACGAATGTCCAGTTGCATTTTCTACAGACAGAGTGTTTCAAAACTGCTCAATCAAAAGTATGGTTTAACTCTGTTAGCTGAATGCTCAGATCAGAAAGAAGTTTCACAGAATGCTTCTGTGTAGTTTATATTTGAATATATTCCTTTTTCCACTACTACTCTCTTAGCGCTCCAAATGTCCAGTTGCATTTTCTACAGAAAGAGTGTTCAGATCTGCTCAATCAAAAGTATGGTTTAATTCTGTTAGCTGAATGCACAGATCAGAAAGAAGTTTCACAGAATGATTCTGTGTAGTTTATATTTGGAGACATTCCTTTTTCCACTATTACCCTCTTAGCGCTCCGAATCTCCACTTGCATTTTCTACAGAAAGAGTGTTTCAGAACGGCTCAATCAAAACTAAGGTTCAACTCTTTTAGTTGAACAAACAGAACAGAAAGAAGTTTCACACAATTCTTCTGTGTAGTTTTTATTTGTAGACATTCTTTTTCCCAATATAGGCCTCTTAGCGCTCAGAATGTCCAATTGCAGTTTCTACAGAAAGAGTGTTTCAGAACGGCTCAATCAAAAGTAAGGTTCAACTCTGTTAGTTGAATGCACAGAACAGAAAGAAGTTTCATACAATGCTTCTGTGTAGTTTCTATTTGAACATATTCTTTTTTCCACTATTACCCACTTAGCGCTACGAATGTCCAGTTGCATTTTCTACAGACAGAGTGTTTCAAAACTGCTCAATCAAAAGTATGGTTTAACTCTGTTAGCTGAATGCTCAGATCAGAAAGAAGTTTCACAGAATGCTTCGGTGTAGTTTATATTTGAATATATTCCTTTTTCCACTACTACGCTCTTAGCGCTCCAAATGTCCAGTTGCATTTTCTACAGAAAGAGTGTTCAGATCTGCTCAATCAAAAGTATGGTTTAACTCTGTTAGCTGAATGCACAGATCAGAAAGAAGTTTCACCGAATGATTCTGTGTAGTTTATATTTGAAGACATTCCTTTTTCCACTATTACCCTCTTAGCGCTCCGAATCTCCACTTGCATTTTCTACAAAAGAGTGTTTCATAACTGCTCAATCAAAAATATGTTTTATCTCAGTTAACTGAATTTACAGATCAGAAATAAGTTTCACAGAATGCATCTGTGTAGTTTTTATTTGAAGATATTCTTTTTCCCAATGTAGGCCTCTTAGCGCTTAGCATGTCCAATTGCAGTTTCTACAGAAAGAGTGTTTCAGAACGGCTCAATCAAAAGTAAGGTTCAACTCTGTTAGTTGAATGCACAGAACAGAAAGAATTTTCACAGAATGCTACTGTGTAGTTTATATTTGAATATATTCCTTTTTCCACTATTACCCTCTTAGCGCTCCTAATGTCCACTTCCATTTTCTACAGAAAGAGTGTTCAGAACTGCGCAATCAAAAGTATGGTTTAACTCTGTTAGCTTAATGAACATATCAGAAATAAGTTTCACACAATGCTTCTGTGTAGTTTTTATTTGAAGATATTATTTTTCCCAATAGAGGCCTCTTAGCACTCAGAATGTCCAATTGCAGTTTCTACAGAAAGAGTGTTTCAGAAAGGCTCAATCAAAAGTAAGGTTCAACTCTGTTAGTTGAATGCACAGAACAGAAAGTAGTTTCATACAATGCTTCTGTGTAGTTTATATTTGAACATATTCTTTTTTCCACTATTACCCACTTAGCGCTACGAATGTCCAGTTGCATTTTCTACAGACAGAGTGTTTCAAAACTGCTCAATCAAAAGTATGGTTTAACTCTGTTAGCTGAATGCTCAGATCAGAAAGAAGTTTCACAGAATGCTTCTGTGTAGTTTATATTTGAATATATTCCTTTTTCCACTACTACTCTCTTAGCGCTCCAAATGTCCAGTTGCATTTTCTACAGAAAGAGTGTTCAGATCTGCTCAATCAAAAGTATGGTTTAATTCTGTTAGCTGAATGCACAGATCAGAAAGAAGTTTCACAGAATGATTCTGTGTAGTTTATATTTGGAGACATTCCTTTTTCCACTATTACCCTCTTAGCGCTCCGAATCTCCACTTGCATTTTCTACAGAAAGAGTGTTTCAGAACGGCTCAATCAAAACTAAGGTTCAACTCTTTTAGTTGAACAAACAGAACAGAAAGAAGTTTCACACAATTCTTCTGTGTAGTTTTTATTTGTAGACATTCTTTTTCCCAATATAGGCCTCTTAGCGCTCAGAATGTCCAATTGCAGTTTCTACAGAAAGAGTGTTTCAGAACGGCTCAATCAAAAGTAAGGTTCAACTCTGTTAGTTGAATGCACAGAACAGAAAGAAGTTTCATACAATGCTTCTGTGTAGTTTCTATTTGAACATATTCTTTTTTCCACTATTACCCACTTAGCGCTACGAATGTCCAGTTGCATTTTCTACAGACAGAGTGTTTCAAAACTGCTCAATCAAAAGTATGGTTTAACTCTGTTAGCTGAATGCTCAGATCAGAAAGAAGTTTCACAGAATGCTTCGGTGTAGTTTATATTTGAATATATTCCTTTTTCCACTACTACGCTCTTAGCGCTCCAAATGTCCAGTTGCATTTTCTACAGAAAGAGTGTTCAGATCTGCTCAATCAAAAGTATGGTTTAACTCTGTTAGCTGAATGCACAGATCAGAAAGAAGTTTCACCGAATGATTCTGTGTAGTTTATATTTGAAGACATTCCTTTTTCCACTATTACCCTCTTAGCGCTCCGAATCTCCACTTGCATTTTCTACAAAAGAGTGTTTCATAACTGCTCAATCAAAAATATGTTTTATCTCAGTTAACTGAATTTACAGATCAGAAATAAGTTTCACAGAATGCATCTGTGTAGTTTTTATTTGAAGATATTCTTTTTCCCAATGTAGGCCTCTTAGCGCTTAGCATGTCCAATTGCAGTTTCTACAGAAAGAGTGTTTCAGAACGGCTCAATCAAAAGTAAGGTTCAACTCTGTTAGTTGAATGCACAGAAGAGAAAGAATTTTCACAGAATGCTACTGTGTAGTTTATATTTGAATATATTCCTTTTTCCACTATTACCCTCTTAGCGCTCCTAATGTCCACTTGCATTTTCTACAGAAAGAGTGTTCAGAACTGCGCAATCAAAAGTATGGTTTAACTCTGTTAGCTTAATGAACATATCAGAAATAAGTTTCACACAATGCTTCTGTGTAGTTTTTATTTGAAGATATTATTTTTCCCAATAGAGGCCTCTTAGCGCTCAGAATGTCCAATTGCAGTTTCTACAGAAAGAGTGTTTCAGAAAGGCTCAATCAAAAGTAAGGTTCAACTCTGTTAGTTGAATGCACAGAACAGAAAGTAGTTTCATACAATGCTTCTGTGTAGTTTATATTTGAACATATTCTTTTTTCCACTATTACCCACTTAGCGCTACGAATGTCCAGTTGCATTTTCTACAGACAGAGTGTTTCAAAACTGCTCAATCAAAAGTATGGTTTAACTCTGTTAGCTGAATGCTCAGATCAGAAAGAAGTTTCACAGAATGCTTCTGTGTAGTTTATATTTGAATATATTCCTTTTTCCACTACTACTCTCTTAGCGCTCCAAATGTCCAGTTGCATTTTCTACAGAAAGAGTGTTCAGATCTGCTCAATCAAAAGTATGGTTTAATTCTGTTAGCTGAATGCACAGATCAGAAAGAAGTTTCACAGAATGATTCTGTGTAGTTTATATTTGGAGACATTCCTTTTTCCACTATTACCCTCTTAGCGCTCCGAATCTCCACTTGCATTTTCTACAGAAAGAGTGTTTCAGAACGGCTCAATCAAAACTAAGGTTCAACTCTTTTAGTTGAACAAACAGAACAGAAAGAAGTTTCACACAATTCTTCTGTGTAGTTTTTATTTGTAGACATTCTTTTTCCCAATATAGGCCTCTTAGCGCTCAGAATGTCCAATTGCAGTTTCTACAGAAAGAGTGTTTCAGAACGGCTCAATCAAAAGTAAGGTTCAACTCTGTTAGTTGAATGCACAGAACAGAAAGAAGTTTCATACAATGCTTCTGTGTAGTTTCTATTTGAACATATTCTTTTTTCCACTATTACCCACTTAGCGCTACGAATGTCCAGTTGCATTTTCTACAGACAGAGTGTTTCAAAACTGCTCAATCAAAAGTATGGTTTAACTCTGTTAGCTGAATGCTCAGATCAGAAAGAAGTTTCACAGAATGCTTCGGTGTAGTTTATATTTGAATATATTCCTTTTTCCACTACTACGCTCTTAGCGCTCCAAATGTCCAGTTGCATTTTCTACAGAAAGAGTGTTCAGATCTGCTCAATCAAAAGTATGGTTTAACTCTGTTAGCTGAATGCACAGATCAGAAAGAAGTTTCACCGAATGATTCTGTGTAGTTTATATTTGAAGACATTCCTTTTTCCACTATTACCCTCTTAGCGCTCCGAATCTCCACTTGCATTTTCTACAAAAAGAGTGTTTCATAACTGCTCAATCAACAATATGTTTTATCTCTGTTAACTGAATTTACAGATCAGAAATAAGTTTCACAGAATGCATCTGTGTAGTTTTTATTTGAAGATATTCTTTTTCCCAATGTAGGCCTCTTAGCGCTTAGCATGTCCAATTGCAGTTTCTACAGAAAGAGTGTTTCAGAACGGCTCAATCAAAAGTAAGGTTCAACTCTGTTAGTTGAATGCACAGAACAGAAAGAATTTTCACAGAATGCTACTGTGTAGTTTATATTTGAATATATTCCTTTTTCCACTATTACCCTCTTAGCGCTCCGAATGTCCACTTGCATTTTCTACAGAAAGAGTGTTCAGAACTGCGCAATCAAAAGTATGGTTTAACTCTGTTTGCTTAATGAACTTATCAAAAATAAGTTTCACACAATGCTTCTGTGTAGTTTTTATTTGAAGATATTATTTTTCCCAATAGAGGCCTCTTAGCGCTCAGAATGTCCAATTGCAGTTTCTACAGAAAGAGTGTTTCAGAAAGGCTCAATCAAAAGTAAGGTTCAACTCTGTTAGTTGAATGCACAGAACAGAAAGAAGTTTCATACAATGCTTCTGTGTAGTTTATATTTGAACATATTCTTTTTTCCACTATTACCCACTTAGCGCTACGAATGTCCAGTTGCATTTTCTACAGACAGAGTGTTTCAAAACTGCTCAATCAAAAGTATGGTTTAACTCTGTTAGCTGAATGCTCAGATCAGAAAGAAGTTTCACAGAATGCTTCTGTGTAGTTTATATTTGAATATATTCCTTTTTCCACTACTACTCTCTTAGCGCTCCAAATGTCCAGTTGCATTTTCTACAGAAAGAGTGTTCAGATCTGCTCAATCAAAAGTATGGTTTAATTCTGTTAGCTGAATGCACAGATCAGAAAGAAGTTTCACAGAATGATTCTGTGTAGTTTATATTTGGAGACATTCCTTTTTCCACTATTACCCTCTTAGCGCTCCGAATCTCCACTTGCATTTTCTACAGAAAGAGTGTTTCAGAACGGCTCAATCAAAACTAAGTTTCAACTCTTTTAGTTGAACAAACAGAACAGAAAGAAGTTTCACACAATTCTTCTGTGTAGTTTTTATTTGTAGACATTCTTTTTCCCAATATAGGCCTCTTAGCGCTCAGAATGTCCAATTGCAGTTTCTACAGAAAGAGTGTTTCAGAACGGCTCAATCAAAAGTAAGTTTCAACTCTGTTAGTTGAATGCACAGAACAGAAAGAAGTTTCATACAATGCTTCTGTGTAGTTTCTATTTGAACATATTCTTTTTTCCACTATTACCCACTTAGCGCTACGAATGTCCAGTTGCATTTTCTACAGACAGAGTGTTTCAAAACTGCTCAATCAAAAGTATGGTTTAACTCTGTTAGCTGAATGCTCAGATCAGAAAGAAGTTTCACAGAATGCTTCGGTGTAGTTTATATTTGAATATATTCCTTTTTCCACTACTACGCTCTTAGCGCTCCAAATGTCCAGTTGCATTTTCTACAGAAAGAGTGTTCAGATCTGCTCAATCAAAAGTATGGTTTAACTCTGTTAGCTGAATGCACAGATCAGAAAGAAGTTTCACCGAATGATTCTGTGTAGTTTATATTTGAAGACATTCCTTTTTCCACTATTACCCTCTTAGCGCTCCGAATCTCCACTTGCATTTTCTACAAAAGAGTGTTTCATAACTGCTCAATCAAAAATATGTTTTATCTCAGTTAACTGAATTTACAGATCAGAAATAAGTTTCACAGAATGCATCTGTGTAGTTTTTATTTGAAGATATTCTTTTTCCCAATGTAGGCCTCTTAGCGCTTAGCATGTCCAATTGCAGTTTCTACAGAAAGAGTGTTTCAGAACGGCTCAATCAAAAGTAAGGTTCAACTCTGTTAGTTGAATGCACAGAACAGAAAGAATTTTCACAGAATGCTACTGTGTAGTTTATATTTGAATATATTCCTTTTTCCACTATTACCCTCTTAGCGCTCCTAATGTCCACTTCCATTTTCTACAGAAAGAGTGTTCAGAACTGCGCAATCAAAAGTATGGTTTAACTCTGTTAGCTTAATGAACATATCAGAAATAAGTTTCACACAATGCTTCTGTGTAGTTTTTATTTGAAGATATTATTTTTCCCAATAGAGGCCTCTTAGCGCTCAGAATGTCCAATTGCAGTTTCTACAGAAAGAGTGTTTCAGAAAGGCTCAATCAAAAGTAAGGTTCAACTCTGTTAGTTGAATGCACAGAACAGAAAGTAGTTTCATACAATGCTTCTGTGTAGTTTATATTTGAACATATTCTTTTTTCCACTATTACCCACTTAGCGCTACGAATGTCCAGTTGCATTTTCTACAGACAGAGTGTTTCAAAACTGCTCAATCAAAAGTATGGTTTAACTCTGTTAGCTGAATGCTCAGATCAGAAAGAAGTTTCACAGAATGCTTCTGTGTAGTTTATATTTGAATATATTCCTTTTTCCACTACTACTCTCTTAGCGCTCCAAATGTCCAGTTGCATTTTCTACAGAAAGAGTGTTCAGATCTGCTCAATCAAAAGTATGGTTTAATTCTGTTAGCTGAATGCACAGATCAGAAAGAAGTTTCACAGAATGATTCTGTGTAGTTTATATTTGGAGACATTCCTTTTTCCACTATTACCCTCTTAGCGCTCCGAATCTCCACTTGCATTTTCTACAGAAAGAGTGTTTCAGAACGGCTCAATCAAAACTAAGGTTCAACTCTTTAAGTTGAACAAACAGAACAGAAAGAAGTTTCACACAATTCTTCTGTGTAGTTTTTATTTGTAGACATTCTTTTTCCCAATATAGGCCTCTTAGCGCTCAGAATGTCCAATTGCAGTTTCTACAGAAAGAGTGTTTCAGAACGGCTCAATCAAAAGTAAGGTTCAACTCTGTTAGTTGAATGCACAGAACAGAAAGAAGTTTCATACAATGCTTCTGTGTAGTTTCTATTTGAACATATTCTTTTTTCCACTATTACCCACTTAGCGCTACGAATGTCCAGTTGCATTTTCTACAGACAGAGTGTTTCAAAACTGCTCAATCAAAAGTATGGTTTAACTCTGTTAGCTGAATGCTCAGATCAGAAAGAAGTTTCACAGAATGCTTCGGTGTAGTTTATATTTGAATATATTCCTTTTTCCACTACTACGCTCTTAGCGCTCCAAATGTCCAGTTGCATTTTCTACAGAAAGAGTGTTCAGATCTGCTCAATCAAAAGTATGGTTTAACTCTGTTAGCTGAATGCACAGATCAGAAAGAAGTTTCACCGAATGATTCTGTGTAGTTTATATTTGAAGACATTCCTTTTTCCACTATTACCCTCTTAGCGCTCCGAATCTCCACTTGCATTTTCTACAAAAGAGTGTTTCATAACTGCTCAATCAAAAATATGTTTTATCTCAGTTAACTGAATTTACAGATCAGAAATAATTTTCACAGAATGCATCTGTGTAGTTTTTATTTGAAGATATTCTTTTTCCCAATGTAGGCCTCTTAGCGCTTAGCATGTCCAATTGCAGTTTCTACAGAAAGAGTGTTTCAGAACGGCTCAATCAAAAGTAAGGTTCAACTCTGTTAGTTGAATGCACAGAACAGAAAGAATTTTCACAGAATGCTACTGTGTAGTTTATATTTGAATATATTCCTTTTTCCACTATTACCCTCTTAGCGCTCCTAATGTCCACTTCCATTTTCTACAGAAAGAGTGTTCAGAACTGCGCAATCAAAAGTATGGTTTAACTCTGTTAGCTTAATGAACATATCAGAAATAAGTTTCACACAATGCTTCTGTGTAGTTTTTATTTGAAGATATTATTTTTCCCAATAGAGGCCTCTTAGCGCTCAGAATGTCCAATTGCAGTTTCTACAGAAAGAGTGTTTCAGAAAGGCTCAATCAAAAGTAAGGTTCAACTCTGTTAGTTGAATGCACAGAACAGAAAGTAGTTTCATACAATGCTTCTGTGTAGTTTATATTTGAACATATTCTTTTTTCCACTATTACCCACTTAGCGCTACGAATGTCCAGTTGCATTTTCTACAGACAGAGTGTTTCAAAACTGCTCAATCAAAAGTATGGTTTAACTCTGTTAGCTGAATGCTCAGATCAGAAAGAAGTTTCACAGAATGCTTCTGTGTAGTTTATATTTGAATATATTCCTTTTTCCACTACTACTCTCTTAGCGCTCCAAATGTCCAGTTGCATTTTCTACAGAAAGAGTGTTCAGATCTGCTCAATCAAAAGTATGGTTTAATTCTGTTAGCTGAATGCACAGATCAGAAAGAAGTTTCACAGAATGATTCTGTGTAGTTTATATTTGGAGACATTCCTTTTTCCACTATTACCCTCTTAGCGCTCCGAATCTCCACTTGCATTTTCTACAGAAAGAGTGTTTCAGAACGGCTCAATCAAAACTAAGGTTCAACTCTTTTAGTTGAACAAACAGAACAGAAAGAAGTTTCACACAATTCTTCTGTGTAGTTTTTATTTGTAGACATTCTTTTTCCCAATATAGGCCTCTTAGCGCTCAGAATGTCCAATTGCAGTTTCTACAGAAAGAGTGTTTCAGAACGGCTCAATCAAAAGTAAGGTTCAACTCTGTTAGTTGAATGCACAGAACAGAAAGAAGTTTCATACAATGCTTCTGTGTAGTTTCTATTTGAACATATTCTTTTTTCCACTATTACCCACTTAGCGCTACGAATGTCCAGTTGCATTTTCTACAGACAGAGTGTTTCAAAACTGCTCAATCAAAAGTATGGTTTAACTCTGTTAGCTGAATGCACAGATCAGAAAGAAGTTTCACCGAATGATTCTGTGTAGTTTATATTTGAAGACATTCCTTTTTCCACTATTACCCTCTTAGCGCTCCGAATCTCCACTTGCATTTTCTACAAAAGAGTGTTTCATAACTGCTCAATCAAAAATATGTTTTATCTCAGTTAACTGAATTTACAGATCAGAAATAAGTTTCACAGAATGCATCTGTGTAGTTTTTATTTGAAGATATTCTTTTTCCCAATGTAGGCCTCTTAGCGCTTAGCATGTCCAATTGCAGTTTCTACAGAAAGAGTGTTTCAGAACGGCTCAATCAAAAGTAAGGTTCAACTCTGTTAGTTGAATGCACAGAACAGAAAGAATTTTCACAGAATGCTACTGTGTAGTTTATATTTGAATATATTCCTTTTTCCACTATTACCCTCTTAGCGCTCCTAATGTCCACTTCCATTTTCTACAGAAAGAGTGTTCAGAACTGCGCAATCAAAAGTATGGTTTAACTCTGTTAGCTTAATGAACATATCAGAAATAAGTTTCACACAATGCTTCTGTGTAGTTTTTATTTGAAGATATTATTTTTCCCAATAGAGGCCTCTTAGCGCTCAGAATGTCCAATTGCAGTTTCTACAGAAAGAGTGTTTCAGAAAGGCTCAATCAAAAGTAAGGTTCAACTCTGTTAGTTGAATGCACAGAACAGAAAGTAGTTTCATACAATGCTTCTGTGTAGTTTATATTTGAACATATTCTTTTTTCCACTATTACCCACTTAGCGCTACGAATGTCCAGTTGCATTTTCTACAGACAGAGTGTTTCAAAACTGCTCAATCAAAAGTATGGTTTAACTCTGTTAGCTGAATGCTCAGATCAGAAAGAAGTTTCACAGAATGCTTCTGTGTAGTTTATATTTGAATATATTCCTTTTTCCACTACTACTCTCTTAGCGCTCCAAATGTCCAGTTGCATTTTCTACAGAAAGAGTGTTCAGATCTGCTCAATCAAAAGTATGGTTTAATTCTGTTAGCTGAATGCACAGATCAGAAAGAAGTTTCACAGAATGATTTTGTGTAGTTTATATTTGGAGACATTCCTTTTTCCACTATTACCCTCTTAGCGCTCCGAATCTCCACTTGCATTTTCTACAGAAAGAGTGTTTCAGAACGGCTCAATCAAAACTAAGGTTCAACTCTTTTAGTTGAACAAACAGAACAGAAAGAAGTTTCACACAATTCTTCTGTATAGTTTTTATTTGTAGACATTCTTTTTCCCAATATAGGCCTCTTAGCGCTCAGAATGTCCAATTGCAGTTTCTACAGAAAGAGTGTTTCAGAACGGCTCAATCAAAAGTAAGGTTCAACTCTGTTAGTTGAATGCACAGAACAGAAAGAAGTTTCATACAATGCTTCTGTGTAGTTTCTATTTGAACATATTCTTTTTTCCACTATTACCCACTTAGCGCTACGAATGTCCAGTTGCATTTTCTACAGACAGAGTGTTTCAAAACTGCTCAATCAAAAGTATGGTTTAACTCTGTTAGCTGAATGCTCAGATCAGAAAGAAGTTTCACAGAATGCTTCGGTGTAGTTTATATTTGAATATATTCCTTTTTCCACTACTACGCTCTTAGCGCTCCAAATGTCCAGTTGCATTTTCTACAGAAAGAGTGTTCAGATCTGCTCAATCAAAAGTATGGTTTAACTCTGTTAGCTGAATGCACAGATCAGAAAGAAGTTTCACCGAATGATTCTGTGTAGTTTATATTTGAAGACATTCCTTTTTCCACTATTACCCTCTTAGCGCTCCGAATCTCCACTTGCATTTTCTACAAAAAGAGTGTTTCATAACTGCTCAATCAACAATATGTTTTATCTCTGTTAACTGAATTTACAGATCAGAAATAAGTTTCACAGAATGCATCTGTGTAGTTTTTATTTGAAGATATTCTTTTTCCCAATGTAGGCCTCTTAGCGCTTAGCATGTCCAATTGCAGTTTCTACAGAAAGAGTGTTTCAGAACGGCTCAATCAAAAGTAAGGTTCAACTCTGTTAGTTGAATGCACAGAACAGAAAGAATTTTCACAGAATGCTACTGTGTAGTTTATATTTGAATATATTCCTTTTTCCACTATTACCCTCTTAGCGCTCCGAATGTCCACTTCCATTTTCTACAGAAAGAGTGTTCAGAACTGCGCAATCAAAAGTATGGTTTAACTCTGTTTGCTTAATGAACTTATCAAAAATAAGTTTCACACAATGCTTCTGTGTAGTTTTTATTTGAAGATATTATTTTTCCCAATAGAGGCCTCTTAGCGCTCAGAATGTCCAATTGCAGTTTCTACAGAAAGAGTGTTTCAGAAAGGCTCAATCAAAAGTAAGGTTCAACTCTGTTAGTTGAATGCACAGAACAGAAAGAAGTTTCATACAATGCTTCTGTGTAGTTTATATTTGAACATATTCTTTTTTCCACTATTACCCACTTAGCGCTACGAATGTCCAGTTGCATTTTCTACAGACAGAGTGTTTCAAAACTGCTCAATCAAAAGTATGGTTTAACTCTGTTAGCTGAATGCTCAGATCAGAAAGAAGTTTCACAGAATGCTTCTGTGTAGTTTATATTTGAATATATTCCTTTTTCCACTACTACTCTCTTAGCGCTCCAAATGTCCAGTTGCATTTTCTACAGAAAGAGTGTTCAGATCTGCTCAATCAAAACTATGGTTTAATTCTGTTAGCTGAATGCACAGATCAGAAAGAAGTTTCACAGAATGATTCTGTGTAGTTTATATTTGGAGACATTCCTTTTTCCACTATTACCCTCTTAGCGCTCCGAATCTCCACTTGCATTTTCTACAGAAAGAGTGTTTCAGAACGGCTCAATCAAAACTAAGGTTCAACTCTTTTAGTTGAACAAACAGAACAGAAAGAAGTTTCACACAATTCTTCTGTGTAGTTTTTATTTGTAGACATTCTTTTTCCCAATATAGGCCTCTTAGCGCTCAGAATGTCCAATTGCAGTTTCTACAGAAAGAGTGTTTCAGAACGGCTCAATCAAAAGTAAGGTTCAACTCTGTTAGTTGAATGCACAGAACAGAAAGAAGTTTCATACAATGCTTCTGTGTAGTTTCTATTTGAACATATTCTTTTTTCCACTATTACCCACTTAGCGCTACGAATGTCCAGTTGCATTTTCTACAGACAGAGTGTTTCAAAACTGCTCAATCAAAAGTATGGTTTAACTCTGTTAGCTGAATGCTCAGATCAGAAAGAAGTTTCACAGAATGCTTCGGTGTAGTTTATATTTGAATATATTCCTTTTTCCACTACTACGCTCTTAGCGCTCCAAATGTCCAGTTGCATTTTCTACAGAAAGAGTGTTCAGATCTGCTCAATCAAAAGTATGGTTTAACTCTGTTAGCTGAATGCACAGATCAGAAAGAAGTTTCACCGAATGATTCTGTGTAGTTTATATTTGAAGACATTCCTTTTTCCACTATTACCCTCTTAGCGCTCCGAATCTCCACTTGCATTTTCTACAAAAGAGTGTTTCATAACTGCTCAATCAAAAATATGTTTTATCTCAGTTAACTGAATTTACAGATCAGAAATAAGTTTCACAGAATGCATCTGTGTAGTTTTTATTTGAAGATATTCTTTTTCCCAATGTAGGCCTCTTAGCACTTAGCATGTCCAATTGCAGTTTCTACAGAAAGAGTGTTTCAGAACGGCTCAATCAAAAGTAAGGTTCAACTCTGTTAGTTGAATGCACAGAACAGAAAGAATTTTCACAGAATGCTACTGTGTAGTTTATATTTGAATATATTCCTTTTTCCACTATTACCCTCTTAGCGCTCCTAATGTCCACTTCCATTTTCTACAGAAAGAGTGTTCAGAACTGCGCAATCAAAAGTATGGTTTAACTCTGTTAGCTTAATGAACATATCAGAAATAAGTTTCACACAATGCTTCTGTGTAGTTTTTATTTGAAGATATTATTTTTCCCAATAGAGGCCTCTTAGCGCTCAGAATGTCCAATTGCAGTTTCTACAGAAAGAGTGTTTCAGAAAGGCTCAATCAAAAGTAAGGTTCAACTCTGTTAGTTGAATGCACAGAACAGAAAGTAGTTTCATACAATGCTTCTGTGTAGTTTATATTTGAACATATTCTTTTTTCCACTATTACCCACTTAGCGCTACGAATGTCCAGTTGCATTTTCTACAGACAGAGTGTTTCAAAACTGCTCAATCAAAAGTATGGTTTAACTCTGTTAGCTGAATGCTCAGATCAGAAAGAAGTTTCACAGAATGCTTCTGTGTAGTTTATATTTGAATATATTCCTTTTTCCACTACTACTCTCTTAGCGCTCCAAATGTCCAGTTGCACTTTCTACAGAAAGAGTGTTCAGATCTGCTCAATCAAAAGTATGGTTTAATTCTGTTAGCTGAATGCACAGATCAGAAAGAAGTTTCACAGAATGATTCTGTGTAGTTTATATTTGGAGACATTCCTTTTTCCACTATTACCCTCTTAGCGCTCCGAATCTCCACTTGCATTTTCTACAGAAAGAGTGTTTCAGAACGGCTCAATCAAAACTAAGGTTCAACTCTTTTAGTTGAACAAACAGAACAGAAAGAAGTTTCACACAATTCTTCTGTGTAGTTTTTATTTGTAGACATTCTTTTTCCCAATATAGGCCTCTTAGCGCTCAGAATGTCCAATTGCAGTTTCTACAGAAAGAGTGTTTCAGAACGGCTCAATCAAAAGTAAGGTTCAACTCTGTTAGTTGAATGCACAGAACAGAAAGAAGTTTCATACAATGCTTCTGTGTAGTTTCTATTTGAACATATTCTTTTTTCCACTATTACCCACTTAGCGCTACGAATGTCCAGTTGCATTTTCTACAGACAGAGTGTTTCAAAACTGCTCAATCAAAAGTATGGTTTAACTCTGTTAGCTGAATGCTCAGATCAGAAAGAAGTTTCACAGAATGCTTCGGTGTAGTTTATATTTGAATATATTCCTTTTTCCACTACTACGCTCTTAGCGCTCCAAATGTCCAGTTGCATTTTCTACAGAAAGAGTGTTCAGATCTGCTCAATCAAAAGTATGGTTTAACTCTGTTAGCTGAATGCACAGATCAGAAAGAAGTTTCACCGAATGATTCTGTGTAGTTTATATTTGAAGACATTCCTTTTTCCACTATTACCCTCTTAGCGCTCCGAATCTCCACTTGCATTTTCTACAAAAGAGTGTTTCATAACTGCTCAATCAAAAATATGTTTTATCTCAGTTAACTGAATTTACAGATCAGAAATAAGTTTCACAGAATGCATCTGTGTAGTTTTTATTTGAAGATATTCTTTTTCCCAATGTAGGCCTCTTAGCGCTTAGCATGTCCAATTGCAGTTTCTACAGAAAGAGTGTTTCAGAACGGCTCAATCAAAAGTAAGGTTCAACTCTGTTAGTTGAATGCACAGAACAGAAAGAATTTTCACAGAATGCTACTGTGTAGTTTATATTTGAATATATTCCTTTTTCCACTATTACCCTCTTAGCGCTCCTAATGTCCACTTCCATTTTCTACAGAAAGAGTGTTCAGAACTGCGCAATCAAAAGTATGGTTTAACTCTGTTAGCTTAATGAACATATCAGAAATAAGTTTCACACAATGCTTCTGTGTAGTTTTTATTTGAAGATATTATTTTTCCCAATAGAGGCCTCTTAGCGCTCAGAATGTCCAATTGCAGTTTCTACAGAAAGAGTGTTTCAGAAAGGCTCAATCAAAAGTAAGGTTCAACTCTGTTAGTTGAATGCACAGAACAGAAAGTAGTTTCATACAATGCTTCTGTGTAGTTTATATTTGAACATATTCTTTTTTCCACTATTACCCACTTAGCGCTACGAATGTCCAGTTGCATTTACTACAGACAGAGTGTTTCAAAACTGCTCAATCAAAAGTATGGTTTAACTCTGTTAGCTGAATGCTCAGATCAGAAAGAAGTTTCACAGAATGCTTCTGTGTAGTTTATATTTGAATATATTCCTTTTTCCACTACTACTCTCTTAGCGCTCCAAATGTCCAGTTGCATTTTCTACAGAAAGAGTGTTCAGATCTGCTCAATCAAAAGTATGGTTTAATTCTGTTAGCTGAATGCACAGATCAGAAAGAAGTTTCACAGAATGATTCTGTGTAGTTTATATTTGGAGACATTCCTTTTTCCACTATTACCCTCTTAGCGCTCCGAATCTCCACTTGCATTTTCTACAGAAAGAGTGTTTCAGAACGGCTCAATCAAAACTAAGGTTCAACTCTTTTAGTTGAACAAACAGAACAGAAAGAAGTTTCACACAATTCTTCTGTGTAGTTTTTATTTGTAGACATTCTTTTTCCCAATATAGGCCTCTTAGCGCTCAGAATGTCCAATTGCAGTTTCTACAGAAAGAGTGTTTCAGAACGGCTCAATCAAAAGTAAGGTTCAACTCTGTTAGTTGAATGCACAGAACAGAAAGAAGTTTCATACAATGCTTCTGTGTAGTTTCTATTTGAACATATTCTTTTTTCCACTATTACCCACTTAGCGCTACGAATGTCCAGTTGCATTTTCTACAGACAGAGTGTTTCAAAACTGCTCAATCAAAAGTATGGTTTAACTCTGTTAGCTGAATGCTCAGATCAGAAAGAAGTTTCACAGAATGCTTCGGTGTAGTTTATATTTGAATATATTCCTTTTTCCACTACTACGCTCTTAGCGCTCCAAATGTCCAGTTGCATTTTCTACAGAAAGAGTGTTCAGATCTGCTCAATCAAAAGTATGGTTTAACTCTGTTAGCTGAATGCACAGATCAGAAAGAAGTTTCACCGAATGATTCTGTGTAGTTTATATTTGAAGACATTCCTTTTTCCACTATTACCGTCTTAGCGCTCCGAATCTCCACTTGCATTTTCTACAAAAAGAGTGTTTCATAACTGCTCAATCAACAATATGTTTTATCTCTGTTAACTGAATTTACAGATCAGAAATAAGTTTCACAGAATGCATCTGTGTAGTTTTTATTTGAAGATATTCTTTTTCCCAATGTAGGCCTCTTAGCGCTTAGCATGTCCAATTGCAGTTTCTACAGAAAGAGTGTTTCAGAACGGCTCAATCAAAAGTAAGGTTCAACTCTGTTAGTTGAATGCACAGAACAGAAAGTATTTTCACAGAATGCTACTGTGTAGTTTATATTTGAATATATTCCTTTTTCCACTATTACCCTCTTAGCGCTCCGAATGTCCACTTGCATTTTCTACAGAAAGAGTGTTCAGAACTGCGCAATCAAAAGTATGGTTTAACTCTGTTTGCTTAATGAACTTATCAAAAATAAGTTTCACACAATGCTTCTGTGTAGTTTTTATTTGAAGATATTATTTTTCCCAATAGAGGCCTCTTAGCGCTCAGAATGTCCAATTGCAGTTTCTACAGAAAGAGTGTTTCAGAAAGGCTCAATCAAAAGTAAGGTTCAACTCTGTTAGTTGAATGCACAGAACAGAAAGAAGTTTCATACAATGCTTCTGTGTAGTTTATATTTGAACATATTCTTTTTTCCACTATTACCCACTTAGCGCTACGAATGTCCAGTTGCATTTTCTACAGACAGAGTGTTTCAAAACTGCTCAATCAAAAGTATGGTTTAACTCTGTTAGCTGAATGCTCAGATCAGAAAGAAGTTTCACAGAATGCTTCTGTGTAGTTTATATTTGAATATATTCCTTTTTCCACTACTACTCTCTTAGCGCTCCAAATGTCCAGTTGCATTTTCTACAGAAAGAGTGTTCAGATCTGCTCAATCAAAAGTATGGTTTAATTCTGTTAGCTGAATGCACAGATCAGAAAGAAGTTTCACAGAATGATTCTGTGTAGTTTATATTTGGAGACATTCCTTTTTCCACTATTACCCTCTTAGCGCTCCGAATCTCCACTTGCATTTTCTACAGAAAGAGTGTTTCAGAACGGCTCAATCAAAACTAAGGTTCAACTCTTTTAGTTGAACAAACAGAACAGAAAGAAGTTTCACACAATTCTTCTGTGTAGTTTTTATTTGTAGACATTCTTTTTCCCAATATAGGCCTCTTAGCGCTCAGAATGTCCAATTGCAGTTTCTACAGAAAGAGTGTTTCAGAACGGCTCAATCAAAAGTAAGGTTCAACTCTGTTAGTTGAATGCACAGAACAGAAAGAAGTTTCATACAATGCTTCTGTGTAGTTTCTATTTGAACATATTCTTTTTTCCACTATTACCCACTTAGCGCTACGAATGTCCAGTTGCATTTTCTACAGACAGAGTGTTTCAAAACTGCTCAATCAAAAGTATGGTTTAACTCTGTTAGCTGAATGCTCAGATCAGAAAGAAGTTTCACAGAATGCTTCGGTGTAGTTTATATTTGAATATATTCCTTTTTCCACTACTACGCTCTTAGCGCTCCAAATGTCCAGTTGCATTTTCTACAGAAAGAGTGTTCAGATCTGCTCAATCAAAAGTATGGTTTAACTCTGTTAGCTGAATGCACAGATCAGAAAGAAGTTTCACCGAATGATTCTGTGTAGTTTATATTTGAAGACATTCCTTTTTCCACTATTACCCTCTTAGCGCTCCGAATCTCCACTTGCATTTTCTACAAAAGAGTGTTTCATAACTGCTCAATCAAAAATATGTTTTATCTCAGTTAACTGAATTTACAGATCAGAAATAAGTTTCACAGAATGCATCTGTGTAGTTTTTATTTGAAGATATTCTTTTTCCCAATGTAGGCCTCTTAGCGCTTAGCATGTCCAATTGCAGTTTCTACAGAAAGAGTGTTTCAGAACGGCTCAATCAAAAGTAAGGTTCAACTCTGTTAGTTGAATGCACAGAACAGAAAGAATTTTCACAGAATGCTACTGTGTAGTTTATATTTGAATATATTCCTTTTTCCACTATTACCCTCTTAGCGCTCCTAATGTCCACTTCCATTTTCTACAGAAAGAGTGTTCAGAACTGCGCAATCAAAAGTATGGTTTAACTCTGTTAGCTTAATGAACATATCAGAAATAAGTTTCACACAATGCTTCTGTGTAGTTTTTATTTGAAGATATTATTTTTCCCAATAGAGGCCTCTTAGTGCTCAGAATGTCCAATTGCAGTTTCTACAGAAAGAGTGTTTCAGAAAGGCTCAATCAAAAGTAAGGTTCAACTCTGTTAGTTGAATGCACAGAACAGAAAGTAGTTTCATACAATGCTTCTGTGTAGTTTATATTTGAACATATTCTTTTTTCCACTATTACCGACTTAGCGCTACGAATGTCCAGTTGCATTTTCTACAGACAGAGTGTTTCAAAACTGCTCAATCAAAAGTATGGTTTAACTCTGTTAGCTGAATGCTCAGATCAGAAAGAAGTTTCACAGAATGCTTCTGTGTAGTTTATATTTGAATATATTCCTTTTTCCACTACTACTCTCTTAGCGCTCCAAATGTCCAGTTGCATTTTCTACAGAAAGAGTGTTCAGATCTGCTCAATCAAAAGTATGGTTTAATTCTGTTAGCTGAATGCACAGATCAGAAAGAAGTTTCACAGAATGATTCTGTGTAGTTTATATTTGGAGACATTCCTTTTTCCACTATTACCCTCTTAGCGCTCCGAATCTCCACTTGCATTTTCTACAGAAAGAGTGTTTCAGAACGGCTCAATCAAAACTAAGGTTCAACTCTTTTAGTTGAACAAACAGAACAGAAAGAAGTTTCACACAATTCTTCTGTGTAGTTTTTATTTGTAGACATTCTTTTTCCCAATATAGGCCTCTTAGCGCTCAGAATGTCCAATTGCAGTTTCTACAGAAAGAGTGTTTCAGAACGGCTCAATCAAAAGTAAGGTTCAACTCTGTTAGTTGAATGCACAGAACAGAAAGAAGTTTCATACAATGCTTCTGTGTAGTTTCTATTTGAACATATTCTTTTTTCCACTATTACCCACTTAGCGCTACGAATGTCCAGTTGCATTTTCTACAGACAGAGTGTTTCAAAACTGCTCAATCAAAAGTATGGTTTAACTCTGTTAGCTGAATGCTCAGATCAGAAAGAAGTTTCACAGAATGCTTCGGTGTAGTTTATATTTGAATATATTCCTTTTTCCACTACTACGCTCTTAGCGCTCCAAATGTCCAGTTGCATTTTCTACAGAAAGAGTGTTCAGATCTGCTCAATCAAAAGTATGGTTTAACTCTGTTAGCTGAATGCACAGATCAGAAAGAAGTTTCACCGAATGATTCTGTGTAGTTTATATTTGAAGACATTCCTTTTTCCACTATTACCCTCTTAGCGCTCCGAATCTCCACTTGCATTTTCTACAAAAAGAGTGTTTCATAACTGCTCAATCAACAATATGTTTTATCTCTGTTAACTGAATTTACAGATCAGAAATAAGTTTCACAGAATGCATCTGTGTAGTTTTTATTTGAAGATATTCTTTTTCCCAATGTAGGCCTCTTAGCGCTTAGCATGTCCAATTGCAGTTTCTACAGAAAGAGTGTTTCAGAACGGCTCAATCAAAAGTAAGGTTCAACTCTGTTAGTTGAATGCACAGAACAGAAAGAATTTTCACAGAATGCTACTGTGTAGTTTATATTTGAATATATTCCTTTTTCCACTATTACCCTCTTAGCGCTCCGAATGTCCACTTGCATTTTCTACAGAAAGAGTGTTCAGAACTGCGCAATCAAAAGTATGGTTTAACTCTGTTTGCTTAATGAACTTATCAAAAATAAGTTTCACACAATGCTTCTGTGTAGTTTTTATTTGAAGATATTATTTTTCCCAATAGAGGCCTCTTAGCGCTCAGAATGTCCAATTGCAGTTTCTACAGAAAGAGTGTTTCAGAAAGGCTCAATCAAAAGTAAGGTTCAACTCTGTTAGTTGAATGCACAGAACAGAAAGAAGTTTCATACAATGCTTCTGTGTAGTTTATATTTGAACATATTCTTTTTTCCACTATTACCCACTTAGCGCTACGAATGTCCAGTTGCATTTTCTACAGACAGAGTGTTTCAAAACTGCTCAATCAAAAGTATGGTTTAACTCTGTTAGCTGAATGCTCAGATCAGAAAGAAGTTTCACAGAATGCTTCTGTGTAGTTTATATTTGAATATATTCCTTTTTCCACTACTACTCTCTTAGCGCTCCAAATGTCCAGTTGCATTTTCTACAGAAAGAGTGTTCAGATCTGCTCAATCAAAAGTATGGTTTAATTCTGTTAGCTGAATGCACAGATCAGAAAGAAGTTTCACAGAATGATTCTGTGTAGTTTATATTTGGAGACATTCCTTTTTCCACTATTACCCTCTTAGCGCTCCGAATCTCCACTTGCATTTTCTACAGAAAGAGTGTTTCAGAACGGCTCAATCAAAACTAAGGTTCAACTCTTTTAGTTGAACAAACAGAACAGAAAGAAGTTTCACACAATTCTTCTGTGTAGTTTTTATTTGTAGACATTCTTTTTCCCAATATAGGCCTCTTAGCGCTCAGAATGTCCAATTGCAGTTTCTACAGAAAGAGTGTTTCAGAACGGCTCAATCAAAAGTAAGGTTCAACTCTGTTAGTTGAATGCACAGAACAGAAAGAAGTTTCATACAATGCTTCTGTGTAGTTTCTATTTGAACATATTCTTTTTTCCACTATTACCCACTTAGCGCTACGAATGTCCAGTTGCATTTTCTACAGACAGAGTGTTTCAAAACTGCTCAATCAAAAGTATGGTTTAACTCTGTTAGCTGAATGCTCAGATCAGAAAGAAGTTTCACAGAATGCTTCGGTGTAGTTTATATTTGAATATATTCCTTTTTCCACTACTACGCTCTTAGCGCTCCAAATGTCCAGTTGCATTTTCTACAGAAAGAGTGTTCAGATCTGCTCAATCAAAAGTATGGTTTAACTCTGTTAGCTGAATGCACAGATCAGAAAGAAGTTTCACCGAATGATTCTGTGTAGTTTATATTTGAAGACATTCCTTTTTCCACTATTACCCTCTTAGCGCTCCGAATCTCCACTTGCATTTTCTACAAAAGAGTGTTTCATAACTGCTCAATCAAAAATATGTTTTATCTCAGTTAACTGAATTTACAGATCAGAAATAAGTTTCACAGAATGCATCTGTGTAGTTTTTATTTGAAGATATTCTTTTTCCCAATGTAGGCCTCTTAGCGCTTAGCATGTCCAATTGCAGTTTCTACAGAAAGAGTGTTTCAGAACGGCTCAATCAAAAGTAAGGTTCAACTCTGTTAGTTGAATGCACAGAACAGAAAGAATTTTCACAGAATGCTACTGTGTAGTTTATATTTGAATATATTCCTTTTTCCACTATTACCCTCTTAGCGCTCCTAATGTCCACTTCCATTTTCTACAGAAAGAGTGTTCAGAACTGCGCAATCAAAAGTATGGTTTAACTCTGTTAGCTTAATGAACATATCAGAAATAAGTTTCACACAATGCTTCTGTGTAGTTTTTATTTGAAGATATTATTTTTCCCAATAGAGGCCTCTTAGCGCTCAGAATGTCCAATTGCAGTTTCTACAGAAAGAGTGTTTCAGAAAGGCTCAATCAAAAGTAAGGTTCAACTCTGTTAGTTGAATGCACAGAACAGAAAGTAGTTTCATACAATGCTTCTGTGTAGTTTATATTTGAACATATTCTTTTTTCCACTATTACCCACTTAGCGCTACGAATGTCCAGTTGCATTTTCTACAGACAGAGTGTTTCAAAACTGCTCAATCAAAAGTATGGTTTAACTCTGTTAGCTGAATGCTCAGATCAGAAAGAAGTTTCACAGAATGCTTCTGTGTAGTTTATATTTGAATATATTCCTTTTTCCACTACTACTCTCTTAGCGCTCCAAATGTCCAGTTGCATTTTCTACAGAAAGAGTGTTCAGATCTGCTCAATCAAAAGTATGGTTTAATTCTGTTAGCTGAATGCACAGATCAGAAAGAAGTTTCACAGAATGATTCTGTGTAGTTTATATTTGGAGACATTCCTTTTTCCACTATTACCCTCTTAGCGCTCCGAATCTCCACTTGCATTTTCTACAGAAAGAGTGTTTCAGAACGGCTCAATCAAAACTAAGGTTCAACTCTTTTAGTTGAACAAACAGAACAGAAAGAAGTTTCACACAATTCTTCTGTGTAGTTTTTATTTGTAGACATTCTTTTTCCCAATATAGGCCTCTTAGTGCTCAGAATGTCCAATTGCAGTTTCTACAGAAAGAGTGTTTCAGAACGGCTCAATCAAAAGTAAGGTTCAACTCTGTTAGTTGAATGCACAGAACAGAAAGAAGTTTCATACAATGCTTCTGTGTAGTTTCTATTTGAACATATTCTTTTTTCCACTATTACCCACTTAGCGCTACGAATGTCCAGTTGCATTTTCTACAGACAGAGTGTTTCAAAACTGCTCAATCAAAAGTATGGTTTAACTCTGTTAGCTGAATGCTCAGATCAGAAAGAAGTTTCACAGAATGCTTCGGTGTAGTTTATATTTGAATATATTCCTTTTTCCACTACTACGCTCTTAGCGCTCCAAATGTCCAGTTGCATTTTCTACAGAAAGAGTGTTCAGATCTGCTCAATCAAAAGTATGGTTTAACTCTGTTAGCTGAATGCACAGATCAGAAAGAAGTTTCACCGAATGATTCTGTGTAGTTTATATTTGAAGACATTCCTTTTTCCACTATTACCCTCTTAGCGCTCCGAATCTCCACTTGCATTTTCTACAAAAGAGTGTTTCATAACTGCTCAATCAAAAATATGTTTTATCTCAGTTAACTGAATTTACAGATCAGAAATAAGTTTCACAGAATGCATCTGTGTAGTTTTTATTTGAAGATATTCTTTTTCCCAATGTAGGCCTCTTAGCGCTTAGCATGTCCAATTGCAGTTTCTACAGAAAGAGTGTTTCAGAACGGCTCAATCAAAAGTAAGGTTCAACTCTGTTAGTTGAATGCACAGAACAGAAAGAATTTTCACAGAATGCTACTGTGTAGTTTATATTTGAATATATTCCTTTTTCCACTATTACCCTCTTAGCGCTCCTAATGTCCACTTCCATTTTCTACAGAAAGAGTGTTCAGAACTGCGCAATCAAAAGTATGGTTTAACTCTGTTAGCTTAATGAACATATCAGAAATAAGTTTCACACAATGCTTCTGTGTAGTTTTTATTTGAAGATATTATTTTTCCCAATAGAGGCCTCTTAGCGCTCAGAATGTCCAATTGCAGTTTCTACAGAAAGAGTGTTTCAGAACGGCTCAATCAAAAGTAAGGTTCAACTCTGTTAGTTGAATGCACAGAACAGAAAGTAGTTTCATACAATGCTTCTGTGTAGTTTATATTTGAACATATTCTTTTTTCCACTATTACCCACTTAGCGCTACGAATGTCCAGTTGCATTTTCTACAGACAGAGTGTTTCAAAACTGCTCAATCAAAAGTATGGTTTAACTCTGTTAGCTGAATGCTCAGATCAGAAAGAAGTTTCACAGAATGCTTCTGTGTAGTTTATATTTGAATATATTCCTTTTTCCACTACTACTCTCTTAGCGCTCCAAATGTCCAGTTGCATTTTCTACAGAAAGAGTGTTCAGATCTGCTCAATCAAAAGTATGGTTTAATTCTGTTAGCTGAATGCACAGATCAGAAAGAAGTTTCACAGAATGATTCTGTGTAGTTTATATTTGGAGACATTCCTTTTTCCACTATTACCCTCTTAGCGCTCCGAATCTCCACTTGCATTTTCTACAGAAAGAGTGTTTCAGAACGGCTCAATCAAAACTAAGGTTCAACTCTTTTAGTTGAACAAACAGAACAGAAAGAAGTTTCACACAATTCTTCTGTGTAGTTTTTATTTGTAGACATTCTTTTTCCCAATATAGGCCTCTTAGCGCTCAGAATGTCCAATTGCAGTTTCTACAGAAAGAGTGTTTCAGAACGGCTCAATCAAAAGTAAGGTTCAACTCTGTTAGTTGAATGCACAGAACAGAAAGAAGTTTCATACAATGCTTCTGTGTAGTTTCTATTTGAACATATTCTTTTTTCCACTATTACCCACTTAGCGCTACGAATGTCCAGTTGCATTTTCTACAGACAGAGTGTTTCAAAACTGCTCAATCAAAAGTATGGTTTAACTCTGTTAGCTGAATGCTCAGATCAGAAAGAAGTTTCACAGAATGCTTCGGTGTAGTTTATATTTGAATATATTCCTTTTTCCACTACTACGCTCTTAGCGCTCCAAATGTCCAGTTGCATTTTCTACAGAAAGAGTGTTCAGATCTGCTCAATCAAAAGTATGGTTTAACTCTGTTAGCTGAATGCACAGATCAGAAAGAAGTTTCACCGAATGATTCTGTGTAGTTTATATTTGAAGACATTCCTTTTTCCACTATTACCCTCTTAGCGCGCCGAATCTCCACTTGCATTTTCTACAAAAAGAGTGTTTCATAACTGCTCAATCAACAATATGTTTTATCTCTGTTAACTGAATTTACAGATCAGAAATAAGTTTCACAGAATGCATCTGTGTAGTTTTTATTTGAAGATATTCTTTTTCCCAATGTAGGCCTCTTAGCGCTTAGCATGTCCAATTGCAGTTTCTACAGAAAGAGTGTTTCAGAACGGCTCAATCAAAAGTAAGGTTCAACTCTGTTAGTTGAATGCACAGAACAGAAAGAGTTTTCACAGAATGCTACTGTGTAGTTTATATTTGAATATATTCCTTTTTCCACTATTACCCTCTTAGCGCTCCGAATGTCCACTTGCATTTTCTACAGAAAGAGTGTTCAGAACTGCGCAATCAAAAGTATGGTTTAACTCTGTTTGCTTAATGAACTTATCAAAAATAAGTTTCACACAATGCTTCTGTGTAGTTCTTATTTGAAGATATTATTTTTCCCAATAGAGGCCTCTTAGCGCTCAGAATGTCCAATTGCAGTTTCTACAGAAAGAGTGTTTCAGAAAGGCTCAATCAAAAGTAAGGTTCAACTCTGTTAGTTGAATGCACAGAACAGAAAGAAGTTTCATACAATGCTTCTGTGTAGTTTATATTTGAACATATTCTTTTTTCCACTATTACCCACTTAGCGCTACGAATGTCCAGTTGCATTTTCTACAGACAGAGTGTTTCAAAACTGCTCAATCAAAAGTATGGTTTAACTCTGTTAGCTGAATGCTCAGATCAGAAAGAAGTTTCACAGAATGCTTCTGTGTAGTTTATATTTGAATATATTCCTTTTTCCACTACTACTCTCTTAGCGCTCCAAATGTCCAGTTGCATTTTCTACAGAAAGAGTGTTCAGATCTGCTCAATCAAAAGTATGGTTTAATTCTGTTAGCTGAATGCACAGAACAGAAAGAAGTTTCACAGAATGATTCTGTGTAGTTTATATTTGGAGACATTCCTTTTTCCACTATTACCCTCTTAGCGCTCCGAATCTCCACTTGCATTTTCTACAGAAAGAGTGTTTCAGAACGGCTCAATCAAAACTAAGGTTCAACTCTTTTAGTTGAACAAACAGAACAGAAAGAAGTTTCACACAATTCTTCTGTGTAGTTTTTATTTGTAGACATTCTTTTTCCCAATATAGGCCTCTTAGCGCTCAGAATGTCCAATTGCAGTTTCTACAGAAAGAGTGTTTCAGAACGGCTCAATCAAAAGTAAGGTTCAACTCTGTTAGTTGAATGCACAGAACAGAAAGAAGTTTCATACAATGCTTCTGTGTAGTTTCTATTTGAACATATTCTTTTTTCCACTATTACCCACTTAGCGCTACGAATGTCCAGTTGCATTTTCTACAGACAGAGTGTTTCAAAACTGCTCAATCAAAAGTATGGTTTAACTCTGTTAGCTGAATGCTCAGATCAGAAAGAAGTTTCACAGAATGCTTCGGTGTAGTTTATATTTGAATATATTCCTTTTTCCACTACTACGCTCTTAGCGCTCCAAATGTCCAGTTGCATTTTCTACAGAAAGAGTGTTCAGATCTGCTCAATCAAAAGTATGGTTTAACTCTGTTAGCTGAATGCACAGATCAGAAAGAAGTTTCACCGAATGATTCTGTGTAGTTTATATTTGAAGACATTCCTTTTTCCACTATTACCCTCTTAGCGCTCCGAATCTCCACTTGCATTTTCTACAAAAGAGTGTTTCATAACTGCTCAATCAAAAATATGTTTTATCTCAGTTAACTGAATTTACAGATCAGAAATAAGTTTCACAGAATGCATCTGTGTAGTTTTTATTTGAAGATATTCTTTTTCCCAATGTAGGCCTCTTAGCGCTTAGCATGTCCAATTGCAGTTTCTACAGAAAGAGTGTTTCAGAACGGCTCAATCAAAAGTAAGGTTCAACTCTGTTAGTTGAATGCACAGAACAGAAAGAATTTTCACAGAATGCTACTGTGTAGTTTATATTTGAATATATTCCTTTTTCCACTATTACCCTCTTAGCGCTCCTAATGTCCACTTCCATTTTCTACAGAAAGAGTGTTCAGAACTGCGCAATCAAAAGTATGGTTTAACTCTGTTAGCTTAATGAACATATCAGAAATAAGTTTCACACAATGCTTCTGTGTAGTTTTTATTTGAAGATATTATTTTTCCCAATAGAGGCCTCTTAGCGCTCAGAATGTCCAATTGCAGTTTCTACAGAAAGAGTGTTTCAGAAAGGCTCAATCAAAAGTAAGGTTCAACTCTGTTAGTTGAATGCACAGAACAGAAAGTAGTTTCATACAATGCTTCTGTGTAGTTTATATTTGAACATATTCTTTTTTCCACTATTACCCACTTAGCGCTACGAATGTCCAGTTGCATTTTCTACAGACAGAGTGTTTCAAAACTGCTCAATCAAAAGTATGGTTTAACTCTGTTAGCTGAATGCTCAGATCAGAAAGAAGTTTCACAGAATGCTTCTGTGTAGTTTATATTTGAATATATTCCTTTTTCCACTACTACTCTCTTAGCGCTCCAAATGTCCAGTTGCATTTTCTACAGAAAGAGTGTTCAGATCTGCTCAATCAAAAGTATGGTTTAATTCTGTTAGCTGAATGCACAGATCAGAAAGAAGTTTCACAGAATGATTCTGTGTAGTTTATATTTGGAGACATTCCTTTTTCCACTATTACCCTCTTAGCGCTCCGAATCTCCACTTGCATTTTCTACAGAAAGAGTGTTTCAGAACGGCTCAATCAAAACTAAGGTTCAACTCTTTTAGTTGAACAAACAGAACAGAAAGAAGTTTCACACAATTTTCTGTGTAGTTTTTATTTGTAGACATTCTTTTTCCCAATATAGGCCTCTTAGCGCTCAGAATGTCCAATTGCAGTTTCTACAGAAAGAGTGTTTCAGAACGGCTCAATCAAAAGTAAGGTTCAACTCTGTTAGTTGAATGCACAGAACAGAAAGAAGTTTCATACAATGCTTCTGTGTAGTTTCTATTTGAACATATTCTTTTTTCCACTATTACCCACTTAGCGCTACGAATGTCCAGTTGCATTTTCTACAGACAGAGTGTTTCAAAACTGCTCAATCAAAAGTATGGTTTAACTCTGTTAGCTGAATGCTCAGATCAGAAAGAAGTTTCACAGAATGCTTCGGTGTAGTTTATATTTGAATATATTCCTTTTTCCACTACTACGCTCTTAGCGCTCCAAATGTCCAGTTGCATTTTCTACAGAAAGAGTGTTCAGATCTGCTCAATCAAAAGTATGGTTTAACTCTGTTAGCTGAATGCACAGATCAGAAAGAAGTTTCACCGAATGATTCTGTGTAGTTTATATTTGAAGACATTCCTTTTTCCACTATTACCCTCTTAGCGCTCCGAATCTCCACTTGCATTTTCTACAAAAGAGTGTTTCATAACTGCTCAATCAAAAATATGTTTTATCTCAGTTAACTGAATTTACAGATCAGAAATAAGTTTCACAGAATGCATCTGTGTAGTTTTTATTTGAAGATATTCTTTTTCCCAATGTAGGCCTCTTAGCGCTTAGCATGTCCAATTGCAGTTTCTACAGAAAGAGTGTTTCAGAACGGCTCAATCAAAAGTAAGGTTCAACTCTGTTAGTTGAATGCACAGAACAGAAAGAATTTTCACAGAATGCTACTGTGTAGTTTATATTTGAATATATTCCTTTTTCCACTATTACCCTCTTAGCGCTCCTAATGTCCACTTCCATTTTCTACAGAAAGAGTGTTCAGAACTGCGCAATCAAAAGTATGGTTTAACTCTGTTAGCTTAATGAACATATCAGAAATAAGTTTCACACAATGCTTCTGTGTAGTTTTTATTTGAAGATATTATTTTTCCCAATAGAGGCCTCTTAGCGCTCAGAATGTCCAATTGCAGTTTCTACAGAAAGAGTGTTTCAGAACGGCTCAATCAAAAGTAAGGTTCAACTCTGTTAGTTGAATGCACAGAACAGAAAGTAGTTTCATACAATGCTTCTGTGTAGTTTATATTTGAACATATTCTTTTTTCCACTATTACCCACTTAGCGCTACGAATGTCCAGTTGCATTTTCTACAGACAGAGTGTTTCAAAACTGCTCAATCAAAAGTATGGTTTAACTCTGTTAGCTGAATGCTCAGATCAGAAAGAAGTTTCACAGAATGCTTCTGTGTAGTTTATATTTGAATATATTCCTTTTTCCACTACTACTCTCTTAGCGCTCCAAATGTCCAGTTGCATTTTCTACAGAAAGAGTGTTCAGATCTGCTCAATCAAAAGTATGGTTTAATTCTGTTAGCTGAATGCACAGATCAGAAAGAAGTTTCACAGAATGATTCTGTGTAGTTTATATTTGGAGACATTCCTTTTTCCACTATTACCCTCTTAGCGCTCCGAATCTCCACTTGCATTTTCTACAGAAAGAGTGTTTCAGAACGGCTCAATCAAAACTAAGGTTCAACTCTTTTAGTTGAACAAACAGAACAGAAAGAAGTTTCACACAATTCTTCTGTGTAGTTTTTATTTGTAGACATTCTTTTTCCCAATATAGGCCTCTTAGCGCTCAGAATGTCCAATTGCAGTTTCTACAGAAAGAGTGTTTCAGAACGGCTCAATCAAAAGTAAGGTTCAACTCTGTTAGTTGAATGCACAGAACAGAAAGAAGTTTCATACAATGCTTCTGTGTAGTTTCTATTTGAACATATTCTTTTTTCCACTATTACCCACTTAGCGCTACGAATGTCCAGTTGCATTTTCTACAGACAGAGTGTTTCAAAACTGCTCAATCAAAAGTATGGTTTAACTCTGTTAGCTGAATGCTCAGATCAGAAAGAAGTTTCACAGAATGCTTCGGTGTAGTTTATATTTGAATATATTCCTTTTTCCACTACTACGCTCTTAGCGCTCCAAATGTCCAGTTGCATTTTCTACAGAAAGAGTGTTCAGATCTGCTCAATCAAAAGTATGGTTTAACTCTGTTAGCTGAATGCACAGATCAGAAAGAAGTTTCACCGAATGATTCTGTGTAGTTTATATTTGAAGACATTCCTTTTTCCACTATTACCCTCTTAGCGCGCCGAATCTCCACTTGCATTTTCTACAAAAAGAGTGTTTCATAACTGCTCAATCAACAATATGTTTTATCTCTGTTAACTGAATTTACAGATCAGAAATAAGTTTCACAGAATGCATCTGTGTAGTTTTTATTTGAAGATATTCTTTTTCCCAATGTAGGCCTCTTAGCGCTTAGCATGTCCAATTGCAGTTTCTACAGAAAGAGTGTTTCAGAACGGCTCAATCAAAAGTAAGGTTCAACTCTGTTAGTTGAATGCACAGAACAGAAAGAGTTTTCACAGAATGCTACTGTGTAGTTTATATTTGAATATATTCCTTTTTCCACTATTACCCTCTTAGCGCTCCGAATGTCCACTTGCATTTTCTACAGAAAGAGTGTTCAGAACTGCGCAATCAAAAGTATGGTTTAACTCTGTTTGCTTAATGAACTTATCAAAAATAAGTTTCACACAATGCTTCTGTGTAGTTCTTATTTGAAGATATTATTTTTCCCAATAGAGGCCTCTTAGCGCTCAGAATGTCCAATTGCAGTTTCTACAGAAAGAGTGTTTCAGAAAGGCTCAATCAAAAGTAAGGTTCAACTCTGTTAGTTGAATGCACAGAACAGAAAGAAGTTTCATACAATGCTTCTGTGTAGTTTATATTTGAACATATTCTTTTTTCCACTATTACCCACTTAGCGCTACGAATGTCCAGTTGCATTTTCTACAGACAGAGTGTTTCAAAACTGCTCAATCAAAAGTATGGTTTAACTCTGTTAGCTGAATGCTCAGATCAGAAAGAAGTTTCACAGAATGCTTCTGTGTAGTTTATATTTGAATATATTCCTTTTTCCACTACTACTCTCTTAGCGCTCCAAATGTCCAGTTGCATTTTCTACAGAAAGAGTGTTCAGATCTGCTCAATCAAAAGTATGGTTTAATTCTGTTAGCTGAATGCACAGAACAGAAAGAAGTTTCACAGAATGATTCTGTGTAGTTTATATTTGGAGACATTCCTTTTTCCACTATTACCCTCTTAGCGCTCCGAATCTCCACTTGCATTTTCTACAGAAAGAGTGTTTCAGAACGGCTCAATCAAAACTAAGGTTCAACTCTTTTAGTTGAACAAACAGAACAGAAAGAAGTTTCACACAATTCTTCTGTGTAGTTTTTATTTGTAGACATTCTTTTTCCCAATATAGGCCTCTTAGCGCTCAGAATGTCCAATTGCAGTTTCTACAGAAAGAGTGTTTCAGAACGGCTCAATCAAAAGTAAGGTTCAACTCTGTTAGTTGAATGCACAGAACAGAAAGAAGTTTCATACAATGCTTCTGTGTAGTTTCTATTTGAACATATTCTTTTTTCCACTATTACCCACTTAGCGCTACGAATGTCCAGTTGCATTTTCTACAGACAGAGTGTTTCAAAACTGCTCAATCAAAAGTATGGTTTAACTCTGTTAGCTGAATGCTCAGATCAGAAAGAAGTTTCACAGAATGCTTCGGTGTAGTTTATATTTGAATATATTCCTTTTTCCACTACTACGCTCTTAGCGCTCCAAATGTCCAGTTGCATTTTCTACAGAAAGAGTGTTCAGATCTGCTCAATCAAAAGTATGGTTTAACTCTGTTAGCTGAATGCACAGATCAGAAAGAAGTTTCACCGAATGATTCTGTGTAGTTTATATTTGAAGACATTCCTTTTTCCACTATTACCCTCTTAGCGCTCCGAATCTCCACTTGCATTTTCTACAAAAGAGTGTTTCATAACTGCTCAATCAAAAATATGTTTTATCTCAGTTAACTGAATTTACAGATCAGAAATAAGTTTCACAGAATGCATCTGTGTAGTTTTTATTTGAAGATATTCTTTTTCCCAATGTAGGCCTCTTAGCGCTTAGCATGTCCAATTGCAGTTTCTACAGAAAGAGTGTTTCAGAACGGCTCAATCAAAAGTAAGGTTCAACTCTGTTAGTTGAATGCACAGAACAGAAAGAATTTTCACAGAATGCTACTGTGTAGTTTATATTTGAATATATTCCTTTTTCCACTATTACCCTCTTAGCGCTCCTAATGTCCACTTCCATTTTCTACAGAAAGAGTGTTCAGAACTGCGCAATCAAAAGTATGGTTTAACTCTGTTAGCTTAATGAACATATCAGAAATAAGTTTCACACAATGCTTCTGTGTAGTTTTTATTTGAAGATATTATTTTTCCCAATAGAGGCCTCTTAGCGCTCAGAATGTCCAATTGCAGTTTCTACAGAAAGAGTGTTTCAGAAAGGCTCAATCAAAAGTAAGGTTCAACTCTGTTAGTTGAATGCACAGAACAGAAAGTAGTTTCATACAATGCTTCTGTGTAGTTTATATTTGAACATATTCTTTTTTCCACTATTACCCACTTAGCGCTACGAATGTCCAGTTGCATTTTCTACAGACAGAGTGTTTCAAAACTGCTCAATCAAAAGTATGGTTTAACTCTGTTAGCTGAATGCTCAGATCAGAAAGAAGTTTCACAGAATGCTTCTGTGTAGTTTATATTTGAATATATTCCTTTTTCCACTACTACTCTCTTAGCGCTCCAAATGTCCAGTTGCATTTTCTACAGAAAGAGTGTTCAGATCTGCTCAATCAAAAGTATGGTTTAATTCTGTTAGCTGAATGCACAGATCAGAAAGAAGTTTCACAGAATGATTCTGTGTAGTTTATATTTGGAGACATTCCTTTTTCCACTATTACCCTCTTAGCGCTCCGAATCTCCACTTGCATTTTCTACAGAAAGAGTGTTTCAGAACGGCTCAATCAAAACTAAGGTTCAACTCTTTTAGTTGAACAAACAGAACAGAAAGAAGTTTCACACAATTCTTCTGTGTAGTTTTTATTTGTAGACATTCTTTTTCCCAATATAGGCCTCTTAGCGCTCAGAATGTCCAATTGCAGTTTCTACAGAAAGAGTGTTTCAGAACGGCTCAATCAAAAGTAAGGTTCAACTCTGTTAGTTGAATGCACAGAACAGAAAGAAGTTTCATACAATGCTTCTGTGTAGTTTCTATTTGAACATATTCTTTTTTCCACTATTACCCACTTAGCGCTACGAATGTCCAGTTGCATTTTCTACAGACAGAGTGTTTCAAAACTGCTCAATCAAAAGTATGGTTTAACTCTGTTAGCTGAATGCTCAGATCAGAAAGAAGTTTCACAGAATGCTTCGGTGTAGTTTATATTTGAATATATTCCTTTTTCCACTACTACGCTCTTAGCGCTCCAAATGTCCAGTTGCATTTTCTACAGAAAGAGTGTTCAGATCTGCTCAATCAAAAGTATGGTTTAACTCTGTTAGCTGAATGCACAGATCAGAAAGAAGTTTCACCGAATGATTCTGTGTAGTTTATATTTGAAGACATTCCTTTTTCCACTATTACACTCTTAGCGCTCCGAATCTCCACTTGCATTTTCTACAAAAGAGTGTTTCATAACTGCTCAATCAAAAATATGTTTTATCTCAGTTAACTGAATTTACAGATCAGAAATAAGTTTCACAGAATGCATCTGTGTAGTTTTTATTTGAAGATATTCTTTTTCCCAATGTAGGCCTCTTAGCGCTTAGCATGTCCAATTGCAGTTTCTACAGAAAGAGTGTTTCAGAACGGCTCAATCAAAAGTAAGGTTCAACTCTGTTAGTTGAATGCACAGAACAGAAAGAATTTTCACAGAATGCTACTGTGTAGTTTATATTTGAATATATTCCTTTTTCCACTATTACCCTCTTAGCGCTCCTAATGTCCACTTCCATTTTCTACAGAAAGAGTGTTCAGAACTGCGCAATCAAAAGTATGGTTTAACTCTGTTAGCTTAATGAACATATCAGAAATAAGTTTCACACAATGCTTCTGTGTAGTTTTTATTTGAAGATATTATTTTTCCCAATAGAGGCCTCTTAGCGCTCAGAATGTCCAATTGCAGTTTCTACAGAAAGAGTGTTTCAGAAAGGCTCAATCAAAAGTAAGGTTCAACTCTGTTAGTTGAATGCACAGAACAGAAAGTAGTTTCATACAATGCTTCTGTGTAGTTTATATTTGAACATATTCTTTTTTCCACTATTACCCACTTAGCGCTACGAATGTCCAGTTGCATTTTCTACAGACAGAGTGTTTCAAAACTGCTCAATCAAAAGTATGGTTTAACTCTGTTAGCTGAATGCTCAGATCAGAAAGAAGTTTCACAGAATGCTTCTGTGTAGTTTATATTTGAATATATTCCTTTTTCCACTACTACTCTCTTAGCGCTCCAAATGTCCAGTTGCATTTTCTACAGAAAGAGTGTTCAGATCTGCTCAATCAAAAGTATGGTTTAATTCTGTTAGCTGAATGCACAGATCAGAAAGAAGTTTCACAGAATGATTCTGTGTAGTTTATATTTGGAGACATTCCTTTTTCCACTATTACCCTCTTAGCGCTCCGAATCTCCACTTGCATTTTCTACAGAAAGAGTGTTTCAGAACGGCTCAATCAAAACTAAGGTTCAACTCTTTTAGTTGAACAAACAGAACAGAAAGAAGTTTCACACAATTCTTCTGTGTAGTTTTTATTTGTAGACATTCTTTTTCCCAATATAGGCCTCTTAGCGCTCAGAATGTCCAATTGCAGTTTCTACAGAAAGAGTGTTTCAGAACGGCTCAATCAAAAGTAAGGTTCAACTCTGTTAGTTGAATGCACAGAACAGAAAGAAGTTTCATACAATGCTTCTGTGTAGTTTCTATTTGAACATATTCTTTTTTCCACTATTACCCACTTAGCGCTACGAATGTCCAGTTGCATTTTCTACAGACAGAGTGTTTCAAAACTGCTCAATCAAAAGTATGGTTTAACTCTGTTAGCTGAATGCTCAGATCAGAAAGAAGTTTCACAGAATGCTTCGGTGTAGTTTATATTTGAATATATTCCTTTTTCCACTACTACGCTCTTAGCGCTCCAAATGTCCAGTTGCATTTTCTACAGAAAGAGTGTTCAGATCTGCTCAATCAAAAGTATGGTTTAACTCTGTTAGCTGAATGCACAGATCAGAAAGAAGTTTCACCGAATGATTCTGTGTAGTTTATATTTGAAGACATTCCTTTTTCCACTATTACCCTCTTAGCGCTCCGAATCTCCACTTGCATTTTCTACAAAAGAGTGTTTCATAACTGCTCAATCAAAAATATGTTTTATCTCAGTTAACTGAATTTACAGATCAGAAATAAGTTTCACAGAATGCATCTGTGTAGTTTTTATTTGAAGATATTCTTTTTCCCAATGTAGGCCTCTTAGCGCTTAGCATGTCCAATTGCAGTTTCTACAGAAAGAGTGTTTCAGAACGGCTCAATCAAAAGTAAGGTTCAACTCTGTTAGTTGAATGCACAGAACAGAAAGAATTTTCACAGAATGCTACTGTGTAGTTTATATTTGAATATATTCCTTTTTCCACTATTACCCTCTTAGCGCTCCTAATGTCCACTTCCATTTTCTACAGAAAGAGTGTTCAGAACTGCGCAATCAAAAGTATGGTTTAACTCTGTTAGCTTAATGAACATATCAGAAATAAGTTTCACACAATGCTTCTGTGTAGTTTTTATTTGAAGATATTATTTTTCCCAATAGAGGCCTCTTAGCGCTCAGAATGTCCAATTGCAGTTTCTACAGAAAGAGTGTTTCAGAACGGCTCAATCAAAAGTAAGGTTCAACTCTGTTAGTTGAATGCACAGAACAGAAAGTAGTTTCATACAATGCTTCTGTGTAGTTTATATTTGAACATATTCTTTTTTCCACTATTACCCACTTAGCGCTACGAATGTCCAGTTGCATTTTCTACAGACAGAGTGTTTCAAAACTGCTCAATCAAAAGTATGGTTTAACTCTGTTAGCTGAATGCTCAGATCAGAAAGAAGTTTCACAGAATGCTTCTGTGTAGTTTATATTTGAATATATTCCTTTTTCCACTACTACTCTCTTAGCGCTCCAAATGTCCAGTTGCATTTTCTACAGAAAGAGTGTTCAGATCTGCTCAATCAAAAGTATGGTTTAATTCTGTTAGCTGAATGCACAGATCAGAAAGAAGTTTCACAGAATGATTCTGTGTAGTTTATATTTGGAGACATTCCTTTTTCCACTATTACCCTCTTAGCGCTCCGAATCTCCACTTGCATTTTCTACAGAAAGAGTGTTTCAGAACGGCTCAATCAAAACTAAGGTTCAACTCTTTTAGTTGAACAAACAGAACAGAAAGAAGTTTCACACAATTCTTCTGTGTAGTTTTTATTTGTAGACATTCTTTTTCCCAATATAGGCCTCTTAGCGCTCAGAATGTCCAATTGCAGTTTCTACAGAAAGAGTGTTTCAGAACGGCTCAATCAAAAGTAAGGTTCAACTCTGTTAGTTGAATGCACAGAACAGAAAGAAGTTTCATACAATGCTTCTGTGTAGTTTCTATTTGAACATATTCTTTTTTCCACTATTACCCACTTAGCGCTACGAATGTCCAGTTGCATTTTCTACAGACAGAGTGTTTCAAAACTGCTCAATCAAAAGTATGGTTTAACTCTGTTAGCTGAATGCTCAGATCAGAAAGAAGTTTCACAGAATGCTTCGGTGTAGTTTATATTTGAATATATTCCTTTTTCCACTACTACGCTCTTAGCGCTCCAAATGTCCAGTTGCATTTTCTACAGAAAGAGTGTTCAGATCTGCTCAATCAAAAGTATGGTTTAACTCTGTTAGCTGAATGCACAGATCAGAAAGAAGTTTCACCGAATGATTCTGTGTAGTTTATATTTGAAGACATTCCTTTTTCCACTATTACCCTCTTAGCGCTCCGAATCTCCACTTGCATTTTCTACAAAAAGAGTGTTTCATAACTGCTCAATCAACAATATGTTTTATCTCTGTTAACTGAATTTACAGATCAGAAATAAGTTTCACAGAATGCATCTGTGTAGTTTTTATTTGAAGATATTCTTTTTCCCAATGTAGGCCTCTTAGCGCTTAGCATGTCCAATTGCACTTTCTACAGAAAGAGTGTTTCAGAACGGCTCAATCAAAAGTAAGGTTCAACTCTGTTAGTTGAATGCACAGAACAGAAAGAATTTTCACAGAATGCTACTGTGTAGTTTATATTTGAATATATTCCTTTTTCCACTATTACCCTCTTAGCGCTCCGAATGTCCACTTGCATTTTCTACAGAAAGAGTGTTCAGAACTGCGCAATCAAAAGTATGGTTTAACTCTGTTTGCTTAATGAACTTATCAAAAATAAGTTTCACACAATGCTTCTGTGTAGTTCTTATTTGAAGATATTATTTTTCCCAATAGAGGCCTCTTAGCGCTCAGAATGTCCAATTGCAGTTTCTACAGAAAGAGTGTTTCAGAAAGGCTCAATCAAAAGTAAGGTTCAACTCTGTTAGTTGAATGCACAGAACAGAAAGAAGTTTCATACAATGCTTCTGTGTAGTTTATATTTGAACATATTCTTTTTTCCACTATTACCCACTTAGCGCTACGAATGTCCAGTTGCATTTTCTACAGACAGAGTGTTTCAAAACTGCTCAATCAAAAGTATGGTTTAACTCTGTTAGCTGAATGCTCAGATCAGAAAGAAGTTTCACAGAATGCTTCTGTGTAGTTTATATTTGAATATATTCCTTTTTCCACTACTACTCTCTTAGCGCTCCAAATGTCCAGTTGCATTTTCTACAGAAAGAGTGTTCAGATCTGCTCAATCAAAAGTATGGTTTAATTCTGTTAGCTGAATGCACAGATCAGAAAGAAGTTTCACAGAATGATTCTGTGTAGTTTATATTTGGAGACATTCCTTTTTCCACTATTACCCTCTTAGCGCTCCGAATCTCCACTTGCATTTTCTACAGAAAGAGTGTTTCAGAACGGCTCAATCAAAACTAAGGTTCAACTCTTTTAGTTGAACAAACAGAACAGAAAGAAGTTTCACACAATTCTTCTGTGTAGTTTTTATTTGTAGACATTCTTTTTCCCAATATAGGCCTCTTAGCGCTCAGAATGTCCAATTGCAGTTTCTACAGAAAGAGTGTTTCAGAACGGCTCAATCAAAAGTAAGGTTCAACTCTGTTAGTTGAATGCACAGAACAGAAAGAAGTTTCATACAATGCTTCTGTGTAGTTTCTATTTGAACATATTCTTTTTTCCACTATTACCCACTTAGCGCTACGAATGTCCAGTTGCATTTTCTACAGACAGAGTGTTTCAAAACTGCTCAATCAAAAGTATGGTTTAACTCTGTTAGCTGAATGCTCAGATCAGAAAGAAGTTTCACAGAATGCTTCGGTGTAGTTTATATTTGAATATATTCCTTTTTCCACTACTACGCTCTTAGCGCTCCAAATGTCCAGTTGCATTTTCTACAGAAAGAGTGTTCAGATCTGCTCAATCAAAAGTATGGTTTAACTCTGTTAGCTGAATGCACAGATCAGAAAGAAGTTTCACCGAATGATTCTGTGTAGTTTATATTTGAAGACATTCCTTTTTCCACTATTACCCTCTTAGCGCTCCGAATCTCCACTTGCATTTTCTACAAAAGAGTGTTTCATAACTGCTCAATCAAAAATATGTTTTATCTCAGTTAACTGAATTTACAGATCAGAAATAAGTTTCACAGAATGCATCTGTGTAGTTTTTATTTGAAGATATTCTTTTTCCCAATGTAGGCCTCTTAGCGCTTAGCATGTCCAATTGCAGTTTCTACAGAAAGAGTGTTTCAGAACGGCTCAATCAAAAGTAAGGTTCAACTCTGTTAGTTGAATGCACAGAACAGAAAGAATTTTCACAGAATGCTACTGTGTAGTTTATATTTGAATATATTCCTTTTTCCACTATTACCCTCTTAGCGCTCCTAATGTCCACTTCCATTTTCTACAGAAAGAGTGTTCAGAACTGCGCAATCAAAAGTATGGTTTAACTCTGTTAGCTTAATGAACATATCAGAAATAAGTTTCACACAATGCTTCTGTGTAGTTTTTATTTGAAGATATTATTTTTCCCAATAGAGGCCTCTTAGCGCTCAGAATGTCCAATTGCAGTTTCTACAGAAAGAGTGTTTCAGAAAGGCTCAATCAAAAGTAAGGTTCAACTCTGTTAGTTGAATGCACAGAACAGAAAGTAGTTTCATACAATGCTTCTGTGTAGTTTATATTTGAACATATTCTTTTTTCCACTATTACCCACTTAGCGCTACGAATGTCCAGTTGCATTTTCTACAGACAGAGTGTTTCAAAACTGCTCAATCAAAAGTATGGTTTAACTCTGTTAGCTGAATGCTCAGATCAGAAAGAAGTTTCACAGAATGCTTCTGTGTAGTTTATATTTGAATATATTCCTTTTTCCACTACTACTCTCTTAGCGCTCCAAATGTCCAGTTGCATTTTCTACAGAAAGAGTGTTCAGATCTGCTCAATCAAAAGTATGGTTTAATTCTGTTAGCTGAATGCACAGATCAGAAAGAAGTTTCACAGAATGATTCTGTGTAGTTTATATTTGGAGACATTCCTTTTTCCACTATTACCCTCTTAGCGCTCCGAATCTCCACTTGCATTTTCTACAGAAAGAGTGTTTCAGAACGGCTCAATCAAAACTAAGGTTCAACTCTTTTAGTTGAACAAACAGAACAGAAAGAAGTTTCACACAATTCTTCTGTGTAGTTTTTATTTGTAGACATTCTTTTTCCCAATATAGGCCTCTTAGCGCTCAGAATGTCCAATTGCAGTTTCTACAGAAAGAGTGTTTCAGAACGGCTCAATCAAAAGTAAGGTTCAACTCTGTTAGTTGAATGCACAGAACAGAAAGAAGTTTCATACAATGCTTCTGTGTAGTTTCTATTTGAACATATTCTTTTTTCCACTATTACCCACTTAGCGCTACGAATGTCCAGTTGCATTTTCTACAGACAGAGTGTTTCAAAACTGCTCAATCAAAAGTATGGTTTAACTCTGTTAGCTGAATGCTCAGATCAGAAAGAAGTTTCACAGAATGCTTCGGTGTAGTTTATATTTGAATATATTCCTTTTTCCACTAATACGCTCTTAGCGCTCCAAATGTCCAGTTGCATTTTCTACAGAAAGAGTGTTCAGATCTGCTCAATCAAAAGTATGGTTTAACTCTGTTAGCTGAATGCACAGATCAGAAAGAAGTTTCACCGAATGATTCTGTGTAGTTTATATTTGAAGACATTCCTTTTTCCACTATTACCCTCTTAGCGCTCCGAATCTCCACTTGCATTTTCTACAAAAAGAGTGTTTCATAACTGCTCAATCAACAATATGTTTTATCTCTGTTAACTGAATTTACAGATCAGAAATAAGTTTCACAGAATGCATCTGTGTAGTTTTTATTTGAAGATATTCTTTTTCCCAATGTAGGCCTCTTAGCGCTTAGCATGTCCAATTGCAGTTTCTACAGAAAGAGTGTTTCAGAACGGCTCAATCAAAAGTAAGGTTCAACTCTGTTAGTTGAATGCACAGAACAGAAAGAATTTTCACAGAATGCTACTGTGTAGTTTATATTTGAATATATTCCTTTTTCCACTATTACCCTCTTAGCGCTCCGAATGTCCACTTGCATTTTCTACAGAAAGAGTGTTCAGAACTGCGCAATCAAAAGTATGGTTTAACTCTGTTTGCTTAATGAACTTATCAAAAATAAGTTTCACACAATGCTTCTGTGTAGTTTTTATTTGAAGATATTATTTTTCCCAATAGAGGCCTCTTAGCGCTCAGAATGTCCAATTGCAGTTTCTACAGAAAGAGTGTTTCAGAAAGGCTCAATCAAAAGTAAGGTTCAACTCTGTTAGTTGAATGCACAGAACAGAAAGAAGTTTCATACAATGCTTCTGTGTAGTTTATATTTGAACATATTCTTTTTTCCACTATTACCCACTTAGCGCTACGAATGTCCAGTTGCATTTTCTACAGACAGAGTGTTTCAAAACTGCTCAATCAAAAGTATGGTTTAACTCTGTTAGCTGAATGCTCAGATCAGAAAGAAGTTTCACAGAATGCTTCTGTGTAGTTTATATTTGAATATATTCCTTTTTCCACTACTACTCTCTTAGCGCTCCAAATGTCCAGTTGCATTTTCTACAGAAAGAGTGTTCAGATCTGCTCAATCAAAAGTATGGTTTAATTCTGTTAGCTGAATGCACAGATCAGAAAGAAGTTTCACAGAATGATTCTGTGTAGTTTATATTTGGAGACATTCCTTTTTCCACTATTACCCTCTTAGCGCTCCGAATCTCCACTTGCATTTTCTACAGAAAGAGTGTTTCAGAACGGCTCAATCAAAACTAAGGTTCAACTCTTTTAGTTGAACAAACAGAACAGAAAGAAGTTTCACACAATTCTTCTGTGTAGTTTTTATTTGTAGACATTCTTTTTCCCAATATAGGCCTCTTAGCGCTCAGAATGTCCAATTGCAGTTTCTACAGAAAGAGTGTTTCAGAACGGCTCAATCAAAAGTAAGGTTCAACTCTGTTAGTTGAATGCACAGAACAGAAAGAAGTTTCATACAATGCTTCTGTGTAGTTTCTATTTGAACATATTCTTTTTTCCACTATTACCCACTTAGCGCTACGAATGTCCAGTTGCATTTTCTACAGACAGAGTGTTTCAAAACTGCTCAATCAAAAGTATGGTTTAACTCTGTTAGCTGAATGCTCAGATCAGAAAGAAGTTTCACAGAATGCTTCGGTGTAGTTTATATTTGAATATATTCCTTTTTCCACTACTACGCTCTTAGCGCTCCAAATGTCCAGTTGCATTTTCTACAGAAAGAGTGTTCAGATCTGCTCAATCAAAAGTATGGTTTAACTCTGTTAGCTGAATGCACAGATCAGAAAGAAGTTTCACCGAATGATTCTGTGTAGTTTATATTTGAAGACATTCCTTTTTCCACTATTACCCTCTTAGCGCTCCGAATCTCCACTTGCATTTTCTACAAAAGAGTGTTTCATAACTGCTCAATCAAAAATATGTTTTATCTCAGTTAACTGAATTTACAGATCAGAAATAAGTTTCACAGAATGCATCTGTGTAGTTTTTATTTGAAGATATTCTTTTTCCCAATGTAGGCCTCTTAGCGCTTAGCATGTCCAATTGCAGTTTCTACAGAAAGAGTGTTTCAGAACGGCTCAATCAAAAGTAAGGTTCAACTCTGTTAGTTGAATGCACAGAACAGAAAGAATTTTCACAGAATGCTACTGTGTAGTTTATATTTGAATATATTCCTTTTTCCACTATTACCCTCTTAGCGCTCCTAATGTCCACTTCCATTTTCTACAGAAAGAGTGTTCAGAACTGCGCAATCAAAAGTATGGTTTAACTCTGTTAGCTTAATGAACATATCAGAAATAAGTTTCACACAATGCTTCTGTGTAGTTTTTATTTGAAGATATTATTTTTCCCAATAGAGGCCTCTTAGCGCTCAGAATGTCCAATTGCAGTTTCTACAGAAAGAGTGTTTCAGAAAGGCTCAATCAAAAGTAAGGTTCAACTCTGTTAGTTGAATGCACAGAACAGAAAGTAGTTTCATACAATGCTTCTGTGTAGTTTATATTTGAACATATTCTTTTTTCCACTATTACCCACTTAGCGCTACGAATGTCCAGTTGCATTTTCTACAGACAGAGTGTTTCAAAACTGCTCAATAAAAAGTATGGTTTAACTCTGTTAGCTGAATGCTCAGATCAGAAAGAAGTTTCACAGAATGCTTCTGTGTAGTTTATATTTGAATATATTCCTTTTTCCACTACTACTCTCTTAGCGCTCCAAATGTCCAGTTGCATTTTCTACAGAAAGAGTGTTCAGATCTGCTCAATCAAAAGTATGGTTTAATTCTGTTAGCTGAATGCACAGATCAGAAAGAAGTTTCACAGAATGATTCTGTGTAGTTTATATTTGGAGACATTCCTTTTTCCACTATTACCCTCTTAGCGCTCCGAATCTCCACTTGCATTTTCTACAGAAAGAGTGTTTCAGAACGGCTCAATCAAAACTAAGGTTCAACTCTTTTAGTTGAACAAACAGAACAGAAAGAAGTTTCACACAATTCTTCTGTGTAGTTTTTATTTGTAGACATTCTTTTTCCCAATATAGGCCTCTTAGCGCTCAGAATGTCCAATTGCAGTTTCTACAGAAAGAGTGTTTCAGAACGGCTCAATCAAAAGTAAGGTTCAACTCTGTTAGTTGAATGCACAGAACAGAAAGAAGTTTCATACAATGCTTCTGTGTAGTTTCTATTTGAACATATTCTTTTTTCCACTATTACCCACTTAGCGCTACGAATGTCCAGTTGCATTTTCTACAGACAGAGTGTTTCAAAACTGCTCAATCAAAAGTATGGTTTAACTCTGTTAGCTGAATGCTCAGATCAGAAAGAAGTTTCACAGAATGCTTCGGTGTAGTTTATATTTGAATATATTCCTTTTTCCACTACTACGCTCTTAGCGCTCCAAATGTCCAGTTGCATTTTCTACAGAAAGAGTGTTCAGATCTGCTCAATCAAAAGTATGGTTTAACTCTGTTAGCTGAATGCACAGATCAGAAAGATGTTTCACCGAATGATTCTGTGTAGTTTATATTTGAAGACATTCCTTTTTCCACTATTACCCTCTTAGCGCTCCGAATCTCCACTTGCATTTTCTACAAAAGAGTGTTTCATAACTGCTCAATCAAAAATATGTTTTATCTCAGTTAACTGAATTTACAGATCAGAAATAAGTTTCACAGAATGCATCTGTGTAGTTTTTATTTGAAGATATTCTTTTTCCCAATGTAGGCCTCTTAGCGCTTAGCATGTCCAATTGCAGTTTCTACAGAAAGAGTGTTTCAGAACGGCTCAATCAAAAGTAAGGTTCAACTCTGTTAGTTGAATGCACAGAACAGAAAGAATTTTCACAGAATGCTACTGTGTAGTTTATATTTGAATATATTCCTTTTTCCACTATTACCCTCTTAGCGCTCCTAATGTCCACTTCCATTTTCTACAGAAAGAGTGTTCAGAACTGCGCAATCAAAAGTATGGTTTAACTCTGTTAGCTTAATGAACATATCAGAAATAAGTTTCACACAATGCTTCTGTGTAGTTTTTATTTGAAGATATTATTTTTCCCAATAGAGGCCTCTTAGCGCTCAGAATGTCCAATTGCAGTTTCTACAGAAAGAGTGTTTCAGAAAGGCTCAATCAAAAGTAAGGTTCAACTCTGTTAGTTGAATGCACAGAACAGAAAGTAGTTTCATACAATGCTTCTGTGTAGTTTATATTTGAACATATTCTTTTTTCCACTATTACCCACTTAGCGCTACGAATGTCCAGTTGCATTTTCTACAGAGTGTTTCAAAACTGCTCAATCAAAAGTATGGTTTAACTCTGTTAGCTGAATGCTCAGATCAGAAAGAAGTTTCACAGAATGCTTCTGTGTAGTTTATATTTGAATATATTCCTTTTTCCACTACTACTCTCTTAGCGCTCCAAATGTCCAGTTGCATTTTCTACAGAAAGAGTGTTCAGATCTGCTCAATCAAAAGTATGGTTTAATTCTGTTAGCTGAATGCACAGATCAGAAAGAAGTTTCACAGAATGATTCTGTGTAGTTTATATTTGGAGACATTCCTTTTTCCACTATTACCCTCTTAGCGCTCCGAATCTCCACTTGCATTTTCTACAGAAAGAGTGTTTCAGAACGGCTCAATCAAAACTAAGGTTCAACTCTTTTAGTTGAACAAACAGAACAGAAAGAAGTTTCACACAATTCTTCTGTGTAGTTTTTATTTGTAGACATTCTTTTTCCCAATATAGGCCTCTTAGCGCTCAGAATGTCCAATTGCAGTTTCTACAGAAAGAGTGTTTCAGAACGGCTCAATCAAAAGTAAGGTTCAACTCTGTTAGTTGAATGCACAGAACAGAAAGAAGTTTCATACAATGCTTCTGTGTAGTTTCTATTTGAACATATTCTTTTTTCCACTATTACCCACTTAGCGCTACGAATGTCCAGTTGCATTTTCTACAGACAGAGTGTTTCAAAACTGCTCAATCAAAAGTATGGTTTAACTCTGTTAGCTGAATGCTCAGATCAGAAAGAAGTTTCACAGAATGCTTCGGTGTAGTTTATATTTGAATATATTCCTTTTTCCACTACTACGCTCTTAGCGCTCCAAATGTCCAGTTGCATTTTCTACAGAAAGAGTGTTCAGATCTGCTCAATCAAAAGTATGGTTTAACTCTGTTAGCTGAATGCACAGATCAGAAAGAAGTTTCACCGAATGATTCTGTGTAGTTTATATTTGAAGACATTCCTTTTTCCACTATTACCCTCTTAGCGCTCCGAATCTCCACTTGCATTTTCTACAAAAAGAGTGTTTCATAACTGCTCAATCAACAATATGTTTTATCTCTGTTAACTGAATTTACAGATCAGAAATAAGTTTCACAGAATGCATCTGTGTAGTTTTTATTTGAAGATATTCTTTTTCCCAATGTAGGCCTCTTAGCGCTTAGCATGTCCAATTGCAGTTTCTACAGAAAGAGTGTTTCAGAACGGCTCAATCAAAAGTAAGGTTCAACTCTGTTAGTTGAATGCACAGAACAGAAAGAATTTTCACAGAATGCTACTGTGTAGTTTATATTTGAATATATTCCTTTTTCCACTATTACCCTCTTAGCGCTCCGAATGTCCACTTGCATTTTCTACAGAAAGAGTGTTCAGAACTGCGCAATCAAAAGTATGGTTTAACTCTGTTTGCTTAATGAACTTATCAAAAATAAGTTTCACACAATGCTTCTGTGTAGTTTTTATTTGAAGATATTATTTTTCCCAATAGAGGCCTCTTAGCGCTCAGAATGTCCAATTGCAGTTTCTACAGAAAGAGTGTTTCAGAAAGGCTCAATCAAAAGTAAGGTTCAACTCTGTTAGTTGAATGCACAGAACAGAAAGAAGTTTCATACAATGCTTCTGTGTAGTTTATATTTGAACATATTCTTTTTTCCACTATTACCCACTTAGCGCTACGAATGTCCAGTTGCATTTTCTACAGACAGAGTGTTTCAAAACTGCTCAATCAAAAGTATGGTTTAACTCTGTTAGCTGAATGCTCAGATCAGAAAGAAGTTTCACAGAATGCTTCTGTGTAGTTTATATTTGAATATATTCCTTTTTCCACTACTACTCTCTTAGCGCTCCAAATGTCCAGTTGCATTTTCTACAGAAAGAGTGTTCAGATCTGCTCAATCAAAAGTATGGTTTAATTCTGTTAGCTGAATGCACAGATCAGAAAGAAGTTTCACAGAATGATTCTGTGTAGTTTATATTTGGAGACATTCCTTTTTCCACTATTACCCTCTTAGCACTCCGAATCTCCACTTGCATTTTCTACAGAAAGAGTGTTTCAGAACGGCTCAATCAAAACTAAGGTTCAACTCTTTTAGTTGAACAAACAGAACAGAAAGAAGTTTCACACAATTCTTCTGTGTAGTTTTTATTTGTAGACATTCTTTTTCCCAATATAGGCCTCTTAGCGCTCAGAATGTCCAATTGCAGTTTCTACAGAAAGAGTGTTTCAGAACGGCTCAATCAAAAGTAAGGTTCAACTCTGTTAGTTGAATGCACAGAACAGAAAGAAGTTTCATACAATGCTTCTGTGTAGTTTCTATTTGAACATATTCTTTTTTCCACTATTACCCACTTAGCGCTACGAATGTCCAGTTGCATTTTCTACAGACAGAGTGTTTCAAAACTGCTCAATCAAAAGTATGGTTTAACTCTGTTAGCTGAATGCTCAGATCAGAAAGAAGTTTCACAGAATGCTTCGGTGTAGTTTATATTTGAATATATTCCTTTTTCCACTACTACGCTCTTAGCGCTCCAAATGTCCAGTTGCATTTTCTACAGAAAGAGTGTTCAGATCTGCTCAATCAAAAGTATGGTTTAACTCTGTTAGCTGAATGCACAGATCAGAAAGAAGTTTCACCGAATGATTCTGTGTAGTTTATATTTGAAGACATTCCTTTTTCCACTATTACCCTCTTAGCGCTCCGAATCTCCACTTGCATTTTCTACAAAAGAGTGTTTCATAACTGCTCAATCAAAAATATGTTTTATCTCAGTTAACTGAATTTACAGATCAGAAATAAGTTTCACAGAATGCATCTGTGTAGTTTTTATTTGAAGATATTCTTTTTCCCAATGTAGGCCTCTTAGCGCTTAGCATGTCCAATTGCAGTTTCTACAGAAAGAGTGTTTCAGAACGGCTCAATCAAAAGTAAGGTTCAACTCTGTTAGTTGAATGCACAGAACAGAAAGAATTTTCACAGAATGCTACTGTGTAGTTTATATTTGAATATATTCCTTTTTCCACTATTACCCTCTTAGCGCTCCTAATGTCCACTTCCATTTTCTACAGAAAGAGTGTTCAGAACTGCGCAATCAAAAGTATGGTTTAACTCTGTTAGCTTAATGAACATATCAGAAATAAGTTTCACACAATGCTTCTGTGTAGTTTTTATTTGAAGATATTATTTTTCCCAATAGAGGCCTCTTAGCGCTCAGAATGTCCAATTGCAGTTTCTACAGAAAGAGTGTTTCAGAAAGGCTCAATCAAAAGTAAGGTTCAACTCTGTTAGTTGAATGCACAGAACAGAAAGTAGTTTCATACAATGCTTCTGTGTAGTTTATATTTGAACATATTCTTTTTTCCACTATTACCCACTTAGCGCTACGAATGTCCAGTTGCATTTTCTACAGACAGAGTGTTTCAAAACTGCTCAATCAAAAGTATGGTTTAACTCTGTTAGCTGAATGCTCAGATCAGAAAGAAGTTTCACAGAATGCTTCTGTGTAGTTTATATTTGAATATATTCCTTTTTCCACTACTACTCTCTTAGCGCTCCAAATGTCCAGTTGCATTTTCTACAGAAAGAGTGTTCAGATCTGCTCAATCAAAAGTATGGTTTAATTCTGTTAGCTGAATGCACAGATCAGAAAGAAGTTTCACAGAATGATTCTGTGTAGTTTATATTTGGAGACATTCCTTTTTCCACTATTACCCTCTTAGCGCTCCGAATCTCCACTTGCATTTTCTACAGAAAGAGTGTTTCAGAACGGCTCAATCAAAACTAAGGTTCAACTCTTTTAGTTGAACAAACAGAACAGAAAGAAGTTTCACACAATTCTTCTGTGTAGTTTTTATTTGTAGACATTCTTTTTCCCAATATAGGCCTCTTAGCGCTCAGAATGTCCAATTGCAGTTTCTACAGAAAGAGTGTTTCAGAACGGCTCAATCAAAAGTAAGGTTCAACTCTGTTAGTTGAATGCACAGAACAGAAAGAAGTTTCATACAATGCTTCTGTGTAGTTTCTATTTGAACATATTCTTTTTTCCACTATTACCCACTTAGCGCTACGAATGTCCAGTTGCATTTTCTACAGACAGAGTGTTTCAAAACTGCTCAATCAAAAGTATGGTTTAACTCTGTTAGCTGAATGCTCAGATCAGAAAGAAGTTTCACAGAATGCTTCGGTGTAGTTTATATTTGAATATATTCCTTTTTCCACTACTACGCTCTTAGCGCTCCAAATGTCCAGTTGCATTTTCTACAGAAAGAGTGTTAAGATCTGCTCAATCAAAAGTATGGTTTAACTCTGTTAGCTGAATGCACAGATCAGAAAGAAGTTTCACCGAATGATTCTGTGTAGTTTATATTTGAAGACATTCCTTTTTCCACTATTACCCTCTTAGCGCTCCGAATCTCCACTTGCATTTTCTACAAAAGAGTGTTTCATAACTGCTCAATCAAAAATATGTTTTATCTCAGTTAACTGAATTTACAGATCAGAAATAAGTTTCACAGAATGCATCTGTGTAGTTTTTATTTGAAGATATTCTTTTTCCCAATGTAGGCCTCTTAGCGCTTAGCATGTCCAATTGCAGTTTCTACAGAAAGAGTGTTTCAGAACGGCTCAATCAAAAGTAAGGTTCAACTCTGTTAGTTGAATGCACAGAACAGAAAGAATTTTCACAGAATGCTACTGTGTAGTTTATATTTGAATATATTCCTTTTTCCACTATTACCCTCTTAGCGCTCCTAATGTCCACTTCCATTTTCTACAGAAAGAGTGTTCAGAACTGCGCAATCAAAAGTATGGTTTAACTCTGTTAGCTTAATGAACATATCAGAAATAAGTTTCACACAATGCTTCTGTGTAGTTTTTATTTGAAGATATTATTTTTCCCAATAGAGGCCTCTTAGCGCTCAGAATGTCCAATTGCAGTTTCTACAGAAAGAGTGTTTCAGAAAGGCTCAATCAAAAGTAAGGTTCAACTCTGTTAGTTGAATGCACAGAACAGAAAGTAGTTTCATACAATGCTTCTGTGTAGTTTATATTTGAACATATTCTTTTTTCCACTATTACCCACTTAGCGCTACGAATGTCCAGTTGCATTTTCTACAGACAGAGTGTTTCAAAACTGCTCAATCAAAAGTATGGTTTAACTCTGTTAGCTGAATGCTCAGATCAGAAAGAAGTTTCACAGAATGCTTCTGTGTAGTTTATATTTGAATATATTCCTTTTTCCACTACTACTCTCTTAGCGCTCCAAATGTCCAGTTGCATTTTCTACAGAAAGAGTGTTCAGATCTGCTCAATCAAAAGTATGGTTTAATTCTGTTAGCTGAATGCACAGATCAGAAAGAAGTTTCACAGAATGATTCTGTGTAGTTTATATTTGGAGACATTCCTTTTTCCACTATTACCCTCTTAGCGCTCCGAATCTCCACTTGCATTTTCTACAGAAAGAGTGTTTCAGAACGGCTCAATCAAAACTAAGGTTCAACTCTTTTAGTTGAACAAACAGAACAGAAAGAAGTTTCACACAATTCTTCTGTGTAGTTTTTATTTGTAGACATTCTTTTTCCCAATATAGGCCTCTTAGCGCTCAGAATGTCCAATTGCAGTTTCTACAGAAAGAGTGTTTCAGAACGGCTCAATCAAAAGTAAGGTTCAACTCTGTTAGTTGAATGCACAGAACAGAAAGAAGTTTCATACAATGCTTCTGTGTAGTTTCTATTTGAACATATTCTTTTTTCCACTATTACCCACTTAGCGCTACGAATGTCCAGTTGCATTTTCTACAGACAGAGTGTTTCAAAACTGCTCAATCAAAAGTATGGTTTAACTCTGTTAGCTGAATGCTCAGATCAGAAAGAAGTTTCACAGAATGCTTCGGTGTAGTTTATATTTGAATATATTCCTTTTTCCACTACTACGCTCTTAGCGCTCCAAATGTCCAGTTGCATTTTCTACAGAAAGAGTGTTCAGATCTGCTCAATCAAAAGTATGGTTTAACTCTGTTAGCTGAATGCACAGATCAGAAAGAAGTTTCACCGAATGATTCTGTGTAGTTTATATTTGAAGACATTCCTTTTTCCACTATTACCCTCTTAGCGCTACGAATCTCCACTTGCATTTTCTACAAAAGAGTGTTTCATAACTGCTCAATCAAAAATATGTTTTATCTCAGTTAACTGAATTTACAGATCAGAAATAAGTTTCACAGAATGCATCTGTGTAGTTTTTATTTGAAAATATTCTTTTTCCCAATGTAGGCCTCTTAGCGCTTAGCATGTCCAATTGCAGTTTCTACAGAAAGAGTGTTTCAGAACGGCTCAATCAAAAGTAAGGTTCAACTCTGTTAGTTGAATGCACAGAACAGAAAGAATTTTCACAGAATGCTACAGTGTAGTTTATATTTGAATATATTCCTTTTTCCACTATTACCCTCTTAGCGCTCCTAATGTCCACTTCCATTTTCTACAGAAAGAGTGTTCAGAACTGCGCAATCAAAAGTATGGTTTAACTCTGTTAGCTTAATGAACATATCAGAAATAAGTTTCACACAATGCTTCTGTGTAGTTTTTATTTGAAGATATTATTTTTCCCAATAGAGGCCTCTTAGCGCTCAGAATGTCCAATTGCAGTTTCTACAGAAAGAGTGTTTCAGAAAGGCTCAATCAAACTTAAGGTTCAACTCTGTTAGTTGAATGCACAGAACAGAAAGTAGTTTCATACAATGCTTCTGTGTAGTTTATATTTGAACATATTCTTTTTTCCACTATTACCCACTTAGCGCTACGAATGTCCAGTTGCATTTTCTACAGACAGAGTGTTTCAAAACTGCTCAATCAAAAGTATGGTTTAACTCTGTTAGCTGAATGCTCAGATCAGAAAGAAGTTTCACAGAATGCTTCTGTGTAGTTTATATTTGAATATATTCCTTTTTCCACTACTACTCTCTTAGCGCTCCAAATGTCCAGTTGCATTTTCTACAGAAAGAGTGTTCAGATCTGCTCAATCAAAAGTATGGTTTAACTCTGTTAGCTGAATGCACAGATCAGAAAGAAGTTTCACAGAATGATTCTGTGTAGTTTATATTTGGAGACATTCCTCTTTCCACTATTACCCTCTTAGCGCTCCGAATCTCCACTTGCATTTTCTACAGAAAGAGTGTTTCAGAACGGCTCAATCAAAACTAAGGTTCAACTCTTTTAGTTGAACAAACAGAACAGAAAGAAGTTTCACACAATTCTTCTGTGTAGTTTTTATTTGTAGAAATTCTTTTTCCCAATATAGGCCTCTTAGCGCTCAGAATGTCCAATTGCTGTTTCTACAGAAAGAGTGTTTCAGAACGGCTCAATCAAAGTAAGGTTCAACTCTGTTAGTTGAATGCACAGAACAGAAAGAATTTTCACAGAATGCTACTGTGTAGTTTATATTTGAATATATTCCTTTTTCCACTATTATCCTCTTAGCGCTCCGAATGTCCACTTGCATTTTCTACAGAAAGAGTGTTCAGAACTGCGCAATCAAAAGTATGGTTTAACTCTGTTAGCTTAATGAACATATCAGTAATAAGTTTCACACAATGCTTCTGTGTAGTTTTTATTTGAAGATATTATTTTTCCCAATATAGGCCTCTTAGCGCTCAGAATGTCCAATTGCGGTTTCTACAGAAAGAGTGTTTCAGAAAGGCTCAATCAAAAGTCAGGTTCAACTCTCTTAGTTGAATGCACAGAACAGAAAGAAGTTTCATACAATGCTTCTGTGTAGTTTATATTTGAACATATTCTTTTTTCCACTATTACCCACTTAGCGCTACGAATGTCCAGTTGCATTTTCTACAGACAGAGTGTTTCAAAACTGCTCAATCAAAAGTATGGTTTAACTCTGTTAGCTGAATGCTCAGATCAGAAAGAAGTTTCACAGAATGCTTCTGTGTAGTTTATATTTGAATATATTCCTTTTTCCACTACTACTCTCTTAGCGCTCCAAATGTCCAGTTGCATTTTCTACAGAAAGAGTGTTCAGATCTGCTCAATCAAAAGTATGGTTTAACTCTGTTAGCTGAATGCACAGATCAGAAAGAAGTTTCACCGAATGATTCTGTGTAGTTTATATTTGGAGACATTCCTTTTTCCACTATTACCCTCTTAGCGCTCCGAATCTCCACTTGAATTTTCTACAAAAAGAGTGTTTCATAACTGCTCAATCAAAAATATGTTTTATCTCTGTTAACTGAATTTACAGATCAGAAATAAGTTTCACAGAATGCATCTGTGTAGTTTTTATTTGAAGATATTCTTTTTCCCAATGTAGGCCTCTTAGCGCTTAGCATGTCCAATTGCAGTTTCCACAGAAAGAGTGTTTCAGAACGGCTCAATCAAAAGTAAGGTTCAACTCTGTTAGTTGAATGCACAGAACAGAAAGAATTTTCACAGAATGCTACTGTGTAGTTTATATTTGAATATATTCCTTTTTCCACTATTACCTTCTTAGCGCTCCGAATGTCCACTTGCATTTTCTACAGAAAGAGTGTTCAGAACTGCGCAATCAAAAGTATGGTTTAACTCTGTTAGCTTAATGAACATATCAGTAATAAGTTTCACACAATGCTTCTGTGTAGTTTTTATTTGAAGATATTATTTTTCCCAATATAGGCCTCTTAGCGCTCAGAATGTCCAATTGCGGTTTCTACAGAAAGAGTGTTTCAGAAAGGCTCAATCAAAAGTCAGGTTCAACTCTCTTAGTTGAATGCACAGAACAGAAAGAAGTTTCATACAATGCTTCTGTGTAGTTTATATTTGAACATATTCTTTTTTCCACTATTACCCACTTAGCGCTACGAATGTCCAGTTGCATTTTCTACAGACAGAGTGTTTCAAAACTGCTCAATCAAAAGTATGGTTTAACTCTGTTAGCTGAATGCTCAGATCAGAAAGAAGTTTCACAGAATGCTTCTGTGTAGTTTATATTTGAATATATTCCTTTTTCCACTACTACTCTCTTAGCGCTCCAAATGTCCAGTTGCATTTTCTACAGAAAGAGTGTTCAGATCTGCTCAATCAAAAGTATGGTTTAACTCTGTTAGCTGAATGCACAGATCAGAAAGAAGTTTCACCGAATGATTCTGTGTAGTTTATATTTGGAGACATTCCTTTTTCCACTATTACCCTCTTAGCGCTCCGAATCTCCACTTGAATTTTCTAAAAAAAGAGTGTTTCATAACTGCTCAATCAAAAATATGTTTTATCTCTGTTAACTGAATTTACAGATCAGAAATAAGTTTCACAGAATGCATCTGTGTAGTTTTTATTTGAAGATATTCTTTTTCCCAATGTAGGCCTCTTAGCGCTTAGCATGTCCAATTGCAGTTTCCACAGAAAGAGTGTTTCAGAACGGCTCAATCAAAAGTAAGGTTCAACTCTGTTAGTTGAATGCACAGAACAGAAAGAATTTTCACAGAATGCTACTGTGTAGTTTATATTTGAATATATTCCTTTTTCCACTATTACCTTCTTAGCGCTCCGAATGTCCACTTGCATTTTCTACAGAAAGAGTGTTCAGAACTGCGCAATCAAAAGTATGGTTTAACTCTGTTAGCTTAATGAACATATCAGAAATAAGTTTCACACAATGCTTCTGTGAAGTTTTTATTTGAAGATTTTTTTTTTCCCAATATAGGCCTCTTAGAGCTCAGAATGTCCAATTGCAGTTTCTACAGAAAGAGTGTTTCAGAAAGGCTCAATCAAAAGTAAGGTTTTACTCTGTTAGCTGAATGCTCAGATCAGAAAGAAGTTTCACAGAATGCTTCTGTGTAGTTTATATTTGAATATATTCCTTTTTCCACTACTACTCTCTTAGCGCTCAAAATGTCCAGTTGCATTTTCTACAGAAAGAGTGTTCAGATCTGCTCAATCAAAAGTTTGGTTTAACTCTGTTAGCTGAATGCACAGATCAGAAAGAAGTTTCACAGAATGATTCTGTGTAGTTTATATTTGGAGACATTCCTTTTTCCACTATTACCCTCTTAGCGCTCCGAATCTCCACTTGCATTTTCTACAGAAAGAGTGTTTCAGAACGGCTCAATCAAAACTAAGGTTCAACTCTTTTAGTTGAACAAACAGAACAGAAAGAAGTTTCACACAATTCTTCTGTGTAGTTTTTATTTGTAGACATTCTTTTTCCCAATATAGGCCTCTTAGCGCTCAGAATGTCCAATTGCAGTTTCTACAGAAAGAGTGTTTCAGAACGGCTCAATCAAAAGTAAGGTTCAACTCTGTTAGTTGAATGCACAGAACAGAAAGAAGTTTCATACAATGCTTCTGTGTAGTTTATATTTGAACATATTCTTTTTTCCCCTATTACCCACTTAGCGCTACGAATGTCCAGTTGCATTTTCTACAGACAGAGTGTTTCAAAACTGCTCAATCAAAAGTATGGTTTAAATCTGTTAGCTGAATGCTCACATCAGAAAGAAGTTTCACAGAATGCTTATGTGTAGTTTATATTTGAATATATTCCTTTTTCCACTACTACTCTCTTAGCGCTCCAAATGTCCAGTTGCATTTTCTACAGAAAGAGTGTTCAGATCTGCTCAATCAAAAGTATGGTTTAACTCTGTTAGCTGAATGCACAGATCAGAAAGAAGTTTCACAGAATGATTCTGTGTAGTTTATATTTGGAGACATTCCTTTTTCCACTATTACCCTCTTAGCGCTCCGAATCTCCAGTTGCATTTCCTACAGAAAGAGTGTTTCAGAACGGCTCAATCAAAACTAAGGTTCAACTCTTTTAGTTGAACAAACAGAACAGAAAGAAGTTTCACACAATTCTTCTGTGTAGTTTTTATTTGTAGACATTCTTTTTCCCAATAAAGGCCTCTTAGCGCTCAGAATGTCCAATTGCAGTTTCTACAGAAAGAGTGTTTTAGAACGGCTCAATCAAAAGTAAGGTTCAACTCTGTTAGTTGAATGCACAGAACAGAAAGAAGTTTCATACAATGCTTCTGTGTAGTTTCTATTTGAACATATTCTTTTTTCCAATATTACCCACTTAGCGCTACGAATGTCCAGTTGCATTTTCTACAGACAGAGTGTTTCAAAACTGCTCAATCAAAAGTATGGTTTAACTCTGTTAGCTGAATGCTCAGATCAGAAAGAAGTTTCACAGAATGCTTCTGTGTAGTTTATATTTGAATATATTCCTTTTTCCACTACTACGCTCTTAGCGCTCCAAATGTCCAGTTGCATTTTCTACAAAAAGAGTGTTCAGATCTGCTCAATCAAAAGTATGGTTTAACTCTGTTAGCTGAATGCACAGATCAGAAAGAAGTTTCACCGAATGATTCTGTGTAGTTTATATTTGAAGATATTCCTTTTTCCACTATTACCCTCTTAGCGCTCCGAATCTCCACTTGCATTTTCTACAAAAAGAGTGTTTCATAACTGCTGAATCAAAAATATGTTTTATCTCTGTTAACTGAATTTACAGATCAGAAATAAGTTTCACAGAATGCATCTGTGTAATTTTTATTTGAAGATATTCTTTTTCCCAATGTAGGCCTCTTAGCGCTTAGCATGTCCAATTGCAGTTTCTACAGAAAGAGTGTTTCAGAACGGCTCAATCAAAAGTAAGGTTCAACTCTGTTAGTTGAATGCACAGAACAGAAAGAATTTTCACAGAATGCTACTGTGTAGTTTATATTTGAATATATTCCTTTTTCCACTGTTACCCTCTTAGCGCTCCGAATGTCCACTTGCATTTTCTACAAAAAGAGTGTTCAGAACTGCGCAATCAAAAGTTTGGTTTAACTCTGTTAGCTGAATGCTCAGATCAGAAAGAAGTATCACAGAATGCTTCTGTGTAGTTTATATTTGAATATATTCCTTTTTCCACTACTACTCTCTTAGCGCTCCAAATGTCCAGTTGCATTTTCTACAGAAAGAGTGTTCAGATCAGCTCAATCAAAAGTATGGTTTAACTCTGTTAGCTGAATGCACAGATCAGAAATAAGTTTCACAGAATGATTCTGTGTAGTTTATATTTGGAGACATTGCTTTTTCCACTATTACCCTCTTAGCGCTCCGAATCTCCACTTGCATTTTCTACAGAAAGAGTGTTTCAGAACGGCTCAATCAAAACTAAGGTTCAACTCTTTTAGTTGAACAAACAGAACAGAAAGAAGTTTCACACAATTCTTCTGTGTAGTTTTTATTTGTAGACATTCTTTTTCCCAATATAGGCCTCTTAGCGCTCAGAATGTCCAATTGCAGTTTCTACAGAAAGAGTGTTTCAGAACGGCTCAATCAAAAGTAAGGTTCAACTCTGTTAGTTGAATGCACAGAACAGAAAGAAGTTTCATACAATGCTTCTGTGTAGTTTATATTTGAACATATTTTTTTCCACTATTACCCACTTAGCGCTACGAATGTCCAGTTGCATTTTCAACAGACAGAGTGTTTCAAAACTGCTCAATCAAAAGTATGGTTTAACTCTGTTAGCTGAATGCTCAGATCAGAAAGAAGTTTCACAGAATGCTTCTGTGTAGTTTATATTTGAATATATTCCTTTTTCCACTACTACGCTCTTAGCGCTCCAAATGTCCAGTTGCATTTTCTACAGAAAGAGTGTTCAGATCTGCTCAATCAAAAGTATGGTTTAACTCTGTTAGCTGAATGCACAGATCAGAAAGAAGTTTCACCGAATGATTCTGTGTAGTTTATATTTGAAGACATTCCTTTTTCCACTATTACCCTCTTAGCGCTCCGAATCTCCACTTGCATTTTCTACAAAAAGAGTGTTTCATAACTGCTCAATCAAAAATATGTTTTATCTCTGTTAACTGAATTTACAGATCAGAAATAAGTTTCACAGAATGCATCTGTGTAGTTTTTATTTGAAGATATTCTTTTTCCCAATGTAGGCCTCTTAGCGCTTAGCATGTCCAATTGCAGTTTCTACAGAAAGAGTGTTTCAGAACGGCTCAATCAAAAGTAAGGTTCAACTCTGTTAGTTGAATGCACAGAACAAAAAGAATTTTCACAGAATGCTACTGTGTAGTTTATATTTGAATATATTCCTTTTTTAACTATTACCCTCTTAGCGCTCCGAATGTCCACTTGCATTTTCTACAGAAAGAGTGTTCAGAACTGCGCAATCAAAAGTATGGTTTATCTCTGTTAGCTTAATGAACATATCAGAAATAAGTTTCACACAATGCTTCTGTGTTGTTTTTATTTGAAGATATTATTTTTCCCAATAGAGGACTCTTAGCGCTCAGAATGTCCAATTGCAGTTGCTACAGAAAGAGTGTTTCAGAAAGGCTCAATCAAAAGTAAGGTTCAACTCTGTTAGTTGAATGCACAGAACAGAAAGAAGTTTCATACAATGCTTCTGTGTAGTTTATATTTGAACATATTCTTTTTTCCACTATTACCCACTTAGCGCTACGAATGTCCAGTTGCATTTTCTACAGACAGAGTGTTTCAAAACTGCTCAATCAAAAGTATGGTTTAACTCTGTTAGCTGAATGCTCAGATCAGAAAGAAGTTTCACAGAATGCTTCTGTGTAGTTTATATTTGAATATATTCCTTTTTCCACTACTACTCTCTTAGCGCTCCCAATGTCCAGTTGCATTTTCTACAGAAAGAGTGTTCAGATCTGCTCAATCAAAAGTATGGTTTAACTCTGTTAGCTGAATGCACAGATCAGAAAGAAGTTTCACCGAATGATTCTGTGTAGTTTATATTTGGAGACATTCCTTTTTCCACTATTACCCTCTTTGCGCTCCGAATCTCCACTTGCATTTTCTACAAAAAGAGTGTTTCAGAACGGCTCAATCAAAACTAAGGTTCAACTCTTTTAGTTGAACAAACAGAACAGAAAGAAGTTTCACACAATTCTTCTGTGTAGTTTTTATTTGTAGACATTCTTTTTCCCAATATAGGCCTCTTAGCGCTCAGAATGTCCAATTGCAGTTTCTACAGAAAGAGTGTTTCAGAACGGCTCAATCAAAAGTAAGGTTCAACTCTGTTAGTTGAATGCACAGAACAGAAAGAAGTTTCATACAATGCTTCTGTGTAGTTTATATTTGAACATATTTTTTTCCACTATTACCCACTTAGCGCTACGAATGTCCAGTTGCATTTTCAACAGACAGAGTGTTTCAAAACTGCTCAATCAAAAGTATGGTTTAACTCTGTTAGCTGAATGCTCAGATCAGAAAGAAGTTTCACAGAATGCTTCTGTGTAGTTTATATTTGAATATATTCCTTTTTCCACTACTACGCTCTTAGCGCTCCAAATGTCCAGTTGCATTTTCTACAGAAAGAGTGTTCAGATCTGCTCAATCAAAAGTATGGTTTAACTCTGTTAGCTGAATGCACAGATCAGAAAGAAGTTTCACCGAATGATTCTGTGTAGTTTATATTTGAAGACATTCCTTTTTCAACTATTACCCTCTTAGCGCTCCGAATCTCCACTTGCATTTTCTACAAAAAGAGTGTTTCATAACTGCTCAATCAAAAATATGTTTTATCTCTGTTAAATGAATTTACAGATCAGAAATAAGTTTCACAGAATGCATCTGTGTAGTTTTTATTTGAAGATATTCTTTTTCCCAATGTAGGCCTCTTAGCGCTTAGCATGTCCAATTGCAGTTTCTACAGAAAGAGTGTTTCAGAACGGCTCAATTAAATGTGAGGTTCAACTCTGTTAGTTGAATGCACAGAACAGAAAGAATTTTCACAGAATGCTACTGTGTAGTTTATATTTGAATATATTCCTTTTTCCACTATTACCCTCTTAGCGCTCCGAATATCCACTTGCATTTTCTACAGAAAGAGTGTTCAGAACTGTGCAATCAAAAGTATGGTTTAACTCTGTTAGCTTAATGAACATATCAGAAATAAGTTTCACACAATGCTTCTGTGTAGTTTTTATTTGAAGATATTATTTTTCCCAGTAGAGGCCTCTTAGCGCTCAGAATGTCCAATTGCAGTTTCTACAGAAAGAGTGTTTCAGAACGGCTCAATCAAAAGTAAGGTTCAACTCTGTTAGTTGAATGCACAGAACAAAAAGAATTTTCACAGAATGCTACTGTGTAGTTTATATTTGAATATATTCCTTTTTTAACTATTACCCTCTTAGCGCTCCGAATGTCCACTTGCATTTTCTACAGAAAGAGTGTTCAGAACTGCGCAATCAAAAGTATGGTTTATCTCTGTTAGCTTAATGAACATATCAGAAATAAGTTTCACACAATGCTTCTGTGTTGTTTTTATTTGAAGATATTATTTTTCCCAATAGAGGACTCTTAGCGCTCAGAATGTCCAATTGCAGTTGCTACAGAAAGAGTGTTTCAGAAAGGCTCAATCAAAAGTAAGGTTCAACTCTGTTAGTTGAATGCACAGAACAGAAAGAAGTTTCATACAATGCTTCTGTGTAGTTTATATTTGAACATATTCTTTTTTCCACTATTACCCACTTAGCGCTACGAATGTCCAGTTGCATTTTCTACAGACAGAGTGTTTCAAAACTGCTCAATCAAAAGTATGGTTTAACTCTGTTAGCTGAATGCTCAGATCAGAAAGAAGTTTCACAGAATGCTTCTGTGTAGTTTATATTTGAATATATTCCTTTTTCCACTACTACTCTCTTAGCGCTCCAAATGTCCAGTTGCATTTTCTACAGAAAGAGTGTTCAGATCTGCTCAATCAAAAGTATGGTTTAACTCTGTTAGCTGAATGCACAGATCAGAAAGAAGTTTCACCGAATGATTCTGTGTAGTTTATATTTGGAGACATTCCTTTTTCCACTATTACCCTCTTTGCGCTCCGAATCTCCACTTGCATTTTCTACAGAAAGAGTGTTTCAGAACGGCTCAATCAAAACTAAGGTTCAACTCTTTTAGTTGAACAAACAGAACAGAAAGAAGTTTCACACAATTCTTCTGTGTAGTTTTTATTTGTAGACATTCTTTTTCCCAATATAGGCCTCTTAGCGCTCAGAATGTCCAATTGCAGTTTCTACAGAAAGAGTGTTTCAGAACGGCTCAATCAAAAGTAAGGTTCAACTCTGTTAGTTGAATGCACAGAACAGAAAGAAGTTTCATACAATGCTTCTGTGTAGTTTATATTTGAACATATTTTTTTCCACTATTACCCACTTAGCGCTACGAATGTCCAGTTGCATTTTCAACAGACAGAGTGTTTCAAAACTGCTCAATCAAAAGTATGGTTTAACTCTGTTAGCTGAATGCTCAGATCAGAAAGAAGTTTCACAGAATGCTTCTGTGTAGTTTATATTTGAATATATTCCTTTTTCCACTACTACGCTCTTAGCGCTCCAAATGTCCAGTTGCATTTTCTACAGAAAGAGTGTTCAGATCTGCTCAATCAAAAGTATGGTTTAACTCTGTTAGCTGAATGCACAGATCAGAAAGAAGTTTCACCGAATGATTCTGTGTAGTTTATATTTGAAGACATTCCTTTTTCAACTATTACCCTCTTAGCGCTCCGAATCTCCACTTGCATTTTCTACAAAAAGAGTGTTTCATAACTGCTCAATCAAAAATATGTTTTATCTCTGTTAAATGAATTTACAGATCAGAAATAAGTTTCACAGAATGCATCTGTGTAGTTTTTATTTGAAGATATTTTTTTCCCAATGTAGGCCTCTTAGCGCTTAGCATGTCCAATTGCAGTTTCTACAGAAAGAGTGTTTCAGAACGGCTCAATTAAATGTGAGGTTCAACTCTGTTAGTTGAATGCACAGAACAGAAAGAATTTTCACAGAATGCTACTGTGTAGTTTATATTTGAATATATTCCTTTTTCCACTATTACCCTCTTAGCGCTCCGAATATCCACTTGCATTTTCTACAGAAAGAGTGTTCAGAACTGTGCAATCAAAAGTATGGTTTAACTCTGTTAGCTTAATGAACATATCAGAAATAAGTTTCACACAATGCTTCTGTGTAGTTTTTATTTGAAGATATTATTTTTCCCAGTAGAGGCCTCTTAGCGCTCAGAATGTCCAATTGCAGTTTCTACAGAAAGAGTGTTTCAGAAAGGCTCAATCAAAAGTATGGTTCAACTCTGTTAGTTGAATGCACAGAACAGAAAGAAGTTTCATACAATGCTTCTGTGTAGTTTATATTTGAACATATTCTTTTTTCCACTATTACCCACTTAGCGCTACGAATGTCCAGTTGCATTTTCTACAGACAGAGTGTTTCAAAACTGCTCAATCAAAAGTATGGTTTAACTCTGTTAGCTGAATGCTCAGATCAGAAAGAAGTTTCACAGAATGCTTCTGTGTAGTTTATATTTGAATATATTCCTTTTTCCACTACTACTCTCTTAGCGCTCCAAATGTCCAGTTGCATTTTCTACAGAAAGAGTGTTCAGATCTGCTCAATCAAAAGTGTGGTTTAACACTGATAGCTGAATGCACAGATCAGAAAGAAGTTTCACAGAATGATTCTGTGTAGTTTATATTTGGAGACATTCCTTTTTCCACTATTACCCTCTTAGCGCTCCGAATCTCCACTTGCATTTTCTACAGAAAGAGTGTTTCAGAACGGCTCAATCAAAACTAAGGTTCAACTCTTTTAGTTGAACAAACAGAACAGAAAGAAATTTCACACAATTCTTCTGTGTAGTTTTTATTTGTAGACATTCTTTTTCCCAATATAGGCCTCTTAGCGCTCAGAATGTCCAATTGCAGTTTCTACAGAAAGAGTGTTTCAGAACGGCTCAATTAAATGTGAGGTTCAACTCTGTTAGTTGAATGCACAGAACAGAAAGAATTTTCACAGAATGCTACTGTGTAGTTTATATTTGAATATATTCCTTTTTCCACTATTACCCTCTTAGCGCTCCGAATGTCCACTTGCATTTTCTACAGAAAGAGTGTTCAGAACTGCGCAATCAAAAGTATGGTTTAACTCTGTTAGCTTAATGAACATATCAGAAATAAGTTTCACACAATGCTTCTGTGTAGTTTTTATTTGAAGATATTATTTTTCCCAGTAGAGGCCTCTTAGCGCTCAGAATGTCCAATTGCAGTTTCTACAGAAAGAGTGTTTCAGAAAGGCTCAATCTAAAGTAAGGTTCAACTCTGTTAGTTGAATGCACAGAACAGAAAGAAGTTTCATACAATGCTTCTGTGTAGTTTATATTTGAACATATTCTTTTTTCCACTATTACCCACTTAGCGCTACGAATGTCCAGTTGCATTTTCTACAGACGGAGTGTTTCAAAACTGCTCAATCAAAAGTATGGTTTAACTCTGTTAGCTGAATGCACAGATCAGAAAGTAGTTTCACCGAATGATTCTGTGTAGTTTATATTTGAAGACATTCCTTTTTCCACTATTACCCTCTTAGCGCTCCGAATCTCCACTTGCATTTTCTACAAAAAGAGTGTTTCATAACTGCTCAATCAAAAATATGTTTTATCTCTGTTAACTGAATTTACAGATCTGAAATAAGTTTCACAGAATGCATCTGTGTAGTTTTTATTTGAAGACATTCTTTTTCCCAATGTAGGCCTCTTAGCGCTTAGCATGTCCAATTGCAGTTTCTACAGAAAGAGTGTTTCAGAACGGCGCAATCAAAAGTAAGGTTCAACTCTGTTAGTTGAATGCACAGAACAGAAAGAACTTTCACAGAATGCTACTGTGTAGTTTATATTTGAATATATTCCTTTTTCCACTATTACCCTCTTAGCGCTCCGAATGTCCACTTGCATTTTCTACAGAAAGAGTGTTCAGAACTGCGCAATCAAAAGTATGGTTTATCTCTGTTAGCTTAATGAACATATCAGAAATAAGTTTCACACAATGCTTCTGTGTTGTTTTTATTTGAAGATATTATTTTTCCCAATAGAGGACTCTTAGCGCTCAGAATGTCCAATTGCAGTTGCTACAGAAAGAGTGTTTCAGAAAGGCTCAATCAAAAGTAAGGTTCAACTCTGTTAGTTGAATGCACAGAACAGAAAGAAGTTTCATACAATGCTTCTGTGTAGTTTATATTTGAACATATTCTTTTTTCCACTATTACCCACTTAGCGCTACGAATGTCCAGTTGCATTTTCTACAGACAGAGTGTTTCAAAACTGCTCAATCAAAAGTATGGTTTAACTCTGTTAGCTGAATGCTCAGATCAGAAAGAAGTTTCACAGAATGCTTCTGTGTAGTTTATATTTGAATATATTCCTTTTTCCACTACTACTCTCTTAGCGCTCCAAATGTCCAGTTGCATTTTCTACAGAAAGAGTGTTCAGATCTGCTCAATCAAAAGCATGGTTTAACTCTGTTAGCTGAATGCACAGATCAGAAAGAAGTTTCACCGAATGATTCTGTGTAGTTTATATTTGGAGACATTCCTTTTTCCACTATTACCCTCTTAGCGCTCCGAATCTCCACTTGCATTTTCTACAGAAAGAGTGTTTCAGAACGGCTCAATCAAAACTAAGGTTCAACTCTTTTAGTTGAACAAACAGAACAGAAAGAAGTTTCACACAATTCTTCTGTGTAGTTTTTATTTGTAGACATTCTTTTTCCCAATATAGGCCTCCTAGCACTCAGAATGTCCAATTGCAGTTTCTACAGAAAGAGTGTTTCAGAACGGCTCAATCAAAAGTAAGGTTCAACTCTGTTAGTTGAATGCACAGAACAGAAAGAAGTTTCATACAATGCTTCTCTGTAGTTTCTATTTGAACATATACTTTTTTCCACTATTACCCACTTAGCGCTACGAATGTCCAGTTGCATTTTCTACAGACAGAGTGTTTCAAAACTGCTCAATCAAAAGTATGGTTTAACTCTGTTAGCTGAATGCTCAGATCAGAAAGAAGTTTCACAGAATGCTTCTGTGTAGTGTATATTTGAATATATTCCTTTATCCACTACTACGCTCTTAGCGCTACAAATGTCCAGTTGCATTTTCTACAGAAAGAGTGTTCAGATCTGCTCAATCAAAAGTATGGTTTAACACTGTTAGCTGAATGCACAGATCAGAAAGAAGTTTCACAGAATGATTCTGTGTAGTTTATATTTGGAGACATTCCTTTTTCCACTATTACCCTCTTAGCGCTCCGAATCTCCACTTGCATTTTCTACAGAAAGAGTGTTTCAGAACGGCTCAATCAAAACTAAAGTTCAACTCTTTTAGTTGAACAAACAGAACAGAAAGTAGTTTCACACAATTCTTCTGTGTAGTTTTTATTTGTAGACATTCTTTTTCCCAATATAGGCCTCTTAGCGCTCAGAATGTCCAATTGCAGTTTCTACAGAAAGAGTGTTTCAGAAAGGCTCAATCAAAAGTAAGGTTCAACTCTGTTAGTTGAATGCACAGAACAGAAAGAAGTTTCATACAATGCTTCTGTGTAGTTTAAATTTGAACATATACTTTTTTCCACTATTACCCACTTAGCGCTACGAATGTCCAGTTGCATTTTCTACAGACAGAGAGTTTCAAAACTGCTCAATCAAAAGTATGGTTTAACTCTGATAGCTGAATGCTCAGATCAGAATGAAGTTTCACAGAATGCTTCTGTGTAGTTTATATTTGAATATATTCCTTTTTCCACTACTACGCTCTTAGCGCTCCAAATGTCCAGTTGCATTTTCTACAGAAAGAGTGTTCAGATCTGCTCAATCCAAAGTATGGTTTAACTCTGTTAGCTGAATGCACAGATCAGAAAGAAGTTTCACCGAATGATTCCGTGTAGTTTATATTTGAAGACATTCCTTTTTCCACTGTTACCCTCTTAGCGCTCCGAATCTCCACTTGCATTTTCTACAAAAAGAGTGTTTCATAACTGCTCAATCAAAAATATGTTTTATCTCTGTTAACTGAATTTACAGATCAGAAATAAGTTTCACAGAATGCATCTGTGTAGTTTTTATTTGAAGATATACTTTTTCCCAATGTAGGCCTCTTAGCGCTTAGCATGTCCAATTGCAGTTTCTACAGAAAGAGTGTTTCAGAACGGCTCAATCAAAAGTAAGGTTCAAATCTGTTAGTTGAATGCACAGAACAGAAAGAATTTTCACAGAATGCTACTGTGTAGTTTATATTTGAATATATTCCTTTTTGCACTATTACCCTCTTAGCGCTCCGAATGTCCACTTACATTTTCTACAAAAAGAGTGTTCAGAACTGCGCAATCAAAAGTATGGTTTAACTCTGTTAGCTTAATGAACATATCAGAAATAAGTTTCACACAATGCTTCTGTGTAGTTTTTATTTGAAGATATTATATTTCCCAATAGAGGCCTCTTAGCGCTCAGAATGTCCAATTGCAGTTTCTACAGAAAGAGTGTTTCAGAAAGGCTCAATGAAAAGTAAGGTTCAACTCTGTTAGTTGAATGCACAGAACATAAAGAAGTTTCATACAATGATTCTGTGTAGTTTATATTTGAACATATTCTTTTTTCCACTATTACCCACTTAGCGCTACGAATGTCCAGTTGCATTTTCTACAGACAGAGTGTTTCAAAACTGCTCAATCAAAAGTATGGTTTAACTCTGTTAGCTGAATGCTCAGATCAGAAAGAAGTTTCACAGAATGCTTCTGTGTAGTTTATATTTGAATATATTCCTTTTTCCACTACTACGCTCTTAGCGCTCCAAATGTCCAGTTGCATTTTCTACAGAAAGAGTGTTCAGATCTGCTCAATCAAAAGTATGGTTTAACTCTGTTAGCTGAATGTACAGATCAGAAAAAAGTTTCACCGAATGATTCTGTGTAGTTTATATTTGAAGACATTCCTTTTTCCACTATTACCCTCTTAGCGCTCCGAATCTCCACTTGCATTTTCTACAAAAAGAGTGTTTCATAACTGCTCAATCAAAAATATGTTTTATCTCTGTTAACTGAATATACAGATCAGAAATAAGTTTCACAGAATGCATCTGTGTAGTTTTTATTTGAAGACATTCTTTTTCCCAATGTAGGCCTCTTAGCGCTTAGCATGTCCAATTGCAGTTTCTACAGAAAGAGTGTTTCAGAACGGCGCAATCAAAAGTAAGGTTCAACTCTGTTAGTTGAATGCACAGAACAGAAAGAACTTTCACAGAATGCTACTGTGTAGTTTATATTTGAATATATTCCTTTTTCCACTATTACCCTCTTAGCGCTCCGAATGTCCACTTGCATTTTCTACAGAAAGAGTGTTCAGAACTGCGCAATCAAAAGTATGGTTTATCTCTGTTAGCTTAATGAACATATCAGAAATAAGTTTCACACAATGCTTCTGTGTTGTTTTTATTTGAAGATATTATTTTTCCCAATAGAGGACTCTTAGCGCTCAGAATGTCCAATTGCAGTTGCTACAGAAAGAGTGTTTCAGAAAGGCTCAATCAAAAGTAAGGTTCAACTCTGTTAGTTGAATGCACAGAACAGAAAGAAGTTTCATACAATGATTCTGTGTAGTTTATATTTGAACATATTCTTTTTTCCACTATTACCCACTTAGCGCTACGAATGTCCAGTTGCATTTTCTACAGACAGAGTGTTTCAAAACTGCTCAATCAAAAGTATGGTTTAACTCTGTTAGCTGAATGCTCAGATCAGAAAGAAGTTTCACAGAATGCTTCTGTGTAGTTTATATTTGAATATATTCCTTTTTCCACTACTACTCTCTTAGCGCTCCAAATGTCCAGTTGCATTTTCTACAGAAAGAGTGTTCAGATCTGCTCAATCAAAAGCATGGTTTAACTCTGTTAGCTGAATGCACAGATCAGAAAGAAGTTTCACCGAATGATTCTGTGTAGTTTATATTTGGAGACATTCCTTTTTCCACTATTACCCTCTTAGCGCTCCGAATCTCCACTTGCATTTTCTACAGAAAGAGTGTTTCAGAACGGCTCAATCAAAACTAAGGTTCAACTCTTTTAGTTGAACAAACAGAACAGAAAGAAGTTTCACACAATTCTTCTGTGTAGTTTTTATTTGTAGACATTCTTTTTCCCAATATAGGCCTCCTAGCACTCAGAATGTCCAATTGCAGTTTCTACAGAAAGAGTGTTTCAGAACGGCTCAATCAAAAGTAAGGTTCAACTCTGTTAGTTGAATGCACAGAACAGAAAGAAGTTTCATACAATGCTTCTCTGTAGTTTCTATTTGAACATATACTTTTTTCCACTATTACCCACTTAGCGCTACGAATGTCCAGTTGCATTTTCTACAGACAGAGTGTTTCAAAACTGCTCAATCAAAAGTATGGTTTAACTCTGTTAGCTGAATGCTCAGATCAGAAAGAAGTTTCACAGAATGCTTCTGTGTAGTGTATATTTGAATATATTCCTTTATCCACTACTACGCTCTTAGCGCTACAAATGTCCAGTTGCATTTTCTACAGAAAGAGTGTTCAGATCTGCTCAATCAAAAGTATGGTTTAACACTGTTAGCTGAATGCACAGATCAGAAAGAAGTTTCACAGAATGATTCTGTGTAGTTTATATTTGGAGACATTCCTTTTTCCACTATTACCCTCTTAGCGCTCCGAATCTCCACTTGCATTTTCTACAGAAAGAGTGTTTCAGAACGGCTCAATCAAAACTAAAGTTCAACTCTTTTAGTTGAACAAACAGAACAGAAAGTAGTTTCACACAATTCTTCTGTGTAGTTTTTATTTGTAGACATTCTTTTTCCCAATATAGGCCTCTTAGCGCTCAGAATGTCCAATTGCAGTTTCTACAGAAAGAGTGTTTCAGAAAGGCTCAATCAAAAGTAAGGTTCAACTCTGTTAGTTGAATGCACAGAACAGAAAGAAGTTTCATACAATGCTTCTGTGTAGTTTAAATTTGAACATATACTTTTTTCCACTATTACCCACTTAGCGCTACGAATGTCCAGTTGCATTTTCTACAGACAGAGAGTTTCAAAACTGCTCAATCAAAAGTATGGTTTAACTCTGATAGCTGAATGCTCAGATCAGAATGAAGTTTCACAGAATGCTTCTGTGTAGTTTATATTTGAATATATTCCTTTTTCCACTACTACGCTCTTAGCGCTCCAAATGTCCAGTTGCATTTTCTACAGAAAGAGTGTTCAGATCTGCTCAATCCAAAGTATGGTTTAACTCTGTTAGCTGAATGCACAGATCAGAAAGAAGTTTCACCGAATGATTCCGTGTAGTTTATATTTGAAGACATTCCTTTTTCCACTGTTACCCTCTTAGCGCTCCGAATCTCCACTTGCATTTTCTACAAAAAGAGTGTTTCATAACTGCTCAATCAAAAATATGTTTTATCTCTGTTAACTGAATTTACAGATCAGAAATAAGTTTCACAGAATGCATCTGTGTAGTTTTTATTTGAAGATATACTTTTTCCCAATGTAGGCCTCTTAGCGCTTAGCATGTCCAATTGCAGTTTCTACAGAAAGAGTGTTTCAGAACGGCTCAATCAAAAGTAAGGTTCAAATCTGTTAGTTGAATGCACAGAACAGAAAGAATTTTCACAGAATGCTACTGTGTAGTTTATATTTGAATATATTCCTTTTTGCACTATTACCCTCTTAGCGCTCCGAATGTCCACTTACATTTTCTACAAAAAGAGTGTTCAGAACTGCGCAATCAAAAGTATGGTTTAACTCTGTTAGCTTAATGAACATATCAGAAATAAGTTTCACACAATGCTTCTGTGTAGTTTTTATTTGAAGATATTATATTTCCCAATAGAGGCCTCTTAGCGCTCAGAATGTCCAATTGCAGTTTCTACAGAAAGAGTGTTTCAGAAAGGCTCAATGAAAAGTAAGGTTCAACTCTGTTAGTTGAATGCACAGAACATAAAGAAGTTTCATACAATGATTCTGTGTAGTTTATATTTGAACATATTCTTTTTTCCACTATTACCCACTTAGCGCTACGAATGTCCAGTTGCATTTTCTACAGACAGAGTGTTTCAAAACTGCTCAATCAAAAGTATGGTTTAACTCTGTTAGCTGAATGCTCAGATCAGAAAGAAGTTTCACAGAATGCTTCTGTGTAGTTTATATTTGAATATATTCCTTTTTCCACTACTACGCTCTTAGCGCTCCAAATGTCCAGTTGCATTTTCTACAGAAAGAGTGTTCAGATCTGCTCAATCAAAAGTATGGTTTAACTCTGTTAGCTGAATGTACAGATCAGAAAAAAGTTTCACCGAATGATTCTGTGTAGTTTATATTTGAAGACATTCCTTTTTCCACTATTACCCTCTTAGCGCTCCGAATCTCCACTTGCATTTTCTACAAAAAGAGTGTTTCATAACTGCTCAATCAAAAATATGTTTTATCTCTGTTAACTGAATATACAGATCAGAAATAAGTTTCACAGAATGCATCTGTGTAGTTTTTATTTGAAGATATTCTTTTTCCCAATGTTGGCCTCTTAGCGCTTAGCATGTCCAATTGCAGTTTCTACAGAAAGAGTGTTTCAGAACGGCTCAATCAAAAGTAAGGTTCAACTCTGTTAGTTGAATGCACAGAACAGAAAGAAGTTTCATACAATGCTTCTGTGTAGTTTATATATGAACATATATTTTTTTCCACTATTACCCACTTAGCGCTACGAATGTCCAGTTGCATTTTCTACAGACAGAGTGTTTCAAAACTGCTCAATCAAAAGTATGGTTTAACTCTGTTAGCTGAATGCTCAGATCAGAAAGAAGTTTCACAGAATGCTTCTGTGTAGTTTATATTTGAATATATTCCTTTTTCCACTACTACGCTCTTAGCGCTCCAAATGTCCAGTTGCATTTTCTACAGAAAGAGTGTTCAGATCTGCTCAATCAAAAGTATGGTTTAACTCTGTTAGCTGAATGCACAGATCAGAAAGAAGTTTCACCGAATGATTCCGTGTAGTTTATATTTGAAGACATTCCTTTTTCCACTGTTACCCTCTTAGCGCTCCGAATCTCCACTTGCATTTTCTACAAAAAGAGTGTTTCATAACTGCTCAATCAAAAATATGTTTTATCTCTGTTAACTGAATTTACAGATCAGAAATAAGTTTCACAGAATGCATCTGTGTAGTTTTTATTTGAAGATATACTTTTTCCCAATGTAGGCCTCTTAGCGCTTAGCATGTCCAATTGCAGTTTCTACAGAAAGAGTGTTTCAGAACGGCTCAATCAAAAGTAAGGTTCAAATCTGTTAGTTGAATGCACGGAACAGAAAGAATTTTCACAGAATGCTACTGTGTAGTTTATATTTGAATATATTCCTTTTTCCACTATTACCCTCTTAGCGCTCCGAATGTCCACTTACATTTTCTACAGAAAGAGTGTTCAGAACTGCGCAATCAAAAGTATGGTTTAACTCTGTTAGCTTAATGAACATATCAGAAATAAGTTTCACACAATGCTTCTGTGTAGTTTTTATTTGAAGATATTATATTTCCCAATAGAGGCCTCTTAGCGCTCAGAATGTCCAATTGCAGTTTCTACAGAAACAGTGTTTCAGAAAGGCTCAATCAAAAGTAAGGTTCAACTCTGTTAGTTGAATGCACAGAACATAAAGAAGTTTCATACAATGCTTCTGTGTAGTTTATATTTGAACATATTCTTTTTTCCACTATTACCCACTTAGCGCTACGAATGTCCAGTTGCATTTTCTACAGACAGAGTGTTTCAAAACTGCTCAATCAAAAGTATGGTTTAAATCTGTTAGCTGAATGCTCAGATCAGACAGAAGTTTCACAGAATGCTTCTGTGTAGTTTATATTTGAATATATTACTTTTTCCACTACTACTCCTTTAGCGCTCCAAATGTCCAGTTGCATTTTCTACAGAAAGAGTGTTCAGATCTGCTCAATCAAAAGTATGGTTTAACTCTGTTAGCTGAATGCACAGATCAGAAAGAAGTTTCACAGAATGATTCTGTGTAGTTTATATTTGGAGACATTCCTTTTTCCACTATTACCCTCTTAGCGCTCCGAATCTCCACTTGCATTTTCTACAGAAAGAGTGTTTCAGAACGGCTCAATCAAAACTAAGGTTCAACTCTTTTAGTTGAACAAACAGAACAGAAAGAAGTTTCACACAATTCTTCTGTGTAGTTTTTATTTGTAGACATTCTTTTTCCCAATATAGGCCTCCTAGCGCTCAGAATGTCCAATTGCAGTTTCTACAGAAAGAGTGTTTCAGAACGGCTCAATCAAAAGTAAGGTTCAACTCTGTTAGTTGAATGCACAGAACAGAAAGAAGTTTCATACAACGCTTCTGTGTAGTTTATATTTGAACATATTCTTTTTTCCACTATTACCCACTTAGCGCTACGAATGTCCAGTTGCATTTTCTACAGACAGAGTGTTTCAAAACTGCTCAATCAAAAGTATGGTTTAACTCTGTTAGCTGAATGCTCAGATCAGAAAGAAGTTTCACAGAATGCTTCTGTGTAGTTTATATTTGAATATATTCCTTTTTCCACTACTACGCTCTTAGCGCTCCAAATGTCCAGTTGCATTTTCTACAGAAAGAGTGTTCAGATCTGCTCAATCAAAGTATGGTTTAACTCTGTTAGCTGAATGCACAGATCAGAAAGTAGTTTCACCGAATGATTCTGTGTAGTTTATATTTGAAGACATTCCTTTTTCCACTATTACCCGCTTAGCGCTCCCAATCTCCACTTGCATTTTCTACAAAAAGAGTGTTTCATAACTGCTCAATCAAAAATATGTTTTATCTCTGTTAACTGAATTTACAGATCAGAAATAAGTTTCACAGAATGCATCTGTGTAGTTTTTATTTGAAGATATTCTTTTTCCCAATGTAGGCCTCTTTGCGCTTAGCATGTCCAATTGCAGTTTCTACAGAAAGAGTGTTTCAGGACGGCTCAATCAAAAGTAAGGTTCAACTCTGTTAGTTGAATGCACAGAACAGAAAGAATTTTCACAGAATGTTACTGTGTAGTTTATATTTGAATATATTCCTTTTTCCACTACTACGCTCTTAGCCCTCCAAATGTCCAGTTGCATTTTCTTCAGAAAGAGTGTTCAGATCTGCTCAATCAAAAGTATGGTTTAACTCTGTTAGCTGAATGCACAGATCAGAAAGAAGTTTCACCGAATGATTCCGTGTAGTTTATATTTGAAGACATTCCTTTTTCCACTGTTACCCACTTAGCGCTCCGAATCTCCACTTGCATTTTCTACAAAAAGAGTGTTTCATAACTGCTCAATCAAAAATATGTTTTATCTCTGTTAACTGAATTTACAGATCAGAAATAAGTTTCACAGAATGCATCTGTGTAGTTTTTATTTGAAGATATACTTTTTCCCAATGTAGGCCTCTTAGCGCTTAGCAAGTCCAATTGCAGTTTCTACAGAAAGAGTGTTTCAGAACGGCTCAATCAAAAGTAAGGTTCAAATCTGTTAATTGAATGCACAGAACAGAAAGAATTTTCACAGAATGCTACTGTGTAGTTTATATTTGAATATATTCCTTTTTCCACTATTACCCTCTTAGCGCTCCGAATGTCCACTTACATTTTCTACAGAAATAGTGTTCAGAACTGCGCAATCAAAAGTATGGTTTAACTCTGTTAGCTTAATGAACATATCAGAAATAAGTTTCACACAATGCTTCTGTGTATTTTTTATTTGAAGATATTATATTTCCTAATAGAGGCCTCTTAGCGCTCAGAATGTCCAATTGCAGTTTCTACAGAAAGAGTGTTTCAGAAAGGCTCAATCAAAAGTAAGGTTCAACTCTGTTAGTTGAATGCACAGAACAGAAAGAAGTTTCATACAATGCTTCTGTGTAGTTTATATTTGAACATATTCTTTTTTCCACTATTACCCACTTAACACTACGAATGTCCAGTTGCATTTTCTACAGACAGAGAGTTTCAAAACTGCTCAATCAAAAGTATGGTTTAACTCTGTTAGCTGAATGCTCAGATCAGAAAGAACTTTCACAGAATGCTTCTGTGTAGTTTATATTTGAATATATTCCTTTTTCCACTACTACTCTCTTAGCGCTCCAAATGTCCAGTTGCATTTTCTACAGAAAGAGTGTTCAGATCTGCTCAATCAAAAGTATGGTTTAACTCTGTTAGCTGAATGCACAGATCAGAAAGAAGTTTCACAGAATGATTCTGTGTAGTTTATATTTGGAGACATTCCTTTTTCCACTATTACCCTCTTAGCGCTCCGAATCTCCACTTGCATTTTCTACAGAAAGAGTGTTTCAGAACGGCTCAATCAAAACTAAGGTTCAACTCTTTTAGTTGAACAAACAGAACAGAAAGCAGTTTCACACAATTCTTCTGTGTAGTTTTTATTTGTAGACATTCTTTTTCCCAATATAGGCCTCTTAGCGCTCAGAATGTCCAATTGCAGTTTCTACAGAAAGAGTGTTTCAGAATGGCTCAATCAAAAGTAAGGTTCAACTCTGTTAGTTGAATGCACAGAACAGAAAGAAGTTTCATACAATGCTTCTGTGTAGTTTATATTTGAACATATTCTTTTTTCCACTCTTTCCCACTTAGCGCTACGAATGTCCAGTTGCATTTTCTACAGACAGAGTGTTTCAAAACTGCTCAATCAAAAGTATGGTTTAACTCTGTTAGCTGAATGCTCAGATCAGAAAGAAGTTTCACAGAATGCTTCTGTGTAGTTTATATTTGAATATATTCCTTTTTCCACTACTACGCTCTTAGCGCTCCAAATGTCCAGTTGCATTTTCTACAGAAAGAGTGTTCAGATCTGCTCAATCAAAAGTATGGTTTAACCCTGTTAGCTGAATGCACAGATCAGAAAGAAGTTTCACCGAATGATTCTGTGTAGTTTATATTTGAAGACATTCCTTTCTCCACTATTACCCTCTTAGCGCTCCGAATCTCCACTTGCATTTTCTACAAAAAGAGTGTTTCATAACTGCTCAATCAAAAATAAGTTTTATCTCTGTTAACTGAATTTACAGATCAGAAATAAGTTTCACAGAATGCATCTGTGTAGTTTTTATTTGAAGATATTCTTTTTCCCAATGTAGGCCTCTTAGCGCTTAGCATGTCCAATTGCAGTTTCTACAGAAAGAGTGTTTCAGAACGGCTCAATCAAAAGTAAGGTTCAACTCTGTTAGTTGAATGCACAGAACAGAAAGAGTTTTCACAGAATGCTACTGTGTAGTTTATATTTGAATATATTCCTTTTTCCACTATTACCCTCTTAGCGCTCCGAATGTCCACTTGCATTTTCTACAGAAAGAGTGTTCAGAACTGCGCAATCAAAAGTATGGTTTAACTCTGTTAGCTTAATGAACATATCAGGAATAAGTTTCACAAAATTCTTCTGTGTAGTTTTTATTTGAAGATATTATTTTTCCCAATAGAGGCCTCTTAGCGCTCAGAATGTCCAATTGCAGTTTCTACAGAAAGAGTGTTTCAGAAAGGCTCAATGAAAAGTAAGGTTCAACTCTGTTAGTTGAATGCACAGAACAGAAAGAAGTTTCATACAATGCTTCTGTGTAGTTTCTATTTGAACATATACTTTTTTCCACTATTACCCACTTAGCGCTACGAATGTCCAGTTGCATTTTCTACAGACAGAGTGTTTCAAAACTGCTCAATCAAAAGTATGGTTTAACTCTGTTAGCTGAATACTCAGATCAGAAAGAAGTTTCACAGAATGCTTCTGTGTAGTGTATATTTGAATATATTCCTTTTTCACTACTACTCTCTTAGCGCTCCAAATGTCCAGTTGCATTTTCTACAGAAAGAGTGTTCAGATCTGCTCAATCAAAAGTATGGTTTAACTCTGTTAGCTGAATGCACAGATCAGAAAGAAGTTTCACAGAATGATTCTGTGTAGTTTATATTTGGAGACATTCCTTTTTCCACTATTACCCTCTTAGCGCTCCGAATCTCCACTTGCATTTTCTACAGAAAGAGTGTTTCAGAACGGCTCAATCAAAACTAAGGTTCAACTCTTTTAGTTGAACAAACAGAACAGAAAGAAGTTTCACACAATTCTTCTGTGTAGTTTTTATTTGTAGACATTCTTTTTCCCAATATAGGCCTCTTAGCGCTCAGAATGTCCAATTGCAGTTTCTACAGAAAGAGTGTTTCAGAACGGCTCAATCAAAAGTAAGGTTCAACTCTGTTAGTTGAATGCACAGAACAGAAAGGATTTTCACAGAATGCTTCTGTGTAGTTTATATTTGAATATATTCCTTTTTCCACTACTACGCTCTTAGCGCTCCAAATGTCCAGTTGCATTTTCTACAGAAAGAGTGTTCAGATCTGCTCAATCAAAAGTATGGTTTAACTCTGTTAGCTGAATGCACAGATCAGAAAGAAGTTTCACCGAATGATTCTGTGTAGTTTATATTTGAAGACTTCCTTTCTCCACTATTACCCTCTTAGCGCTCCGAATCTCCACTTGCATTTTCTACAAAAAGAGTGTTTCATAACTGCTCAATCAAAAATAAGTTTTATCTCTGTTAACTGAATTTACAGATCAGAAATAAGTTTCACAGAATGCATCTGTGTAGTTTTTATTTGAAGATATTCTTTTTTCCCAATGTAGGCCTCTTAGCGCTTAGCATGTCCAATTGCAGTTTCTACAGAAAGAGTGTTTCAGAACGGCTCAATCAAAAGTAAGGTTCAACTCTGTTAGTTGAATGCACAGAACAGAAAGAATTTTCACAGAATGCTACTGTGTAGTTTATATTTGAATATATTCCTTTTTCCACTATTACCCTCTTAGCGCTCCGAATGTCCACTTGCATTTTCTACAGAAAGAGTGTTCAGAACTGCGCAATCAAAAGTATGGTTTAACTCTGTTAGCTTAATGAACATATCAGGAATAAGTTTCACACAATGCTTCTGTGTAGTTTTTATTTGAAGATATTATTTTTCCCAATAGAGGCCTCTTAGCGCTCAGAATGTCCAATAGCAGTTTCTACAGAAAGAGTGTTTCAGAAAGGCTCAATGAAAAGTAAGGTTCAACTCTGTTAGTTGAATGCACAGAACAGAAAGAAGTTTCATACAATGCTTCTGTGTAGTTTATATTTGAACATATAATTTTTTCCACTATTACCCACTTAGCGCTACGAATGTCCAGTTGCATTTTCTACAGACAGAGTGTTTCAAAACTGCTCAATCAAAAGTATGGTTTAACTCTGTTAGCTGAATGCTCAGATCAGAAAGAAGTTTCACAGAATGCTTCTGTGTAGTGTATATTTGAATATATTCCTTTTTCCACTACTACGCACTTAGCGCTCCAAATGTCCAGTTGCATTTTCTACAGAAAGAGTGTTCAGATCTGCTCAATCAAAAGTATGGTTTAACTCTGTTAGCTGAATGCACAGATCAGAAAGAAGTTTCACAGAATGATTCTGTGTAGTTTATATTTGGAGACATTCCTTTTTCCACTATTACCCTCTTAGCGCTCCGAATCTCCACTTGCATTTTCTACAGAAAGAGTGTTTCAGAACGGCTCAATCAAAACTAAGGTTCAACTCTTTTAGTTGAACAAACAGAACAGAAAGAAGTTTCACACAATTCTTCTGTGTAGTTTTTATTTGTAGACATTCTTTTTCCCAATATAGGCCTCTTAGCGCTCAGAATGTCCAATTGCAGTTTCTACAGAAAGAGTGTTTCAGAAAGGCTCAATCAAATGTAAGGTTCAACTCTGTTAGTTGAATGCACAGAACAGAAAGTAGTTTCATACAATGCTTCTGTGTAGTTTATATTTGAACATATTCTTTTTTCCACTATTACCCACTTAGCGCTACGAATGTCCAGTTGCATTTTCTACAGACAGAGTGTTTCAAAACTGCTCAATCAAAAGTATGGTTTAACTCTGTTAGCTGAATGCTCAGATCAGAAAGAAGTTTCACAGAATGCTTCTGTGTAGTTTATATTTGAATATATTCCTTTTTGCACTACTACACTCTTAGCGCTCCAAATGTCCAGTTGCATTTTCTACAGAAAGAGTGTTCAGATCTGCTCAATCAAAAGTATGGTTTAACTCTGTTAGCTGAATGCACAGATCAGAAAGAAGTTTCACCGAATGATTCTGTGTAGTTTATATTTGAAGACATTCCTTTTTCCACAATTACCCTCTTAGCGCTCCGAATCTCCACTTGCATTTTCTACAAAAAGTGTGTTTCATAACTGCTCAATCAAAAATATGTTTTATCTCTGTTAACTGAATTTACAGATCAGAAATAAGTTTCACAGAATGCATCTGTGTAGTTTTTATTTGAAGATATTCTTTTTCCCAATGTAGGCCTCTTAGCGCTTAGCATGTCCAATTGCAGTTTCTACAGAAAGAGTGTTTCAGAACGGCTCAATCAAAAGTAAGGTTCAACTCTGTTAGTTGAATGCACAGAACAGAAAGAATTTTCACAGAATGCTACTGTGTAGTTTATATTTGAATATATTCCTTTTTCCACTATTACCCTCTTAGCGCTCCGAATGTCCACTTGCATTTTCTACAGAAATATTGTTCAGAACTGCGCAATCAAAAGTATGGTTTAACTCTGTTAGCTTAATGAACATATCAGAAATAAGTTTCACACAATGCTTCTGTGTAGTTTTTATTTGAAGATATTATTTTTCCCAATAGAGGCCTCTTAGCGCTCAGAATGTCCAATTGCAGTTTCTACAGAAACAGTGTTTCAGAAAGGCTCAATCAAAAGTAAGGTTCAACTCTGTTAGTTGAATGCACAGAACAGAAAGAAGTTTCATACAATGCTTCTGTGTAGTTTATATTTGAACATATTCTTTTTTCCACTATTACCCACTTAGCACTACGAATGTCCAGTTGCATTTTCTACAGACAGAGTGTTTCAAAACTGCTCAATCAAAAGTATGGTTTAACTCTGTTAGCTGAATGCTCAGATCAGAAAGAAGTTTCACAGAATGCTTCTGTGTAGTTTATATTTGAATATATTCCTTTTTCCACTACTACTCTCTTAGCGCACAAAATGTCCAGTTGCATTTTCTACAGAAAGAGTGTTCAGATCTGCTCAATCAAAAGTATGGTTTAACTCTGTTAGCTGAATGCACAGATCAGAAAGAAGTTTCACAGAATGATTCTGTGTAGTTTATATTTGGAGACATTCCTTTTTCCACTATTACCCTCTTAGCGCTCCGAATCTCCACTTGCATTTTCTACAGAAAGAGTGTTTCAGAACGGCTCAATCAAAACTAAGGATCAACTCTTTTAGTTGAACAAACAGAACAGAAAGAAGTTTCACACAATTCTTCTGTGTAGTTTTTATTTGTAGACATTCTTTTCCCAATATAGTCCTCCTAGCGCTCAGAATGTCCAATTGCAGTTTCTACAGGAAGAGTGTTTCAGAACGGCTCAATCAAAAGTAAGGTTCAACTCTGTTAGTTGAATGCACAGAACAGAAAGAAGTTTCATACAATGCTTCTGTGTAGTTTATATTTGAACATATTCTTTTTCCACTATTACCCACTTAGCGCTACGAATGTCCAGTTGCATTTTCTACAGACAGAGTGTTTCAAAACTGCTCAATCAAAAGTATGGTTTAACTCTGTTAGCTGAATGCTCAGATCAGAAATAAGTTTCACCGAATGCTTCTGTGTAGTGTATATTTGAAAATATTCCTTTTTCCACTACTACGCTCTTAGCGCTCCAAATGTCCAGTTGCATTTTCTACAGAAAGAGTGTTCAGATCTGCTCAATCAAAAGTATGGTTTAACTCTGTTAGCTAAATGTACAGATCAGAAAAAAGTTTCACCGAATGATTCTGTGTAGTTTATATTTGAAGACATTCCTTTTTCCACTATTACCCTCTTAGCGCTCCGAATTTCCACTTGCATTTTCTACAAAAAGAGTGATTCATAACTGCTCAATCAAAAATATGTTTTATCTCTGTTAACTGAATTTACAGATCAGAAATATGTTTCACAGAATGCATCTGTGTAGTTTTTATTTGAAGATATTCTTTTTCCCAATGTAGGCCTCTTAGCGCTTAGCATGTCCAATTGCAGTTTCTACAGAAAGAGTGTTTCAGAACGGCTCAATCAAAAGTAAGGTTCAACTCTGTTAGTTGAATGCACAGAACAGAAAGAATTTTCACAGAATGCTACTGTGTAGTTTATATTTGAATATATTCCTTTTTCCACTATTACCCTCTTAGCGCTCCGAATGTCCACTTGCATTTTCTACAGAAAGAGTGTTCAGAACTGCGCAATTAAAAGTATGGTTTAACTCTGTTAGCTTAATGAACATATCAGAAATAAGTTTCACACAATGCTTCTGTGTAGTTTTTATTTGAAGATATTATTTTTCCCAATATAGGCCTCTTAGCGCTTAGCATGTCCAATTGCAGTTTCTACAGAAAGAGTGTTTCAGAACGGCTCAATCAAAAGTAAGGTTCAACTCTGTTAGTTGAATGCACAGAACAGAAAGAAGTTTCATACAATGCTTCTGTGTAGTTTATATATGAACATATTCTTTTTTCCACTATTACCCACTTATCGCTACGAATGTCCAGTTGCATTTTCTACAGACAGAGTGTTTCAAAACTGCTCAATCAAAAGTATGGTTTAACTCTGTTAGCTGAATGCTCAGATCAGAAATAAGTTTCACAGAATGCTTCTGTGTAGTTTATATTTGAATATATTCCTTTTTCCACTACTACGCTCTTAGCGCTCCAAATGTCCAGTTGCATTTTCTACAGAAAGAGTGTTCAGATCTGCTCAATCAAAAGTATGGTTTAACTCTGTTAGCTGAATGCACAGATCAGAAAGAAGTTTCACCGAATGATTCCGTGTAGTTTATATTTGAAGACATTCCTTTTACCACTGTTACCCTCTTAGCGCTCCGAATCTCCACTTGCATTTTCTACAAAAAGAGTGTTTCATATCTGCTCAATCAAAAATATGTTTTATCTCTGTTAACTGAATTTACAGATCAGAAATAAGTTTCACAGAATGCATCTGTGTAGTTTTTATTTGAAGATATACTTTTTCCCAATGTAGGCCTCTTAGCGCTTAGCAAGTCCAATTGCAGTTTCTACAGAAAGAGTGTTTCAGAACGGCTCAATCAAAAGTAAGGTTCAAATCTGTTAGTTGAATGCACAGAACAGAAAGAATTTTCACAGAATGCTACTGTGTAGTTTATATTTGAATATATTCCTTTTTCCACTATTACCCTCTTAGCGCTCCGAATGTCCACTTACATTTTCTACAGAAAGAGTGTTCAGAACTGCGCAATCAAAAGTATGGTTTAACTCTGTTAGCTTAATGAACATATCAGAAATAAGTTTCACACAATGCTTCTGTGTAGTTTTTATTTGAAGATATTATATTTCCCAATAGAGGCCTCTTAGCGCTCAGAATGTCCAATTGCAGTTTCTACAGAAACAGTGTTTCAGAAAGGCTCAATCAAAAGTAAGGTTCAACTCTGTTAGTTGAATGCACAGAAGAGAAAGAAGTTTCATACAATGCTTCTGTGTAGTTTATATTTGAACATATTCTTTTTTCCACTATTACCCACTTAGCGCTACGAATGTCCAGTTGCATTTTCTACAGACAGAGTGTTTCAAAACTGCTCAATCAAAAGTATGGTTTAAATCTGTTAGCTGAATGCTCAGATCAGAAAGAAGTTTCACAGAATGCTTCTGTGTAGTTTATATTTGAATATATTACTTTTTCCACTACTACTCCTTTAGCGCTCCAAATGTCCAGTTGCATTTTCTACAGAAAGAGTGTTCAGATCTCCTCAATCAAAAGTATGGTTTAACTCTGTTAGCTGAATGCACAGATCAGAAAGAAGTTTCACAGAATGATTCTGTGTAGTTTATATTTGGAGACATTCCTTTTTCCACTATTACCCTCTTAGCACTCCGAATCTCCACTTGCATTTTCTACAGAAAGAGTGTTTCAGAACGGCTCAATCAAAACTAAGGTTCAACTCTTTTAGTTGAACAAACAGAACAGAAAGAAGTTTCACAAAATTCTTCTGTGTAGTTTTTATTTGTAGACATTCTTTTTCCCAATATAGGCCTCCTAGCGCTCAGAATGTCCAATTGCAGTTTCTACAGAAAGAGTGTTTCAGAACGGCTCAATCAAAAGTAAGGTTCAATTCTGTTAGTTGAATGCACAGAACAGAAAGAAGTTTCATACAATGCTTCTGTGTAGTTTATATTTGAACATATTATTTTTTCCACTATTACCCACTTAGCGCTACGAATGTCCAGTTGCATTTTCTACAGACAGAGTGTTTCAAAACTGCTCAATCAAAAGTATGGTTTAACTCTGTTAGCTGAATGCTCAGATCAGAAAGAAGTTTCACAGAATGCTTCTGTGTAGTTTATATTTGAATATATTCCTTTTTCCACTACTACGCTCTTAGCGCTCCAAATGTCCAGTTGCATTTTCTACAGAAAGAGTGTTCAGATCTGCTCAATCAAAAGTATGGTTTAACTCTGTTAGCTGAATGCACAGATCAGAAAGAAGTTTCACCGAATGATTCTGTGTAGTTTATATTTGGAAACATTCCTTTTTCCACTATTACCCTCTTAGCGCTCCGAATCTCCACTTGCATTTTCTACAAAAAGAGTGTTTCATAACTGCTCAATCAAAAATATGTTTTATCTCTGTTAACTGAATTTACAGATCAGAAATAAGTTTCACAGAATGCATCTGTGTAGTTTTTATTTGAAGATATTCTTTTTCCCAATGTAGGCCTCTTAGCGCTTAGCATGTCCAATTGCAGTTATTACAGAAAGAGTGTTTCAGAACGGCTCAATCAAAAGTAAGGTTCAACTCTGTTAGTTGAATGCACAGAACAGAAAGAATTTTCACAGAATGCTACTGTGTAGTTTATATTTGAATATATTCCTTTTTCCACTATTACCCTCTTAGCGCTCCGATTGTCCACTTGCATTTTCTACAGAAAGAGTGTTCAGAACTGCGCAATCAAATGTATGGTTTAACTCTGTCAGCTTAATGAACATATCAGAAATAAGTTTCACACAATGCTTCTGTGTTGTTTTTATTTGAAGATATTATTTTTCCCAATAGAGGCCTCTTAGCGCTCAGAATGTCCAATTGCAGTTTCTACAGAAAGAGTGTTTCAGAAAGGCTCAATCAAAAGTAAGGTTCAACTCTGTTAGTTGAATGCACAGAACAGAAAGAAGTTTCATACAATGCTTCTGTGTAGTTTCTATTTGAACATATTCTTTTTTCCACTATTACCCACTTAGCGCTACGAATGTCCAGTTGCATTTTCTACAGACAGAGTGTTTCAAAACTGCTCAATCAAAAGTATGGTTTAACTCTGTTAGCTGAATGCTCAGATCAGAAAGAAGTTTCACAGAATGTTTCTGTGTAGTTTATATTTGAATATATTCCTTTTTCCACTACTACTCTCTTAGCGCTCCAAATGTCCAGTTGCATTTTCTACAGAAAGAGTGTTCAGATCTGCTCAATCAAAAGTATGGTTTAACTCTGTTAGCTGAATGCACAGATCAGAAAGAAGTTTCACCGAATGATTCTGTGTAGTTTATATTTGGAAACATTCCTTTTTCCACTATTACCCCCTTAGCGCTCCGAATCTCCACTTGCATTTTCTACAAAAAGAGTGTTTCATAACTGCTCAATCAAAAATATGTTTTATCTCTGTTAACTGAATTTACAGATCAGAAATAAGTTTCACAGAATGCATCTGTGTAGTTTTTATTTGAAGATATTCTTTTTCCCAATGTAGGCCTCTTAGCGCCTAGCATGTCCAATTGCAGTTTCTACAGAAAGAGTGTTTCAGAACGGCTCAATCAAAAGTAAGGTTCAACTCTGTTAGTTGAATGCACAGAACAGAAAGAATTTTCACAGAATGTTACTGTGTAGTTTATATTTGAATATATTCCTTTTTCCACTACTACGCTCTTAGCCCTCCAAATGTCCAGTTGCATTTTCTACAGAAAGAGTGTTCAGATCTGCTCAATCAAAAGTATGGTTTAACTCTGTTAGCTGAATGCACAGATCAGAAAGAAGTTTCACCGAATGATTCCGTGTAGTTTATATTTGAAGACATTCCTTTTTCCACTGTTACCCACTTAGCGCTCCGAATCTCCACTTGCATTTTCTACAAAAAGAGTGTTTCATAACTGCTCAATCAAAAATATGTTTTATCTCTGTTAACTGAATTTACAGATCAGAAATAAGTTTCACAGAATGCATCTGTGTAGTTTTTATTTGAAGATATACTTTTTCCCAATGTAGGCCTCTTAGCGCTTTGCAAGTCCAATTGCAGTTTCTACAGAAAGAGTGTTTCAGAACAGCTCAATCAAAAGTAAGGTTCAAATCTGTTAGTTGAATGCACAGAACAGAAAGAATTTTCACAGAATGCTACTGTGTAGTTTATATTTGAATATATTCCTTTTTCCACTATTACCCTCTTAGCGCTCCGAATGTCCACTTACATTTTCTACAGAAATAGTGTTCAGAACTGCGCAATCAAAAGTATGGTTTAACTCTGTTAGCTTAATGAACATATCAGAAATAAGTTTCACACAATGCTTCTGTGTATTTTTTATTTGAAGATATTATATTTCCTAATAGAGGCCTCTTAGCGCTCAGAATGTCCAATTGCAGTTTCTACAGAAAGAGTGTTTCAGAAAGGCTCAATCAAAAGTAAGGTTCAACTCTGTTAGTTGAATGCACAGAACAGAAAGAAGTTTCATACAATGCTTCTGTGTAGTTTATATTTGAACATATTCTTTTTTCCACTATTACCCACTTAACGCTACGAATGTCCAGTTGCATTTTCTACAGACAGAGAGTTTCAAAACTGCTCAATCAAAAGTATGGTTTAACTCTGTTAGCTGAATGCTCAGATCAGAAAGAAGTTTCACAGAATGCTTCTGTGTAGTTTATATTTGAATATATTCCTTTTTCCACTACTACTCTCTTAGCGCTCCAAATGTCCAGTTGCATTTTCTACAGAAAGAGTGTTCAGATCTGCTCAATCAAAAGTATGGTTTAACTCTGTTAGCTGAATGCACAGATCAGAAAGAAGTTTCACAGAATGATTCTGTGTAGTTTATATTTGGAGACATTCCTTTTTCCACTATTACCCTCTTAGCGCTCCGAATCTCCACTTGCATTTTCTACAGAAAGAGTGTTTCAGAACGGCTCAATCAAAACTAAGGTTCAACTCTTTTAGTTGAACAAACAGAACAGAAAGAAGTTTCACACAATTCTTCTGTGTAGTTTTTATTTGTAGACATTCTTTTTCCCAATATAGGCCTCTTAGCGCTCAGAATGTCCAATTGCAGTTTCTACAGAAAGAGTGTTTCAGAATGGCTCAATCAAAAGTAAGGTTCAACTCTGTTAGTTGAATGCACAGAACAGAAAGAAGTTTCATACAATGCTTCTGTGTAGTTTATATTTGAACATATTCTTTTTTCCACTCTTTCCCACTTAGCGCTACGAATGTCCAGTTGCATTTTCTACAGACAGAGTGTTTCAAAACTGCTCAATCAAAAGTATGGTTTAACTCTGTTAGCTGAATGCTCAGATCAGAAAGAAGTTTCACAGAATGCTTCTGTGTAGTTTATATTTGAATATATTCCTTTTTCCACTACTACGCTCTTAGCGCTCCAAATGTCCAGTTGCATTTTCTACAGAAAGAGTGTTCAGATCTGCTCAATCAAAAGTATGGTTTAACCCTGTTAGCTGAATGCACAGATCAGAAAGAAGTTTCACCGAATGATTCTGTGTAGTTTATATTTGAAGACATTCCTTTCTCCACTATTACCCTCTTAGCGCTCCGAATCTCCACTTGCATTTTCTACAAAAAGAGTGTTTCATAACTGCTCAATCAAAAATATGTTTTATCTCAGTTAACTGAATTTACAGATCAGAAATAAGTTTCACAGAATGCATCTGTGTAGTTTTTATTTGAAGATATTCTTTTTCCCAATGTAGGCCTCTTAGCGCTTAGCATGTCCAATTGCAGTTTCTACAGAAAGAGTGTTTCAGAACGGCTCAATCAAAAGTAAGGTTCAACTCTGTTAGTTGAATGCACAGAACAGAAAGAATTTTCACAGAATGCTACTGTGTAGTTTATATTTGAATATATTCCTTTTTCCACTATTACCCTCTTAGCGCTCCGAATGTCCACTTGCATTTTCTACAGAAATATTGTTCAGAACTGCGCAATCAAAAGTATGGTTTAACTCTGTTAGCTTAATGAACATATCAGAAATAAGTTTCACACAATGCTTCTGTGTAGTTTTTATTTGAAGATATTATTTTTCCCAATAGAGGCCTCTTAGCGCTCAGAATGTCCAATTGCAGTTTCTACAGAAACAGTGTTTCAGAAAGGCTCAATCAAAAGTAAGGTTCAACTCTGTTAGTTGAATGCACAGAACAGAAAGAAGTTTCATACAATGCTTCTGTGTAGTTTATATTTGAACATATTCTTTTTTCCACTATTACCCACTTAGCACTACGAATGTCCAGTTGCATTTTCTACAGACAGAGTGTTTCAAAACTGCTCAATCAAAAGTATGGTTTAACTCTGTTAGCTGAATGCTCAGATCAGAAAGAAGTTTCACAGAATGCTTCTGTGTAGTTTATATTTGAATATATTCCTTTTTCCACTACTACTCTCTTAGCGCACAAAATGTCCAGTTGCATTTTCTACAGAAAGAGTGTTCAGATCTGCTCAATCAAAAGTATGGTTTAACTCTGTTAGCTGAATGCACAGATCAGAAAGAAGTTTCACAGAATGATTCTGTGTAGTTTATATTTGGAGACATTCCTTTTTCCACTATTACCCTCTTAGCGCTCCGAATCTCCACTTGCATTTTCTACAGAAAGAATGTTCGGAACTGCGCAATCAAAAGTATGGTTTAACTCTGTTAGCTGAATGCACACATCAGAAATAAGTTTCACACAATGCTTCTGTGTAGTTTTTATTTGAAGATATTTTTTTTCCCAATATAGGCCTCTTAGCGCTCAGAATGTCCAATTGCGGTTTCTACAGAAAGAGTGTTCCCGAACGGCTCAATCAAAAGTAAGGTTCAACTCTGTTAGCTGAATGCACAGAACAGAAAGTTGTTTCATACAATGCTTCTGTGTAGTTTATATTTGAACATATTCTTTTTTCCACTATTACCTACTTAGTGCTACGAATGTCCAGTTGCATTTTCTACAGACAGAGTGTTTCAAAACTGCTCAATCAAAAGTATGGTTTAACTCTGTTAGCTGAATGCTCAGATCCGAAAGAAGTTTCACAGAATGCTTCTGTGTAGTTTATATTTGAATATATTCCTTTTTCCACTACTACCCTCTTAGCGCTCCAAATGTCCAGTTGCATTTTCTACAGAAAGAGTGTTCAGATCTGCTCTATCAAAAGTATGGTTTAACTCTGTTAGCTGAATGCACAGATCAGAAAGTAGTTTCACAGAATGATTCTGTGTAGTTTATATTTGAAGACATTCCTTTTTCCACTATTACCATCTTAGCTCTCCGAATCTCCACTTGCATTTTCTACAGAAAGAGTGTTTCAGAACGGCTCAATCAAAACTAAGGTTCAACACTTTTAGTTGAATGAACAGAACAGAAAGAAGTTTCACAGAATGCTTCTGTGTAGTTTTTATTTGTAGATATTGTTTTTCCCAATATAGGCCTCTTAGCGCTCAGAATGTCCAATTGCAGTTTCTACAGAAAGAGTGTTTCAGAACGGCTCAATCAAAAGTAAGGTTCAACCCCGGTAGTTGAATGCACAGAACAGAAAGACGTTTCACAGAATGCTTCTGCGTAGTTTATATTTGTATATATTCCTTTTTCCAATATTTCCCTCTTAGCGCTCCGAATGTCCACTTGCATTTTCTACAAAAGAGTGTTCAGAACTGCGCAATGAAAAGTATGGTTTAACTCTGTTAGCTGAATGCACATATCAGAAATAAGTTTCAAACAATGCTTCTGTGTAGTTTTTATTTGAAGATATTATTTTTCCCAATATAGGCCTCTTAGCGCTCAGAATGTCCAATTGCAGTTTCTACAGAAAGAGTGTTTCACAACGGCTCAATCAAATGTAAGGTTCAACTCTCTTAGTTGAATGCACAGAACAGAAAGAAGTTTCACAGAATTCTTCTGTGTAGTATTTAGTTGAAGATACTCCTTTTTGGACTATTACCCACTTAGCGCTCCGAATATCCACTGGCAGTTTCCACAAAAACAGTGTTTCAGAACTGCTCCTTCAAACGTAAGGTTCAACTCTGTTAGTTGAATGCGGAGAACAGAGGGGGTTTCAGAGAATGCTTCTGTGTAGTTTTTAATTCGAGATATTCCTTTTTCCTCTATTACAATCTTAGCGCTCCGAATGTCCACTTGCATTTTCAACAAAAAGAGTATTTCATAACTGCCCAATCAAAAATATGGTTAAGCTCTGTTAACTGAATTTACAGATCATAAATAAGTTTCACAGAATGCATCTTTGTAGTTTTTATTTGAAGATATTCTTTTTCCCAATGTAGGCCTCTTAGCGCTTAGAATGTCCAATTGCAGTTTCTACAAAAAGAGTGTTTCAGAACGGCTCAATCAAAAGTAAGGTTCAACTCTCTTAGTTGAATGCACAGAACAGAAAGAAGTTTCACAGAATGCTACTGTGTAGTTTATATTTGAATATATTCCTTTTTCCACTATTACCCTCTTAGCGCTCCGAATGTCCACTTGCATTTTCTACAGAAATAGTGTTCGGAACTGCACAATCAAAAGTATGGTTTAACTCTGTTAACTGAATGCACATATCAGAAATAAGTTTCACACAATGCTTCTGTGTAGTTTTTATTTGAAGATATTATTTTTCCCAATATAGGCCTCTTAGCGCTCAGAATGTCCAATTGCAGTTTCTACAGAAAGAGTGTTTCAGAACGGCTCAATCAAAACTAAGGTTCAACTCTTTTAGTTGAATGAACAGAACAGAATGAAGTTTCACAGAATGCTTCTGTGTAGTTTTTATTTGTAGATATTCTTTTTCCCAATATAGGCCACTTAGCGCTCAGAATGTCCAATTGCAGTTTTTACAGAAAGAGTGTTTCAGAACGGCTCAATCAAAAGTAAGGTTCAACTCTGTTAGTTGAATGCACAGAACAGAAAGAAGTTTCATACAATGCTTCTGTGTAGTTTATATTTGAACATATTCTTTTTTCCACTATTACCCACTTAGCGCTACGAATGTCCAGTTGCATTTTCTACAGACAGAGTGTTTCAAAACTGCTCAATCAAAAGTATGGTTTAACTCTGTTAGCTTAATGCTCAGATCAGAAAGAATTTTCACAGAATGCTTCTGTGTAGTTTATATTTGAATATTTTACTTTTTCCACTACTACCCTCTTAGCTCTCCAAATGTCCAGTTGCATTTTCTATAGAAAGAATGTTCAGATCTGCTCAATCAAAAGTATGCTTTAACTCTGTTAGCTGAATGCACAGATCAGAAATAAGTATCACAGAATGCTTCTGTGTAGTTTTTATTTGTAGATATTCTTTTTCCCAATATAGGCCTCTTAGCGCTCAGAATGTCCAATTGCAGTTTCTACAGAAAGAGTGTTTCAGAACGGCTCAAACAAAACTAAGGTACAACTCTTTTAGTTGAATGAACAGAACAGAAAGAAGTTTCACAGAATGCTTCTGTGTACTTTTTATTTGTAGATATTCATTTTCCCAATATAGGCCTCTTAGCGTTCAGAATGTCCAATTGCAGTTTCTACAGAAAGAGTGTTTCAGAACGGGTCAATCATAAGTAAGGTTCAACCCTGGAAATTGAATGCATAGAACAGAAAGAAGTTTCACAGAATGCTTCTGTGTAGTTTATATTTGAATATATTCCTTTTTCCACTATTACCCTCTTAGCGCTCCGAATGTCCACTTGCATTTTCTACAGAAAGAGTGTTCTGAACTGCGCAATCAAAAGTATGGTTTAACTCTGTTAGCTGAATGCACATAACAGAAATAAGTTTCAAACAATGCTTCTGTGTAGTTTTTATTTGAAGATATTATTTTTCCCAATATAGGCCTCTTAGCGCTCAGAATGTCCAATTGCAGTTTCTACAGAAAGAGTGTTTCAGAACGGCTCAATCAAATGTAAGGTTCAACTCTCTTAGTTGAATGCACAGAACAGAAAGAAGTTTCACAGAATGCTTCTGTGTAGTATTTAGTTGAAAATACTCCTTTTTGGACTATTACCCACTTAGTGTTCCGAATATCCACTGGCAGTTTCTACACAAAGAGTGTTTCAGAACTGCTCCTTCAAAAGTAAGGCTCAACTCTGTTAGTTGAATGCGGAGAACAGAAAGGGGTTTCAGAGAATGCTTCTGTGTAGTTTTTAATTGGAGATATTCCTTTTTCCTCTATTACAATCTTAGCGCTCCGAATGTCCACTTGCATTTTCTACAAAAAGAGTGCTTCATAACTGCTCAATCAAAAATATTGTTTAGCTCTTTTAACTGAATTTACAGATCAGAAATAAGTTTCACAGAACGCATCTGTGTAGTTTTTATTTGAAGATATTCTTTTTCCCAATGTGGGCCTCTTAGCCCTTAGAATGTAAAATTGCAGTTTCTACAGAAAGAGTGTTTCAGAACGGCTCAATCAAAAGTAAGGTTCAAATCTGTTAGTTGAATGCACAGAACAGAAAGAAGTTTCACAGAATGCTACTGTGTAGTTTATATTTGAATATATTCCTTTTTCCACTATTACCCTCTTAGCGCTCCGAATGTCCACTTGCATTTTCTACAGAAAGAGTGTTCGGAACTGCGCAATCAAAAGTATGGTTTAACTCTGTTAGCTGAATGCACACATCAGAAATAAGTTTCACACAATGCTTCTGTGTAGTTTTTATTTGAAGATATTTTTTTTCCCAATATAGGCCTCTTAGCGCTCAGAATGTCCAATTGCGGTTTCTACAGAAAGAGTGTTCCCGAACGGCTCAATCAAAAGTAAGGTTCAACTCTGTTAGCTGAATGCACAGAACAGAAAGTTGTTTCATACAATGCTTCTGTGTAGTTTATATTTGAACATATTCTTTTTTCCACTATTACCTACTTAGTGCTACGAATGTCCAGTTGCATTTTCTACAGACAGAGTGTTTCAAAACTGCTCAATCAAAAGTATGGTTTAACTCTGTTAGCTGAATGCTCAGATCCGAAAGAAGTTTCACAGAATGCTTCTGTGTAGTTTATATTTGAATATATTCCTTTTTCCACTACTACCCTCTTAGCGCTCCAAATGTCCAGTTGCATTTTCTACAGAAAGAGTGTTCAGATCTGCTCTATCAAAAGTATGGTTTAACTCTGTTAGCTGAATGCACAGATCAGAAAGAAGTTTCACAGAATGATTCTGTGTAGTTTATATTTGTAGACATTCCTTTTTCCACTATTACCCTCTTAGCGCTCCGAATCTCCACTTGCATTTTCTACAGAAAGAGTGTTTCAGAACGGCTCAATCAAAACTAAGGTTCAAATCCTTTAGATGAATGAACAGAACAGAAAGAAGTTTCACAGAATGCTTCTGTGTAGTTTTTATTTGTAGACATTCTTTTTCCCAATATAGGCCTCTTAGCGCTCAGAATGTCCAATTGCAGTTTCTACAGAAAGAGTGTTTCAGAACGGCTCAATCAAAAGTAACGTTCAACCCTGGTAGTTGAATGCACAGAACAGAAAGAAGTTTCACAGAATGCTTCTGTGTAGTTTATATTTGAATATATTCCTTTTTCCACTATTACCCTCTTAGCGCTCCGAATGTCCACTTGCATTTTCTACAGAAAGAGTGTTCTGAACTGCGCAATCAAAAGTATGTTTTAACTCTGTTAGCTGAATGCACATATCAGAAATAAGGTTCAAACAATGCTTCTGTGTAGTTTTTATTTGAAGATATTATTTTTCCCAATATAGGCCTCTTAGTGCTCAGAATGTCCAATTGCAGTTTCTACAGAAAGAGTGTTTCAGAACGGCTGAATCAAATGTAGGGTTCAATTATCTTAGTTGAATGCACAGAACAGAAAGAAGTTTCACTGAATACTTCTGTGTACTATTTAGTTGAAGATACTCCTTTTTGGACTATTACACACTTAGCGCTCCGAATATCCACTGGCAGTTTCTACACAAAGTGTGTTTCAGAACTGCTCCTTCAAAAGTAAGGCTCAACTCTGTTAGTTGAATGCGGAGAACAGAGGGGGTTTCAGAGAATGCTTCTGTGTAGTTTTTAATTGGAGATATTCCTTTTTCCTCTATTACAATCTTAGCGCTCCGAATGTCCACTTGCATTTTCTACAAAAAGTGTGTTTCATAACTGCTCAATCAAAAATATGGTTTAGCTCTGTTAACTGAATTTACAGATCAGAAATAAGTTTCACAGAATGCATCTGTGTAGTTTTTATTTGAAGATATTCTTTTTCCCAATGTAGGCCTCTTAGCGCTTAGAATGTCCAATTGCAGTTTCTACAAAAAGAATGTTTCAGAACGGCTCAATCAAAAGTAAGGTTCAAATCTGTTAGTTGAATGCACAGAACAGAAAGAAGTTTCACAGAATGCTACTGTGTAGTTTATATTTGAATATATTCCTTTTTCCACTATTACCCTCTTAGCGCTCCGAATGTCCACTAGCATTTTCTACAGAAAGAGTGTTCGCAACTGCGCAATCAAAAGTATGGTTTAACTCTGTTAGCTGAATGCACACATGAGAAATAAGTTTCACACAATGCTTCTGTGTAGTTTTTATTTGAAGATATTTTTTTTCCCAATATAGGCCTCTTAGCGCTCAGAATGTCCAATTGCAGTTTCTACAGAAAGAGTGTTCCAGAACGGCTCAATCAAAAGTAAGGTTCAACTCTGTTAGCTGAATGCACAGAACAGAAGGATGTTTCATACAATGCTTCTGTGTAGTTTATATTTGAACATATTCTTTTTTCCACTATTACCCACTTAGCGCTACGAATGTCCAGTTGCATTTTCTACAGACAGAGTGTTTCAAAACTGCTCAATCAAAAGTATGGTTTAACTCTGTTAGCTGAATGCTCAGATCAGAAAGAAGTTTCACAGAATGCTTCTGTGTAGTTTATATTTGAATATATTCCTTTTTCCACTACTACCCTCTTAGCGCTCCAAATGTCCAGTTGCATTTTCTACAGAAAGAGTGTTCAGATCTGCTCAATCAAAAGTATGGTTTAACTCTGTTAGCTGAATGCACAGATCAGAAAGTAGTTTCACAGAATGATTCTGTGTAGTTTATATTTGAAGACATTCCTTTTTCCACTATTACCATCTTAGCTCTCCGAATCTCCACTTGCATTTTCTACAGAAAGAGTGTTTCAGAACGGCTCAATCAAAACTAAGGTTCAACACTTTTAGTTGAATGAACAGAACAGAAAGAAGTTTCACAGAATGCTTCTGTGTAGTTTTTATTTGTAGATATTGTTTTTCCCAATATAGGCCTCTTAGCGCTCAGAATGTCCAATTGCAGTTTCTACAGAAAGAGTGTTTCAGAACGGCTCAATCAAAAGTAAGGTTCAACCCCGGTAGTTGAATGCACAGAACAGAAAGACGTTTCACAGAATGCTTCTGCGTAGTTTATATTTGTATATATTCCTTTTTCCAATATTACCCTCTTAGCGCTCCAAATGTCCACTTGCATTTTCTACAAAAGAGTGTTCTGAACTGCGCAATGAAAAGTATGGTTTAACTCTGTTAGCTGAATGCACATATCAGAAATAAGTTTCAAACAATGCTTCTGTGTAGTTTTTATTTGAAGATATTATTTTTCCCAATATAGGCCTCTTAGCGCTCAGAATGTCCAATTGCAGTTTCTACAGAAAGAGTGTTTCACAACGGCTCAATCAAATGTAAGGTTCAACTCTCTTAGTTGAATGCACAGAACAGAAAGAAGTTTCACAGAATTCTTCTGTGTAGTATTTAGTTGAAGATACTCCTTTTTGGACTATTACCCACTTAGCGCTCCGAATATCCACTGGCAGTTTCCACAAAAACAGTGTTTCAGAACTGCTCCTTCAAACGTAAGGTTCAACTCTGTTAGTTGAATGCGGAGAACAGAGGGGGTTTCAGAGAATGCTTCTGTGTAGTTTTTAATTCGAGATATTCCTTTTTCCTCTATTACAATCTTAGCGCTCCGAATGTCCACTTGCATTTTCAACAAAAAGAGTATTTCATAACTGCCCAATCAAAAATATGGTTAAGCTCTGTTAACTGAATTTACAGATCATAAATAAGTTTCACAGAATGCATCTTTGTAGTTTTTATTTGAAGATATTCTTTTTCCCAATGTAGGCCTCTTAGCGCTTAGAATGTCCAATTGCAGTTTCTACAAAAAGAGTGTTTCAGAACGGCTCAATCAAAAGTAAGGTTCAACTCTCTTAGTTGAATGCACAGAACAGAAAGAAGTTTCACAGAATGCTACTGTGTAGTTTATATTTGAATATATTCCTTTTTCCACTATTACCCTCTTAGCGCTCCGAATGTCCACTTGCATTTTCTACAGAAATAGTGTTCGGAACTGCACAATCAAAAGTATGGTTTAACTCTGTTAACTGAATGCACATATCAGAAATAAGTTTCACACAATGCTTCTGTGTAGTTTTTATTTGAAGATATTATTTTTCCCAATATAGGCCTCTTAGCGCTCAGAATGTCCAATTGCAGTTTCTACAGAAAGAGTGTTTCAGAACGGCTCAATCAAAACTAAGGTTCAACTCTTTTAGTTGAATGAACAGAACAGAATGAAGTTTCACAGAATGCTTCTGTGTAGTTTTTATTTGTAGATATTCTTTTTCCCAATATAGGCCACTTAGCGCTCAGAATGTCCAATTGCAGTTTTTACAGAAAGAGTGTTTCAGAACGGCTCAATCAAAAGTAAGGTTCAACTCTGTTAGTTGAATGCACAGAACAGAAAGAAGTTTCATACAATGCTTCTGTGTAGTTTATATTTGAACATATTCTTTTTTCCACTATTACCCACTTAGCGCTACGAATGTCCAGTTGCATTTTCTACAGACAGAGTGTTTCAAAACTGCTCAATCAAAAGTATGGTTTAACTCTGTTAGCTTAATGCTCAGATCAGAAAGAATTTTCACAGAATGCTTCTGTGTAGTTTATATTTGAATATTTTACTTTTTCCACTACTACCCTCTTAGCTCTCCAAATGTCCAGTTGCATTTTCTATAGAAAGAGTGTTCAGATCTGCTCAATCAAAAGTATGCTTTAACTCTGTTAGCTGAATGCACAGATCAGAAATAAGTATCACAGAATGCTTCTGTGTAGTTTTTATTTGTAGATATTCTTTTTCCCAATATAGGCCTCTTAGCGCTCAGAATGTCCAATTGCAGTTTCTACAGAAAGAGTGTTTCAGAACGGCTCAAACAAAACTAAGGTACAACTCTTTTAGTTGAATGAACAGAACAGAAAGAAGTTTCACAGAATGCTTCTGTGTACTTTTTATTTGTAGATATTCATTTTCCCAATATAGGCCTCTTAGCGTTCAGAATGTCCAATTGCAGTTTCTACAGAAAGAGTGTTTCAGAACGGGTCAATCATAAGTAAGGTTCAACCCTGGAAATTGAATGCATAGAACAGAAAGAAGTTTCACAGAATGCTTCTGTGTAGTTTATATTTGAATATATTCCTTTTTCCACTATTACCCTCTTAGCGCTCCGAATGTCCACTTGCATTTTCTACAGAAAGAGTGTTCTGAACTGCGCAATCAAAAGTATGGTTTAACTCTGTTAGCTGAATGCACATAACAGAAATAAGTTTCAAACAATGCTTCTGTGTAGTTTTTATTTGAAGATATTATTTTTCCCAATATAGGCCTCTTAGCGCTCAGAATGTCCAATTGCAGTTTCTACAGAAAGAGTGTTTCAGAACGGCTCAATCAAATGTAAGGTTCAACTCTCTTAGTTGAATGCACAGAACAGAAAGAAGTTTCACAGAATGCTTCTGTGTAGTATTTAGTTGAAAATACTCCTTTTTGGACTATTACCCACTTAGTGTTCCGAATATCCACTGGCAGTTTCTACACAAAGAGTGTTTCAGAACTGCTCCTTCAAAAGTAAGGCTCAACCCTGTTAGTTGAATGCGGAGAACAGAAAGGGGTTTCAGAGAATGCTTCTGTGTAGTTTTTAATTGGAGATATTCCTTTTTCCTCTATTACAATCTTAGCGCTCCGAATGTCCACTTGCATTTTCTACAAAAAGAGTGCTTCATAACTGCTCAATCAAAAATATTGTTTAGCTCTTTTAACTGAATTTACAGATCAGAAATAAGTTTCACAGAATGCATCTGTGTAGTTTTTATTTGAAGATATTCTTTTTCCCAATGTGGGCCTCTTAGCCCTTAGAATGTAAAATTGCAGTTTCTACAGAAAGAGTGTTTCAGAACGGCTCAATCAAAAGTAAGGTTCAAATCTGTTAGTTGAATGCACAGAACAGAAAGAAGTTTCACAGAATGCTACTGTGTAGTTTATATTTGAATATATTCCTTTTACCACTATTACCCTCTTAGCGCTCCGAATGTCCACTTGCATTTTCTACAGAAAGAGTGTTCGGAACTGCGCAATCAAAAGTATGGTTTAACTCTGTTAGGTGAATGCACATATCAGAAATAAGTCTCACACAATGCTTCTGTGTAGTTTTTATTTGAAGATATTATTTTTCCCAATATAGGCCTCTTAGCGCTCAGAATGTCCAATTGCATTTTCTACAGAAAGAGTGTTTCAGAACCGCTCAATCAAAAGTAAGGTTCAACTCTGTTAGTTGAATGCACAGAACAGAAAGAAGTTTCATACAATGTTTCTGTGTAGTTTATATTTGAACATATTCTTTTTTCCACTATTACCCACTCAGCGCTACGAATGTCCAGTTGCATTTTCTACAGACAGAGTGTTTCAAAACTGCTCAATCAAAAGTATGGTTTAACTCTGTTAGCTGAATGCTCAGATCAGAAAGAAGTTTCACAGAATGCTTCTGTGTAGTTTATATTTGAATATATTCCTTTTCCACTACTACCCTCTTAGCGCTCCAAATATCCAGTTGCATTTTCTACAGAAAGAGTGTTCAGATCTGCTCAATCAAAAGTATGGTTTAACTCTGTTAGCTGAATGCACAGATCAGAAAGAAGTTTCACCGAATGATTCTGTGTAGTTTATATTTGAAGACATTACTTTTTCCACTATTACCCTCTTAGCGCTCCGAATCTCCACTTGCATTTTCTACAGAAAGAGTGTTTCAGAACGGCTCAATCAAAACTAAGGTTCAACTCTTTTAGTTGAATGAACAGAACAGAAAGAAGTTTCACAGAATGCTTCTGTGTAGTTTTTATTTGTAGATATTCTCTTTCCCAATATGGGCCTCTTAGCGCTCAGAATGTCCAATTGCAGTTTCTACAGAAAGAGTGTTTCAGAACGGCTCAATCAAAACTAAGGTTCAACTCTTTTAGTTGAATGAACAGAACAGAAAGAAGTTTCACAGAATGCTACTGTGTAGTTTATATTTGAATATATTCCTTTTTCCAATCTTACCCTCATAGCGCTTCGAATGTCCACTTGCATTTTCCACAGAAAGAGTTTTCTGAACTGCGCAATCAAAAGTATGGTTTCACTCTGTTAGCTGAATGCACATATCAGAAATAAGTTTCAAACAATGCTTCTGTGAAGTTTTTATTTGAAGATATTATTTTTCCCAATATAGGCCTCTTAGCACTCAGAATGTCCAATTCCAGTTTCTACAGAAAGAGTGTTTCAGAACGGCTCAATCAAATGTAAGGTTCAACTCTCTTAGTTGAATGCACAGAACAGAAAGAAGTTTCACAGAATGCTTCTGTGTAGTATTTAGTTGAAGATACTCCTTTTTGGACTATTACCCACTTAGCGCTCCGAATATCCACTGGCAGTTTCTACACAAAAAGTGTTTCAGAACTGCTCCTTCGAAAGTAAGGCTCAACTCTCTTAGTTGAATGCGGAGAACAGAAAGGGGTTTCAGAGAATGCTTCTGTGTAGTTTTTAATTGGAGATATTCCTTTTTCCTCTATTACAATCTTAGCGCTCCGAATGTCCACTTGCATTTTCTACAAAAAGAGTGTTTCATAACTGCTCAATCAAAAATATGGTTTAGCTCTGTTATCTGAATTTACAGATCAGAAATAAGTTTCACAGAATGCATCTGTGTAGTTTTTATTTGAAGATATTTTTTTTTCCCAATGTAGGCCTCTTAGCGCTCAGAATGTCCAATTGCAGTTTCTACAGAAAGAGTGTTTCAGAACGGCTCAATCAAAAGTAAGGTTCAACTCTTTTAGTTGAATGCACAGAACAGAAAGAAGTTTCATACAATGCTTCTGTGTAGTTTATATTTGAACATATTCTTTTTTCCAATATTACCCACGTAGCGCTACGAATGACCAGTTGCATTTTCTACAGACAGAGTGTTTCAAAACTGCTCAATCAAAAGTATGGTTTAACTCTGTTAGCTGAATGCTCAGATCAGAAAGAAGTTTCACAGAATGCTTCTGTGTAGTTTATATTTGAATATATTCCTTTTTCCACTACTACCCTCTTAGCGCTCCAAATGTCCAGTTGCATTTTCTACAGAAAGAGTGTTCAGATCTGCTGAATCAAAAGTATGGTTTAACTCTGTTAGCTTAATGCACAGATCAGAAAGAAGTTTCACAGAAACATTCTGTGCAGTTTATATTTGAAGACATTCCATTTTCCACTATTACCCTCTTAGCGCTCCGAATCTCCACTTGCATTTTCTACAGAAAGAGCGTTTCAGAACGGCTCAATCAAATCTAAGGTTCAAATCTGTTAGTTGAATGCACAGAACAGAATGTAGTTTCACAGATTGCTTCTGTGTAGTTTGTATTTGTTGATATTCCTTTTTCCACTGTTACCCTCTTAGAGCTCAGAATGTCCACTTGCATTTTCTACAGAAAGTGTGTTCAGAACTGCTCTATCAAAAGTATGATTTAACTCTGTTAGGTGAATGCACAGATCAGAAATAAGTTTCACAGAATTCTTCTGTGTAGTTTATATATGAAGATATTCCATTTTCCACTATTACCCACTTAGCTCTCTGAATGTCCAGTTGCATTTTCTACAGAAAGAGTGTTTCAGAACTGCTCAATCAAAAGTATGGTTTAGCTCTGTTAGCTGAATGCACAGATCAGAAAGATGTTTCACAGAATGCTGCTGTGTAGTGTTTATATGGAGATATTCTTTTTACCAATGTAGGCCTCTTAGCGCACAGAATGTCAAATTGCAGTTTCTACAGAAAGAGTGTTTCAGAAAGGCTCAATCAAAAGTAAGGTTCAACTCTGTTAGTTGAATGAACAGAACAGAAAGAAGTTTCAGAGAATGATTCTGTGTAGTTTATATTTGAAGATATTCCTTTTTCCACTTTTACCTTCTAAGCGCTCCGAATGTCCACTTGCATTTTCTACAGAAAGAGTGTTTCCGAACTGCTCAATCAAAAGTATGGTTTAACTCTGTTAGCTGAATTCACAGATCAGTACGAAGTTTCACAGAATGTTTCTGTGTAGTTTTCATTTGAAGATAGTCCTTTCTCATATATAGGCCTCTTAGCGCTCCGAATATCCAATTGCAGTTTCTACAGAAAGAGTGTTTCAGAACGGCTCAATGAAAAGTAGGGTTCAAATCTTTTAGTTGAATTCACAGAACAGAAAGAAGTTTCACAGAATGCTTCTGTGTAGTATTTATTTGAAGGTATTCCTTTTTCCACTATTAACCTCTTAGCGCTCCAAATGTCCAGTTGCATTTTCTACAGAAGGAGTGTTCAGAACTGCTCAAACATAAGTGTGGTTTAACCCTGTTAGGTGAATGCACAGATCAGAAAGAAGTTTCACAGAATTCTTCTGTGTAGTTTATATTTGAAGATATTCCATTTTTCACTATTACCCACTTAGCGCTCTGAATCTCCAGTTGCATTATCTACAGAAAGATTGTTTCAGAACTGCTCAATCAAAAGAATGGTTTAACTCTGTTAGCTGAATGCACAGAACAGAAAGAAGTTTCACAGAATGCTGCGGTGTAATGTTTATATGAAGATATTCTTTTTACCAATATAGGCCTCTTAGCGCTCAGAATGTCCAATTGCAGTTTCTACAGAAAGGGTGTTTCAGAAAAGCTCAATCAAAAGTAAGGTTCAACTATGTTAGTTGAATGCACAGAACAAAAAGAAGTTTCACAGAATGCTTCTGTGTAGTTTATATTTGAATATATTGCTTTTTCCAATACTACCCTCTTAGCGCTCCAAATGTCCAGTTGCATTTTCTACAGAAAGAGTGTTCAGAACTGCTCAATCAAATGTATGATTTAACTCTCTTAGCTGAATGCACAGATTAGAAAGAAGTTGCACAGAATGCTTCTGTGTAGTTTTTATTTGAAGATATTCTTTTTCCCAATATAGGCCTCTAGCGCTCAGATTGTCCAATTGCAGTTTCTACACAAAGAGTGTTTCAGAACTGCTCTTTCAAAAGTAGGGCTCAACTCTGTTATTTGAATGCACAGAACAGAAAGTAGTTTCACAGAATGCTTCTCTGTAATTCATATTTGACGATATTACTTTTTCCACTATTACCCACTTAGAGCTCCGAATGTCCACTTGCATTTTCTACAGAAAGTGTGTTCAGAACTGCTCAATCAAAAGTATGGTTTAACTCTGTTAGTTGAATGCACAGATCAGAAAGAAGTTTCACAGAATTCTTCTGTGTAGTTTTTATTTGAAGATATTCCTTTTTCCAATATAGGTCTCTTAGCGCTCAGAATGTCCAATTGCAGTATCTGCAGAAAGAGAGTTTCAGAACTGCTCAATCAAAAGTAAGGTTCAATACTGTTAGTTGAATGCACGGAACAGAAAGAAGTTTCAGAGAATGCTTCTGTGTAGTTTATATTTGAAGATATTCCTTTTTTCACTATTACCCTCTTAGCGCTCCGAATCACCACTTGCATTTTCTACTGAAAGAGTGTTTCAGAACGGCTCAATCAAAAGTAAGGTTCAACTCTTTTAGTTGAATGAACAGAACAGAAAGAAGTTTCACAGAATGCTTCTGTGTAGTATTTAGTTATAGATATTCCTTTTTCATCTATTTCCCTCTTAGCGTTCCGAATGTCCACTGGCAGTTTCTACACAATGAGTGTTTCAGAACAGCTCCTTCAAAGTAAGGCTCAAATCTGTTAGTTGAATGCAGAGAACAGAAAAGAGTTTCAGAGAATGCTTCTGTGTAGTTTTAATTTGGGGATATTCCTTTTTCCACTAATACAATCTTAGCGCTCCAAATGTCCACTTGCATTTTCTACAGAAAGAGTGTCTGATAAATTCTCAATCAAAAGTATCGTTTAATTCTGTTAGCTGAATGCACAGATCAGAAATAAGTTTCACAGAATGCTTCTGAGTAGTTTTTATTTGGAGATATTCTTTTTCCCAATATAGGCCACTTAGCGCTCAGAATGTCCAATTGCAGTTTCTACAGAATGAGTGTTTCAGAAGGCTCAATCAAAAGTAAGGTTCAACTCTGTTAGTTGAATGCACAGAACAGAAAGAATTTTCACAGAATGCTTCTGTGTACTTTTTATTTGAAGATATTCCTTTCTCCAATATAGGAGTCTTAGCGCTCAGTATGTCCAATTGCAGTATCTACAGAAAGAGTGTTTCTGAACTGCTCAATCCAATGTAAGGTTCAGCTCTGTTAGTTGAATGAACGGAACAGAAAGAAGTTTCATAGAATGCTTCTGTGTAGTTTATATTTGAAGATGTTCCTTTTTCCACTATTACCTTCTAAGCGCTCCGAATGTCCACTTGCATTTTCTACAGAAAGAGTGTTTCCGAACTGCTCAATCAAAAGTATGGTTTAATTCTGTTAGCTGAATGCACAGATCAGTACGAAGTTTCACGGAATGCTTCTGTGTAGTTTTTATTTGAAGATAGTCCTTTTTCCATTATAGGCCTATTAGCGCTCCGAATATCCAATTGCAGTTTCTACAGAAAGAGTGTTTCAGAATGGCTCAATCAAAAGTAGGGTTCAACTCTTTTAGTTGAATGCACAGAACAGAAAGTAGTTTCACAGAATGCTTCTGTGTAGTATTTATTTGAATATATTCCCTTTTCCACTATTACCCTCTTAGCGCTCCGAATGTCCAATTGCAGTTTCTACAGAAAGAGTGTTTCAGGACTGCTCCTTCAAAAATAAGGCTCAACCCTGTTAGTTGAAAGCAGAGAACAGAAACAAGTTTCAGAGAATGCCTCTGTGTAGTTTTTATTTGAAGATATTCCTTTTTCCACAATTACCATCTTAGCGCACCGAATGAGCACTTGCATTTTCTACAGAAAGAGTGTTTCAGAACTGCTAAATCAAAAGTATCGTTTAACTCTGTTAGCTGAATGCACAGATAAGAAAGAAGTTTCACAGAATGCATCTGTTTAGTTTTTATTTTAAGATATTCTTTATCCCAATATAGGCATCATAGCGCTCAGTATGTTAAATTGCAGTTTCTACAGAAAGAGTGTTTCAGAACGGCTCAATCAAAAGTAAGGTTCAACTCTGTTAGTTGAATGCACAGAACAAAAAGAAGTTTCACAAAATGCTTCTCAGTACTTTATATTTGAATATATTCCTTTTTCCACTATTACCCTCTTAGCGCTCTGAATGTCCACTTGCATTTTCTACATAAAGAGTGTTCAGAACGGCTCAATCAAAAATATGGTTTTACTCTGTTAGTTAAATGCACATATCAGAAATAACTTTCAGAGAAGGCTTCTGTGTAGTATTTAGTTGAAGATATTCCTTTTTTGAATATTAACCTCTTAGCGCTCCGAATGTCCCCTGGCAGTTTCTACACAAAGAGTTTTTCAGAACTGCTCCTTCAAAAGTAATGCTCAACACTGTAAGTTGAATGCAGAGAACAGAAAGAAGTTTCACAGAATGCTTCTGTGTAGTTTATATTTGAATATATTCCTTTTTTCAGTATTACCCTCTTAGCGCTCCGAATGTCCACCTGCATTTTCTACAAAAAGAGTGTTCAGAACTGCTCAATCAAAAGTATGGTTTATCTCTGTTAGCTGAATGCACATATCAGTACGAAGTTTCACAGAATGCTTCTGTGTAGTTTTTATTTGAAGATAGTCCTTTTTCAAATATAGGCCTCTTAGCGCTCCGAATATCCAATTGCAGTTTCTACAGAAAGAGTGTTTCAGAACGGCAAAATGAAAAGTAGGGTTCAACACTTTTAGTTGAATTCACAGAACAGAAAGTAGTTTCACAGATTGCTTCTGTGTAGTATTTATTTGAAGGTATTCCTTTTTCCACTATTACCCTAGTAGCGCTCGGAATGTCCACTTGCAGTTTCTACAGAAAGTGTGTTTCAGGGCTGCTCCTTCAGAAATAAGGCTCAACTCTGTTAGTTGAATGCAGAGAACAGAAAGAAGTTTCAGAGAATGCCTCTGTGTAGTTTTTATTTGAAGATATTACTTTTTCCACAATTACCAACTTAGCGCACCGAATGTCCACTTGCATTTTCTACAGAAAGAGTGTTTCAGAACTGCTAAATCAAATGTATCATTTAATTCTGTTAGCTGAATGCACAGATCAGAAAGTAGTTTCAGAGAATGCATCTCTGTAGTTTTTATTTGAAGACATTATTTTTCTCAATATAGGACTCTTAGCGTTCAGAAATCCAATTACACTTTCTACAGAAAGAGTGTTTCAGAACTGCTCAATCAAAATTAAGGTTCAACTCTGTTAGTTGAATGCACAGAACAGAATGTAGTTTCACAGAATGCTTCTGTGTAGTTTATATTTGAATATATTCCATTTTCCACTATTACCCACTTAGCGCTCTGAATGTCCAGTTGCATTTTGTACAGAAAGAGTGTTTCAGAACTGCTCAATCAAAAGTATGGTTTAACTCTGTTAGCTGAATGCACAGATCAGAAAGAAGCTTCACAGAATGCTGCTGTGTAGTGTTTATATGAAGATATTCTTTTTAACAATATAGGCCTCTTAGATCTCCGAATGTCCACTTGCATTTTCTACAGAAAGTGTGTTCAGAACTGCTCTATCAAAAGTATGGTTTAACTGTGTTAGGTGAATGCACAGATCAGAAATAAGTTTCACAGAATTCTTCTGTGTAGTTTATATTTGAAGATATTCCATTTTCCACTATTACCCACTTAGCGCTCTGAATGTCCAGTTGCATTTTCTACAGAAAGAGTGTTTCAGAAGTGCTCAATCAAAAGTATGGTTTAACTCTGTTAGCTGAATGCACAGATCAGAAAGAAGTTTCACAGAATGCTGCTGTGTAGTGTTTATATGAAGATATTCTTTTTACCAATATAGGCCTCTTAGCGCTCAGAATGTCCAATTGCATTTTCTACAGAAAGAGTGTTTCAGAAAGGCTCAATCAAAAGTAAGGTTCAACTATGTTAGTTGAATGCACAGAACAGAAACAAGTTTCACAGAATGCTTCTGTGTAGTTTATATTTGAATATATTCCTTTTTGCACTACTACCCTCTTAGCGCTCCAAATGTCCAGTTGTATTTTCTACAGAAAGAGTGTTCAGAACTGATCAATCAAATGTATGATTTAACTCTGTTAGCTGAATGCACAGATCAGAAAAAGTGTCACAGAATGCTTCTGTGTAGTTTTTATTTGAAGATATTCTTTTTCCCAATATAGGCCTCTTATCGCTCAGATTGTCCAATTGAATTTTCTACAGAAAGAGTGTTTCAGAATGGCTCTATCAAAAGTAAGGTTCAACTCTGTTATTTGAATGCACAGAACAGAAAGTAGTTTCACAGAATACTTATCTGTAGTTCTTATTTGACGATATTACTTTTTCCACTATTACCCTCTTAGAGCTCCGAATGTCCACTTGCATTTTCTACAGAAAGAGTGTTCAGAACTGCTCAATCAAAAGTATGGTTTAACTCTGTTAGTTGAATGCACAGATCAGAAAGAAGTTTCACAGAATTCTTCTGTGTAGTTTTTATTTGAAGATATTCCTTTTTCCAATATAGGACTCTTAGCGTTCAGAATTTCCAATTGCAGTATCTACAGAAAGAGAGTTTCAGAACTGGTCAATCAAAAGTAAGGTTCAATATTGTTAGTTGAATGCAAGGAACAGAAAGAAGTTCTACAGAATGCTTCTGTGTAGTTTATATTTGAAGATATTCCTTTTTCCTCTATTACCCTCTTAGCGCTCCGAATCACCACTTGCATTTTCTACAGAAAGAGTGTTTCAGAACGGCTCAATCAAAAGTAAGGTTCAACTCTTTTAGTTGAATGCACAGAAAAGAAAGAAGTTTCACAGAATGCTTCTGTTTAGTATTTAGTTGAAGATATTCCTTTTTCGACTATTACCCTCTTAGCGTTCCGAATGTCCACTGGCAGTTTCTACACAAAGAGTGTTTCAGAACAGCTCCTTCAAAAGTAAGGCTCAACTCTGTTAGTTTAATGCAGAGAACAGAAAGGAGTTTCAGAGAATGCTTCTGTGTAGTTTTTATTTGGGGATATTCCTTTTTCCACTATTACAATCTTAGCGCTCCTAATGTCCACTTGCATTTCCTACAGAAACAGTGTTTAATAACTGCTCAATCAAAAGTATGGTTTAACTCTGTTAGCTGAATGCACAGATCAGAAATAAGTTTCACAGAATTCTTCTGAGTAGTTTTTATTTGGAGATATTCTTTTTCCCAATATAGGCCACTTAGCGCTCAGAATGTCCAATTGCAATTTCTACAGAATGAGTGTTTCAGGACGGCTCAATCAAAAGTAAGGTTCAACTCTGTTAGTTGAATGCACAGAACAGAAAGAAGTTTCACAGAATTCTTCTGTGTAGTTTATATTTGAATATATTCCTTTTTCCTGTATTACCTTCTTAGTGCTCCGAATGTCCACTTGCATTTTCTTCAGAAAGAGTGTTCCTAATGGCTCAATCAAAAGTATGGTTTTACTCTGTTAGTTGAATGCACATATCAGAAATAAGTTTCACAGAATGCTTCTGTGTAGTATTTAGCTGAAGATATTCCTTTTTCGACTTTTATCCTCTTAGCTCTCCGAATGTCCAATTTCAGTTTCTACACAAAGAGTGTTTCGGAACTGCTCCTTCAAAAGTAAGGCTCAACTCTGTTAGTTGAATGCAGAGAACAGAAAGAAGTTGCAGAGAACAGAAAGAAATTTCACAGAATGCTTCTGTTTACTTTATATTTGAATATATTCCTTTTTCCACTACTACCCTCTTAGCGCTGCAAATGTCCAGTTGCATTTTCTACAGAAAGAGTGTTCAGAACTGCTCAATCAAAAGTACAGTTTAACTCTGTTAGCTGAATGCACAGATCAGAAAGATGTTTCACAGAATGATTCTGTGTAGTTTATATTTGAAGATATTCCTTTCTGTTCTCTGCATTAAAATCAATCAAAAAATTATATTGAAATTGAAATACTGAATTTTATACTAAAGACAAGGCATACAACTGAAAATGAAATTTTCCAGGTGAAAATTTCCAAATCATAAATATGTAGGGACAAAAAACTTTATTTATAAAGAAAAAGATAATTCTAATTAATTGATGATTCAAAGGTTTACAACTTTAAAAGTAAATATTATCTTTGAAGTAAAGTCCATTTAAATTATTTATGCCGCCAAAATTTTAGTAATTGTATATGTATATCATGTAAACTTTTTCGAGAAATATGGAATTGGAAATGTTAGACTATTATGCGGAAAAAATCACCTAAAGGAAAAAATTATCTCCTCATGAAATATTACTTTAGCCACTTTGACAGGTGTAGGTAAAAGAACACTTAATGCACATCAATATGATTAGGAGATGCGCGCTTAGAAATACGTTATCATTGAAAAGAGAATTGTATTATCAGGTTTGCAGGGGCCCTTCTTATCCTTCATATTTATGTGACTTTGTCATCTATAGAAAGATTATAAGAATTTTAAAAATAGCTGATTGTTAAGAAACATCACCATAACACTGTGCTGAATGCATAATAAAGCATTTCCCTTCTCTCTAAAAGCCTTTTAAAATTATGTACCATAATCAGTATGGCCAGCAGAGGGTCATTTCCATGTTCAAGTTCCTCTGTTTCTCGAGGGTGAGAATCCTTCTATAGTCTTCTGAGGGTGACACTGTAGTGTTTTCTTAGCCTGATTATTTTTATCTATTTTTTCCGATCCTTTCCTTTGTATATTTACATTTTACATATTGAAAGTTATTTTTTCAAATATTTTATATGCAAATTTACAAAGTACAACGACTGTACATTAAAATAACTTATTTATGCCATATGGAAGATTAAATATAATTTTACAATATCTAATATTGATTGTTTAGTTTCTAATCATTGATACTTGACATGATTTTTCCCAGCATACCTCAAAATATTCTTCAAAATCCTGCGAATTAATTCCTGTAACACTTCTGAGGTGTATTAATAAGCTAGAGATGTAAAGAAGATTTGCAGAGAAAATTAGGTTCCCAAATTGGAAATTTTGTCCCACTATCGACTAGAAACCTCTTGAAATGATCAAAAACAATAATAATGCATGTCATAGAGGAAAACCAATAAGGCTGCTGCAGCATGACTACCTCTGTGACCTCATACAAGTTACGTGTGGGTCCCTACTTCTGTGACCTCAGACAAGTTACGTGTGGGTCCGCACTTATTTTCTTCATCTCTAATAAATATTTGACAAATCTCATTTTCAAAAGTCTTTTAAGGCCTATCCACCTTTATTTTTCAGATGGAGTTTTGCTCTCATTGCCCAGGCTGCAGTGCAATGTCATGGTCTCGGCTCACACAACCTCCGACTCCCGGGTTCATGTGATTCTCCTGCCTCCACCTCCTGAGTAGCTGGGATTACAGGTGCGCAACACAACGCCCAGCTAATTTTTTGTATTTTTAGTAGAGATGGGGTTTCACCATGTTGGTCAGGCTGGTCTTGAACTCCCGACCTCAGGTGATCTGCACGCCTCGGCCTCTCAAAGTGCTGGGATTACAGGCATGAGCAACCGCGGCCTGTGAGGGCTTTCTACTTTTAAGATGTCAGGACGTATAGCCTGGGAGGTAAATGGTAGTATATATATACATATATATATATATATGTGTATATATATACACACACACACTGTATATATATACATATATACGGTATATTATACTATATATACATATATACTGAATATTATACTCTATATATACATATCTACTGTATATTATATGTATATATATATATACACATACACACATACACACATACACACATGAGACAGAGAGAAGAGATAGACAATTTCATGTGAAAATATAAACTGTTAACATAATATTTTGCTTCTCTGAGGAATATTTAGCATTGTTCTCAATCTTCTCTGCAGAATTTAAGCATTTTTCTCAGAACTCACCAGATAGAATGAGGGAGGGGCCATATGATACGAGCCAGAGATGAAGGGAGAACAATAGAGAGGGTGCTTTGGGAAAAATAGTACAGTAAGGCTAGGGAATACTTCTCTCCAACAAAAAGACCAAGGTCACAGCTGTATCTCTTCAGAAGCCAAACTTTCTTTTAAAATGTCAATTTCCATCTATTTCTTGCTTCACAGACATTCCATTCATTGCTGGATTTCAAATAAAGCCTTTCCATGTGCAACCTTTCTATAGAAAAAGAGAAATATGGGGGACAGTACAGTCTAAGAAGTGATTAAGAATATCTAGTGGACTTTCCCAGACTGTAAATCTTTACATATATCTGAGCCTAATGAGGTGATTTATTGTGCTATAATGCACAGTGAACTATACAGATGCTTCTTTTTGATCATGCTGCAGAATGGAACTAAATACTAAATACCAAATAGCACTCCCATGATTCTTATACATGTCATTCATATGGCATATTTATGCTTTTTTATATAGCAATTCTTATTCTTAGCTCTTAGGCAATTACGGAATCTTTTTGTCATTTTAATAATCATGCTCCATTTGAGTTATGCAAGGTAGAAATTCTAAGTAGAAAATCTTGTTTTTATTGAAAGTTTTTAGTAAACATTTTGGAAAAAGTCTGTTTTTTGATGCTACTTCTGCACACTTTCTCAACATGATATTACTTGGTATTGTCCTTATTAACCATAGTACACCATATTCTGCAAATGTTAGAGAGGGTTAAAAATCAGTCATGTATAAGTAAAGCTAATGAAATAGAAAGGAAACCATATTTAGGAAATGGAAGGCAGAAGCAAATGTATTAACCGTGAGTTAGAAACGGTTTAGTCTTTGGAATGAAGCAGCAAGAGTTTAAAAATCTGGTTTGTGATTCACTAGCTTTGTGACCTTGGAGAATTACTTCAGATTTCTGAGTATCAGTTTAGTAGGTGATATCAATTGCAACTTCGCAGAAATATCACAAGTATTAAATAAAGGACTTAGTATCTGGGAGAGCATAGAAAATTACTAATAGTTACATTTTTGTTAATATTACCGTTATTATTATCATACGTATAGTATTTTCTTTCACTGACAATGCATTTAGGACATAAGGAGAACTATAGAACAGTGCTTCTCCAACTTAAATGCAGAGCATGAATCACCTGGAGTTTTGTCAAAATGCGAATTCTGACTCAGTAGCCCTGCAAACTAAGGAAATCTTGATAATGCTGGTGCTGCTAGCTCACCAACAGACCACACGTTTTGCAACAGCTATATAGAATGTCCTGTTTCTTTTTTTAATCACAAAACATGGCAAGCTCTAAAATAAAGCAGAATAACAGATTTAAATGTTAATACTCATGTCCTCAATTTATAATTTCTCCCTCCCTAACAATGGTATAATTCTGATTAAAAATTAGCAAAGAAAAAAATGGAAATTAATCTTCCTATGTTTATTCTTTTAACAAATTCTGTGTGATTACTACTGTGTTACTTGCTGTAGGAAATAGAAAAATTGCTTTGACATAGATCCTCAAGAATCTGTCCCACTACAAGCTTATTTTTGTAGGAAGCTAAAAGATTTATATAAATAACCGTAATTAAAGAGACAAATGAAGAAGTGCAATGAAAGACGTAGGGAAAGTGCTAGAGGAGTTCGGGGTGGAGGAAAATTATCCTATAATAATATCTATGCGTAACATTATGCTATCTTCCCTAACCAGCGCTTGACCAGATTGTCACAGTGAACTTTGGTCCTTTCTTATATCTTAGTTTTGGTTCCCACATCCTTCTGTTTGGGGAAGTTCTTGTTTTCCTCATGTAATGACAACAACACTTAAACAATGTATACTAGATAAAAGGAACTATATTGCTTTATTTACATAGTTAATTTAATTTGTACAATGAACTATGAAGTAATCAGCATTATTTCCTTCATTTTACATATGAGAAAATGGAGAATCAGCGACATTGAATCATCTCAAGTTTCTAAAATATCCACTCTCACCAGGCTGTTTACCCTGTTTTTGTCTGTATGCTGCTATAACAAAATGCCACAGATTGAGTAATTCATAAAAAACAGAAATGTATTTCTCACAGTTCTGGGGCTGAGAAGTCCGAAATCAAGGCAGTGGAGATTTGGCAGTTGGTCCCGAGGTGGCACCTTCTTGCTTCGTCTTCACGTGACAAAAGTGGGCAAAAACGGACAATGTAACGACATGGCAGAAGAGACTGAGGAGCCCGGCATTCCTCTAAAGCATCTTTTACGAGGACGTTTATCTCATTCATGAGGGTGGATCCTTCTTCATTTAATCACTTAACCAAAAGCCCCATCTCTTGATGTCATTGTCCTGGGATTTTAGTTTCAACATACAAACTTTGGATGGGCACATAGGTTCAAATCATAGCACCCTCCAAATTATAATGCCTCTCTCATGCCTGTTCTCCTTGAAGTACCCTCTGGTTTTGCTCTCTTCATTCTTGCCATCACAGTTAACCCTTCAGTTCCATTTCTTTAAGTAATCTCTAAATTTGTAAGATGGTTCCATCTTTTTTTTTTGTATATGGCAGTCTCTCAAACATATTTGTCATATGAACTAAGCAGGTAAATATGTAAATGCCAGCTAAATTTTAGTGAATGATATAATGGCCTAAAGTTGTATCTACCCTTCAGCCAAATATATTTACTTTTAGTAGCAATCTCCTGTCATATACAAAGTCACGACTCTAGGGGTAAGCATTTTAGCCTGTGGGTAAGATGTAAAGCAGTGGTATGTTATAGTGACAACTCACTGTCATAGCACTGGGACATGCTCCTCTATCTGCTACAAATTGAATCAACAAAATATATATGATTTTGTCAGATTTAAATGTATGCTCCTGTTAGTAAAATAAAAGTATGGGAAAACTTTACGGAGTAGATTTAATAGAAATGTTTTCCTGAGTTATCTGCCTTCTTTATTTTTATGTTATGCTTTAAGTCTATGGTCAATGTATAGAGCTATGATTGATGTGCTTTTCCAATTCTGTTCAGATCAGACAGGTTAATTTTCTTCTTTTAAATCTTCTTGAATTTTGTCTAACACTTTTTGTTCCAATTTCTTACTAGATTATACTCCCTTCCCTAACTGCTTCATGATTACTTATACACAAACAATATTATGATATTGACACATTGAATTCATTTTAGGTGATGATTTTGGTCATAAACATGAGCAGGTTGTGAAGTGTTTCAGCCATCCCAGGGCATGGCTGTGAGTCCCTTGTCTAATGTTTCAAAAAAATCTTGAATTTGTGATGATGCTGTGATGGTCCCTCAGATATTCTTACACACATCTTTGCCCCTTGTTCCCTCTAACTTTCCTCTTCTGATAAAAAAGCAAACACTGCCAAGCTCAAATGGAATTACATTTGGATGCAAGTGTCACTATGCAATGGTTGCCAATAAAAGTACACAAGGAATTTCATTATGGTGAATTAAAGGCAAACAGACTTCAGAGAAATGAGCACGAACATGAAAATGGCACATGGTACGCGGATCTCACTGGAAAGTCATTCGGTACACAATGTTTTCACTAGAAAAATCCATTAGCTTTAGCTAGAAATTGAAATTACTTTGTAGGAAATCAGAATAAAATATGTGAAAACATTATATTCTGTGCAAGATTAATACCACGCCTGGTGTTGAAAGGTTTGTGGTCTTGCTTCGACGATGCTAAAAGGTCAGAAACCACAAAGATGCATATGTGTTGTCGTTTGCACAGTTACTAATTTTTCTCATTATTTCCATAATGCGATGTGCTGTTTCAACAGAGAAACCCTCTGGAGAGTGGCTTGCACTGTTTTCAGGCAGCTCTTTTGCTTTCATGTTTTGGCCTTGGCCAGGGAATTCAGACAGACTTTTCAGTTATTTTCGACAAGAATGTATTCATTGATTGTTTTAAATAATAATAAATAGATTTTAAAATTACTGTACATTACTGCACTTTAAACGCCATGAGGTCAAGGACTCTAAAGTCTGGACATCATTGTATACCCTACATCTTGCACAAGGTTTAGAAAAAATGGCATGGACACCTATTTTTTGAATCAATAAATGAATACATAAAAGAATTCCAAACTCTAGTCCAAGGTTTTAGATTAATAATGTATTAAAATGCGTAAAATTTATAGACAAAACTCTTCTTATTTAGAAGTTTATTCTTTAGTTGGAGAGATAAAATATATGCACATAAAAGCTTAAGGAAAAATAATAAGGGTTTTGAAGTACTTACTATGTGAAAAATTTAGCATAAATCTTACATCCATTTATTTAACACATTTTATACGTTGCATTATTTATATATAGTGCTGATTGGTAGAATTCATATGTGAACGGAACTAGAAAAATTTTGAGGATAAGCACTAGAAACACAGAATAAATAGAGTGTTAACATGCAAAACACAGAAATACTTAAATTGACTAGGTGAAAGAAAAGATTTCTGGTTCCATGTACACTGATTATTGAGGGATGAGTATGACATTATTATGCCAGAATCAATAAATATTTTAAATAGGGAGAAAACTATAATTATATATCTTTGTGTTCAACAGGAGTAGCAGTACTGATAAAGTAGAAGTTTGTTATACCTTTTTTATAGTCTTTTAAAGTTGTTTATAAATAAAATCTACTCTTAGTTAATTAATGGTTGATGTTCATTGAAGTGTTTTCAAATTTTTGACCTCTGAATTGCCTTGTACATATGGAGAAATAAAGCTTGCCTAGCATAATTTCTTGAGTGGAGAATGAATGATCTGGATAGATTTGTTGACAATATGTCTGTACTTATTTTATTAAGTCTTTAATCTTCATGAAGAAAAATATAAAAGTCATATTCTAGTATTTTATACCATGGAAAAAATGTCTTATCCTTTTCCTAAGGAAAAATACATCATGACACAAAAGTAAAGTTAATTAAATTACTTACTTTATTAATTAACTGTCTATTATTTCTATGGGTTGAAGTAAATTTGATACTCAATGCTATTTAATCTAATTCTAAAAGCTTGAATGAGTAATGATTTTTTCATGTAAGGTTAGTTGAAATAAATTATCACTGATTTTCAGATTTAATATTAATTAGCTATTGCATATTCTTAATGGGAAATAAGTGTTTAAAAAGCCCTTTTTGGTTGCGAAAAGACCACGCCCATTGTAGACTTCTTAGAATACATCACATCTGGCCTCCTTTTTAGAGTGGGGAATTCAACTCATAAGTGGCTGGACATTGATTCTGAACATTTTGAACATTATTTGCCTGTCTTCACTCATACTGGTTGCTGTTCTTTTATAAGTAATCACCATGTTTAGCATGCACTTGAACTATTGTTACTTAGGGTGCTTGACTATTTACAAGTCTCACTAGGATTCTAGGTATTCATTAGTCTCGTGGTGTGTATTTGCTGATGGTCCTATTATCTTTGTTGGTTCAGTTACACAGTACCATCCAAGATGCTGCAACACATTATACACAGGCTATGGGTTGTGGGAGCTACAGATTTCAGTTATTATTTAGGCTCAGAAACTTAGAATCTCTGCAAGGTTGGACATGATCCTTAGTCTTGTTTTAAGACCGTCTTGTTTTAAAAGTTAAACCCAAATTCTTAAAATATAGAATAGGGGTGCTAGTAGTGCTCACAGAATTGTAGTAAAGATCAGCTGGGAAAGAAGAGCCTATTAAACAGAGCCTGGTATTTAATAAGTATCAGCTGCCTTCAATTAGGAATCTGTGTTGTCATGATTAGAAGATTGCTGGTTTATTTTACAGATCTGTAAGTATAGCCAAAATATGTCAAAATAACCACCAGAAAGAATCATATACCGTCCCTTGAACATTTCATCCCTAGAATCTAGCCAGATTAGCATGTCTATACTGGCAATACTGTTAACACAGATTGTGCTCAAACCCCTCATTGACTTTTCAGCACCTGTAAATTACTGGAGATTTAGGAAGAAGTCTGGGGTTATGGCTTAGTTAAGCTGAGTGGCCAGAAAGTGTGAGATGCTGGATGCCTCCTCCAGTTCATTTCTCCAGCGGCCGCACCAGGCGTATCCATAGCTCCGCTCCCGGGAGCTCGTCTCCGGCGTGGGGTGTGTGCGCACCCCTGGCCGGGCGGAGCCTGGAGCCTGCTCATTAGCAGCGCGGGCAGCTCGTGCGCCCGCAGGAGGGAGGCGGAAGCACAGCCCTGAGCCGCCAGCAGGAGGAGGGAGCGCGGCGGCTGCAGGCAGGGGAGGGAGAGGAAAGAACGGAGGGACGGTTCCCGGACAGAGCGGGAGGAATCGGGGAGCGGCCAGTCCAGGGGGAGCTGCTCCGCTGCGCTGCGCTCGTTATTCACAGGACGCGGCGGCGCTTCCCGGGGCCGCTTCCCGGTCCCCTGGGTGGAGGCTGCCATCTAAACCTGACTCCAGGTGAGTTCCCCAAAGAGGCGAAGCGAGGGGTCTCGAACCAGAGACTTGGAACTGGCGAGGCTGCTCGGCTCCCCAAGCGCTGCTGCCTTGACATTTCCCGATTCACGGGAGGTTTTGGGGGCGGCTGCACAGGCTGGAGGGGCGGATGGGCGGTTGCGATCCTCAGCCGGCGTGGGGGCGTTCGGGAGGAATTAGCTTCAGTGAACGGGGTTTTAGGAGATGTCCGCAAGGCACGCGCTATGTACGCGTTTCTAGACGAGCTTTTGAGACAGAAATTTGGCTTCCCGGATGCCCGTTTTGGCCTTCTGTCCTTCCTTTTGCTTGCCTCATGCCCAATTTTCCAAGCCGAGGAAAGGACTGGAAGGGCGTGGAAGTAGGAGGTCTGGGCACAGCATTCGGCAGGGCAGCCCTGGTCTCCAAGTTTGGGGGTGGGGGGTGGGACTCTTTTCCTTTCAGCCTAATTTACCAGGGGAAAACCCGCAGAGCACCTTGAGGTGCCTTTGCTCCGCACCCTCCATAAGCTTATTAGAGGGAACTTGAGGCTCGCTAGACAACCTGTGACAGGTGACGGCAATTTAGCTTAAAAGCCATGTTGGTTCACTTCGTCTCCTCTTTATCCTTTGTTGCAAAATTGATACCTTTTTGGATTTCTTTAACAGCACAAAGTTTAAGTGGCCGGCTGACAGGAAATATTTCTTTTGAAAATGCTATGAGAAAAGTGATGAGTTAACGTTGAGAGAAAGGCAACTTTATTTTCTCGGAAGAACTTTGGGGAAAGAGATTGATAGGGAAATTCTGGGCATGAAATTATGGACATTTCCCACAGAACTTCCTTCATTTATTTATTTTTTTACATTTCCTTCATTTTTTTTTTAATCGTGTGTGTGTGTATCAGAGAGACAAAATTCGTTGGAGGTATTAGGACTTTATTTGGTTTAGAAGTTTCTTTCTTACTAATAGCACTAATTTGTGATCTTCATGATTATAAGTATTTACTAAGTGTTTTGCTTTTAGGTGTTTTGGGTCTGTTTTTTAAAAAAATTCAATACTTACTTTGTGGGCCCTGCTGAATACCTCTCAATAAAATCGGTGGGCATACAGTTAGTGACATGACCCCTGTGGATTTAATAGCAGGTAAGTATACAAATGATAAGTTTAGGAAATAAATGTCAGAATCAACATTTAGGTGTGAAATTGAAATATCTTTCAAATATTTACCAAACTCTCTTATAGGATCCAATGTCATTTTATGGTCAAGAGAGCTTAAAGGTTTCTCAGATTGAGATATATGTATCTACTTTGTTAATCCAAATGTAATGTTTTATTTTGTTCTTTAATGACTGTTTGAATTCAACAAATAAAACTTGCATATTTAATGTAAGGTTCTTTCACATATATTACTTCTCCAATTTTTAATATAAATTTAAGGAGAAAAGCAATATTCCATTTTGTAGATGAAGAGACTGTGTCACAGAAGTATTACTTTACCTAGATTTCTGTAATTATTATGTTATAAACTTAGAAATTACATATTATTCTGGAACATATAAAATATATGAATGTTATAAACCATAAGAATTCAGACCTATGCTATTTAACTTCAAGTTTAGTTCTTTACCCAAACAATTGCATGACTACATTGAGACTACTGAAGTAATTATATATGAACACGCTATACGAAAAAATACTTAAAACATTTCTTATTTTTGTCGTTTCTCTTTGATATAAAATATACTATAATTTAATGGAGTTATATTCCATATTTAGATGCTCCTAACTTCCAAATAACACCTAAACTCCTAAAAACTGACCTGTGTCCTTCTTAATAGAAGTGGCTTGACCGGGAGACCCAATTTTTACTAAGAATATTCTTGGGATAATTTATGTCTTATAATCAAGATAAAGACAGGCCACATTTAGTTGTATTTTTAAACCACTTAGTGTGAAGTTGCAACGCAGACATAACTTGCTTTCAGGCTACACTGCCAGCTTTGCAGTGAATAGTCTTTAAGATTCCGTGGAAACATTGGCAGATATAGCTAATGTCTATCTGATGTAGGATTTATGAGAAAAGGAGAGGTAGAAACTGAATGCTCTTATATTTCATATGTGACCACATTCATAAAACTTTATTGATAAGTACTTTGTTGTCTGACACGGGCTGATACAAATAGGCTTCTTCAAGAGTTGAGGAAGAAAACTAAATCCCTATAATACAGCCTTTTTCCTCCTTTTCTTTCTTAAGCGGTAATAGTTGATCCTAGCTTTTGTGTGTCTATGCATGCTCAATACAGTTAGGGGTATAAGGAGAAGTTAAGCAAGAATATTGAATGCTAGCTAGGAAAGTTTTTGGAGTCTCAAATACTTTGGAACGATTTTTCACATTATATACATAAAATTCCTAGTTACATTTGGGAACTAAGTATATTATACACAACTTTGCATCTGATTACAGGATTCCCTGTACATTTATAGCTCAGGTATTCTGGAAAGAGTCAAGATAATTAGTTTTATGGCTCTTGCCCGTGTGACCTGTTTCTTTCTGGTCCTGATATTAAAAGGATGACTTAAATTTTCTGGAATGTCAAAATTTTCTCTTCCCTTGGATCCTACAAAATACTTCAAGCAGTGTATGTGTGATACTCGCTGTCATTCCAACATTTCCAATCCTCCTGAGAATGCTAAACAATGCCCTAGATTTCTTCCTTTGTAATTCTTTCAGATAGAGGGTTAGCTGAGTTAGGAAGAAAGGAGAGAGGGAGAGAAGAAGAGAGATGACATTTTATCCCTCAGGAAAGAACAAGACCAATTGTATTCCTAATTTAGAAATATTATTCTACAAACATTCCTGAACAAGAGGGCTTTGCATATACATTAAAGCAGAATACCTAGTCAACTTCTAGTTATGCCATGTAGTGAAATGGAAGTAAGATGAGCAGGCCGAGATCATTTTTGTTGGAGAACTGAGACCACATGAAATAGGTAACAGAGTTACCCCAACTGGGGGGCAAGAGGACTTGAAAGTTTCCTCCATAAATTTGCAGTTAGTACAGGGCTGCTCCAGTGATCAGAGTCATGAATGCCCTAGAGTGTCTGTATAACCCTGTACACAGGCTGAGACAGCTCTAACGGCCCAGAAAAGCCTCTGGACAGAATCACTGCACCCTTGGACATTGTCCGACCGCATGTATGAGAATAGTGAGTGCTGAGGAGTTGTGGGTAGCTCGGTACAACTCTTGCTAAAGGAGTGTCATCAACATTCATTGCTGAAAGTGAATTTTTTCATTCACATATGTGATGCCTATTAGGTCATGATTTCTTGGATACCAATTTGTACAAGATATGAATTAATTTTTGAACATCCTTTCTTAAAAGTACCATGTTCATATAGTTGCTCATTTTAATATGAGTAGTTCAGATGGGACATAATAGAGTAAGGAAATGATTGAACATCCTAAGATCTAGTGTATATACCTTTGTTCATGATGAGATTCATCCCCTGTCCCCCTTTGTAGTGACACTGATGGCATAAGGAGTATTAGATGAAATTTAATGCAGAAAACAATGGGATATATGAATGGTAGATATGGTTGACAACCACCATTTTCACTGAAGTTGTTTCAAAGCAAAGAAATTTGGGATAAATTCATTTTATTTGCTCCTGAAGGGTAATTAGGAATAAGTAGGAATTGTGAAGAGGCTGTAGTGTTGACATTAAGAGAAGTTTTTGATTCTTAAAATAGGATATATTACACAAGAGTGAACAAACAGAAGATACTGAACAAATATTCTGTCATAAGTAAGTGATGGATTATTCGGACTTGTTGAACTATGTTTTTAAATGTATTATTTAAATATTTAAATATTATTAAAACCTTAAATAATATTTAAATATTATAAAAGTTGTAGAAAATTATGTTTTCAATACAAATATACACTTATAAGCTATATTGTAGATATGGGAGTAAACAATGCAATTTTTTTTAACTGAGTGAAAAATTTAGTTTTTTAAAATTCCAAATGGAGCTAACAGCTTAGTGTGATACATATTTTGAATTTCAAAATTTGTAACCAAATAGGACAAATGTGTTGAACTGTACTTTTCTTGAAGAACCGTGATAAGAATGAGCGGTGAAAAAATTACAGCATACTTACCAGGGATCAAATACTTGCTTAGGGTTAATAAGAAAAATCTCAGCAAACGCTAGAAATGAGGTACACGATCTATCAGAGACCCATGATTAAAGTGGTATCTTGTTAGGTATATGAGCTTGAGAAGAAACGGCATAGCTTCACTTTACCCCAGTTGCTTCTTTTGTAAAACGGGGAGACTAAGAGTGTGGTAACTCAAAATCCTTTGTTAATGATTTTCTTCTTAGAACAGTGCCAGGTCCAATTAGGATTAGATTGCTATTTTTATTATTGATATTTGCCCTAGTTCTGCCTTTTATTGACTGTGTGAAATTGGTGAAGATCCCTTTCTGAAGCTTTGTTTCTTACCTACAAGCTGGGAATAGAATACTTGCTATGAAGAGTGGTTGTTAGTACATTAGAAAGGCTGGATATTTGTTGATATAAGGGGCTCAGCGCATGGTAGAAATTTGATAGCATTTTTTTCTTGCCCTCCCATGTATTACTGTGGAGACATCCCACATATTATGTCCAAGTTTTTATTTTCCCCTCAAATGCAATGTCAAGCACAAAACATTCCCATCTCCCAATTCTCTTCTGATGTTCTACAACCATTAAAGTATAGAAAACTAGAATGAGTGTTTTTATAACTTTTGCTGTACTTAAGCATGTGGAGAGAAGAGCGCTAGATCACAGGACACACTTTGATAGGAAAAGGGAAATATTTACACTGCAAACAACTTTCTCCTCATGCTTAACAGTTTTATGCTGTCATTCTGTCAGCACCAAGTGAGATTTTTCTATTTAAATAGTTTTCTATTTGTGGTATGATAATTCATGTATGGACTTCATGTAACTAACATAAATATAATGGATGGTTGAGAAGTGGTTTATTTTTACCAAGAGGAAAAAATGTGTACACGATTTTTTAAAATATTGCTTTGAAAATATTTAAAATTAATTTTGATTCAGTTGGTGGAAGATAGCGTCACAAATTCACTGCTAGTGGTATTCTTGAGAAGTAATGTTTGAATTTTCTAGGTATTGTCCCCAGACTGGCTTAAAAGAATTTAATTTTAGATGTAAATTTTCTGCTTAACATGGAAGATTTTCCCTGAAAATATTAGCTTCATCAGATACATAGTTGCTTAGGGGTAGCTGCATGGAATTATGGGAAGAGTGAAATAGAAAAAAATTTTCATGTCTAAGTTATACATACTGGTGTAATCATATTGATTGGATGATAATGATAATTACAGCAATAATGTGATTGAAAGGGTAAGCAAGTAACATATACTACAGTTACTAATATAATCCTGTGATTGAGTTTACCACTTCGTTTCTCTTTCCTGGAAACCCTTAAGTTTGTCACTATTGCACTTTATTTCCTTTGCTTATTGTAGTGGTGTATTAGTTGTATTACTGCTGCTATAACAAATTACGACACATTTACATAACTTAACACATATTTATTGTCTTGCAGTTTCAAAGGTCAGAAGTCCAAAATCACTTTAATATGGCTAAGTCAATGTGTCTGCAGTGTGGGTTCCTTCTGGAGGTGCTGAGGGGAGAATCCATTCTCTTGCATTTTCTGCTTCTGGTGGCACCTGTCTTCATTGTCTTTTCCCCATTCCTCCATTTTCAAGGTGCGTTGCTTTTATTTCTGTTTCTGTCTCCGCGCTGTCTCCTCCTTTAACTTTGAGTCCTTCTCTCCACTTCATCTAAGGACTCCTGTGATTACTTTGGACTCACGTGGATGATCTGGGATAATCACCTTGTCTCCAGATCCTTAAATGAATCGTATCTACAAGTCCTTTGGCTGTGTAAGGCAGCACATTCCCAGGGCCTGGAGATTAGGTGAAGAACATCTTTTGGGACTATTATGCAGCCTATCACAAGTGGTAATATCACTTTTATGCCTTGAGACCCTGAAATTAATGTACTTGCTTACGCATGGAAAAACAATGTATCTGTGGGGGTAACAGTTTATTTTTGAACCATTAGAAGGTATTGATGGGGAAGTTTTCATCTGACAACAGATACTGATAAATTAAATACCCTTAGATTTGTCAAAACTAGCTTTAGTAAAATATAAGTAAAAGTATTTGCACTGCTAGGGTCAAAAATATTAATTAAACCCATTATTTATCAAGGCCAAGTCCTGGATTAGTTAGGTTTAAATTAACCTAGAACATTATCTTCCATAGTGCTTAATTGTGAAGCTTAGTTCTTGTTGACAAAAGCTCATCCATATAAGAAAGCATCGAAAGGTTGGTGTTTTTTAACCTTTGCAGAATATAACTTTTCAAAGGGATGTTAGACAGTAGTTCCATCACAATTGATGCAGTTCACAGACATTCTTTGTGAATATTTTATCTCATGAGTTATATCTATGACACTAATCATAGACTTCTAGAAGAAATTTAGCAATGGTCATGTCAGCCTTTCAAATCTTTCTGTAACCTAGAAGAGGATCATTGCATAAGATAGATTCATTTTCCCCTTTATTCCATTGTTGCCAGAGAGAACTTGAAATGCCCTGTTCAAATTAATTTAATGCAAATGAATTCTTGCTGCCTCACAAGTAGTTTGTCCTTCATTTTTCTTAAAATTAGATTGAAAATGGATGTGACCTGCTTTACTGGTTGTTGTGCAGGAAGCGTTGTCCTTCCTGAAAGCTCCCTCAGTTGTCAAAATGAAGCCATTAAGAGTAAAGTAAATTATATTATCTGATCATAGTATCACAATTGACCTTAAAACAATAAATTTTATAATCAGTGCAAATTGCTGAATAGTGTTTGCAGTTGTAGAAATTTCAAAGGAAACCCTGGTTGAGATACAAAGCTGCTATAATCATTTTTAAAATCTTTGTTTTTCTTTTACTTTGGAACAGTAGTGCAGTAAGTACTTTTGCCTTATTGTTCTCTCTGCCTTCCAGAAACCCTCATTCAAATATTCTAAGTTTTTAAGTCTTTTTCATTTCTTTTAATATTGTAACATTTAACAATGTCAAAGAAAGTATAATTTTTCTGGAAATCAAGCTAAAAATAAAGAGAAGCCGATGTAAATGAACATCAAATTAACAAGATTGATTAGGAAAAGTAATTTTTGAAAAGGGCCCAAAATCCCTTTGCACATAAATGCAAAAGAATTTAGTGAAAGAAGGTGAAACTGGAGTAAAGAACTCTACGGATGCGTAAGTAACTCTTAATAAGAATGAGTAACGTACATGCATATCTTTAGCTCCCAGTTTCAGAGATACAGTAGTTGTACAACAAATGGTCCTTTCCTGCTGTTAAGGAAGCCTCTCCTCCTCCAGCCATGCCATTCCTCAGAGCAAGCTCTTCCACTGAGTTTTCAGCAACCATAAGTAAGAAGGATGGTACGATAGGCTGCGTGTACATATGGCCCTCATTAGCAGGCCAACTGTTCCTTTTGCCCACCCACATCACTGGGGACATATGGCGTTACTTTGACTGTTGAAACAAGTGTGTGTGGACATATCTTGGTATGAGTAAAAGACTGTTGATTGTCTTTCTCTTGTCGCTCGTGCAACCGTCTCCTTGTGGAGATCGTATTATCCATAACACTAGATTTGAGGATGATAAATGACGTTGTTATTATTAACTGAATTTGCCTCTCTAGTTTGATCACAAAACCAGCGAATGTTTGCTTATGGAACATGTAAAGCTTATAGAAGACGGAAAGCTTACAGAAAGAAATGATGGCTTTTCTAAGCATAAGAGTCAGGTCTTTTTCAATCAAAAACTAACTCATTCAAAAATTCAAGAGTTCTGTAAAACCAGAACAGCAGAGGTTTCAGAAATGCTATTGAGATCATTTATTATAAAATAGCCATTAATGAAATGTAATAGTGAGTCTGTTGTTGTGACTATGTGGAGAAATGAATGAGAAAATATAAGATAGGCTGGAATGAAGAGAGTCATTGGATCCCAGCATAATTCATTTTGTATAGTTCACAGTATTGTAACTTTAAAAAATTATGAATTTTTTCAGTACTGTGAATTCTGAATTTGCAATATGAGGCTTTTCAATCCTTGCAACAAGTGTGTATTTTTCAGTGGTTCTAGAATTATCGGGGCTTTCGAGCTGCTTCTGATAAGAAGGCAAGGCTAGAGGACTTGTGTTGAGGTGGCATTTGCACAGGACTTTAGATAACATACATCGATGATGTAGAGAGAAGAGCGGGTGATGTTGCTGTGGATTATAGGGGAAAGGCACCTTTTGCTCCCTCTGCTGACCTCTTTGTGTATTCAGCTGTGTAGCATATTTCTTGTATAATTACATAGTAATTTCACACACTACATTAAGAAAATCTGAACAATTTTTACTAAACTCATGTTTTCTAAATATTAAGTAAATAAAACCAATATTTGGCTAGGTAACATTTATAAAAACAGGATTTCTAGATAGATGATGATAAATTTTCATCTATATCTATAGAGCTGATAAATTTTCAAAACCCTTTGAATATCACTTGTACTACAAAGTCTCGTTTCAGTTTCAGTGCCATGGCACATTGATTAATCACCACTAAAGCGGTACATGAAATATTTGGCAATATAGGTATTTGGTAATGGTGATTGATGCACAGAATACGGCACCATTATTATGCACTGGCCTTGAGAACTTTAGTTTTCATCTTCGATCACCTGATAGAGAACAAACTAACAGCTTTTTTCTTTCACCTTGCTGGAGAATAAACTAACAACTTCAAATTATCTGATCCATCCAAAAACTTATTTCCGTGAAACTCACTGATTTATTTATTATTTCGTGGGGATCACTATTATTTGCTGTAGTAAAATATCAAATGATCGATGTTTTATACCAACATGGCAGCTCACATGGTAGGCAACAGAATGAAAACAAACAGGTTTACTACCAAGAATTATACTATATTGCTTTTATTGACAGAAAAAGCATACAGATAATTTTATTCAGAGATTTTATGTGAATTATTTTGATAAGTGTACACATATATTTATAACTGACCTTTCTTTGTCAAGTGTGTGCCCACACACGTATTCATACTAAATCAATCTTAGAGATCTTATCCAAAGATTGAATTTCTTAAAGTGACTGTTCCAAATATGTATAATTTATGGCAAAAAAGTCACAAAATGGCAATACAAGGAGGCATAAAACTGAAGATAAAGGGGGAGATGATGGTTAAAAACACCTGTAAATGAATAATTGATTTTGATTTAAATTCTTTTTAGTTCTTAGCTGATGAAATGAATATAAATGAAATTATTATGCAAAACACCTCTATTTGTTGTATATGCATGTACATATATGTGTTACAAATACAAAACTGATAGGATATTATTTAACATATATTCACACTCATAATGTGCATATATGTACAAAATGAAAATGAGTGCTTGTTTTATATGTATGTATACACACACATACACATATTGCATACTTTCATTTTTTAAAATTTTACTTTAAGTTCTGGGATACATGTGCTGAACATGCAGGTTTGTTACATAGGTATACTTGTGCCATGGTAATTTGCTGCACCCATCAACCCGTCATCTAGGTTTTAAGCTCCACATGCATTAGCTATTTGTCCTAATGCTCTCCCTCCCCTTTCCCCACACCCACCTACAGACCCCAGTGTGTGATGTTCCTCTCCCTGTGTCAACATGTTCTCATTGTTCAGCACCCACTTATGAGTGAGAACATGCAGTGTTTGGTTTTCTGTTCCTGTGTTAGTTTGCTGAGGATGATGGTTTCCAGCTTCATCCATATCCCCGCAAAGGACGTGAACTCATCCTTTTTTATGGCTGTGTAGTATTCCATGGTGAATATGTGCCACATTTTCTTCATCCAGTCTATCATTGATGGGCATTATGTTGGTTCCAAGTCTTTGCTATTGTAAATAGTCCCATGATAAACATATATGTACATGTGTCTTTAGAGTAGAATGATGTATAATCCTTTGGTATATACCCAGTAATGGGATTGCTGGGTCAAATGGTATTTCTGGTTTTATATCCTTGAGGAATCACCACATTGTATTCCACAATGGTTGAACTATTTTACAAGCCCACCAACAGTGGAAAAGTGTTCCTATTTCTCTGCATCTTCTCCAGCATCTGCTGTTTCCAGAATTTTTAATGATCACCATTCTAACTGGTGTGAGATGGTATGTCACTGTGGTTTTGATTGGCATTTCTCTAATGAACAGTGATAATGAGCTTTTTTCATATGTTTATTGGCCACATACATATCTTCTTTTGAGGAGTGTCTGTTCATATCCTTTGCCCACTTTTTGATGGGGTTGTTTGTTTTTTTTTTCTTGTAAATTTGTTTAAGTTCCTTCTAGATTCTGGATATTAGACCTTTGTCAGATGGATAGATTGCAAAAATTTTCTCATATTTTGTAGGTTGCCTGTTCACTCTTGTGATAGTTTATTTTACTGAGCAGAAGCTCTTTAGTTTGATTAGATTCCATCTGTCAATTTTGGCTGTTGTTTCAAGTGCTGTTGGTGATTTAGTCATGAAGTCTTTGCCCACACCTATGTCCTGAATCATATTGCCTAGGTTTTCTTCTAGGGTTTTTATAGTTTTAGGTTTTACATTTATGTTTTTAATCCACCTTGAGTTAATTCTTTTATAAGGTATAATGAAGGGGTCTAGTTTCTCTTTTCTGCATATGGCTACCCAGTTTTCCCAGCGCCATTAATTACATAGGGAATCCTTTCCCCATTGCTTGCTTTTGTCAGGTTTGTTGAAGATCAGATTGTTGTAGATGTGTGGTGTTATTTCTGAGGCCTCTATTCTGTTTCATTGGTCTATATATCTGTTTTGGTATTAGCACCATGCTGTTTTGGTTACTTTAGCTTTGTAATATAGTTTGAAGTCAGGCAGCGTCATGCCTCCAGCTTTGTTCTTTTTGCTTAGGTTAGCCTTGGCTCCACAGGCTCTTTTTTGCTTCCATATGAAATTTAACATAGTTTTTTTCTAGTTCTGTGAAGAAAGTCAATGGTAGCTTGATGGGAATAGCATTGAATCTGTAAATTACTTTGGGCAATATGGCCATTTTCATGATATTGAGTCTTCCTATCCATGAGGATGGAGTGTTTCTCTATATGTTTGTGTCCTGTCATTTCCTTGAGCTCTGGTTTGTAGTTTTCTTTGAAGGGGTCCTTCACATCCCTTGTAGGTTGTATTCCTAGGTATTTTGTTTTCTTTATAGCAATTGTGAATGGGAGTTTACTAATGATTTGGCTCTCTGCTTGTCTGTTATTGGTATATAAGAATGATTGTGATTTTTGCACATTAATTTTATATCCTGAGACTTTGCCAAAGTTGCTTATCAGGTTAAGGAATTTTTGGGCTGAGGTGGTGGCGTTTTGTAAATATACAATCATGTCATCTGCAGACAGAGACAATTTGATTTCCTCTCTTCCTATTTGCATGCTTTTATTTCTTTCTCTTACTCGATTGCCCTGGCCAGAACTTCCAATACTATGTTGATAAGAGTGGGGAGAGAGGGCATCCTACTCTTGGGCCAGTTTTCAAAGGTAATGCTTCCAGCTTTTGGCCATTTAGCATGATATTAGCTATGCATTTGTCATAAATAGCTCTTATTTTTGTGAGATATGTTCCATCAATACCTAGTTTATTGAGAGTTTTTAGTATGAGGGGTGTTGAATTTTATTGAAGGCCTTTTCTGCATCTATTGAGATAATCATGTGGTTTTTGTCATTGGTTCTGTTTATGTGATGGATTATGTTTATTGATTTGCATATGTTGAACCAGCCTTTCATGCCAGGCATGAAGCCAACTTGATCGTGGTGGATAAGTTTTTGATGTGCTGCTGGATTCTCTTGCCAGTATTTTATTCAGGATTTTCGCATCGATGTTCATCAGTGATATTGGCCTGAAATTTTCTTTTTCTATTGGGTCTCCGCCAGGTTTTGGAATCAGAGTGATGCTGGCCTCATAAAATGATTTAGGGAGGAGTCTTTCTTTTTCTATTGTTCAGAATAGTTTCAGAAGGAATGGTACCAGCTCCTCTTTGTACCTCTGGTAGAACTCGGCTGTGAAGACATCTGGTCCTGGGCTTTTTTTGGTTGGTAGGCTAGTAATTACTGAGTCAATTTCAGAACTTGTTATTGGTCTATTCAGGGATTTGACTTCTTCCTGCTTTAGTCTTGGGAGGGTGTATGTGTCCAGGACTTTATCCATTTCTTCTAGATTTTCTAGTTTATTTGTGTAGAGGTGTTTACAGTATTCTCTAATAATAGTTTGTATTTCTGTGGGATCAGTGGTGATATCCCCTTTATCGTTTTTTAATGTGTCTATTTGATCTTTCTCTCTTTTCTTCCTTGTTAGTCTGGCTACCGGTCTATCTATTTTGTTAATCTTTTCAAAAAACCCACTCCTAGATTCATTGATTTTTTTTTGAAGGTTTTTTTGTGTTTCTCTCCCATTCGGTTCTGCTGTGATCTTAGTTATTTCTTGTTTTATACTAGGTTTTTAATGTGTTTTCCATTGCTTCTTTTGATTGTGATGTTAGGGTGTCTATTTTAGATCTTTCCCACTTTCTAATGTGGACATTTAATGCTGTAAATTTCCCTCTAAACACTGTTTTAACTGTATCCCAGAAATTCTGATATGTTGTGTCTTTGTTCTCATTGGTTTCAAAGAACTTATTTATTTCTGCCTTAATTTTGCTATTTACCCAGTAGTCATTCATAAGCAGGTTGTTCAGTTTCCATGTAGTTGTGCAGTTTTGAGTGAGCTTCTTAATTCTGAGTTCTAATTTGATTACACTGTGGTGTGAGAGATTGTTTGTTATGATTTTCATTCTTTTGCATTTGCTGAGGAGTGTTTTACTTCCAATTATGTGGTTGATTTTAGAATAAGTGCTATGTGGTGCTGAGAAGAATGTATATTCTGTTGATTTGGGGTGGAGAGTTCTGTAGGTATCTATTAGGTCCACTTGGACCAGAGCTGAGTTCAAGTCTGAATATCCTTGTTAATTTCCTTTCTTGTTGATCTGTCTAATATTGATAGTGGGTTGTTAAAGTTTCCCACTATTATTGTGTGGGAGTCTAAGTCTCCTTGTAGGTCTCTAGGAACTCGTTTTATGAATCCTGGTGCTCCTGTATTTGGCATATATATATATTTAGGATACTTAGCTCTTCTTGTTGCATTGATCCCTTTACTACTATGTAATGCCCTTCTTTGTCCTTTTTTATCCTTGTTGGTTTAAAGTCTGTTTTATTAGAGACTAGGATTGCAACTCCTGCTTTTTTTTTCTTTCTTTCCATTTGCTTGGTAAATATTCCTCCATCCCTTTATTTTGAGCCTATGTGTGACCTTGCAAGTGAGATGTGTCTCCTGAATACAGCACACCTGTGGGTATTGACTCTTTATCCAATTTGCCAGTGTATGTCTTTTAATTGGGGCATTTAGCTCATTTATATTTACCGTTAATATTGTTATGTGTGAATTTGGTCCGGTCATCATGATGTTAGCTGGTTATTCTGCACATTAGTTGAAGCAGTTTCTTCCTAGTTTCATTGGTTTATATATTTTGGTGTGTTTTTGCAGAGGCTGGTACTGGTTTTTCCTTTCCATGTTTAGTGCTTCCTTTAGGAGCTCTTGGAAGGCAGGTCTGATGGTGACTAAATCTGTCAGCATCTGCTTGTCTGTAAAGGATTTTATTTCTCATTCACTTATGAAGCTTAGTTTGGCTGGTTATGAAATTCCATATGTACATCATGGAAACGAGTGCATGTGATACACACACACACACACGCACACACATTGCATACTTTCATTTTTGTGTCCATTTCTTTTCTGATTTTATCAGCAGCCAACTAAAGAAAATAGAAAAAAAAATTGGTAATTCGATCTTTCATGTTCTGCATCTTCCAGCTTCACAACTTATAGTTTTCTATTTTTATTGTTATTGTGATCAGAATGAAAATGTATACAATAGAATCAGAATCAGGTCAGAATCAACAAAAATACTATAATGTTTGTACATGCTTTCGATGCAGTTTGTCTCTGCAAAGGGTGTGTGTGTTTCTATGCACATGTGCATGTACACAAGTGTGTAAATAAGTGTTTTATTCATGATGGAGAAAGGCTGGTCAAAATGATTCTGAATGAGATAGCACCACTACAGCAGATAATCAGGTCTCTATCAATATAACAAGTCATTAAACATGTTTCTAAGCATCTACTCAGTATCTGGCACAATGTTAAGTAGTGTAAATATAATCATTAGCAAAATTCAGCTTCTACCCTCAATGGTATATGTGTAGAACAAATTGGTAAAGCTGGAGTACATTTCAGGACCAAAAACAGTTTCTGTGTAGTTCCCACTTCATCAAGACCATGTTGTATACCTCTCATACACTTAAGCCATAGGGAAGCAATTATTCCATCCATCCTTTTACAGGGTAGTGGTGGGGAAGAAGAGCTGACTGTCATGCTTGAATTCACATAATTTCATAATTAAATAATTTCATGTTACATAATCTCGATAAACCTAAAATCCAATATATGATAAAGATACTGTTTCAAATCAGTGGATAAGTGATAAACAGTTCATAAAATGGTGTTCAGATAATTGGCTATATGTATTTTATAGTTGCACAAAGGTATAATATGTCATTAATAAATATTAATTCCATAGTGGATGTCAAATACACTTTTCCAAAATATAAAGAAAAAATACCATAGACAAATATCACTTGCAACATTACGGTTAAAATTAAATATCCAAACATAGCCCTAACCAATAACAGAAAATTTAAAAAAAAATTTATGGATTGGAATTTGTTAAAATATAAAACTTTTCTTTTTCAGAGGATACAATGAATATGTGTAAAAAGCAAATATCAAATCAGCAACAAGTGCTTGCAGTTCACTTGACATATTTAAAATATGAGTAGTTCCAACAAATCATAAATAAATGATTAGTAGTCCAATAAAAAAAAGACAAAGTACATTGACAGGAAACTGTATGAAACTCATGAACACTAAATGTCTTAGATTCTCTATTGTTAAACAAAATGCAAAAACAATAGAGAACATTATGAATATGGAGTTAATATTTAACAAAATTATTTTATCCATGTTATAAGTAAATATTTACATCCAAAAACCCTTGTTTTCTCTGAAAGTTGTCACTTATGAGTCTATTTTGAAAATGTTTAAAGAATAGTAATTAATTAACTTTAATAAATAGGTACTCCTATTGAGGGAAAACAGACATTTCCATAATTTTTCTTCTGTTTCTAATCTAGTAGATGGTAGGAAAATAATGACAATTGCATATTCATACCTGGAGAATATGCATTCCATTTCTTTTAAACTTTTGCATTCTCAAAACTATATTGATACCTCAAAGCATACCCTTTGCTGTTGAAAACAGCCTTTCAAGTATAAAGACACACACATCACTTTCCTTAAATCTTATATAAGGCAAGGGCCTAGATTCCTATCAGAAAATGTATTTCAAGAATGCTTTTTTAGTAGTTCCTGTGGCCTTATCTTATAGAGGAAGGTTTTTTTTTAAACATACACACAGTATTTGATGCACATTTTTATTGGAAAGAGCTTTTATTTCCTTAAATGTTTTGTTGTCTAAGTGTGAAAAGTATCCTGCAGTGGAATTTAGTGGCACAGATGCTTATTGTGATAGATGAGATGAACTTGCTTCCCTAAGCATGCATGGTCATGAAATGCATCTGGCTTCTGTACGTAAAAGTCAGTTATGTTCCCAAATGTGTCTCTGCATTTACACAGACGTTTAGGGGCAGACACCCTACTGTTCCCTCAAAAGGCGGCTCTGCTTAATTATGAAGTTCAAGTTAGACCAGAAGTTGGAAAATACTAAATTCCACATTGCAGACAGAGCCTGAGCAGGTGATGTCACCACTGCATTCTAAGGTGGCAAGTCCTCAGAGAAGTCACTTATCACCTTACCATGGAGAAAAATAACCGTGTCCAGAACACAAGAGGATGCTTTTAGGTAGCGTACAATCAAGTGTGCAAACCTGTGCAATACATACCAGATGAAATCCAGTTCAGAGGCTCAGGAAAACAAACAAATGAGGATATGCTTTAAAAAATAGGACTTAATATAAACAGTCGTGAGAGTAAAACTATTGCTAAGCACATAGGAAACATAAACCAGGCTTTCAGGAAGGAGTTTGGCACATGTGTGCACTGGTAGGAGGTGTAATGTGCAGAAATCCGGCCTTTTGTGGCATAGCAACTAAAGTTCCTTTTCTATTGTCCAGACAACCTTAAATATTCCTTTATGCAGTACTATTTTAAAAAGGCCATCTACTGTGCACAATGTGTTAGCATCAAGGACATGAAATTTATCTGGAATATACCAAAACTTTAATCAATAGACTAGGACCAAAGCTTTTAAAAACAGGTTTTCGTAGATAAATCATTATAAGTTATTATTTCCTCGCCATAGGTAAGGCATGATAGATAACTTTACTTTTTCTCAGTCACTTAGTGTGTAGGTAGAATAATGACCCTTAGCAGGATGACCTTTTGAATGTGTTGTTAGGCAGCATGGAAGCATTATGGTTAGAGGTGGAATTAAGATTGCTAATCACCTCACCTTAAACTGGAGCGATTATCCTGAATTATCTAGGTGGGCCCACTGTAGTCACAAAGAACCTTCAGACAGGAAGGCGGAGAGACCAGAGTGAGCAGAAGAGCTTGGGTAAACTGGAGCCGAGGCTGAAGTGATGTGCTGTGTCCAAGATGTGCAGAGGCCAAGAGCTCAGGGATACATGTGACCCCTCAAACCTGGTGAATTCTCTCCTGGAATCTCTAGACAAAATATACACTTGATGATACCTTGATTTTAGCACACTAAGACCCATTTTGGACTTCTGACCCCCAGAAGTATAAAGAAAAAAAATGTGTTGTTTTAAGCCTCTGAGTTTATGTTAATTTACTGTAACAGCAGTAAGAAACTAACACAGTAAGACGGCTTTTATTTTTATGTGATGTATAGAATTAAATTGGATATGCTAGGAAATATTGGAAATTTATTGATTTATTTTTTTGTCTGAGCTGGAGTCTGGCTCTGTCGCCCAGGCTGGAGTGCAGTGGCGCGATCTCGGCTCACTGCATGCTCTGCCTCCCGGGTTCCCGCCATTCTCCTGCCTCAGCCTCCCGAGTAGCTGGGACTACAGGCGCCGCCACCACGCCGGCTAATTTTCTGTATTTTTAGTAGAGACGGGGTTTCACCGTGGTCTCGATCTCCTGACCTCGTGATCCGCCCGCCTCGGCCTCCCAAAGTGCTGGGATTACAAGTGTGAGCCACCGCGCCCGGCCAGGAATTTATTTTCTTAATATAGTTCTTCATATTAGAATAATGAGAACCATCGAGTAATGAAGTGTTCTATTTTGTGAAGGATGATTATATAAACAGTACAAAGGTTAAAAACCGGGCGGGACCGGCTGGGCACAATGGCTCGTTCATGTAATCCCAGCACTTTGGGAGGCCGGGGCAGGTGGATCTCTTGAGCCCAGGAGTCTCAGATCAGCCTGGGCAACATGTGAAACCCCATCTCCACAAAAATACAAAAACCAGGCAGACGTGGTGGCGGCGCCTGTGGTCCCAGCCACTCAGGAGGCTGCGGTGGAAGGATCGGAGCCCGGCAGGTGCAGGCTGCGGTGGACCGTGATTATGCCACTGCGCTCCAGTCTGGGTGACAGAGTGAGACCTTGTCTCCATTAAATAAATAGATAAATAAATATATATATAAGTAAAAGAGGAGGGTGTCTTTTGAAGGCTATTAAAGTCGTCTAAGTGTCCTCTGATTATATGAGGCTGGAATGGTGCATGGAATGTTGTGTTGAATAACCTGATACAGTCTCTGAAACTATAGAAGCATTAGTAATTTTAGCCTGAGAGTGCTATAATCTGGGATAATTTGGTCCAATACTTCCAGAGAGGGTTGAAGTTTTGAGATAGCTGGAGTTATTTCAGTTGAAGACCTGAATATGAGGCAACTGGATACTCAATTACAATTCAACTTCTACTCTTTATATAAGGTAGAAATGGGTAACATGTGGGACACTGTGTTAAAAGTAATGCAGCCATAGTGTAGTGGTAGAAGCAGATGAAAAGTACTATAATAGTCGTATAGATGAGGTACTGGAAAGAAGCAGAGTTGAAAAATTGGAGATAAATGTCAGTTTTCCAGAGCCATGGGATGAAAACCAAACAGGATTACAACAGATTCAATTCACTCAAGATGTCTAACTTGGTAATAGGTCAGAAAACTCAATTTGTCGTATTTTCTTAAAAGTACACAAAAATGTTCCTTTTGATAAAACACGTGTAGTGCACCTTCGGATTTGATTTTTCTTTATGTTCTGTAAACTGCTCACAGTAAAACAGAAAAAAAGTCTGACAAATATGATGGTCCTTAAATATTGTAGGAGTATGATGCTTCTCCAAAGAATAGAGGTTTTCCTAGGAAGGCCCTAAGCAAGGAATCAAGTTTCCTTTTGCAAGAAATAAAATTCTCAAAAGTTCCCTGCACCTTGGAAAGGCTCTGGTTGAAATTAATAGCACAACGTTATTTATTTAAATTTTAACTTTTAAGTTCAGGGGTACAAGTGTAGGTTTGTTACAGAGGTAAGCTTATGCCATGGGATTGGTTGTACAGTTTATTTCATCACCCAGATATTAAGCCTAATATCCATTAGTTGTTTTTCCTGATCCTCATAGCAAATATTACCCCCATAAAGTTTTATGGTTACTTTTTTCTTATCTTCTGATTAATGCCATTAGATTCACCAATTGAAATTATTTTTCAGTAGTTTAATTCCCTCTAGAAGGTTTAAAAAATGTTTCCGAATTTCCTAAGTCTTCTTTCTTTGTTAGTCTTCTAAAAAGCTATATTCAATAGAATTCATGTGCTTAGGTACAGTTTCACTAAAAGCGTATCTTCAACATTTGATCTGTTTAAAAGTTCTTAAGGTGTTAAGGAACATTAGGTATCAGAGTTTATGGCATTTGATTAATCTGAATAAATCTTGGCATCAAATTGAATTCAGCAAAAGTAACAGTGATAAATCAGAGAGCAATATTTGAAATGTCTCCAGGAAACATTTTAAAACAATTTTTAAGTTCACTAATTTGAGTCATTACACTTGGCCCTAATATGGTAGATTTTAAGTGAAGCTCAGTCGAACCTGGCAGATATCATATACAAACTTTTAATAGTCCTAACAATTCCTGTACCTCATTTGGATAAAGATTATTTCCAGAGCATCAGTGCTTTGACCAGAAAGGCATTTATTATTCTGTAACACTTTTCTTGAGAAATTAGCATGATTCATCATTTGAGTACGCTCTCTCAGATAAGATTCTAATATTTGGGTGTGAATAAAACTTCAGGGCATTGAAAACAGCTGGAAGATAGACAATAGGGTGATCATCCTCTCTTGTCATTCTCTATCAAGGTCCTCTTTAATTATTGGCCTAAACAGCTATAACTTTATGGTGAAAACAAACCGCTCGGATATAGTGTTAAAGGTTGAAATAATGAATTATACATAAATCGATTTAGTTCAGTTATATTCTGTTGAATTGGGAGAACATCGAATTTTTAAATTTCTCTGCATTTCTTGAAGTTAGGAATAAAAGCTGGGGTGGGGTCTCCTGAAATAATGAGGTCTAGAATAATTTCTGTTAAATTTACTTTTTAGTAGGATAAGTCTACTAAAATCAATATGAATGGAACCTTCAATGTACCACTGAAGATAATTAATCTTTGAGAGGTTAAGTAACCATTACAAGGTAATTTACCTAATTAGCAACTAAACCAACCAAATTTTAGATTTCTTAACTTTAAGACTATTGCTCACATAGTCACGTAAAGTATATCTTCCACATAGTCACAGGCAATCACAAGCTAACACGAGCAGTTAGCACAAAATAGATGTTCCACATAGAATGCAGAACAAAAAAAGACACTTTAAAAATCCTTTTCCCTTTTCCAAATTCATATTTAAAAAGTTTCTTGTGGAATTTCCCAAATGCCAGCATGGCCACATATAATACAGATTGATACTCAGACCTCTAATGAGAAACAGTTAGAATTATGCTAAACAAGGAACATTCTATATTGATTTCACAAATTCTCCTCTTTCCACTTATAGTTTCTCATAAAATGTAACATGTTTGTCTCGTGTGGAGTCTGTATAGAAAAAGTGTGATAACTGAAGATATAGACACACAGGTGTATGTATGTCTGTGTGTTCCTGTGTATTATAGCCTTTCTTTAATGGTTTTCTCTTTATATTTATATATATATATATATATATATATATATATATATATATATATATATACTTTAAGTTCTAGGACACATGTGCACAACGTGCAGGTTTGTTACATATGTATACATGTGCCATGTTGGTGGGCTGCACCCAGTAACTCATCATTTACATTAGGTATATCTCCAAATGCTGTCCCTCCCCCTCACCCCACCCCATGACAGGCCCCGGAGTGTGATGTTCCCCTTCCTGGGTCCATGTGTTCTCATTGTTCAATTCACACCTATGAGTGAGAACATGCAGCGTTTGTTTTTTTTTGTCCTTGTGATAGTTTGCTGAGAATTATGGTTTCCAGCTTCATCCATGTGTCTACAAAGGACATGAACTCATCCTTTTTTATGGCTGCATAGTATTCCATGGTGTATATGTGCCACATTTTCTTTTTTTTTTATTATACTTTAGGTTTTAGGGTACATATGCACAATGTGCAGGTTTGTTACATATGTATCCAGCCACATTTTCTTAATCCAGTCTATCATCGTTGGACGTTTGGGTTGGTTCCAAGTCTTTGCTATTGTGAATAGTGCCACAATAAACATACGTGTGCATGTGTCTTTATAGCAGCATGACTTATAATCCTTTGGGTATATATACATATATATATAAAAAAACTATATATATATATTTTGGGGACGGAGTTTCTCTCTGTCACCCGGCTGGAGTGCAGTGGCGCGATCTCGGCTCACTGCAAGCTCCGCCTCCCGGGTTCACACCATTCTCCTGCCTCAGCCTCCAGAGTAGCTGGGACTACAGGTGCCCGCCACCATGCCCGGCTAATTTTTTGCATTTTTAGTACAGACGGGGTTTCACCGTGTTAGCCAGGATGGTCTCGATCTCCTGACCTCATGATCCACCCTCCTCGGCCTCCCAAAGTGCTGGGATTACAGGCATGAACCACCGCGCCAGGTCTCTATTTAAGTTAGCTCTGTCCAGGGCAAACCAGCATTTCAGAGATACAAACTGTTTTTGCAAAAAACAGGTATACACCTATCCATAGTGCAGACATTATGTCTGCTTATTTCTCTCTAAATAGATCTTTCATTTTAACAAGTACTTCACCTTCACAAAATTTAGTTGAGTCAGTGAACTCTTATCCAGATGCTATATCTTGGCCAGATTATCAAGAATTAAGCCTCACAGATAGGCTGTTTCCATTTCCTTTAACAAAGTTTATCAGTCCTGAGTTACTTCTTGATTTCTTGCCAGTGGCATATAATGATGACTCAGCCAAGTCAGTTCCCAGAGTTGGACTCTTTTTTTTCTTATACACAGGAAACTTCTTTTCCAAGAATACTTGTTCCAGTTGCTCACAATCTTCATAGTTGATGATTATAGAATGATCTATGTACTTTCAGTGTACCTTCAAAAATGAGATCTGCAGCTGGATAAGACGTGTGTGTGTGTGTGTGTGTGTGTCTTAGTAGACTTAAACCGTTCATTGAATAAGAAGCCTAGTTGATAGTGTAAGGTGAGAGTTAGAAGAACAGGGAATTATTTGGTTTAAGGAATTGTGAAGAAATGTGCTATGCCATTAAAATTTTTCTCTACTTTTGTGTTAAATCTTAATTTTGTGCAGAATTTACTAAGCTGCAGGAAACTGTCAAAATTGACTCTTGCTAAGTTCCATATTGGTTTGTAATTATCTTAAAACAAAAGTTGGTTGATACTAAAGTGCAGTTTTTCCTCTAGCTTTCATAAATTGAGACAGGTCTTTTTCTCACCCTCCACATACCTATGGCTGGAAGCCGAGGTGGTTGTTCTTGGTTCCCGTTACAACTTCTAGACTGTTAATTTCTCCGCTCCTTGCAAATTAGACTGTTCCTTTGAAACTCAAACCCCTTGGAAATATCGGCCATGCCCCTTTGGTATTACCATCATCAACAGACCTCCCTCCTGGGCACTCTGGTCTTATTTTTTTTTTTTTTTGAGATGGAGTCTTGCTCTGTCACCCATGCTGGAGTGTAATGGTGTGATCTCGGCTCACTGCAACCTCCTCCTCCCGGTTTCAAGTGATTCTCCTGCCTCAGGTTCCTGAGTAACTGGGATTACAGGTGCATACCACCACACCCAGCTAATTTTTGTATTTTTGGTAGAGACGGGGTTTCGCCATGTTGGCCAGGCTGGTCTCGAACTCCTGACCTCAGGTGATATGCCTGCCTCAGCCCCCCAAAGTTCTGGGATTACAGGCATGATCCACTGCACCTGGCCTCTTGCCATTTATTTAAGGCTGTAGATCTTTTGCTCAATATCATCTTCAGGCAAGTTCAGCCATCATTTTAGTGGCTCAGCTTTCACGTGAAAGGACCAGTACAAACCTCGGTTCCCCGTTTTTTGACATCTTTATTTCCATTACTTTTTTTCTTTCCTCCACTTTATTGTCATCAAATCTGAAACATTTTCTATAAGGGTATATACCACCAGGATCTAGATGCAAATATTCTGCCTCCTGGACATCACTCCTTGCCAGCTCGTTGGCCCAGATGTCCTCATTCCTACAACCCTTCATTTTCACTGAGACTCTTCTTAGGACACAGCTGCTGCTGCTCCCTCACGATCCATCCGTACTCTCTTGCTTTCAGTTTCCACGTTTTCCTCCTCAAATGCCAGAGTTCATTTTTAGCATTCCCTTGCAACTACCCTGAGCTTCATTTTCCCACAATTTATTTGTTTCTGTTTCTCTTCCCAAATTTTAAATATTGATGTTTCTAAGGGTTCTGTCCTAATTGCTCTTCTTTTCTCTCCACACACATACTCTCTCTAAGCTCTAAACACTACTAAACAGCTCATAATTTCCAGTCTTAGAGTTTGGCCCAGACCTTTATTCTGGGAGTTGATGATTTACATGACAATAGCACTCGAATAATTCAGAGGTAACATGTCCTGGTTTCCCACATGTCAGTAAGTGGCACTGCCAGCCATGCTAGACGCTTATAAGTCATTTTTGGCCCTTCCTCAATATTCTGACAATATCCAATTCAACATTCATTTAAAAAATATTTTGGTTCCAAATACATCTGTAATTTCCTCCACCTCTTTTGATTTCCAATGTCCCCAGCCTAGCCAGAGCCACATATTTTCTTACCTATGCTTATTTTCTTAGGTCATCCTTAGTCAACCTACTTTAATTCTTAATCTCCTACACCCTGTTAGCTACAGACAAACCAAAGTGATCTCTTAACATGTCTTTCAGTTTCCAACTCTCCCACTTTTCTGGTGTACTTGGACTAACATTTATGTTCCTCATCATTACTAATGAAGACCTGTACTGTTTCACATATCCTTCTCTTTCAGCCACGTCTCACATTAGTCTTTCTCCCTTCTGTACTTCATCCAGATTCCTACTTTTCAGTTTTTCATTTCATCCAATTCACAGGTTTCTTCTACATGCCAAGATCTTGCTCATATATTAGGGTCCATGAACACTGGGGGTTTTTCCTAAAAGACGAATCTTTCTGTAGTGTATGAAAAGCTAACTCTTTTTATTCTCAGGTCTTACCTTAAATATTCTCACTTGAAAGAAGTGGTTAGAATCTGTATAATCCAAATTAATATTTCTTTTTTTCTTTTTCTTTTGAGACAGGGTCTTGCTGTGTCACCCAGGCTGGAGTGCAGTGGCACAATCTTGGCTCACTGAAACCTCTGCCTCCTGGGTTCAAGCAGTTTTCCTTTCTCAGCCTCCTGAGTAGCTGGGACTACAAGCGCACACCACTACACCCGGCTAACTTTTTTATTTTTAGTAGAGATGGGGTTTTGCCATGTTGATCAGACTGGTCTGAAACTCCTGGACTGAAGTGATCCATCCGCCTTGGCCTCCCAAAATGCTGGGATTACAGGCATAAGCCACCACGCCCGGCCCAAATTAATATATCTATATATAAAAATTATATGTATGAATCTTATATAATCTGAATTAAGATTGTATCTAATGTTCGCCCCAAAACCCTTGTTGTATATTCAGTCCCTTGCTTCACTTTGCATGTGAACACATTTTGTAATAATCTCTTCTCTTTGCTCAGTTGGGTTTCTGTGCCTGTCTTCGTCTTCAGAATTGAAACCCTGGGAGTACAGGACTGTGGCTTTCTTATTCACCACTGCAGCTCCGTAACTAAGAGAGCATCTGATACATATGTGTGAAGGGAATTGGTTAAATATAGACCACTATGTCCAGTGGAGTCCACAGCCTATTCACTTCATGTAGTTTCCAAGAAACAAAGGCTTCTCAACATATATTAATGAATGAGATATGGGCCAGGATATCTGGTCTGGCTGGAGATGGCTTAACTTTGAGTTCACTTGAGAGGGTATCAGTGTGAGCAGGGATGCTTTCACTCACTTCAAGAATTGCATGGTGTTTAGGGGGAAGAATCAGCCTGCTTCTCTGGAGAGACATGAGGGCTCTGTGGCTCCTGTGGGCTCTCAAACTGTTGGAAGATGACTGCTAAACCTGAGTTTTCAGGTCTCCTAGTTATATTCATTTAAACTTATAGATGATTTGTCACTATTTTAAGTTGTTTTTCACTGAAAATTCAGTCTGAATATAGAGCCTTATTTCATTCAAAACAGAAAGAATGGGTTACGGTGAAATCTGTTTATCTATAATTTTTAAGTAAGTACAATTTTATAAACCAGTTATTCCTAACTTGAGAGGCCTGGAGGATTTATTACAATGTGTATTTCAGGGCCACATCTGCAGAAGTTTTGATACAACATTTCCTTACTAATCCCCCTGACAGCACATTTTAGCAGGCATCCTGTGTTATTGAGAAGCAGAACGTTTATGCACCACACTTTGGGAGAGAGAAGTGCATGTTATGTTACCATTTAAAGATGCCTGGTTCTTGTGGGGCAAATTGGCAAATGATTTATCTGAACTAATGGCAGAGTGGAATTTTAATATTTTAGGGTTTTCAGGAATCTTAGAGCTGTTTTCATTTGTCTCATACATAGAGCCTGAACCTTGAAGACATTAATGAATTTGTCACAGAAATTAAATTGGGCCAAAATTTACATTTCCAACCCATGTCTGTGCTCTTCATTCTAAAGCACAATGGCCTAGAGTCATATTTTAACCTCTAACTTTTATCTTATTAAAAAATAAAATAAAATAAATAATTGTAAATACATGCATGTATTATACCTATATATACAATTTATATACATTACAATATTAATTTGAACTACACATGACATCACTAGTAAAGGCCAGTTACAGTTTAGACTGAGATAAGCCCTGTGAGAATTTACTAAGATCAAAAAGACTCCTTTTAATAGTGACTCAGTGGCACCTACTCTAAGGACAAAGGCTCCAGTATGTATCCTAATCTAAGTTATTACTGAATGTGAGTCCTGTGATAGCTTCTAATGAAAATTTCCCATTGGAAAAAATCAATGTTAATAACTGGAACTCGAGAGCTGTAATGGGTTCTGCTGTGTTTTTCGGGCTTAGACTGTGTGCTATAATATGCTAAGAAGAGGAGTTGATGACCTGTGAGCTCTGGTCACTTCCTGATCTCATTTGATTCTTTGGTCTTTAGTTTTAAAAGGGTGATCAGAGAGGTTGCTTTATAATGGAGAAGTTGAACAAAAGGACCATCAACCTGCAGGCTCACTGGCACAGCGCAAGTTTCACCGGATAAGCATTTCAGTAAAGAGGACTATTGCCAACAGCAATACTTGCAAGGAAGCTTTGTTCCAGAGAGGATTTTTGTTTTTAAAGAAGCTGCTAGAAAAACTGACACTAGAAGCTAACTAGAGTCACTCTTTCTAGATATCAATGAAATTGTAAGTCTGAAGACATTACTTACCTAGATACAGAAATGGACTTTATTTAAGAACCAACTTTATACATATCTAATATACCTAGGCTTGTTGATCAAGTTGGCTGGCTGGGGAAGAATAAGACCATCTAGAAGATCCACATGATGAGAGAAAGCATTCGGGGAGGGCAGACAGATACTTGATGCTGGCCACAGATAGAACCCAGAGACGCTCTGTGATTGAAGTGGTTCTAATACCTAGAAGCTTCGATTTGCTCTTATAACGTGTTCTAAAGCCATTTAATTCAAGACTACCCTTCCTGGTTGGTACCTGTAGATGTAATGCATCTCCTAAGGTATTACTCTAGGCTCCATCGGACAGAACAACTACATGGAGGTAGGTGGTGGAGCCTCCGGACTCCACGACACATTTCACAGTGCTGTTTACTCCAAAACACTGGCCTAATTGAACTAATGTAGCTATTGGGTAAGACGAGAAGTAATACACGAACATTCTTAAAGTCTGTTCTCTTTTGCCTTGTGACCTTAAACATTTGAAAGACCAAGATGAACACTATTGAATAGAATTGTGTTTCCATCGTCATAACTAACCTGAAAGCTTAAGTTTTACCTCTTTCACTGCACATCCGATCTATTTTATGGGCAGAAGAGCACAATGGGCTCAGCTATCCAGGCTTTAGGAGTTATTTTAATCTTTAAAGAACAATAGACACAAGTAAAAGTACATACATAAAGTAGGTATTTTATATTTAATTTTTATTTTCATATGCATGAAAAGGGTGTTCCAAAAAAAGATTAGAGAAGTCCATGGCATGTCTTTCTGGTTAATGTTACTTTATTTTTTGGTTCATCTACCATACTACTTACAAGTTACTTGATTTTGTTCATGGAAAATTATTTTAAATGAATTGATTTTACTTTTCATCAGCACAGTTGTTGACTAATACCAAAGTTAGTTAGAAGGTTATGATTTTTGTATTTATAGAATGGCAGGGGCAGCATTTAGATAATACATCATAGTAACTTGGCATTTATGAAATATTAGTTTTCCATAAACATGAACTCAGAGAGGAAGGTTACATTTTTTTAAATTATAATAACATTTTGAAAAGCATCTGTCCTTTAAAATGTTACTGAAATATATATTGGAACTGGTGTTTTAGATGCCAGTCCTTCCTGAAGAGTGTTTTGAGATTTTTTTCAAATACTGCCTCAGTTCTATATAAAATAGAAAAAATTCTGCCTTGTAAAATGACTACTGGATGTAGGTAAGAAGAAGTTAAGGAAATATTACATAAAAATAGATTTGCAAAGGTAATTTGCTGGAGGATTATTTACACTTTGATGAGTGGATCTGGATATTTTGATACTAAGTGAAAGTGGTTCCACTGGAATTAGAAGGGAACAGAGATCTGCATGCAGGAGTGAAAAGAATGTGTGTAAGCCGGGCACGGTGGCTCATGCCTGACCTCAGGTGAGCCGCCCACTTCAGCCTCCCAAAGTGCTGGGATGACACGCTTGTTAAGTGGTACTCTAATTAATCAGTAACTTAAACCTCAAAAGAGATTCATTATGTACACAAAATTAATCTTGTGTAATCAAGTGTATAAGTAAAATTAATTGAAGAAATCAAAAAACGCACGGTGGCTGACACCTGTAATCTCAGTGCTTTCGGAAGTCCAGGTAGGAGGATCCCTTGACTTAAGGAGGCTGAGACCAGTCAAGCAACACGGTGGGACCCATCTCTGTAAAAAAATTAGCCGGGGATGGTGGTGCGTGCCTGTAGTCCGAGCTACTTGAGAGGCCGAGGCAAAAGTATCGCTTGAGCCTAGGACTTGGAGTCTGAAGTGAGCTATGATCACACCACTGACTCCAGCCAGAGCAACAGAGGGAGACAATGAGAACACGTGGACACAGGAAGGGGAACATCACACTCTGGGGACTGTGGTGGGGTGGGGGGAGGGGGCAGGGACAGCATTAGGAGATACACCTAATGCTATATGACGAGTTAATGGGTGCAGCACATCAACATGGCACATGGATACATATGTAACAAACCTGCACATTGTGCACATGTACCCCAAAACTCAAAGTATAATAATAAATAAATAATAAACCACAAAACACTTGTAATTCCACATCCAGATATATAAACCACAGGAATACTTAGATAAACACACGCTATACACACATATAGTATATATATGATAAAATATATTTGTATGTTCAACTTGGGAAAGGTTGATGATTTTAGAAACAAACTAATAATTCTTTTGCCTTGTGCTCTAATGATTTTCAATATGAAGATGTATTTGGGATCAAATACATGAGGCTCCACATACAAGACATCTTTCTTTCCCCTCTTCTCAGCACCATTTTTTGGCTGATTATTGGACTACAACTGGGAGATCTAGAACTAAATTCCTGCTTAGTGTTTACTTGTTCAGAGCATAGGCTTTGAAATCGTCCTGTTTTGCCTCAGTCTCCACAGTGGTACCTACTAACCTCATGACTAGGGGATCGTGTAGCATTTCTCTAAGCCTTGTTTTCTTAGCTGTGAAGTGGTAAATTTTGGAAGTGCTTTGTTCATAGGATTTCTGTGAAAACTGAATTGGGTAAAGAATGTAAGGCATTTAGCACAGTAAAATAACCTGGATTACAGTAACTTTTCCAGGAGTGTTTATTAGTACTTAAACTGTCATTGTCATCAAAATTCTGTTTTTACATATGAACTTAGAAATGTCATTGTAACCTTCTCAACTCATTTGGTCATTTAAAATGGAGAGGTTGAGTTAGGTGTTTCTTCAATTTCTCTTTAGCTCTGATACTATGAGTCTGACGTTAAGTAATGCAAAGTTGGTAATTAAATCTTCCCCTTTCGTGATGTAGGAGAAAGGCATAAAAAATTTCTGGGTGACTGGATTCCCTTGCAAGTTTATTAGAATTGTAATTACGTAGCATTTTGAATAAAGCATTCATTCTGGAAATCATTAAGTTTATTTTTCTTAACTCCGTTATTTTGTCAACTGTGGAAAAATTGGGATTTAGGAGTAACCTCTGATTTAAAATTCCACCTACTAACCATTTAAATTGTAGTCTTGTAATTTCCTAACTTTAGTCTTGAAGGTGTTTCTCATTCTTATGCGTTATTATACTGTATTATATATTTATGCAACATAAAATTTATAGTTTTAACTATTGCACATGTTTACATATGAAAGGTGTAATTTTGAACTTATCATTATTAAATTTGCTAGTTTTGCTTCACTATTCATTTTGGACACTTATCCATATTAGTACATGCAACTCAAGTTTATTCTTTTGAGCTACTGTATATCATTCAAATGTATGAATAAATAACCTTGCTTTGGTGGACATTTAAGTATTTTCATGTATCAGTATGAAAAGCAGTTTCAAAATGAACATTCAAATATACATTGTCATATATGTGTATAATATTTGTATATATGAAGGTTCCTGTGGGTCATATACCTGAAATCAAAATTACAAGTGTTTTGTACCTTCTATAATTAATTTTACTCTCAATTTTAAGTAAACAAGATTAGTTTTTGCACATGATGCATCTCTTTATTCAGTTAAAATTACTGACATAATTAGAATACCACTTAAAACTTGAGAATATTTTCAAGGGTATTTATGCAAAACTTACATAAATGTGTTGAAAAGTCCTTTTGTATATATGTAGAGATTACATGGTATGTTAAATTCATCAATTTGCCTAAATATCAAGTTATACTTAAGTAGTGTCCATACACCATGCTTTTGCTTGACTGAACTCCAATATGTATATCGGGAGTACTTTTTAACATTCATAGGTTAAGTGGCCTGTTTTGGAAAATGATATTAAAAATGGAATTCAGATGAATGCTTAAAGATTAAAAATGAATGAGCTTTCGTATTAATCATCAATATGACAACCCTAAAGGGAAGCATGATTTTCAAATGTACCTCCTTGTAGGCAGGATAATTCAGAAATGCACAGTGCATATTAGATATGGGATTTGAGTCGTAGTGTATTTCTCTAAGAATGTAATTTATTGTACTTTCACATCCACCCCACTGAATATGCAGAGTTTAAGATGCAATGGCCAGAAGACACGAGCGTGTCACTAGAAGGATGTGGACGTGGGCTCCGGGGCTGTTGATGATGACGGTGGTGTTTTGGGGTCATCTGGGGAATGGACAAAGCCAAGGTAAGTGCAAGGATTTTCTAATTCTTTGCGAGTTGGATGCGAATTTCACTTTGTGATGAAATTATGTTTAGTGTTTGGTTTGATGTTTAAGCAATTTGTTACAATCTTCCGTCAGGTTTTTGTTACAGGGTATTGTAATATCTCTGCAGTTAAATTGAAATAGAATTAAGTGTGAGTAAATGCATCAAAATTGAAGCCATGTTTCTGAAATTGGCTTTTCTCTGTTGTAATTGATGATATGTATATATATGTGAGGTATTATGAGGCCATATATATGCGTGTGTCTCTGTTGCATTTGGTGACATGTATATATATGTGAGGTATTACGAGGCCATATAAATTCGAGTGTGTGGGTTTTGGGTGGGTGGGTGTGCCTGTGAGTTTGTGTATGTGGTATTTTACAGGAACACGTAGCATATAAAGTTGTTGTGATTTTGAAGAAAAGTTTTTGGACGTTTGTCTGTTTAGGGTTTTTATGTTTTTGGATGTTTGTCTCTTTAGGGTTTTTATGTTTAACATTTTAAAATTTCAAGAACCTATTCTTAAAGGATGTGATGTTCTTTAGAAATTAAATGAAAAATGTGACGTTTCTCGTTCTTCTGCCAAGGGTATTTAGGGGAAATTAATGAGAGAGTGGAGCTGCAAGGTTGTGGCATCCTGAAATGTCAGTTGGAGAGTAGAAAAGGGCCATAGATTTTGGAATAAGGCTTTCAATACTGATTTCATCAATAGCTGTATGGAGTGGTTTGTGCCAAATCTAGTATCTGTGAATGTATTTTGTGATAAGTATTGTATTATTTTTGGAGGTGTGTTGCCTGCTCATATACAAATTGCAATTCTGTACTTTATGTGATAAAACATCCTGACACCCCTGAAATTTTCTTTTCCTTTCGGGGCAAGTATATTCAGCATTGATTTTCTGCATTTTCAAGGCTTGAAATGAAATCTGTGAGCAGGAAGTTTACAGAGTTATTTCAAGGGATAGATATATTTCTCCAGATAAAATTGAAAGTGTGCAGTGTTATTATATAATTGAGATGAAGTTGAGCTTTGCTAGTTTGGAGTATCTAATAAAGTTTAACACTTTTTAAAAGATCCTTCAAAAAGATCAGTTTTCTTGCCATATGTAATATTGTTCAATGAAGATTTGAAATGAAATAGATATTTTTTCAAAACCACAAATGCATCTGTGCCTTTGTATATGAACAGTTGTATATACATGTAAGCAGATAATACATTTTGTTAATTAAGATCAGCTTTGATTTTAATTTTTCTTTCCTGTCATTCAGAATTTGTATTTGCATCTAATAGAATTCTCATTTTTCTTTTGTGATAAAACTAATGTAAAATATATTCAATACACATAGTAGTTTTTTTCACCAAAGGTCTAAAACAAGAATATGTAGACAGTAGCTACGTTGGATTTCTTTGGCTATAAGAGTTGTCTATTTCTCTGGTGATGTGTAGAATTACTAAAATGCAGCATGACAACTGTTTCTCTGTAATAGTGATCCAACATGACATGTAGTATTACACAGGGTTGCTAATACCTTCCTCTGACCATCATTTCCAGTAATTGTGGCTTGTTTTAGATGAGGAATAGGTTATTAGATATTTAAAATATTTGAGAAAAATAGGTATCTTCTCTCTTATTTACCCAAACCCTTTTATTTACTCAATATTGATGGCTCAAGTATTCTATCTTTCACTAGGGACCATCATTTATTAAAAAATGGCCTGAAATCAATTCCAAGTCTAGCTGTAGTGAAGCTTCTAGTGGGAAATGCAAGTTAAGTAATTTGTTTTCTTTCTAAAAGGATAAATTAAAATAGACAATGATTCAAAGAACAAAACAACTTAATAGAAAACATAATGGAATGCTTTGATACTATGATTCAGGGAATTTTGCTTCCTTAGTGGTAGCTAGATTGAGTGAAGGAGATTGCTTAGGTATAATGAGCAAATCTTATAATTGCAAGTATAACCCAAGCTGCATATCATCATTTAGCTCAATAAGCCTCATTAAATATTAAATATAACCTTTTAACTTTTATGCAATTAAGCAGAATTTAAAACTGTCCACTGGCAGTTTCTACACAAAGAGTGTTTCAGAACTGTTCCTTCAAAAGTAAGGCTAAACTCTGTTAGTTGAATTCAGAGAACAGAAAGAGTTTCAGAGAATGCTTCTGTGTGGTTTTTATTTGGAGATAATCGTTTTTCCTCTATAAAAATCTTAGCGCTCCGAAGGTCCACTTGCATTTTCTACACAAAGAATGTTTCATAACTGCTCAATCAAAAGTATGGTTTAGCTCTGTTAACTGAATGCACATATCAGAAATAAGTTTCACAGAATGCTTCTGTGTAGTTTTTATTTGAAGATATTCTTTTTAACAATGTAGGCCTCTTAGCGCTTAGAAAGTCCAATTGCAGTTTCTACAGAAAGAGTGTTTCAGAACGGCTCAATCAAAAGTAAGATTCAACTCTGTTAGTTGAATGCACAGAACAGAAAGAAGTTTCACAGAATGCTTCTGTGTAGTTTATATTTGAATATATTGCTTTTTCAACCATTACCCTCTTAGCGCTCCGAATGTCCACTTGCATTTTCAACAGAAAGAGTGTTCAGAACGGCTCAATCAAAAGTATGGTTTTACTCTGTTAGTTGAATGCACAGATCCGAAAGAAGTTTCACAGAATGCTTCTGTGTAGTTTTTATTTGTAGATATTCTTTTTCCCAATATAGGCCTTCTAGCGGTTAGAATGTCCAATTGCAATTTCTACAGAAAGAGTGTTTCACAACGGCTCCATCAAAAGTAAGGTTCAACTCAGTTAGTTGAATGCACAGAACAGAAAGAAGTTTCACAGAATGCTTCTGTGTAGTTTATAATTGAATATATTCCTTTTTCCACTATTACCGTATTAGCGCTGCGAATGTCCACTTGCATTTTCTACAGAAAGAGTGTTCAGAACTGCGCAATCAAAAGTATGGTTTAACTCTGTTAGCTGAATGCACAGATCAGAAATAAGTTTCACACAATGCTGCTGTGTAGTTTTTATTTGAAGATATTATTTTTCCCAATATAGGCCTCTTAGATCTCAGAATGTCCAATTGCTGTTTCTACAGAAAGAGTGTTTCAGAACGGCTCAATCAAAAGTAAGCTTCAACTCTGTTAGTTGAATGCACAGAACAGAAAGAAGTTTCATACAATGCTTCTGTGTAGTTTATATTGAACATAATCCTTTTTCCATTATTACCCACTTAGCGCTCCGAATGTCCAGTTGCATTTTCTACAGACAGAGTGTTTCAAATCTCCTCAATCAAAAGTATGGTTTAAATCTGTTAGCTGAATGCTCAGATCAGAAAGAAGTTTCACAGAATGCTTCTGTGTAGCTTATATTTGAATATATTCCTTTTTCCACTACTACCCTCTTAGCGCTCAAAATGTCCAGTTGCATTTTCTACAGAAAGAGTGTTCAGAACTGCTCTATCAAAAGTATGCTTTAACTCTGTTAGCTGAATGCACATATCAGAAAGAAGTTTCACAGAATGATTCTGTGTAGTTTATATTTGAAGATAATCCTTTTTCCACTATTACCCTCTTAGCGCTCCGAATCTCCACGTTCATTTTCTACAGAAAGAGTGTTTCAGAACGGCTCAATCAAAACTAAGTTTCAACTCTTTTAGTTGAATGCACAGAACAGAAAGTAGTTTCACAGAATGCTTCTGTGAAGTATTTAGTTGAAGATATTCCTTTTTCGACTATTACCGTATTAGCGCTCCGAATGTCCACTGGCAGTTCCTACGCAAAGAGTGTTTCAGAACTGCTCCTTCAAAACTGAGACTCAGCTCTGTTAGTTGAATGCAGAGAACAGAAAGGAGTTTCAGAGAATGCTTCTGTGTAGTTTTTATTTGGAGATATTCCTTTTTCCACTATTACAATCTTAGCGCTCCGAATGTCCACTTGCATTTTCTACAGAAAGAATGTTTCAGAACGGCTCAATCAAAACTAAGGTTCAACACTTTTAGTTGAATGCACAGAACAGAAAGAAGTTTCACAGAATGCTTCTGTGTAGTTTTTATTTGTAGATATTCTTTTTCCCAATATAGGCCTCTTAGCGCTCAGAATGTCCAATTGCATTTTCTACAGAAAGAGTGTTTCAGAACGGCTCAATCAAAAGCAAGGTTCAACTCAGTTAGTTGAATGCAGAGAACAGAAAGAAGTTTCACAGAATGCTTCTGTGTAGTTTACATTTGGATATATTGCTTTTTCCACTATTACCCTCTTAGCGCTCGGAATGTCCACTTGCATTTTCTACAGAAAGAGTATTCAGAACTGTGCAATCAAAAGTATGGTTTAACTCTGTTAGCTGAATGCGCATATCAGAAATAAGTTTCACACAATGCTTCTGTGTAATTTTTATTTGAATATATTATTTTTCACAATATAGGCCTCTTAGCGCTCAGAATGTCCAATTACAGTTTCTACGGAAAGAGTGTTTAAGAACGGCTCAATCAAAAGTAAGGTTCAACTCTGTTAGTTGAATGTACAGAAGAGAAAGATGTTTCATACAATGCTTCTGTGTAGTTTATATTTGAACATATTCCTTTTTCCACTATTACCCACTTAGCACTCCGAATGTCCAGTTGCATTTTCTACAGACAGAGTGTTTCAAAACTGCTCAATCAAAAGAATGGTTTAACTCTGTTAGCTGAATGCTCAGATCAGAAAGAAGTTTCACAGAATGGTTCTGTATAGTTTATATTTGAATATATTCTTTTTCCACTACTACCTTCTTAGCGCTCCAAATGTCCAGTTGCATTTTCTACAGAAAGAGTGTTCAGAACTTCTCAATCAAAAGTATGGTTTAACTCTGTTAGCTGAATGCACAGATCAGAAAGAAGTTTCACCGAATGATTCTGTGTAGTTTATATTTGAAGATATTACTTTTTCCAGTATTACCCTCTTAGCGCTCCGAATGTCCCCTTGCATTTTCTACAGAAAGAGTGTTCAGAACGGCTCAATCAAAAGTATGGTTTTACTCTATTAGTTGAATGCCCATATCGGAAATAAGTTTCACAGAATGCTTCTGTGTAGTTTTTATTTGAAGATATTCTTTTTCCCAATATAGGCCTCTTAGCGCTCAGAATATCCAATTGCAGTTTCTACAGAAAGAGTGTTTCAGAACGGCTCCATCAAAAGTAAGGTTCAACTCAGTTATTTGAATGCACAGAACAGAAAGTAGTTTCACAGAATGCTTCTGTGTAGTTTATATTTGAACATATTCCTTTTTCCACTATTACCCACTTAGCGCTCCAAATGTCCAGTAGCATTTTCTACAGAAAGAGTGTTTCAGAACTGCTCAATCAAAAGTATGGTTTAACTCTGTTAGCTGAATGCACAGATCAGAAAGAAGTTTAACAGAATGCTTCTGTGTAGTGTTTATATGAAAATATTCTTTTTACCAATGTATGCCTCTTAGCGCTCAGAATGTCCAATTGCAGTTTCTTTAGAAAGAGTGTTTCAGAACGGCTCAATGAAAATTAAGGTTCACTTCTTCTAGTTGAATGCACAGAACAGAAAGAAGTTTCACAGAATGCTTCTGTGTAGTATTTAGTTGAAGATATTCCTTTATTGACTATTACCCACTTAGCGCTCCGAATGTCCACTGGCAGTTTCTACACAAAGAGTGTTTCAGAACTGTTCCTTCAAAAGTAAGGCTAAACTCTGTTAGTTGAATTCAGAGAACAGAAAGGAGTTTCTGAGAATGCTTCTGTGTAGTTTTTATTTGGAGATATTCCTTTTTCCTCTATTACAATCTTAGCGCTCCGAAGGTCCCCTTGCATTTTCTACACAAAGAGTGTTTCATAACTGCTCAATCAAAAGTATGGTTTAGATCTGTTAACTGAATGCACAGATCAGAAATAAGTTTCAGAGAATGCTTCTGTGTAGTTTTTATTTGGAGATATTCCTTTTTCCACTAATACAATCTTAGCGCTCCGAATGTCCACTTCCATTTTCTACAGAAAGAGTGTTTCAGAACGGCTCAATCAAAACAAAGGTTCAACACTTTTAGTTGAAAGCACAGAACAGAAAAAGTTTCACAGAAGGCTTCTGTGTAGTTTTTATGTGTAGATATTCTTTTTCCCAATATAGGCCTCTTAGCGCTCAGAATGTCCAATTGCATTTTCTACAGAAAGAGAGTTTCAGAACGGCTCAATCAAAAGCAAGGTTTAACTAAGTTAGTTGAATGCAGAGATCAGAAAGAAGTTTCACAGAATGCTTCTGTGTAGTTAATATATGAATATATTGCTTTTTCCACTATTACCCTCTTAGCGCTCCGAATGTCTACTTGCATTTTCTACAGAAAGAGTGTTCAGAACTGTGCAATCAAATGTATGGTTTAACTCTGTTAGCTGAAAGCACATATCACAAATAAGTTTCACACAATGCTTCTGTGTAGTTTTTATTTGAATATATTATTTTTCGCAATATAGGCCTCCTAGCGCTCAGAATGTCCAATTACAGTTTCTACAGTAACAGTGTTTAAGAACGGCTCAATCAAAAGTAAGGTTCAACTCTGTTAGTTGAATGTACAGAACACAAAGTTGTTTCATACAATGCTTCTGTGTAGTTTATATTTGAACATATTCCTTTTTCCACTATTACCCACTTAGCGCTCCGAATGTCCAGTTGCATTTTCTACAGACAGAGTGTTTCAAAACTGCTCAATCAAAAGTATGGTTTAACTCTGTTAGCTGAATGCTCAGATCAGAAAGAAGTTTCACAGAATGTTTCTCTGTAGTTTATATTTGAATGTATTCTTTTTCAACTACTACCCTCTTAGCGCTCCAAATGTCCAGTTGCATTTTCTACAGAAAGAGTGTTCAGAACTGCTCAATCAAAAGTATGGTTTAACTCTGTTAGCTGAATGCACATATCAGAAATAAGTTTCACACAATGCTGCTGTGTAATTTTTATTTGAAGATATTATTTTTCCCAATATAGGCCTCTTAGCGCTCAGAATGTCCAATTGCAGTTTCTACAGAAAGTGTTTCAGAACGGCTCAATCAAAGTAAGTTTCAAATCTGTTAGTTGAATGCACAGAACAGAAAGAAGTTTCATACAATGCTTCTGTGTAGTTTATATTTGAACATATTCTTTTTTCCACTATTACCCAATTAGCGCTCCGAATGTCCAGTTGCATTTTCTACAGACAGAGTGTTTCAAAACTGCTCAATCAAAAGTATGGTTTAACTCTGTTAGCTGAATGCTCATATCAGAAAGAAGTTTCACAGAATGTTTCTGTGTAGTTTATATTTGAATATATTCTTTTTCCACTACTACCCTCCTAGCGCTTCAAATGGCCAGTTGCATTTTCTACAGAAAGAGTGTTCAGAACTGCTCAATCAAAAGTACGGTTTAACTCTGTTAGCTGAATGCACAGATCAGAAAGAAATTTCACAGAATGATTCTGTGTAGTTCATATTTGAAGATATTACTTTTTCCAGTATTACCCTCTTAGCGCTCCGAATGTCCACTTGCATTTTCTATAGAAAGAGTGTTCAGAAAGGCTCAATCAAAAGTATGGTTTTACTCTATTAGTTGAATGCCCATATCAGAAATAAGTTTCACAGAATGCTTCTGTGTAGTTTTTATTTGAAGATATTCTTTTTAACAATGTAGGCCTCTTAGCGCTTAGAAAGTCCAATTGCAGTTTCTACAGAAAGAGTGTTTCAGAACGGCTCAATCAAAAGTAAGATTCAACTCTGTTAGTTGAATGCACAGAACAGAAAGAAGTTTCACAGAATGCTTCTGTGTAGTTTATATTTGAATATATTGCTTTTTCAACCATTACCCTCTTAGCGCTCCGAATGTCCACTTGCATTTTCAACAGAAAGAGTGTTCAGAACGGCTCAATCAAAAGTATGGTTTTACTCTGTTAGTTGAATGCACAGATCCGAAAGAAGTTTCACAGAATGCTTCTGTGTAGTTTTTATTTGTAGATATTCTTTTTCCCAATATAGGCCTTCTAGCGGTTAGAATGTCCAATTGCAATTTCTACAGAAAGAGTGTTTCACAACGGCTCCATCAAAAGTAAGGTTCAACTCAGTTAGTTGAATGCACAGAACAGAAAGAAGTTTCACAGAATGCTTCTGTGTAGTTTATAATTGAATATATTCCTTTTTCCACTATTACCGTATTAGCGCTGCGAATGTCCACTTGCATTTTCTACAGAAAGAGTGTTCAGAACTGCGCAATCAAAAGTATGGTTTAACTCTGTTAGCTGAATGCACAGATCAGAAATAAGTTTCACACAATGCTGCTGTGTAGTTTTTATTTGAAGATATTATTTTTCCCAATATAGGCCTCTTAGATCTCAGAATGTCCAATTGCTGTTTCTACAGAAAGAGTGTTTCAGAACGGCTCAATCAAAAGTAAGCTTCAACTCTGTTAGTTGAATGCACAGAACAGAAAGAAGTTTCATACAATGCTTCTGTGTAGTTTATATTGAACATAATCCTTTTTCCATTATTACCCACTTAGCGCTCCGAATGTCCAGTTGCATTTTCTACAGACAGAGTGTTTCAAATCTCCTCAATCAAAAGTATGGTTTAAATCTGTTAGCTGAATGCTCAGATCAGAAAGAAGTTTCACAGAATGCTTCTGTGTAGCTTATATTTGAATATATTCCTTTTTCCACTACTACCCTCTTAGCGCTCAAAATGTCCAGTTGCATTTTCTACAGAAAGAGTGTTCAGAACTGCTCTATCAAAAGTATGCTTTAACTCTGTTAGCTGAATGCACATATCAGAAAGAAGTTTCACAGAATGATTCTGTGTAGTTTATATTTGAAGATAATCCTTTTTCCACTATTACCCTCTTAGCGCTCCGAATCTCCACGTTCATTTTCTACAGAAAGAGTGTTTCAGAACGGCTCAATCAAAACTAAGTTTCAACTCTTTTAGTTGAATGCACAGAACAGAAAGTAGTTTCACAGAATGCTTCTGTGAAGTATTTAGTTGAAGATATTCCTTTTTCGACTATTACCGTATTAGCGCTCCGAATGTCCACTGGCAGTTCCTACGCAAAGAGTGTTTCAGAACTGCTCCTTCAAAACTGAGACTCAGCTCTGTTAGTTGAATGCAGAGAACAGAAAGGAGTTTCAGAGAATGCTTCTGTGTAGTTTTTATTTGGAGATATTCCTTTTTCCACTATTACAATCTTAGCGCTCCGAATGTCCACTTGCATTTTCTACAGAAAGAGTGTTTCAGAACGGCTCAATCAAAACTAAGGTTCAACACTTTTAGTTGAATGCACAGAACAGAAAGAAGTTTCACAGAATGCTTCTGTGTAGTTTTTATTTGTAGATATTCTTTTTCCCAATATAGGCCTCTTAGCGCTCAGAATGTCCAATTGCATTTTCTACAGAAAGAGTGTTTCAGAACGGCTCAATCAAAAGCAAGGTTCAACTCAGTTAGTTGAATGCAGAGAACAGAAAGAAGTTTCACAGAATGCTTCTGTGTAGTTTACATTTGGATATATTGCTTTTTCCACTATTACCCTCTTAGCGCTCGGAATGTCCACTTGCATTTTCTACAGAAAGAGTATTCAGAACTGTGCAATCAAAAGTATGGTTTAACTCTGTTAGCTGAATGCGCATATCAGAAATAAGTTTCACACAATGCTTCTGTGTAATTTTTATTTGAATATATTATTTTTCACAATATAGGCCTCTTAGCGCTCAGAATGTCCAATTACAGTTTCTACGGAAAGAGTGTTTAAGAACGGCTCAATCAAAAGTAAGGTTCAACTCTGTTAGTTGAATGTACAGAAGAGAAAGATGTTTCATACAATGCTTCTGTGTAGTTTATATTTGAACATATTCCTTTTTCCACTATTACCCACTTAGCACTCCGAATGTCCAGTTGCATTTTCTACAGACAGAGTGTTTCAAAACTGCTCAATCAAAAGAATGGTTTAACTCTGTTAGCTGAATGCTCAGATCAGAAAGAAGTTTCACAGAATGGTTCTGTATAGTTTATATTTGAATATATTCTTTTTCCACTACTACCTTCTTAGCGCTCCAAATGTCCAGTTGCATTTTCTACAGAAAGAGTGTTCAGAACTTCTCAATCAAAAGTATGGTTTAACTCTGTTAGCTGAATGCACAGATCAGAAAGAAGTTTCACAGAATGATTCTGTGTAGTTTATATTTGAAGATATTACTTTTTCCAGTATTACCCTCTTAGCGCTCCGAATGTCCCCTTGCATTTTCTACAGAAAGAGTGTTCAGAACGGCTCAATCAAAAGTATGGTTTTACTCTATTAGTTGAATGCCCATATCGGAAATAAGTTTCACAGAATGCTTCTGTGTAGTTTTTATTTGAAGATATTCTTTTTCCCAATATAGGCCTCTTAGCGCTCAGAATATCCAATTGCAGTTTCTACAGAAAGAGTGTTTCAGAACGGCTCCATCAAAAGTAAGGTTCAACTCAGTTATTTGAATGCACAGAACAGAAAGTAGTTTCACAGAATGCTTCTGTGTAGTTTATATTTGAACATATTCCTTTTTCCACTATTACCCACTTAGCGCTCCAAATGTCCAGTAGCATTTTCTACAGAAAGAGTGTTTCAGAACTGCTCAATCAAAAGTATGGTTTAACTCTGTTAGCTGAATGCACAGATCAGAAAGAAGTTTAACAGAATGCTTCTGTGTAGTGTTTATATGAAAATATTCTTTTTACCAATGTATGCCTCTTAGCGCTCAGAATGTCCAATTGCAGTTTCTTTAGAAAGAGTGTTTCAGAACGGCTCAATGAAAATTAAGGTTCACTTCTTCTAGTTGAATGCACAGAACAGAAAGAAGTTTCACAGAATGCTTCTGTGTAGTATTTAGTTGAAGATATTCCTTTATTGACTATTACCCACTTAGCGCTCCGAATGTCCACTGGCAGTTTCTACACAAAGAGTGTTTCAGAACTGTTCCTTCAAAAGTAAGGCTAAACTCTGTTAGTTGAATTCAGAGAACAGAAAGGAGTTTCTGAGAATGCTTCTGTGTAGTTTTTATTTGGAGATATTCCTTTTTCCTCTATTACAATCTTAGCGCTCCGAAGGTCCCCTTGCATTTTCTACACAAAGAGTGTTTCATAACTGCTCAATCAAAAGTATGGTTTAGATCTGTTAACTGAATGCACAGATCAGAAATAAGTTTCAGAGAATGCTTCTGTGTAGTTTTTATTTGGAGATATTCCTTTTTCCACTAATACAATCTTAGCGCTCCGAATGTCCACTTCCATTTTCTACAGAAAGAGTGTTTCAGAACGGCTCAATCAAAACAAAGGTTCAACACTTTTAGTTGAAAGCACAGAACAGAAAAAGTTTCACAGAAGGCTTCTGTGTAGTTTTTATGTGTAGATATTCTTTTTCCCAATATAGGCCTCTTAGCGCTCAGAATGTCCAATTGCATTTTCTACAGAAAGAGAGTTTCAGAACGGCTCAATCAAAAGCAAGGTTTAACTAAGTTAGTTGAATGCAGAGATCAGAAAGAAGTTTCACAGAATGCTTCTGTGTAGTTAATATATGAATATATTGCTTTTTCCACTATTACCCTCTTAGCGCTCCGAATGTCTACTTGCATTTTCTACAGAAAGAGTGTTCAGAACTGTGCAATCAAATGTATGGTTTAACTCTGTTAGCTGAAAGCACATATCACAAATAAGTTTCACACAATGCTTCTGTGTAGTTTTTATTTGAATATATTATTTTTCGCAATATAGGCCTCCTAGCGCTCAGAATGTCCAATTACAGTTTCTACAGTAACAGTGTTTAAGAACGGCTCAATCAAAAGTAAGGTTCAACTCTGTTAGTTGAATGTACAGAACACAAAGTTGTTTCATACAATGCTTCTGTGTAGTTTATATTTGAACATATTCCTTTTTCCACTATTACCCACTTAGCGCTCCGAATGTCCAGTTGCATTTTCTACAGACAGAGTGTTTCAAAACTGCTCAATCAAAAGTATGGTTTAACTCTGTTAGCTGAATGCTCAGATCAGAAAGAAGTTTCACAGAATGTTTCTCTGTAGTTTATATTTGAATGTATTCTTTTTCAACTACTACCCTCTTAGCGCTCCAAATGTCCAGTTGCATTTTCTACAGAAAGAGTGTTCAGAACTGCTCAATCAAAAGTATGGTTTAACTCTGTTAGCTGAATGCACATATCAGAAATAAGTTTCACACAATGCTGCTGTGTAATTTTTATTTGAAGATATTATTTTTCCCAATATAGGCCTCTTAGCGCTCAGAATGTCCAATTGCAGTTTCTACAGAAAGTGTTTCAGAACGGCTCAATCAAAGTAAGTTTCAAATCTGTTAGTTGAATGCACAGAACAGAAAGAAGTTTCATACAATGCTTCTGTGTAGTTTATATTTGAACATATTCTTTTTTCCACTATTACCCAATTAGCGCTCCGAATGTCCAGTTGCATTTTCTACAGACAGAGTGTTTCAAAACTGCTCAATCAAAAGTATGGTTTAACTCTGTTAGCTGAATGCTCATATCAGAAAGAAGTTTCACAGAATGTTTCTGTGTAGTTTATATTTGAATATATTCTTTTTCCACTACTACCCTCCTAGCGCTTCAAATGGCCAGTTGCATTTTCTACAGAAAGAGTGTTCAGAACTGCTCAATCAAAAGTACGGTTTAACTCTGTTAGCTGAATGCACAGATCAGAAAGAAATTTCACAGAATGATTCTGTGTAGTTCATATTTGAAGATATTACTTTTTCCAGTATTACCCTCTTAGCGCTCCGAATGTCCACTTGCATTTTCTACAGAAAGAGTGTTCAGAAAGGCTCAATCAAAAGTATGGTTTTACTCTATTAGTTGAATGCCCATATCAGAAATAAGTTTCACAGAATGCTTCTGTGTAGTTTTTATTTGAAGATATTCTTTTTCCGAATATAGGCCTCTTAGCGCTCAGAATGTCCAATTGCAGTTTCTACAGAAAGAGTGTTTCAGAACGGCTCCATCAAAAGTAAGGTTCAACTCAGTTAGTTGAATGCACAGAACAGAAAGTAGTTTCACAGAATGCTTCTGTGTAGTTTATATTTGAATATATTCCTCTTCCAGTATTACCGTCTTAGCGCTCCGAATATCCACTTGCATTTTCTACAGAAAGAGTGTTTCAGAATGGCTCAATCAAAAATAAGGTTCAACTCTGTTAGTTGAATGCACAGAACAGAAAGAAGTTTCATACAATGCTTCTGTGTAGTTTATATTTGAATATATTCCTTTTTCCACTACTACCCTCTTAGCGCTCCATATATCCAGTTGCATTTTCTACAGAAAGAGTGTTCAGAACTGCTCAATCAAAAGTATGGTTTAACTCTGTTAGCTGAATGCACAGATCAGAAATAAGTTTCACAGAATTATTCTGTGTAGTTTATATTTGAAGATATTCCTTTTTCCACTCTTACCCACTTAGCACTCCAAATGTCCAGTTGCATTTTCTACAGAAAGAGTGTTTCAGAACTGCTCAATCAAAAGTATGGTTTAACTCTGTTAGCTGAATGCACATATCAGAAAGAAGTTTCACAGAATGCTTCTGTGTAGTTTATATTTGAATATATTCTTTTTCCACTACTACCCTCTTAGCGCTCCAAATGTCCAGTTGCATTTTCCACAGAAAGAGTGTTCAGAACTGCTCAATCAAAAGTATGGTTTAACTCTGTTAGCTGAATGCACAGATCAGAAAGAAGTTTCACAGAATGATTCTGTGTAGTTTATATTTGGAGACATTCCTTTTTCCACTATTACCCTCTTAGCGCTCCGAAAGTCCACTTGCATTTTCTACAGAATGGGTGTTGAGAACGGCTCAATCAAAAGTATGGTTTTACTCTATTAGTTGAATGCCCATATCAGAAATTAGCTTCACAGAATGCTTCTGTGTAATTTTTATTTGAAGATATTCTTTTTCCCAATATAGGCCTCTTAGCGCTCAGAATGTCCAATTGCAGTTTCTACAGAAAGAGTGTTTCAGAACGGCTCCATCAAAAGTAAGGTTCAACTCAGTTAGTTGAATGCACGGAATAGAAAGAAGTTTCACAGAATGCTTCTGTGTAGTTTATAGTTGCATATATTCTTTTTCCAGTATTACCGTCTTAGCACTCTGAATATCCACTTGCATTTTCTGCAGAAAGAGTGTTTCAGAACGGCTCAATCAAAAATAAGGTTCAACTCTGTTAGTTGAATGCACAGAACAGAAAGAAGTTTCATACAATGCTTCTGTGTAGTTTATATTTGAATATATTTCTTTTTCCACTACTACCCACTTAGCGCTCCTAATATGCAGTTGCATTTTCTACAGAAAGAGTGTTCAGAACTGCTCAATCAAAAGTATGGTTTAATTCTGTTAGCTGAATGCACAGATCAGAAATAAGTTTCACAGAATGATTCTGTGTAGTTTATATTTGAAGATATTCCTTTTTCCACTATTACCCACTTAGCGCTCCAAATGTCCAGTTGCATTTTCTACAGAAAGAGTGTTTCAGAACTGCCCAATCAAAAGTATGGTTTAACTCTCTTAGCTGAATGCACAGATCAGAAAGAAGTTTCACAGAATGCTTCGGTGTAGTGTTTATATGAAGATATTCTTTTAACCAATATAGGCCTCTTAGCGCTCAGAATGTCCAATTGCAGTTTCTATAGAAAGAGTGTTTCAGAACGGCTCAATGAAAAGTAAGGTTCACCTCTTTTAGTTGAATGCACAGAACAGAAAGAAGTTTCACAGAATGCTTCTGTGTAGAATTTAGTTGAAGTTATTCCTTTTTTGACTATTACCCACTTAGCACTCCGAATATCCACTTCCAGTTTCTACACAAAAAGAGTGTTTCAGAACTGCTCCTTCAAAAGTAAGGCTGAACTCTGTTAGTTGAATGCAGAGAACAAAAAGGGGTTTCAGAGAATGCTTCTGTGTAGTTTTTATTTGGAGATATTCCTTTTTCCTCTATTACAATCTTAGCGATCCGAAGGTCCACTTGCATATTCTACACAAAGAGTCTTTCATAACTGCTCAATCAAAAGTATGGTTTAGCTCTGTTAACTGAATGCACAGATCAGAAATATGTTTCACAGAATGCTTCTGTGTAGTTTTATTTGAAGATATTCTTTTTCCCAATGTAGGCCTCTTAGCTCTCAGAATGTCCAATTGCAGTTACTACAGAAAGAGTGTTTCAGAACGGCTCAATCAAAAGTAAGTTTCAACTCTGTTAGTTGAATGCACAGAACAGAAAGGAGTTTCATACAATGCTTCTGTGTAGTTTATATTTGAACATATTCCTTTTTCCATTATTACCCACTTAGTGCTCCGAATGTCCAGTTGCATTTTCTACAGACAGAGTGTTTCAAAACTGCTCAATCAAAAGTATGGTTTAGCTCTGTTAGCTGAATGCTCAGATGAGAAAGAAGTTTCACAGAATGATTCTGTGTAGTTTATATTTGAAGATATTCCTTTTTGCACTATTACCCTCTTAGCGCTCCGAATCTCCACTTTCATTTTCTACAGAAAGAGCGTTTCAGAACGGCTCAATCAAAACTAATGTTCAACTCTTTTAGTTGAATGCACAGAACAGAAAGAAGTTTCACAGAATGCTTCTGTGTAGTTTTTATGTGTAGATATTCTTTTTCCCAATATAGGCCTCTTAGCGATAAGAATGTCCAATTGCATTTTCTACAGAAAGAGTGTTCCAGAACGGCTGAATCAAAAGCAAGGTTTAACTCAGTTAGTTGAATGCAGAGATCAGAAAGAAGTTTCACAGAATGCTTCTGTGTAGCTTATATTTGAATATATTGCTTTTACCACTATTACCCTCTTAGCGCTGGGAATGTCCACATGCATTTTCTACAGAAAGAGTGTTCAGAACTGCGCAATCAAAAGTATGGTTTAACTCTGTTAGCTTAATGAACATATCAGAAATAAGTTTCACACAATGCTTCTGTGTAGTTTTTATTTGAAGATATTATTTTTCCCAATATAGGCCTCTTAGCGCTCAGAATGTCCAATTGCAGTTTCTACAGAAAGAGTGTTTCAGAAAGGCTCAATCAAAAGTAAGGTTCAACTCTGTTAGTTGAATGCACAGAACAGAAAGAAGTTTCATACAATGCTTCTGTGTAGTTTATATTTGAACATATTCTTTTTTCCACTATTACCCACTTAGCGCTACGAATGTCCAGTTGCATTTTCTACAGACAGAGTGTTTCAAAACTGCTCAATCAAAAGTATGTTTTAACTCTGTTAGCTGAATGCTCAGATCAGAAAGAAGTTTCACAGAATGCTTCTGTGTAGTTTATATTTGAATATGTTCCTTTTTCCACTACTACTCTCTTAGCGCTCCAAATGTCCAGTTGCATTTTCTACAGAAAGAGTGTTCAGATCTGCTCAATCAAAAGTATGGTTTAACTCTGTTAGCTGAATGCACAGATCAGAAAGAAGTTTCACAGAATGATTCTGTGTAGTTTATATTTGGAGACATTCCTTTTTCCACTATTAGCCTCTTAGCGCTCCGAATCTCCACTTGCATTTTCTACAGAAAGAGTGTTTCAGAACGGCTCAATCAAAACTAAGGTTCAACTCTTTTAGTTGAACAAACAGAACAGAAAGAAGTTTCACACAATTCTTCTGTGTAGTTTTTATTTGTAGACATTCTTTTTCCCGATATAGGCCTCTTAGCGCTCAGAATGTCCAATTGCAGTTTCTACAGAAAGAGTGTTTCAGAACGGCTCAATCAAAAGTAAGGTTCAACTCTGTTAGTTGAATGCACAGAACAGAAAGAAGTTTCATACAATGCTTCTGTGTAGTTTATATTTGAACATATTCTTTTTTCCACTATTACCCACTTAGCGCTACGAATGTCCAGTTGCATTTTCTACAGACAGAGTGTTTCAAAACTGCTCAATCAAAAGTATGGTTTAACTCTGTTAGCTGAAAGCTCAGATCAGAAAGAAGTTTCACAGAATGCTTCTGTGTAGTTTTTATTTGAATATATTCCTTTTTCCACTACTACTCTCTTAGCGCTCCAAATGTCCAGTTGCATTTTCTACAGAAAGAGTGTTCAGATCTGCTCAATCAAAAGTATGGTTTAACTCTGTTAGCTGAATGCACAGAGCAGAAAGAAGTTTCACCGAATGATTCTGTGTAGTTTATATTTGAAGACATTCCTTTTTCCACTATTACCCTCTTAGCGCTCCGAATCTCCACTTGAATTTTCTACAAAAAGAGTGTTTCATAACTGCTCAATCAAAAATATGTTTTATCTCTGTTAACTGAATTTACAGATCAGAAATAAGTTTCACAGAATGCATCTGTGTAGTTTTTATTTGAAGATATTCTTTTTCCCAATGTAGGACTCTTAGCGCTTAGAATGTCCAATTGCAGTTTCTACAGAAAGAGTGTTTCAGAACGGCTCAATCAAAAGTAAGGTTCAACTCTGTTAGTTGAATGCACAGAACAGAAAGAATTTTCACAGAATGCTACTGTGTAGTTTATATTTGAATATATTCCTTTTTCCACTATTACCCTCTTAGCGCTCTGAATGTCCACTTGCATTTTCTACAGAAAGAGTGTTCAGAACTGCGCAATCAAAAGTATGGTTTAACTCTGTTAGCTTAATGAACATATCAGAAATAAGTTTCACACAATGCTTCTGTGTAGTTTTTATTTGAAGATATTATTTTTCCCAATATAGACCTCTTAGCGCTCAGAATGTCCAATTGCAGTTTCTACAGAAAGAGTGTTTCAGAAAGGCTCAATCAAAAGTCAGGTTCAACTCTGTTAGTTGAATGCACAGAACAGAAAGGAGTTTCATACAATGCTTCTGTGTAGTTTATATTTGAACATATTCTTTTTTCCACTATTACCCACTTAGCGCTACGAATGTCCAGTTGCATTTTCTACAGACAGAGTGTTTCAAAACTGCTCAATCAAAAGTATGGTTTAACTCTGTTAGCTGAATGCTCAGATCAGAAAGAAGTTTCACAGAATGCTTCTGTGTAGTTTATATTTGAATATATTCCTTTTTCCACTACTACTCTCTTAGCGCTCCAAATGTCCAGTTGCATTTTCTACCGAAAGAGTGTTCAGATCTGCTCAATCAAAAGTATTGTTTAACTCTGTTAGCTGAATGCACAGATCAGAAAGAAGTTTCACAGAATGATTCTGTGTAGTTTATATCTGGAGACATTCCTTTTTCCACTATTACCCTCTTAGCGCTCCGAATCTCCACTTGCATTTTCTACAGAAAGAGTGTTTGAGAACGGCTCAATCAAAACTAAGGTTCAACTCTTTTAGTTGAACAAACAGAACAGAAAGAAGTTTCACACAGTTCTTCTGTGTAGTTTTTATTTGTAGACATTTTTTTTCCCAATATAGGCCTCTTAGCGCTCCGAAAGTCCACTTGCATTTTCTACAGAAAGAGTGTTCAGAACTGCGCAATCAAAAGTATGGTTTAACTCTGTTAGCTTAATGAACATATCAGAAATAAGTTTCACACAATGATTCTGTGTAGTTTTTATTTGAAGATATTATTTTTCCCAATATAGGCCTCTTAGCGCTCAGAATGTCCAATTGCAGTTTCTACAGAAAGAGTGTTTCAGAAAGGCTCAATCAAAAGTCAGGTTCAACTCTGTTAGTTGAATGCAAAGAACAGAAAAAAGTTTCATACAATGCTTCTGTGTAGTTTATATTTGAACATATTCTTTTTTCCACTATTACCCACTTAGCGCTACGAATGTCCAGTTGCATTTTCTACAGACAGAGTGTTTCAAAACTGCTCAATCAAAAGTATGGTTTAACTCTGTTAGCTGAATGCTCAGATCAGAAAGAAGTTTCACAGAATGCTTCTGTGTAGTTTATATTTGAATATATTCCTTTTTCACTACTACGCTCTTAGCGCTCCAAATGTCCAGTTGCATTTTCTACAGAAAGAGTGTTCAGATCTGCTCAATCAAAAGTATGGTTTAACTCTGTTAGCTGAATGCACAGATCAGAAAGAAGTTTCACCGAATGATTCTGTGTAGTTTATATTTGAAGACATTCCATTTTCCACTATTACCCTCTGAGCGCTCCGAATCTCCACTTGCATTTTCTACAAAAAGAGTGTTTCATAACTGCTCAATCAAAAATATGTTTTATCTCTGTTAACTGAATTTACAGATCAGAAATAAGTTTCACAGAATGCATCTGTGTAGTTTTTATTTGAAGATATTCTTTTTCCCAATGTAGGACTCTTAGCGTTAGCATGTCCAATTGCAGTTTCTACAGAAAGAGTGTTTCAGAACGGCTCAATCATAAGTAAGGTTCAACTCTGTTAGTTGAATGCACAGAACAGAAAGAATTTTCACAGAATGCTACTGTGTAGTTTATATTTGAATATATTCCTTTTTCCACTATTACCCTGTTAGCGCTCCGAATGTCCACTTGCATTTTCTACAGAAAGAGTGTTCAGAACTGCGCAATCAAAAGTATGGTTTAACTCTGTTAGCTTAATGAACATATCAGAAATAAGTTTCACACAATGCTTCTGTGTAGTTTTTATTTGAAGATATTATTTTTCCCAATATAGGCCTCTTAGCGCTCAGAATGTCCAATTGCAGTTTCTACAGAAAGAGTGTTTCAGAAAGGCTCAATCAAAAGTCAGGTTCAACTCTGTTAGTTGAATGCATAGAACAGAAAGGAGTTTCATACAATGCTTCTGTGTAGTTTATATTTGAACATATTCTTTTTTCCACTATTACCCACTTAGCGCTACGAATGTCCATTTGCATTTTCTACAGACAGAGTGTTTCAAAACTGCTCAATCAAAAGTATGGTTTAACTCTGTTAGCTGAATGCTCAGATCAGAAAGAAGTTTCACAGAATGCTTCTGTGTAGTTTATATTTGAATATATTCCTTTTTCCACTACTACTCTCTTAGAGCTCCAAATGTCCAGTTGCATTTTCTACAGAAAGAGTGTTCCGATCTGCTCAATCAAAAGTATGGTTTAACTCTGTTAGCTGAATGCACAGATCAGAAAGAAGTTTCACAGAATGATTCTGTGTAGTTTATATTTGGAGACATTCCTTTTTCCACTATTACCCTCTTAGCGCTCCGAATCTCCACTTGCATTTTCTACAGAAAGAGTGTTTCAGAACGGCTCAATCCAAACTAAGGTTCAACTCTTTTAGTTGAACAAATAGAACAGAAAGAAGTTTCACACAATTCTTCTGTGTAGTTTTTATTTGTAGACATTGATTTTCCCAATATAGGCCTCTTAGCGCTCAGAATGTCCAATTGCAGTTTCTACAGAAAGAGTGTTTCAGAACGGCTCAATCAAAAGTAAGGTTCAACTCTGTTAGTTGAATGCACAGAACAGAAAGAAGTTTCATACAATGCTTCTGTGTAGTTTATATTTGAACATATTCTTTTTTCCACTATTACCCACTTAGCGCTACGAATGTCCAGTTGCATTTTCTACAGACAGAGTGTTTCAAAACTGCTCAATCAAAAGTATGGTTTAACTCTGTTAGCTGAATGCTCAGATCAGAAAGAAGTTTCACAGAATGCTTCTGTGTAGTTTTTATTTGAATATATTCCTTTTTCCACTGCTACTCTCTTAGCGCTCCAAATGTCCAGTTGCATTTTCTACAGAAAGAGTGTTCAGATCTGCTCAATCAAAAGTATGGTTTAACTCTGTTAGCTGAATGCACAGAGCAGAAAGAAGTTTCACCGAATGATTCTGTGTAGTTTATATTTGAAGACATTCCTTTTTCCACTATTAACCTCTTAGCGCTCCGAATCTCCACTTGCATTTTCTACAAAAAGAGTGTTTCATAACTGCTCAATCAAAAATATGTTTTATCTCTGTTAACTGAATTTACAGATCAGAAATAAGTTTCACAGAATGCATCTGTGTAGTTTTTATTTGAAGATATTCTTTTTCCCAATGTAGGGCTCTTAGCGCTCCAAATGTCCAGTTGCATTTTCTACAGAAAGAGTGTTCAGATCTGCTCAATCAAAAGTATGGTTTAACTCTGTTAGCTGAATGCACAGATCAGAAAGAAGTTTCACAGAATGATTCTGTGTAGTTTATATTTGGAGACATTCCTTTTTCCACTATTAGCCTCTTAGCGCTCCGAATCTCCAATTGCATTTTCTACAGAAAGAGTGTTTCAGAACGGCTCAATCAAAACTAAGGTTCAACTCTTTTAGTTGAACAAACAGAACAGAAAGTAGTTTCACACAATTCTTCTGTGTAGTTTTTATTTGTAGACATTGATTTTCCCAATATAGGCCTCTTAGCGCTCAGAATGTCCAATTGCAGTTTCTACAGAAAGAGTGTTTCAGAACGGCTCAATCAAAAGTAAGGTTCAACTCTGTTAGTTGAATGCACAGAACAGAAAGAAGTTTCATACAATGCTTCTGTGTAGTTTATATTTGAACATATTCTTTTTTCCACTATTACCCACTTAGCGCTACGAATGTCCAGTTGCATTTTCTACAGACAGAGTGTTTCAAAACTGCTCAATCAAAAGTATGGTTTAACTCTGTTAGCTGAATGCTCAGATCAGAAAGAAGTTTCACAGAATGCTTCTGTGTAGTTTATATTTGAATATATTCCTTTTTCCACTACTACGCTCTTAGCGCTGCAAATGTCCAGTTGCATTTTCTACAGAAAGAGTGTTCAGATCTGCTCAATCAAAAGTATTGTTTAACTCTGTTAGCTGAATGCACAGATCAGAAAGAAGTTTCACCGAATGATTCTGTGTAGTTTATATTTGAAGACATTCCTTTTTCCACTATTACCCACTTAGCGCTCCGAATCTCCACTTGCATTTTTTACAAAAAGAGTGTTTCATAACTGCTCAATCAAAAATATGTTTTATCTCTGTTAACTGAATTTACAGATCAGAAATAAGTTTCACAGAATGCATCTGTGTAGTTTTTATTTGAAGATATACTTTTTCCCAATGTAGGCTTCTTAGCGCTCAGCATGTCCAATTGCAGTTTCTACAGAAAGAGTGTTTCAGAACGGCTCAATCAAAAGTAAGGTTCAACTCTGTTAGTTGAATGCACAGAACAGAAAGAATTTTCACAGAATGCTACTGTGTAGTTTATATTTGAATATATTCCTTTTTCCACTATTACCCTCTTAGCGCTCCGAATGTCCACTTGCATTTTCTACAGAAAGAGTGTTCAGAACTGCGCAATCAAAAGTATGGTTTAACTCTGTTAGCTTAATGAACATATCAGAAATAAGTTTCACACAATGCTTCTGTGTAGTTTTTATTTGAAGATATTATTTTTCCCAATATAGGCCTCTTAGCGCTCAGAATGTCCAATTGCAGTTTCTACAGAAAGAGTGTTTCAGAAATGCTCAATCAAAAGTAAGGTTCAACTCTGTTAGTTGAATGCACAGAACAGAAAGAAGTTTCATACAATGCTTCTGTGTAGTTTATATTTGAATATATTCCTTTTTCCACTACTACGCTCTTAGCGCTCCAAATGTCCAGTTGCATTTTCTACAGAAAGAGGGTTCAGATCTGCTCAATCAAAAGTATGGTTTAATTCTGTTAGCTGAATGCACAGATCAGAAAGAAGTTTCACCGAATGATTCTGTGTAGTTTATATTTGAACACATTCCTTTTTCCACTATTACCCTCTTAGCGCTCCGAATCTCCACTTGCATTTTCTACAAAAAGAGTGTTTCATAACTGCTCAATCAAAAATATGTTTTATCTCTGTTAACTGAATTTACAGATCAGAAAAAAGTTTCACAGAATGCATCTGTGTAGTTTTTATTTGAAGATATTCTTTTTCCCAATGTAGGCCTCTTAGCGCTTAGCATGTCCAATTGCAGTTTCTACAGAAAGAGTGTTTCAGAATGGCTCAATCAAAAGTAAGGTTCAACTCTGTTAGTTGAATGCACAGAACAGAAAGAAGTTTCATACAATGCTTCTGTGTAGTTTATATTTGAACATATTCTTTTTTCCACTATTACCCACTTAGCGCTACGAATGTCCAGTTGCATTTTCTACAGACAGAGTGTTTCAAAACTGCTCAATCAAAAGTATGGTTTAACTCTGTTATCTGAATGCTCAGATCAGAAAGAAGTTTCACAGAATGCTTCTGTGTAGTTTATATTTGAATATATTCCTTTTTCCACTGCTACTCTCTTAGCGCTCCAAATGTTCAGTTGCATTTTCTACAGAAAGAGTGTTCAGATCTGCTCAATCAAAAGTATGGTTTAACTCTGTTAGCTGAATGCACAGATCAGAAAGAAGTTTCACAGAATGATTCTGTGTAGTTTATATTTGGAGACATTCCTTTTTCCACTATTACCCACTTAGCGCTCCGAATCTCCACTTGCATTTTCTACAGAAAGAGTGTTTCAGAACGGCTCAATCAAAAATATGTTTTATCTCTGTTAACTGAATTTACAGATCAGAAATAAGTTTCACAGAATGCATCTGTGTAGTTTTTATTTGAAGATATTCTTTTTCCCAATGTAGGGCTCTTAGCGCTTAGCATGTCCAATTGCAGTTTCTACAGAAAGAGTGTTTCAGAACGGCTCAATCAAAAGTAAGGTTCAACTCTGTTAGTTGAATGCACAAAACAGAAAGAATTTTCACAGAATGCTACTGTGTAGTTTATATTTGAATATATTCCTTTTTCCACTATTACCCTCTTAGCGCTCCGAATGTCCACTTGAATTTTCTACAGAAAGAGTGTTCAGAACTGCGCAATCAAAAGTATGGTTTAACTCTGTTAGCTTAATGAACATATCAGAAATAAATTTCACACAATGCTTCTGTGTAGTTTTTATTTGAAGATATAATTTTTCCCAATATAGGCCTCTTAGCGCTCAGAATGTCCAATTGCAGTTTCTACAGAAAGAGTGTTTCAGAAAGGCTCAATCAAAAGTAAGGTTCAACTCTGTTAGTTGAATGCACAGAACAGAAAGAAGTTTCATACAATGCTTCTGTGTAGTTTATATTTGAACATATTCTTTTTTCCACTATTACCCTCTTAGCGCTACGAACGTCCAGTTGCATTTTCTACAGACAGAGTGTTTCAAAACTGCTCAATCAAAAGTATGGTTTAACTCTGTTAGCTGAATGCTCAGATCAGAAAGAAGTTTCACAGAATGCTTCTGTGTAGTTTATATTTGAATATATTCCTTTTTCCACTACTACTCTCTTAGCGCTCCAAATGTCCAGTTGCATTTTCTACAGAAAGAGTGTTCAGATCTGCTCAATCAAAAGTATGGTTTAACTCTGTTAGCTGAATGCACAGATCAGAAAGAAGTTTCACAGAATGATTCTGTGTAGTTTATATTTGGAGACATTCCTTTTTCCACTATTACCCTCTTAGCGCTCCGAATCTCCACTTGGATTTTCTACAGAAAGAGTGTTTCTGAACGGCTCAATCAAAACTAAGGTTCAACTCTTTTAGTTGAACAAACAGAACAGAAAGTAGTTTCACACAATTCTTCTGTGTAGTTTTTATTTGTAGACATTGATTTTCCCAATATAGGCCTCTTAGCGCTCAGAATGTCCAATTGCAGTTTCTACAGAAAGAGTGTTTCAGAACGGCTCAATCAAAAGTAAGGTTCAACTCTGTTAGTTGAATGCACAGAACAGAAAGGAGTTTCATACAATGCTTCTGTGTAGTTTATATTTGAACATATTCTTTTTTCCACTATTACCCACTTAGCGCTACGAATGTCCAGTTGCATTTTCTACAGAAAGAGTGTTCAGATCTGCTCAATCAAAAGTATGGTTTAACTCTGTTAGCTGAATGCACAGATCAGAAAGAAGTTTCACCGAATGATTCTGTGTAGTTTATATTTGAAGACATTCCTTTTTCCACTATTACCCCCTTAGCGCTCCGAATCTCCACTTGCATTTTCTACAAAAAGAGTGTTTCATAACTGCTCAACCAAAAATATGTTTTATCTCTGTTAACTGAATTTACAGATCAGAAATAAGTTTCACAGAATGCATCTGTGTAGTTTTTATTTGAAGATATTCTTTTTCCCAATGTAGGCCTCTTAGCGCTTAGCATGTCCAATTGCAGTTTCTACAGAAAGAGTGTTTCAGAACGGCTCAATCAAAAGTAAGGTTCAACTCTGTTAGTTGAATGCACAGAACAGAAAGAATTTTCACAGAATGCTACTGTGTAGTTTATATTTGAATATATTCCTTTTTCCACTATTACCCTCTTAGCGCTCCGAATGTCCACTTGCATTTTCTACAGAAAGAGTGTTCAGAACTGCGCAATCAAAAGTATGGTTTAACTCTGTTAGCTTAATGAACATATCAGAAATAAGTTTCACACAATGCTTCTGTGTAGTTTTTATTTGAAGATATTATTTTTCCCAATATAGGCCTCTTAGCGCTCAGAATGTCCAATTGCAGTTTCTACAGAAAGAGTGTTTCAGAAAGGCTCAATCAAAATTCAGGTTCATCTCTGTTAGTTGAATGCACAGAACAGAAAGAAGTTTCATACAATGCTTCTGTGTAGTTTATATTTGAACATATTCTTTTTTCCACTATTACCCACTTAGCGCTAAGAATGTCCAGTTTCATTTTCTACAGACAGAGTGTTTCAAAACTGCTCAATCAAAAGTATGGTTTAACTCTGTTAGCTGAATGCTCAGATCAGAAAGAAGTTTCACAGAATGCTTCTGTGTAGTTTATATTTGAATATATTCCTTTTTCCACTACTACTCTCTTAGCGCTCCAAATGTCCAGTTGCATTTTCTACAGAAAGAGTGTTCAGATCTGCTCAATCAAAAGTATGGTTTAACTCTGTTAGCTGAATGCACAGATCAGAAAGAAGTTTCACAGAATGATTCTGTGTAGTTTATATTTGGAGACATTCCTTTTTCCACTATTACCCTCTTAGCGCTCCGAATCTCCACTTGGATTTTCTACAGAAAGAGTGTTTCTGAACGGCTCAATCAAAACTAAGGTTCAACTCTTTTAGTTGAACAAACAGAACAGAAAGTAGTTTCACACAATTCTTCTGTGTAGTTTTTATTTGTAGACATTGATTTTCCCAATATAGGCCTCTTAGCGCTCAGAATGTCCAATTGCAGTTTCTACAGAAAGAGTGTTTCAGAACGGCTCAATCAAAAGTAAGGTTCAACTCTGTTAGTTGAATGCACAGAACAGAAAGGAGTTTCATACAATGCTTCTGTGTAGTTTATATTTGAACATATTCTTTTTTCCACTATTACCCACTTAGCGCTACGAATGTCCAGTTGCATTTTCTACAGAAAGAGTGTTCAGATCTGCTCAATCAAAAGTATGGTTTAACTCTGTTAGCTGAATGCACAGATCAGAAAGAAGTTTCACCGAATGATTCTGTGTAGTTTATATTTGAAGACATTCCTTTTTCCACTATTACCCCCTTAGCGCTCCGAATCTCCACTTGCATTTTCTACAAAAAGAGTGTTTCATAACTGCTCAACCAAAAATATGTTTTATCTCTGTTAACTGAATTTACAGATCAGAAATAAGTTTCACAGAATGCATCTGTGTAGTTTTTATTTGAAGATATTCTTTTTCCCAATGTAGGCCTCTTAGCGCTTAGCATGTCCAATTGCAGTTTCTACAGAAAGAGTGTTTCAGAACGGCTCAATCAAAAGTAAGGTTCAACTCTGTTAGTTGAATGCACAGAACAGAAAGAATTTTCACAGAATGCTACTGTGTAGTTTATATTTGAATATATTCCTTTTTCCACTATTACCCTCTTAGCGCTCCGAATGTCCACTTGCATTTTCTACAGAAAGAGTGTTCAGAACTGCGCAATCAAAAGTATGGTTTAACTCTGTTAGCTTAATGAACATATCAGAAATAAGTTTCACACAATGCTTCTGTGTAGTTTTTATTTGAAGATATTATTTTTCCCAATATAGGCCTCTTAGCGCTCAGAATGTCCAATTGCAGTTTCTACAGAAAGAGTGTTTCAGAAAGGCTCAATCATAAGTCAGGTTCATCTCTGTTAGTTGAATGCACAGAACAGAAAGAAGTTTCATACAATGCTTCTGTGTAGTTTATATTTGAACATATTCTTTTTTCCACTATTACCCACTTAGCGCTAAGAATGTCCAGTTTCATTTTCTACAGACAGAGTGTTTCAAAACTGCTCAATCAAAAGTATGGTTTAACTCTGTTAGCTGAATGCTCAGATCAGAAAGAAGTTTCACAGAATGCTTCTGTGTAGTTTATATTTGAATATATTCCTTTTTCCACTACTACTCTCTTAGCCCTCCAAATGTCCAGTTGCATTTTCTACAGAAAGAGTGTTCAGATCTGCTCAATCAAAAGTATGGTTTAACTCTGTTAGCTGAATGCACAGATCAGAAAGAAGTTTCACAGAATGATTCTGTGTAGTTTATATTTGGAGACATTCCTTTTTCCACTATTACCCTCTTAGCGCTCCGAATCTCCACTTGGATTTTCTACAGAAAGAGTGTTTCTGAACGGCTCAATCAAAACTAAGGTTCAACTCTTTTAGTTGAACAAACAGAACAGAAAGTAGTTTCACACAATTCTTCTGTGTAGTTTTTATTTGTAGACATTGATTTTCCCAATATAGGCCTCTTAGCGCTCAGAATGTCCAATTGCAGTTTCTACAGAAAGAGTGTTTCAGAACGGCTCAATCAAAAGTAAGGTTCAACTCTGTTAGTTGAATGCACAGAACAGAAAGGAGTTTCATACAATGCTTCTGTGTAGTTTATATTTGAACATATTCTTTTTTCCACTATTACCCACTTAGCGCTACGAATGTCCAGTTGCATTTTCTACAGACAGAGTGTTTCAAAACTGCTCAATCAAAAGTATGGTTTAACTCTGTTAGCTGAATGCTCAGATCAGAAAGAAGTTTCACAGAATGCTTCTGTGTAGTTTATATTTGAATATATTCCTTTTTCCACTACTACTCTCTTAGCGCTCCAAATGTCCAGTTGCATTTTCTACCGAAAGAGTGTTCAGATCTGCTCAATCAAAAGTATTGTTTAACTCTGTTAGCTGAATGCACAGATCAGAAAGAAGTTTCACAGAATGATTCTGTGTAGTTTATATCTGGAGACATTCCTTTTTCCACTATTACCCTCTTAGCGCTCCGAATCTCCACTTGCATTTTCTACAGAAAGAGTGTTTGAGAACGGCTCAATCAAAACTAAGGTTCAACTCTTTTAGTTGAACAAACAGAACAGAAAGAAGTTTCACACAGTTCTTCTGTGTAGTTTTTATTTGTAGACATTTTTTTTCCCAATATAGGCCTCTTAGCGCTCCGAAAGTCCACTTGCATTTTCTACAGAAAGAGTGTTCAGAACTGCGCAATCAAAAGTATGGTTTAACTCTGTTAGCTTAATGAACATATCAGAAATAAGTTTCACACAATGATTCTGTGTAGTTTTTATTTGAAGATATTATTTTTCCCAATATAGGCCTCTTAGCGCTCAGAATGTCCAATTGCAGTTTCTACAGAAAGAGTGTTTCAGAAAGGCTCAATCAAAAGTCAGGTTCAACTCTGTTAGTTGAATGCAAAGAACAGAAAAAAGTTTCATACAATGCTTCTGTGTAGTTTATATTTGAACATATTCTTTTTTCCACTATTACCCACTTAGCGCTACGAATGTCCAGTTGCATTTTCTACAGACAGAGTGTTTCAAAACTGCTCAATCAAAAGTATGGTTTAACTCTGTTAGCTGAATGCTCAGATCAGAAAGAAGTTTCACAGAATGCTTCTGTGTAGTTTATATTTGAATATATTCCTTTTTCACTACTACGCTCTTAGCGCTCCAAATGTCCAGTTGCATTTTCTACAGAAAGAGTGTTCAGATCTGCTCAATCAAAAGTATGGTTTAACTCTGTTAGCTGAATGCACAGATCAGAAAGAAGTTTCACCGAATGATTCTGTGTAGTTTATATTTGAAGACATTCCATTTTCCACTATTACCCTCTGAGCGCTCCGAATCTCCACTTGCATTTTCTACAAAAAGAGTGTTTCATAACTGCTCAATCAAAAATATGTTTTATCTCTGTTAACTGAATTTACAGATCAGAAATAAGTTTCACAGAATGCATCTGTGTAGTTTTTATTTGAAGATATTCTTTTTCCCAATGTAGGACTCTTAGCGTTAGCATGTCCAATTGCAGTTTCTACAGAAAGAGTGTTTCAGAACGGCTCAATCATAAGTAAGGTTCAACTCTGTTAGTTGAATGCACAGAACAGAAAGAATTTTCACAGAATGCTACTGTGTAGTTTATATTTGAATATATTCCTTTTTCCACTATTACCCTGTTAGCGCTCCGAATGTCCACTTGCATTTTCTACAGAAAGAGTGTTCAGAACTGCGCAATCAAAAGTATGGTTTAACTCTGTTAGCTTAATGAACATATCAGAAATAAGTTTCACACAATGCTTCTGTGTAGTTTTTATTTGAAGATATTATTTTTCCCAATATAGGCCTCTTAGCGCTCAGAATGTCCAATTGCAGTTTCTACAGAAAGAGTGTTTCAGAAAGGCTCAATCAAAAGTCAGGTTCAACTCTGTTAGTTGAATGCATAGAACAGAAAGGAGTTTCATACAATGCTTCTGTGTAGTTTATATTTGAACATATTCTTTTTTCCACTATTACCCACTTAGCGCTACGAATGTCCATTTGCATTTTCTACAGACAGAGTGTTTCAAAACTGCTCAATCAAAAGTATGGTTTAACTCTGTTAGCTGAATGCTCAGATCAGAAAGAAGTTTCACAGAATGCTTCTGTGTAGTTTATATTTGAATATATTCCTTTTTCCACTACTACTCTCTTAGAGCTCCAAATGTCCAGTTGCATTTTCTACAGAAAGAGTGTTCCGATCTGCTCAATCAAAAGTATGGTTTAACTCTGTTAGCTGAATGCACAGATCAGAAAGAAGTTTCACAGAATGATTCTGTGTAGTTTATATTTGGAGACATTCCTTTTTCCACTATTACCCTCTTAGCGCTCCGAATCTCCACTTGCATTTTCTACAGAAAGAGTGTTTCAGAACGGCTCAATCCAAACTAAGGTTCAACTCTTTTAGTTGAACAAATAGAACAGAAAGAAGTTTCACACAATTCTTCTGTGTAGTTTTTATTTGTAGACATTGATTTTCCCAATATAGGCCTCTTAGCGCTCAGAATGTCCAATTGCAGTTTCTACAGAAAGAGTGTTTCAGAACGGCTCAATCAAAAGTAAGGTTCAACTCTGTTAGTTGAATGCACAGAACAGAAAGAAGTTTCATACAATGCTTCTGTGTAGTTTATATTTGAACATATTCTTTTTTCCACTATTACCCACTTAGCGCTACGAATGTCCAGTTGCATTTTCTACAGACAGAGTGTTTCAAAACTGCTCAATCAAAAGTATGGTTTAACTCTGTTAGCTGAATGCTCAGATCAGAAAGAAGTTTCACAGAATGCTTCTGTGTAGTTTTTATTTGAATATATTCCTTTTTCCACTGCTACTCTCTTAGCGCTCCAAATGTCCAGTTGCATTTTCTACAGAAAGAGTGTTCAGATCTGCTCAATCAAAAGTATGGTTTAACTCTGTTAGCTGAATGCACAGAGCAGAAAGAAGTTTCACCGAATGATTCTGTGTAGTTTATATTTGAAGACATTCCTTTTTCCACTATTAACCTCTTAGCGCTCCGAATCTCCACTTGCATTTTCTACAAAAAGAGTGTTTCATAACTGCTCAATCAAAAATATGTTTTATCTCTGTTAACTGAATTTACAGATCAGAAATAAGTTTCACAGAATGCATCTGTGTAGTTTTTATTTGAAGATATTCTTTTTCCCAATGTAGGGCTCTTAGCGCTCCAAATGTCCAGTTGCATTTTCTACAGAAAGAGTGTTCAGATCTGCTCAATCAAAAGTATGGTTTAACTCTGTTAGCTGAATGCACAGATCAGAAAGAAGTTTCACAGAATGATTCTGTGTAGTTTATATTTGGAGACATTCCTTTTTCCACTATTAGCCTCTTAGCGCTCCGAATCTCCAATTGCATTTTCTACAGAAAGAGTGTTTCAGAACGGCTCAATCAAAACTAAGGTTCAACTCTTTTAGTTGAACAAACAGAACAGAAAGTAGTTTCACACAATTCTTCTGTGTAGTTTTTATTTGTAGACATTGATTTTCCCAATATAGGCCTCTTAGCGCTCAGAATGTCCAATTGCAGTTTCTACAGAAAGAGTGTTTCAGAACGGCTCAATCAAAAGTAAGGTTCAACTCTGTTAGTTGAATGCACAGAACAGAAAGAAGTTTCATACAATGCTTCTGTGTAGTTTATATTTGAACATATTCTTTTTTCCACTATTACCCACTTAGCGCTACGAATGTCCAGTTGCATTTTCTACAGACAGAGTGTTTCAAAACTGCTCAATCAAAAGTATGGTTTAACTCTGTTAGCTGAATGCTCAGATCAGAAAGAAGTTTCACAGAATGCTTCTGTGTAGTTTATATTTGAATATATTCCTTTTTCCACTACTACGCTCTTAGCGCTGCAAATGTCCAGTTGCATTTTCTACAGAAAGAGTGTTCAGATCTGCTCAATCAAAAGTATTGTTTAACTCTGTTAGCTGAATGCACAGATCAGAAAGAAGTTTCACCGAATGATTCTGTGTAGTTTATATTTGAAGACATTCCTTTTTCCACTATTACCCTCTTAGCGCTCCGAATCTCCACTTGCATTTTTTACAAAAAGAGTGTTTCATAACTGCTCAATCAAAAATATGTTTTATCTCTGTTAACTGAATTTACAGATCAGAAATAAGTTTCACAGAATGCATCTGTGTAGTTTTTATTTGAAGATATACTTTTTCCCAATGTAGGCCTCTTAGCGCTCAGCATGTCCAATTGCAGTTTCTACAGAAAGAGTGTTTCAGAACGGCTCAATCAAAAGTAAGGTTCAATTCTGTTAGTTGAATGCACAGAACAGAAAGAATTTTCACAGAATGCTACTGTGTAGTTTATATTTGAATATATTCCTTTTTCCACTATTACCCTCTTAGCGCTCCGAATGTCCACTTGCATTTTCTACAGAAAGAGTGTTCAGAACTGCGCAATCAAAAGTATGGTTTAACTCTGTTAGCTTAATGAACATATCAGAAATAAGTTTCACACAATGCTTCTGTGTAGTTTTTATTTGAAGATATTATTTTTCCCAATATAGGCCTCTTAGCGCTCAGAATGTCCAATTGCAGTTTCTACAGAAAGAGTGTTTCAGAAATGCTCAATCAAAAGTAAGGTTCAACTCTGTTAGTTGAATGCACAGAACAGAAAGAAGTTTCATACAATGCTTCTGTGTAGTTTATATTTGAATATATTCCTTTTTCCACTACTACGCTCTTAGCGCTCCAAATGTCCAGTTGCATTTTCTACAGAAAGAGTGTTCAGATCTGCTCAATCAAAAGTATGGTTTAATTCTGTTAGCTGAATGCACAGATCAGAAAGAAGTTTCACCGAATGATTCTGTGTAGTTTATATTTGAACACATTCCTTTTTCCACTATTACCCTCTTAGCGCTCCGAATCTCCACTTGCATTTTCTACAAAAAGAGTGTTTCATAACTGCTCAATCAAAAATATGTTTTATCTCTGTTAACTGAATTTACAGATCAGAAAAAAGTTTCACAGAATGCATCTGTGTAGTTTTTATTTGAAGATATTCTTTTTCCCAATGTAGGCCTCTTAGCGCTTAGCATGTCCAATTGCAGTTTCTACAGAAAGAGTGTTTCAGAATGGCTCAATCAAAAGTAAGGTTCAACTCTGTTAGTTGAATGCACAGAACAGAAAGAAGTTTCATACAATGCTTCTGTGTAGTTTATAATTGAACATATTCTTTTTTCCACTATTACCCACTTAGCGCTACGAATGTCCAGTTGCATTTTCTACAGACAGAGTGTTTCAAAACTGCTCAATCAAAAGTATGGTTTAACTCTGTTATCTGAATGCTCAGATCAGAAAGAAGTTTCACAGAATGCTTCTGTGTAGTTTATATTTGAATATATTCCTTTTTCCACTGCTACTCTCTTAGCGCTCCAAATGTTCAGTTGCATTTTCTACAGAAAGAGTGTTCAGATCTGCTCAATCAAAAGTATGGTTTAACTCTGTTAGCTGAATGCACAGATCAGAAAGAAGTTTCACAGAATGATTCTGTGTAGTTTATATTTGGAGACATTCCTTTTTCCACTATTACCCACTTAGCGCTCCGAATCTCCACTTGCATTTTCTACAGAAAGAGTGTTTCAGAACGGCTCAATCAAAAATATGTTTTATCTCTGTTAACTGAATTTACAGATCAGAAATAAGTTTCACAGAATGCATCTGTGTAGTTTTTATTTGAAGATATTCTTTTTCCCAATGTAGGGCTCTTAGCGCTTAGCATGTCCAATTGCAGTTTCTACAGAAAGAGTGTTTCAGAACGGCTCAATCAAAAGTAAGGTTCAACTCTGTTAGTTGAATGCACAAAACAGAAAGAATTTTCACAGAATGCTACTGTGTAGTTTATATTTGAATATATTCCTTTTTCCACTATTACCCTCTTAGCGCTCCGAATGTCCACTTGAATTTTCTACAGAAAGAGTGTTCAGAACTGCGCAATCAAAAGTATGGTTTAACTCTGTTAGCTTAATGAACATATCAGAAATAAATTTCACACAATGCTTCTGTGTAGTTTTTATTTGAAGATATAATTTTTCCCAATATAGGCCTCTTAGCGCTCAGAATGTCCAATTGCAGTTTCTACAGAAAGAGTGTTTCAGAAAGGCTCAATCAAAAGTAAGGTTCAACTCTGTTAGTTGAATGCACAGAACAGAAAGAAGTTTCATACAATGCTTCTGTGTAGTTTATATTTGAACATATTCTTTTTTCCACTATTACCCTCTTAGCTCTACGAACGTCCAGTTGCATTTTCTACAGACAGAGTGTTTCAAAACTGCTCAATCAAAAGTATGGTTTAACTCTGTTAGCTGAATGCTCAGATCAGAAAGAAGTTTCACAGAATGCTTCTGTGTAGTTTATATTTGAATATATTTCTTTTTCCACTACTACTCTCTTAGCGCTCCAAATGTCCAGTTGCATTTTCTACAGAAAGAGTGTTCAGATCTGCTCAATCAAAAGTATGGTTTAACTCTGTTAGCTGAATGCACAGATCAGAAAGAAGTTTCACAGAATGATTCTGTGTAGTTTATATTTGGAGACATTCCTTTTTCCACTATTACCCTCTTAGCGCTCCGAATCTCCACTTGGATTTTCTACAGAAAGAGTGTTTCTGAACGGCTCAATCAAAACTAAGGTTCAACTCTTTTAGTTGAACAAACAGAACAGAAAGTAGTTTCACACAATTCTTCTGTGTAGTTTTTATTTGTAGACATTGATTTTCCCAATATAGGCCTCTTAGCGCTCAGAATGTCCAATTGCAGTTTCTACAGAAAGAGTGTTTCAGAACGGCTCAATCAAAAGTAAGGTTCAACTCTGTTAGTTGAATGCACAGAACAGAAAGGAGTTTCATACAATGCTTCTGTGTAGTGTATATTTGAACATATTCTTTTTTCCACTATTACCCACTTAGCGCTACGAATGTCCAGTTGCATTTTCTACAGAAAGAGTGTTCAGATCTGCTCAATCAAAAGTATGGTTTAACTCTGTTAGCTGAATGCACAGATCAGAAAGAAGTTTCACCGAATGATTCTGTGTAGTTTATATTTGAAGACATTCCTTTTTCCACTATTACCCCCTTAGCGCTCTGAATCTCCACTTGCATTTTCTACAAAAAGAGTGTTTCATAACTGCTCAACCAAAAATATGTTTTATCTCTGTTAACTGAATTTACAGATCAGAAATAAGTTTCACAGAATGCATCTGTGTAGTTTTTATTTGAAGATATTCTTTTTCCCAATGTAGGCCTCTTAGCGCTTAGCATGTCCAATTGCAGTTTCTACAGAAAGAGTGTTTCAGAACGGCTCAATCAAAAGTAAGGTTCAACTCTGTTAGTTGAATGCACAGAACAGAAAGAATTTTCACAGAATGCTACTGTGTAGTTTATATTTGAATATATTCCTTTTTCCACTATTACCCTCTTAGCGCTCCGAATGTCCACTTGCATTTTCTACAGAAAGAGTGTTCAGAACTGCGCAATCAAAAGTATGGTTTAACTCTGTTAGCTTAATGAACATATCAGAAATAAGTTTCACACAATGCTTCTGTGTAGTTTTTATTTGAAGATATTATTTTTCCCAATATAGGCCTCTTAGCGCTCAGAATGTCCAATTGCAGTTTCTACAGAAAGAGTGTTTCAGAAAGGCTCAATCAAAAGTCAGGTTCATCTCTGTTAGTTGAATGCACAGAACAGAAAGAAGTTTCATACAATGCTTCTGTGTAGTTTATATTTGAACATATTCTTTTTTCCACTATTACCCACTTAGCGCTAAGAATGTCCAGTTTCATTTTCTACAGACAGAGTGTTTCAAAACTGCTCAATCAAAAGTATGGTTTAACTCTGTTAGCTGAATGCTCAGATCAGAAAGAAGTTTCACAGAATGCTTCTGTGTAGTTTATATTTGAATATATTCCTTTTTCCACTACTACTCTCTTAGCGCTCCAAATGTCCAGTTGCATTTTCTACAGAAAGAGTGTTCAGATCTGCTCAATCAAAAGTATGGTTTAACTCTGTTAGCTGAATGCACAGATCAGAAAGAAGTTTCACAGAATGATTCTGTGTAGTTTATATTTGGAGACATTCCTTTTTCCACTATTACCCTCTTAGCGCTCCGAATCTCCACTTGGATTTTCTACAGAAAGAGTGTTTCTGAACGGCTCAATCAAAACTAAGGTTCAACTCTTTTAGTTGAACAAACAGAACAGAAAGTAGTTTCACACAATTCTTCTGTGTAGTTTTTATTTGTAGACATTGATTTTCCCAATATAGGCCTCTTAGCGCTCAGAATGTCCAATTGCAGTTTCTACAGAAAGAGTGTTTCAGAACGGCTCAATCAAAAGTAAGGTTCAACTCTGTTAGTTGAATGCACAGAACAGAAAGGAGTTTCATACAATGCTTCTGTGTAGTTTATATTTGAACATATTCTTTTTTCCACTATTACCCACTTAGCGCTACGAATGTCCAGTTGCATTTTCTACAGAAAGAGTGTTCAGATCTGCTCAATCAAAAGTATGGTTTAACTCTGTTAGCTGAATGCACAGATCAGAAAGAAGTTTCACCGAATGATTCTGTGTAGTTTATATTTGAAGACATTCCTTTTTCCACTATTACCCCCTTAGCGCTCCGAATCTCCACTTGCATTTTCTACAAAAAGAGTGTTTCATAACTGCTCAACCAAAAATATGTTTTATCTCTGTTAACTGAATTTACAGATCAGAAATAAGTTTCACAGAATGCATCTGTGTAGTTTTTATTTGAAGATATTCTTTTTCCCAATGTAGGCCTCTTAGCGCTTAGCATGTCCAATTGCAGTTTCTACAGAAAGAGTGTTTCAGAACGGCTCAATCAAAAGTAAGGTTCAACTCTGTTAGTTGAATGCACAGAACAGAAAGAATTTTCACAGAATGCTACTGTGTAGTTTATATTTGAATATATTCCTTTTTCCACTATTACCCTCTTAGCGCTCCGAATGTCCACTTGCATTTTCTACAGAAAGAGTGTTCAGAACTGCGCAATCAAAAGTATGGTTTAACTCTGTTAGCTTAATGAACATATCAGAAATAAGTTTCACACAATGCTTCTGTGTAGTTTTTATTTGAAGATATTATTTTTCCCAATATAGGCCTCTTAGCGCTCAGAATGTCCAATTGCAGTTTCTACAGAAAGAGTGTTTCAGAAAGGCTCAATCAAAAGTCAGGTTCATCTCTGTTAGTTGAATGCACAGAACAGAAAGAAGTTTCATACAATGCTTCTGTGTAGTTTATATTTGAACATATTCTTTTTTCCACTATTACCCACTTAGCGCTAAGAATGTCCAGTTTCATTTTCTACAGACAGAGTGTTTCAAAACTGCTCAATCAAAAGTATGGTTTAACTCTGTTAGCTGAATGCTCAGATCAGAAAGAAGTTTCACAGAATGCTTCTGTGTAGTTTATATTTGAATATATTCCTTTTTCCACTACTACTCTCTTAGCGCTCCAAATGTCCAGTTGCATTTTCTACAGAAAGAGTGTTCAGATCTGCTCAATCAAAAGTATGGTTTAACTCTGTTAGCTGAATGCACAGATCAGAAAGAAGTTTCACAGAATGATTCTGTGTAGTTTATATTTGGAGACATTCCTTTTTCCACTATTACCCTCTTAGCGCTCCGAATCTCCACTTGGATTTTCTACAGAAAGAGTGTTTCTGAACGGCTCAATCAAAACTAAGGTTCAACTCTTTTAGTTGAACAAACAGAACAGAAAGTAGTTTCACACAATTCTTCTGTGTAGTTTTTATTTGTAGACATTGATTTTCCCAATATAGGCCTCTTAGCGCTCAGAATGTCCAATTGCAGTTTCTACAGAAAGAGTGTTTCAGAACGGCTCAATCAAAAGTAAGGTTCAACTCTGTTAGTTGAATGCACAGAACAGAAAGGAGTTTCATACAATGCTTCTGTGTAGTTTATATTTGAACATATTCTTTTTTCCACTATTACCCACTTAGCGCTACGAATGTCCAGTTGCATTTTCTACAGACAGAGTGTTTCAAAACTGCTCAATCAAAAGTATGGTTTAACTCTGTTAGCTGAATGCTCAGATCAGAAAGAAGTTTCACAGAATGCTTCTGTGTAGTTTATATTTGAATATATTCCTTTTTCCACTACTACTCTCTTAGCGCTCCAAATGTCCAGTTGCATTTTCTACCGAAAGAGTGTTCAGATCTGCTCAATCAAAAGTATTGTTTAACTCTGTTAGCTGAATGCACAGATCAGAAAGAAGTTTCACAGAATGATTCTGTGTAGTTTATATCTGGAGACATTCCTTTTTCCACTATTACCCTCTTAGCGCTCCGAATCTCCACTTGCATTTTCTACAGAAAGAGTGTTTGAGAACGGCTCAATCAAAACTAAGGTTCAACTCTTTTAGTTGAACAAACAGAACAGAAAGAAGTTTCACACAGTTCTTCTGTGTATTTTTTATTTGTAGACATTCTTTTTCCCAATATAGGCCTCTTAGCGCTCCGAAAGTCCACTAGCATTTTCTACAGAAAGAGTGTTCAGAACTGCGCAATCAAAAGTATGGTTTAACTCTGTTAGCTTAATGAACATATCAGAAATAAGTTTCACACAATGATTCTGTGTAGTTTTTATTTGAAGATATTATTTTTCCCAATATAGGCCTCTTAGCGCTCAGAATGTCCAATTGCAGTTTCTACAGAAAGAGTGTTTCAGAAAGGCTCAATCAAAAGTCAGGTTCAACTCTGTTAGTTGAATGCAAAGAACAGAAAAAAGTTTCATACAATGCTTCTGTGTAGTTTATATTTGAACATATTCTTTTTTCCACTATTACCCACTTAGCGCTACGAATGTCCAGTTGCATTTTCTACAGACAGAGTGTTTCAAAACTGCTCAATCAAAAGTATGGTTTAACTCTGTTAGCTGAATGCTCAGATCAGAAAGAAGTTTCACAGAATGCTTCTGTGTAGTTTATATTTGAATATATTCCTTTTTCACTACTACGCACTTAGCGCTCCAAATGTCCAGTTGCATTTTCTACAGAAAGAGTGTTCAGATCTGCTCAATCAAAAGTATGGTTTAACTCTGTTAGCTGAATGCACAGATCAGAAAGAAGTTTCACCGAATGATTCTGTGTAGTTTATATTTGAAGACATTCCATTTTCCACTATTACCCTCTGAGCGCTCCGAATCTCCACTTGCATTTTCTACAAAAAGAGTGTTTCATAACTGCTCAATCAAAAATATGTTTTATCTCTGTTAACTGAATTTACAGATCAGAAATAAGTTTCACAGAATGCATCTGTGTAGTTTTTATTTGAAGATATTCTTTTTCCCAATGTAGGACTCTTAGCGCTTAGCATGTCCAATTGCAGTTTCTACAGAAAGAGTGTTTCAGAACGGCTCAATCATAAGTAAGGTTCAACTCTGTTAGTTGAATGCACAGAACAGAAAGAATTTTCACAGAATGCTACTGTGTAGTTTATATTTGAATATATTCCTTTTTCCACTATTACCCTGTTAGCGCTCCGAATGTCCACTTGCATTTTCTACAGAAAGAGTGTTCAGAACTGCGCAATCAAAAGTATGGTTTAACTCTGTTAGCTTAATGAACATATCAGAAATAAGTTTCACACAATGCTTCTGTGTAGTTTTTATTTGAAGATATTATTTTTCCCAATATAGGCCTCTTAGCGCTCAGAATGTCCAATTGCAGTTTCTACAGAAAGAGTGTTTCAGAAAGGCTCAATCAAAAGTCAGGTTCAACTCTGTTAGTTGAATGCACAGAACAGAAAGAAGTTTCATACAATGCTTCTGTGTAGTTTATATTTGAACATATTCTTTTTTCCACTATTACCCACTTAGCGCTACGAATGTCCATTTGCATTTTCTACAGACAGAGTGTTTCAAAACTGCTCAATCAAAAGTATGGTTTAACTCTGTTAGCTGAATGCTCAGATCAGAAAGAAGTTTCACAGAATGCTTCTGTGTAGTTTATATTTGAATATATTCCTTTTTCCACTACTACTCTCTTAGAGCTCCAAATGTCCAGTTGCATTTTCTACAGAAAGAGTGTTCCGATCTGCTCAATCAAAAGTATGGTTTAACTCTGTTAGCTGAATGCACAGATCAGAAAGAATTTTCACAGAATGATTCTGTGTAGTTTATATTTGGAGACATTCCTTTTTCCACTATTACCCTCTTAGCGCTCCGAATCTCCACTTGCATTTTCTACAGAAAGAGTGTTTCAGAACGGCTCAATCCAAACTAAGGTTCAACTCTTTTAGTTGAACAAATAGAACAGAAAGAAGTTTCACACAATTCTTCTGTGTAGTATTTATTTGTAGACATTGATTTTCCCAATATAGGCCTCTTAGCGCTCAGAATGTCCAATTGCAGTTTCTACAGAAAGAGTGTTTCAGAACGGCTCAATCAAAAGTAAGGTTCAACTCTGTTAGTTGAATGCACAGAACAGAAAGAAGTTTCATACAATGCTTCTGTGTAGTTTATATTTGAACATATTCTTTTTTCCACTATTACCCACTTAGCGCTAAGAATGTCCAGTTGCATTTTCTACAGACAGAGTGTTTCAAAACTGCTCAATCAAAAGTATGGTTTAACTCTGTTAGCTGAATGCTCAGATCAGAAAGAAGTTTCACAGAATGCTTCTGTGTAGTTTTTATTTGAATATATTCCTTTTTCCACTGCTACTCTCTTAGCGCTCCAAATGTCCAGTTGCATTTTCTACAGAAAGAGTGTTCAGATCTGCTCAATCAAAAGTATGGTTTAACTCTGTTAGCTGAATGCACAGAGCAGAAAGAAGTTTCACCGAATGATTCTGTGTAGTTTATATTTGAAGACATTCCTTTTTCCACTATTAACCTCTTAGCGCTCCGAATCTCCACTTGCATTTTCTACAAAAAGTGTGTTTCATAACTGCTCAATCAAAAATATGTTTTATCTCTGTTAACTGAATTTACAGATCAGAAATAAGTTTCACAGAATGCATCTGTGTAGTTTTTATTTGAAGATATTCTTTTTCCCAATGTAGGGCTCTTAGCGCTCCAAATGTCCAGTTGCATTTTCTACAGAAAGAGTGTTCAGATCTGCTCAATCAAAAGTATGGTTTAACTCTGTTAGCTGAATGCACAGATCAGAAAGAAGTTTCACAGAATGATTCTGTGTAGTTTATATTTGGAGACATTCCTTTTTCCACTATTAGCCTCTTAGCGCTCCGAATCTCCAATTGCATTTTCTACAGAAAGAGTGTTTCAGAACGGCTCAATCAAAACTAAGGTTCAACTCTTTTAGTTGAACAAACAGAACAGAAAGTAGTTTCACACAATTCTTCTGTGTAGTTTTTATTTGTAGACATTGATTTTCCCAATATAGGCCTCTTAGCGCTCAGAATGTCCAATTGCAGTTTCTACAGAAAGAGTGTTTCAGAACGGCTCAATCAAAAGTAAGGTTCAACTCTGTTAGTTGAATGCACAGAACAGAAAGAAGTTTCATACAATGCTTCTGTGTAGTTTATATTTGAACATATTCTTTTTTCCACTATTACCCACTTAGCGCTACGAATGTCCAGTTGCATTTTCTACAGACAGAGTGTTTCAAAACTGCTCAATCAAAAGTATGGTTTAACTCTGTTAGCTGAATGCTCAGATCAGAAAGAAGTTTCACAGAATGCTTCTGTGTAGTTTATATTTGAATATATTCCTTTTTCCACTACTACGCTCTTAGCGCTGCAAATGTCCAGTTGCATTTTCTACAGAAAGAGTGTTCAGATCTGCTCAATCAAAAGTATTGTTTAACTCTGTTAGCTGAATGCACAGATCAGAAAGAAGTTTCACCGAATGATTCTGTGTAGTTTATATTTGAAGACATTCCTTTTTCCACTATTACCCTCTTAGCGCTCCGAATCTCCACTTGCATTTTTTACAAAAAGAGTGTTTCATAACTGCTCAATCAAAAATATGTTTTATCTCTGTTAACTGAATTTACAGATCAGAAATAAGTTTCACAGAATGCATCTGTGTAGTTTTTATTTGAAGATATACTTTTTCCCAATGTAGGCCTCTTAGCGCTCAGCATGTCCAATTGCAGTTTCTACAGAAAGAGTGTTTCAGAACGGCTCAATCAAAAGTAAGGTTCAACTCTGTTAGTTGAATGCACAGAACAGAAAGAATTTTCACAGAATGCTACTGTGTAGTTTATATTTGAATATATTCCTTTTTCCACTATTACCCTCTTAGCGCTCCGAATGTCCACTTGCATTTTCTACAGAAAGAGTGTTCAGAACTGCGCAATCAAAAGTATGGTTTAACTCTGTTAGCTTAATGAACATATCAGAAATAAGTTTCACACAATGCTTCTGTGTAGTTTTTATTTGAAGATATTATTTTTCCCAATATAGGCCTCTTAGCGCTCAGAATGTCCAATTGCAGTTTCTACAGAAAGAGTGTTTCAGAAATGCTCAATCAAAAGTAAGGTTCAACTCTGTTAGTTGAATGCACAGAACAGAAAGAAGTTTCATACAATGCTTCTGTGTAGTTTATATTTGAATATATTCCTTTTTCCACTACTACGCTCTTAGCGCTCCAAATGTCCAGTTGCATTTTCTACAGAAAGAGTGTTCAGATCTGCTCAATCAAAAGTATGGTTTAATTCTGTTAGCTGAATGCACAGATCAGAAAGAAGTTTCACCGAATGATTCTGTGTAGTTTATATTTGAACACATTCCTTTTTCCACTATTACCCTCTTAGCGCTCCGAATCTCCACTTGCATTTTCTACAAAAAGAGTGTTTCATAACTGCTCAATCAAAAATATGTTTTATCTCTGTTAACTGAATTTACAGATCAGAAAAAAGTTTCACAGAATGCATCTGTGTAGTTTTTATTTGAAGATATTCTTTTTCCCAATGTAGGACTCTTAGCGCTTAGCATGTCCAATTGCAGTTTCTACAGAAAGAGTGTTTCAGAATGGCTCAATCAAAAGTAAGGTTCAACTCTGTTAGTTGAATGCACAGAACAGAAAGAAGTTTCATACAATGCTTCTGTGTAGTTTATATTTGAACATATTCTTTTTTCCACTATTACCCACTTAGCGCTACGAATGTCCAGTTGCATTTTCTACAGACAGAGTGTTTCAAAACTGCTCAATCAAAAGTATGGTTTAACTCTGTTATCTGAATGCTCAGATCAGAAAGAAGTTTCACAGAATGCTTCTGTGTAGTTTATATTTGAATATATTCCTTTTTCCACTGCTACTCTCTTAGCGCTCCAAATGTTCAGTTGCATTTTCTACAGAAAGAGTGTTCAGATCTGCTCAATCAAAAGTATGGTTTAACTCTGTTAGCTGAATGCACAGATCAGAAAGAAGTTTCACAGAATGATTCTGTGTAGTTTATATTTGGAGACATTCCTTTTTCCACTATTACCCACTTAGCGCTCCGAATCTCCACTTGCATTTTCTACAGAAAGAGTGTTTCAGAACGGCTCAATCAAAAATATGTTTTATCTCTGTTAACTGAATTTACAGATCAGAAATAAGTTTCACAGAATGCATCTGTGTAGTTTTTATTTGAAGATATTCTTTTTCCCAATGTAGGGCTCTTAGCGCTTAGCATGTCCAATTGCAGTTTCTACAGAAAGAGTGTTTCAGAACGGCTCAATCAAAAGTAAGGTTCAACTCTGTCAGTTGAATGCACAAAACAGAAAGAATTTTCACAGAATGCTACTGTGTAGTTTATATTTGAATATATTCCTTTTTCCACTATTACCCTCTTAGCGCTCCGAATGTACACTTGAATTTTCTACAGAAAGAGTGTTCAGAACTGCGCAATCAAAAGTATGGTTTAACTCTGTTAGCTTAATGAACATATCAGAAATAAATTTCACACAATGCTTCTGTGTAGTTATTATTTGAAGATATAATTTTTCCCAATATAGGCCTCTTAGCGCTCAGAATGTCCAATTGCAGTTTCTACAGAAAGAGTGTTTCAGAAAGGCTCAATCAAAAGTAAGGTTCAACTCTGTTAGTTGAATGCACAGAACAGAAAGAAGTTTCATACAATGCTTCTGTGTAGTTTATATTTGAATATATTCTTTTTTCCACTATTACCCTCTTAGCGCTACGAACGTCCAGTTGCATTTTCTACAGACAGAGTGTTTCAAAACTGCTCAATCAAAAGTATGGTTTAACTCTGTTAGCTGAATGCTCAGATCAGAAAGAAGTTTCACAGAATGCTTCTGTGTAGTTTATATTTGAATATATTCCTTTTTCCACTACTACGCTCTTAGCGCTCCAAATGTCCAGTTGCATTTTCTACAGAAAGAGTGTTCAGATCTGCTCAATCAAAAGTATGGTTTAACTCTGTTAGCTGAATGCACAGATCAGAAAGAAGTTTCACCGAATGATTCTGTGTAGTTTATATTTGAAGACATTCCTTTTTCCACTATTACCCCCTTAGCGCTCCGAATCTCCACTTGCATTTTCTACAAAAAGAGTGTTTCATAACTGCTCAACCAAAAATATGTTTTATCTCTGTTAACTGAATTTACAGATCAGAAATTAGTTTCACAGAATGCATCTGTGTAGTTTTTATTTGAAGATATTCTTTTTCCCAATGTAGGCCTCTTAGCGCTTAGCATGTCCAATTGCAGTTTCTACAGAAAGAGTGTTTCAGAACGGCTCAATCAAAAGTAAGGTTCAACTCTGTTAGTTGAATGCACAGAACAGAAAGAATTTTCACAGAATGCTACTGTGTAGTTTATATTTGAATATATTCCTTTTTCCACTATTACCCTCTTAGCGCTCCGAATGTCCACTTGCATTTTCTACAGAAAGAGTGTTCAGAACTGCGCAATCAAAAGTATGGTTTAACTCTGTTAGCTTAATGAACATATCAGAAATAAGTTTCACACAATGCTTCTGTGTAGTTTTTATTTGAAGATATTATTTTTCCCAATATAGGCCTCTTAGCGCTCAGAATGTCCAATTGCAGTTTCTACAGAAAGAGTGTTTCAGAAAGGCTCAATCAAAAGTCAGGTTCATCTCTGTTAGTTGAATGCACAGAACAGAAAGAAGTTTCATACAATGCTTCTGTGTAGTTTATATTTGAACATATTCTTTTTTCCACTATTACCCACTTAGCGCTAAGAATGTCCAGTTTCATTTTCTACAGACAGAGTGTTTCAAAACTGCTCAATCAAAAGTATGGTTTAACTCTGTTAGCTGAATGCTCAGATCAGAAAGAAGTTTCACAGAATGCTTCTGTGTAGTTTTTATTTGAATATATTCCTTTTTCCACTGCTACTCTCTTAGCGCTCCAAATGTCCAGTTGCATTTTCTACAGAAAGAGTGTTCAGATCTGTTCAATCAAAAGTATGGTTTAACTCTGTTAGCTGAATGCACAGAGCAGAAAGAAGTTTCACCGAATGATTCTGTGTAGTTTATATTTGAAGACATTCCTTTTTCCACTATTAACCTCTTAGCGCTCCGAATCTCCACTTGCATTTTCTACAAAAAGAGTGTTTCATAACTGCTCAATCAAAAATATGTTTTATCTCTGTTAACTGAATTTACAGATCAGAAATAAGTTTCACAGAATGCATCTGTGTAGTTTTTATTTGAAGATATTCTTTTTCCCAATGTAGGGCTCTTAGCGCTCCAAATGTCCAGTTGCATTTTCTACAGAAAGAGTGTTCAGATCTGCTCAATCAAAAGTATGGTTTAACTCTGTTAGCTGAATGCACAGATCAGAAAGAAGTTTCACAGAATGATTCTGTGTAGTTTATATTTGGAGACATTCCTTTTTCCACTATTAGCCTCTTAGCGCTCCGAATCTCCAATTGCATTTTCTACAGAAAGAGTGTTTCAGAACGGCTCAATCAAAACTAAGGTTCAACTCTTTTAGTTGAACAAACAGAACAGAAAGTAGTTTCACACAATTCTTCTGTGTAGTTTTTATTTGTAGACATTGATTTTCCCAATATAGGCCTCTTAGCGCTCAGAATGTCCAATTGCAGTTTCTACAGAAAGAGTGTTTCAGAACGGCTCAATCAAAAGTAAGGTTCAACTCTGTTAGTTGAATGCACAGAACAGAAAGAAGTTTCATACAATGCTTCTGTGTAGTTTATATTTGAACATATTCTTTTTTCCACTATTACCCACTTAGCGCTACGAATGTCCAGTTGCATTTTCTACAGACAGAGTGTTTCAAAACTGCTCAATCAAAAGTATGGTTTAACTCTGTTAGCTGAATGCTCAGATCAGAAAGAAGTTTCACAGAATGCTTCTGTGTAGTTTATATTTGAATATATTCCTTTTTCCACTACTACGCTCTTAGCGCTGCAAATGTCCAGTTGCATTTTCTACAGAAAGAGTGTTCAGATCTGCTCAATCAAAAGTATTGTTTAACTCTGTTAGCTGAATGCACAGATCAGAAAGAAGTTTCACCGAATGATTCTGTGTAGTTTATATTTGAAGACATTCCTTTTTCCACTATTACCCTCTTAGCGCTCCGAATCTCCACTTGCATTTTTTACAAAAAGAGTGTTTCATAACTGCTCAATCAAAAATATGTTTTATCTCTGTTAACTGAATTTACAGATCAGAAATAAGTTTCACAGAATGCATCTGTGTAGTTTTTATTTGAAGATATAGTTTTTCCCAATGTAGGCCTCTTAGCGCTCAGCATGTCCAATTGCAGTTTCTACAGAAAGAGTGTTTCAGAACGGCTCAATCAAAAGTAAGGTTCAACTCTGTTAGTTGAATGCACAGAACAGAAAGAATTTTCACAGAATGCTACTGTGTAGTTTATATTTGAATATATTCCTTTTTCCACTATTACCCTCTTAGCGCTCCGAATGTCCACTTGCATTTTCTACAGAAAGAGTGTTCAGAACTGCGCAATCAAAAGTATGGTTTAACTCTGTTAGCTTAATGAACATATCAGAAATAAGTTTCACACAATGCTTCTGTGTAGTTTTTATTTGAAGATATTATTTTTCCCAATATAGGCCTCTTAGCGCTCAGAATGTCCAATTGCAGTTTCTACAGAAAGAGTGTTTCAGAAATGCTCAATCAAAAGTAAGGTTCAACTCTGTTAGTTGAATGCACAGAACAGAAAGAAGTTTCATACAATGCTTCTGTGTAGTTTATATTTGAATATATTCCTTTTTCCACTACTACGCTCTTAGCGCTCCAAATGTCCAGTTGCATTTTCTACAGAAAGAGTGTTCAGATCTGCTCAATCAAAAGTATGGTTTAATTCTGTTAGCTGAATGCACAGATCAGAAAGAAGTTTCACCGAATGATTCTGTGTAGTTTATATTTGAACACATTCCTTTTTCCACTATTACCCTCTTAGCGCTCCGAATCTCCACTTGCATTTTCTACAAAAAGAGTGTTTCATAACTGCTCAATCAAAAATATGTTTTATCTCTGTTAACTGAATTTACAGATCAGAAAAAAGTTTCACAGAATGCATCTGTGTAGTTTTTATTTGAAGATATTCTTTTTCCCAATGTAGGACTCTTAGCGCTTAGCATGTCCAATTGCAGTTTCTACAGAAAGAGTGTTTCAGAATGGCTCAATCAAAAGTAAGGTTCAACTCTGTTAGTTGAATGCACAGAACAGAAAGAAGTTTCATACAATGCTTCTGTGTAGTTTATATTTGAACATATTCTTTTTTCCACTATTACCCACTTAGCGCTACGAATGTCCAGTTGCATTTTCTACAGACAGAGTGTTTCAAAACTGCTCAATCAAAAGTATGGTTTAACTCTGTTATCTGAATGCTCAGATCAGAAAGAAGTTTCACAGAATGCTTCTGTGTAGTTTATATTTGAATATATTCCTTTTTCCACTGCTACTCTCTTAGCGCTCCAAATGTTCAGTTGCATTTTCTACAGAAAGAGTGTTCAGATCTGCTCAATCAAAAGTATGGTTTAACTCTGTTAGCTGAATGCACAGATCAGAAAGAAGTTTCACAGAATGATTCTGTGTAGTTTATATTTGGAGACATTCCTTTTTCCACTATTACCCACTTAGCGCTCCGAATCTCCACTTGCATTTTCTACAGAAAGAGTGTTTCAGAACGGCTCAATCAAAAATATGTTTTATCTCTGTTAACTGAATTTACAGATCAGAAATAAGTTTCACAGAATGCATCTGTGTAGTTTTTATTTGAAGATATTCTTTTTCCCAATGTAGGGCTCTTAGCGCTTAGCATGTCCAATTGCAGTTTCTACAGAAAGAGTGTTTCAGAACGGCTCAATCAAAAGTAAGGTTCAACTCTGTTAGTTGAATGCACAAAACAGAAAGAATTTTCACAGAATGCTACTGTGTAGTTTATATTTGAATATATTCCTTTTTCCACTATTACCCTCTTAGCGCTCCGAATGTCCACTTGAATTTTCTACAGAAAGAGTGTTCAGAACTGCGCAATCAAAAGTATGGTTTAACTCTGTTAGCTTAATGAACATATCAGAAATAAATTTCACACAATGCTTCTGTGTAGTTTTTATTTGAAGATATAATTTTTCCCAATATAGGCCTCTTAGCGCTCAGAATGTCCAATTGCAGTTTCTACAGAAAGAGTGTTTCAGAAAGGCTCAATCAAAAGTAAGGTTCAACTCTGTTAGTTGAATGCACAGAACAGAAAGAAGTTTCATACAATGCTTCTGTGTAGTTTATATTTGAATATATTCTTTTTTCCACTATTACCCTCTTAGCGCTACGAACGTCCAGTTGCATTTTCTACAGACAGCGTGTTTCAAAACTGCTCAATCAAAAGTATGGTTTAACTCTGTTAGCTGAATGCTCAGATCAGAAAGAAGTTTCACAGAATGCTTCTGTGTAGTTTATATTTGAATATATTCCTTTTTCCACTACTACGCTCTTAGCGCTCCAAATGTCCAGTTGCATTTTCTACAGAAAGAGTGTTCAGATCTGCTCAATCAAAAGTATGGTTTAACTCTGTTAGCTGAATGCACAGATCAGAAAGAAGTTTCACCGAATGATTCTGTGTAGTTTATATTTGAAGACATTCCTTTTTCCACTATTACCCCCTTAGCGCTCCGAATCTCCACTTGCATTTTCTACAAAAAGAGTGTTTCATAACTGCTCAACCAAAAATATGTTTTATCTCTGTTAACTGAATTTACAGATCAGAAATAAGTTTCACAGAATGCATCTGTGTAGTTTTTATTTGAAGATATTCTTTCTCCCAATGTAGGCCTCTTAGCGCTTAGCATGTCCAATTGCAGTTTCTACAGAAAGAGTGTTTCAGAACGGCTCAATCAAAAGTAAGGTTCAACTCTGTTAGTTGAATGCACAGAACAGAAAGAATTTTCACAGAATGCTACTGTGTAGTTTATATTTGAATATATTCCTTTTTCCACTATTACCCTCTTAGCGCTCCGAATGTCCACTTGCATTTTCTACAGAAAGAGTGTTCAGAACTGCGCAATCAAAAGTATGGTTTAACTCTGTTAGCTTAATGAACATATCAGAAATAAGTTTCACACAATGCTTCTGTGTAGTTTTTATTTGAAGATATTATTTTTCCCAATATAGGCCTCTTAGCGCTCAGAATGTCCAATTGCAGTTTCTACAGAAAGAGTGTTTCAGAAAGGCTCAATCAAAAGTAAGGTTCAACTCTGTTAGTTGAATGCACAGAACAGAAAGAAGTTTCATACAATACTTCTGTGTAGTTTATATTTGAATATATTCCTTTTTCCACTACTACGCTCTTAGCGCTCCAAATGGCCAGTTGCATTTTCTACAGAAAGAGTGTTCAGATCTCCTCAATCAAAAGTATGGTTTAATTCTGTTAGCTGAATGCACAGATCAGAAATAAGTTTCACCGAATGATTCTGTGTAGTTTATATTTGAACACATTCCTTTTTCCACTATTACCCTCTTAGCGCTCCGAATCTCCACTTGCATTTTCTACAAAAAGAGTGTTTCATAACTGCTCAATCAAAAATATGTTTTATCTCTGTTAACTGAATTTACAGATCAGAAAAAAGTTTCACAGAATGCATCTGTGTAGTTTTTATTTGAAGATATTCTTTTTCCCAATGTAGGACTCTTAGCGCTTAGCATGTCCAATTGCAGTTTCTACAGAAAGAGTGTTTCAGAATGGCTCAATCAAAAGTAAGGTTCAACTCTGTTAGTTGAATGCACAGAACAGAAAGAAGTTTCATACAATGCTTCTGTGTAGTTTATATTTGAACATATTCTTTTTTCCACTATTACCCACTTAGCGCTACGAATGTCCAGTTGCATTTTCTACAGACAGAGTGTTTCAAAACTGCTCAATCAAAAGTATGGTTTAACTCTGTTATCTGAATGCTCAGATCAGAAAGAAGTTTCACAGAATGCTTCTGTGTAGTTTATATTTGAATATATTCCTTTTTCCACTGCTACTCTCTTAGCGCTCCAAATGTTCAGTTGCATTTTCTACAGAAAGAGTGTTCAGATCTGCTCAATCAAAAGTATGGTTTAACTCTGTTAGCTGAATGCACAGATCAGAAAGAAGTTTCACAGAATGATTCTGTGTAGTTTATATTTGGAGACATTCCTTTTTCCACTATTACCCACTTAGCGCTCCGAATCTCCACTTGCATTTTCTACAGAAAGAGTGTTTCAGAACGGCTCAATCAAAAATATGTTTTATCTCTGTTAACTGAATTTACAGATCAGAAATAAGTTTCACAGAATGCATCTGTGTAGTTTTTATTTGAAGATATTCTTTTTCCCAATGTAGGGCTCTTAGCGCTTAGCATGTCCAATTGCAGTTTCTACAGAAAGAGTGTTTCAGAACGGCTCAATCAAAAGTAAGGTTCAACTCTGTTAGTTGAATGCACAAAACAGAAAGAATTTTCACAGAATGCTACTGTGTAGTTTATATTTGAATATATTCCTTTTTCCACTATTACCCTCTTAGCGCTCCGAATGTCCACTTGAATTTTCTACAGAAAGAGTGTTCAGAACTGCGCAATCAAAAGTATGGTTTAACTCTGTTAGCTTAATGAACATATCAGAAATAAATTTCACACAATGCTTCTGTGTAGTTTTTATTTGAAGATATAATTTTTCCCAATATAGGCCTCTTAGCGCTCAGAATGTCCAATTGCAGTTTCTACAGAAAGAGTGTTTCAGAAAGGCTCAATCAAAAGTAAGGTTCAACTCTGTTAGTTGAATGCACAGAACAGAAAGAAGTTTCATACAATGCTTCTGTGTAGTTTATATTTGAATATATTCTTTTTTCCACTATTACCCTCTTAGCGCTACGAACGTCCAGTTGCATTTTCTACAGACAGAGTGTTTCAAAACTGCTCAATGAAAAGTATGGTTTAACTCTGTTAGCTGAATGCTCAGATCAGAAAGAAGTTTCACAGAATGCTTCTGTGTAGTTTATATTTGAATATATTCCTTTTTCCACTACTACGCTCTTAGCGCTCCAAATGTCCAGTTGCATTTTCTACAGAAAGAGTGTTCAGATCTGCTCAATCAAAAGTATGGTTTAACTCTGTTAGCTGAATGCACAGATCAGAAAGAAGTTTCACCGAATGATTCTGTGTAGTTTATATTTGAAGACATTCCTTTTTCCACTATTACCCCCTTAGCGCTCCGAATCTCCACTTGCATTTTCTACAAAAAGAGTGTTTCATAACTGCTCAACCAAAAATATGTTTTATCTCTGTTAACTGAATTTACAGATCAGAAATTAGTTTCACAGAATGCATCTGTGTAGTTTTTATTTGAAGATATTCTTTTTCCCAATGTAGGCCTCTTAGCGCTTAGCATGTCCAATTGCAGTTTCTACAGAAAGAGTGTTTCAGAACGGCTCAATCAAAAGTAAGGTTCAACTCTGTTAGTTGAATGCACAGAACAGAAAGAATTTTCACAGAATGCTACTGTGTAGTTTATATTTGAATATATTCCTTTTTCCACTATTACCCTCTTAGCGCTCCGAATGTCCACTTGCATTTTCTACAGAAAGAGTGTTCAGAACTGCGCAATCAAAAGTATGGTTTAACTCTGTTAGCTTAATGAACATATCAGAAATAAGTTTCACACAATGCTTCTGTGTAGTTTTTATTTGAAGATATTATTTTTCCCAATATAGGCCTCTTAGCGCTCAGAATGTCCAATTGCAGTTTCTACAGAAAGAGTGTTTCAGAAAGGCTCAATCAAAAGTCAGGTTCATCTCTGTTAGTTGAATGCACAGAACAGAAAGAAGTTTCATACAATGCTTCTGTGTAGTTTATATTTGAACATATTCTTTTTTCCACTATTACCCACTTAGCGCTAAGAATGTCCAGTTTCATTTTCCACAGACAGAGTGTTTCAAAACTGCTCAATCAAAAGTATGGTTTAACTCTGTTAGCTGAATGCTCAGATCAGAAAGAAGTTTCACAGAATGCTTCTGTGTAGTTTATATTTGAATATATTCCTTTTTCCACTACTACTCTCTTAGCGCTCCAAATGTCCAGTTGCATTTTCTACAGAAAGAGTGTTCAGATCTGCTCAATCAAAAGTATGGTTTAACTCTGTTAGCTGAATGCACAGATCAGAAAGAAGTTTCACAGAATGATTCTGTGTAGTTTATATTTGGAGACATTCCTTTTTCCACTATTACCCTCTTAGCGCTCCGAATCTCCACTTGGATTTTCTACAGAAAGAGTGTTTCTGAACGGCTCAATCAAAACTAAGGTTCAACTCTTTTAGTTGAACAAACAGAACAGAAAGTAGTTTCACACAATTCTTCTGTGTAGTTTTTATTTGTAGACATTGATTTTCCCAATATAGGCCTCTTAGCGCTCAGAATGTCCAATTGCAGTTTCTACAGAAAGAGTGTTTCAGAACGGCTCAATGAAAAGTAAGGTTCAACTCTGTTAGTTGAATGCACAGAACAGAAAGAAGTTTCATACAATGCTTCTGTGTAGTTTATATTTGAACATATTCTTTTTTCCACTATTACCCACTTAGCGCTACGAATGTCCAGTTGCATTTTCTACAGACAGAGTGTTTCAAAACTGCTCAATCAAAAGTATGGTTTAACTCTGTTAGCTGAATGCTCAGATCAGAAAGAAGTTTCACAGAATGCTTCTGTGTAGTTTATATTTGAATATATTCCTTTTTCCACTACTACGCTCTTAGCGCTGCAAATGTCCAGTTGCATTTTCTACAGAAAGAGTGTTCAGATCTGCTCAATCAAAAGTATTGTTTAAATCTGTTAGCTGAATGCACAGATCAGAAAGAAGTTTCACCGAATGATTCTGTGTAGTTTATATTTGAAGACATTCCTTTTTCCACTATTACCCTCTTAGCGCTCCGAATCTCCACTTGCATTTTTTACAAAAAGAGTGTTTCATAACTGCTCAATCAAAAATATGTTTTATCTCTGTTAACTGAATTTACAGATCAGAAATAAGTTTCACAGAATGCATCTGTGTAGTTTTTATTTGAAGATATACTTTTTCCCAATGTAGGCCTCTTAGCGCTTAGCATGTCCAATTGCAGTTTCTACAGAAAGAGTGTTTCAGAACGGCTCAATCAAAAGTAAGGTTCAACTCTGTTAGTTGAATGCACAGAACAGAAAGAATTTTCACAGAATGCTACTGTGTAGTTTATATTTGAATATATTCCTTTTTCCACTATTACCCTCTTAGCGCTCCGAATGTCCACTTGCATTTTCTACAGAAAGAGTGTTCAGAACTGCGCAATCAAAAGTATGGTTTAACTCTGTTAGCTTAATGAACATATCAGAAATAAGTTTCACACAATGCTTCTGTGTAGTTTTTATTTGAAGATATTATTTTTCCCAATATAGGCCTCTTAGCGCTCAGAATGTCCAATTGCAGTTTCTACAGAAAGAGTGTTTCAGAAAGGCTCAATCAAAAGTAAGGTTCAACTCTGTTAGTTGAATGCACAGAACAGAAAGAAGTTTCATACAATGCTTCTGTGTAGTTTATATTTGAATATATTCCTTTTTCCACTACTACGCTCTTAGCGCTCCAAATGGCCAGTTGCATTTTCTACAGAAAGAGTGTTCAGATCTCCTCAATCAAAAGTATGGTTTAATTCTGTTAGCTGAATGCACAGATCAGAAAGAAGTTTCACCGAATGATTCTGTGTAGTTTATATTTGAACACATTCCTTTTTCCACTATTACCCTCTTAGCGCTCCGAATCTCCACTTGCATTTTCTACAAAAAGAGTGTTTCATAACTGCTCAATCAAAAATATGTTTTATCTCTGTTAACTGAATTTACAGATCAGAAAAAAGTTTCACAGAATGCATCTGTGTAGTTTTTATTTGAAGATATTCTTTTTCCCAATGTAGGACTCTTAGCGCTTAGCATGTCCAATTGCAGTTTCTACAGAAAGAGTGTTTCAGAATGGCTCAATCAAAAGTAAGGTTCAACTCTGTTAGTTGAATGCACAGAACAGAAAGAAGTTTCATACAATGCTTCTGTGTAGTTTATATTTGAACATATTCTTTTTTCCACTATTACCCACTTAGCGCTACGAATGTCCAGTTGCATTTTCTACAGACAGAGTGTTTCAAAACTGCTCAATCAAAAGTATGGTTTAACTCTGTTATCTGAATGCTCAGATCAGAAAGAAGTTTCACAGAATGCTTCTGTGTAGTTTATATTTGAATATATTCCTTTTTCCACTGCTACTCTCTTAGCGCTCCAAATGTTCAGTTGCATTTTCTACAGAAAGAGTGTTCAGATCTGCTCAATCAAAAGTATGGTTTAACTCTGTTAGCTGAATGCACAGATCAGAAAGAAGTTTCACAGAATGATTCTGTGTAGTTTATATTTGGAGACATTCCTTTTTCCACTATTACCCACTTAGCGCTCCGAATCTCCACTTGCATTTTCTACAGAAAGAGTGTTTCAGAACGGCTCAATCAAAAATATGTTTTATCTCTGTTAACTGAATTTACAGATCAGAAATAAGTTTCACAGAATGCATCTGTGTAGTTTTTATTTGAAGATATTCTTTTTCCCAATGTAGGGCTCTTAGCGCTTAGCATGTCCAATTGCAGTTTCTACAGAAAGAGTGTTTCAGAACGGCTCAATCAAAAGTAAGGTTCAACTCTGTTAGTTGAATGCACAAAACAGAAAGAATTTTCACAGAATGCTACTGTGTAGTTTATATTTGAATATATTCCTTTTTCCACTATTACCCTCTTAGCGCTCCGAATGTCCACTTGAATTTTCTACAGAAAGAGTGTTCAGAACTGCGCAATCAAAAGTATGGTTTAACTCTGTTAGCTTAATGAACATATCAGAAATAAATTTCACACAATGCTTCTGTGTAGTTTTTATTTGAAGATATAATTTTTCCCAATATAGGCCTCTTAGCGCTCAGAATGTCCAATTGCAGTTTCTACAGAAAGAGTGTTTCAGAAAGGCTCAATCAAAAGTAAGGTTCAACTCTGTTAGTTGAATGCACAGAACAGAAAGAAGTTTCATACAATGCTTCTGTGTAGTTTATATTTGAACATATTCTTTTTTCCACTATTACCCTCTTAGCGCTACGAACGTCCAGTTGCATTTTCTACAGACAGAGTGTTTCAAAACTGCTCAATCAAAAGTATGGTTTAACTCTGTTAGCTGAATGCTCAGATCAGAAAGAAGTTTCACAGAATGCTTCTGTGTAGTTTATATTTGAATATATTCCTTTTTCCACTACTACGCTCTTAGCGCTCCAAATGTCCAGTTGCATTTTCTACAGAAAGAGTGTTCAGATCTGCTCAATCAAAAGTATGGTTTAACTCTGTTAGCTGAATGCACAGATCAGAAAGAAGTTTCACCGAATGATTCTGCGTAGTTTATATTTGAAGACATTCCTTTTTCCACTATTACCCCCTTAGCGCTCCGAATCTCCACTTGCATTTTCTACAAAAAGAGTGTTTCATAACTGCTCAACCAAAAATATGTTTTATCTCTGTTAACTGAATTTACAGATCAGAAATAAGTTTCACAGAATGCATCTGTGTAGTTTTTATTTGAAGATATTCTTTTTCCCAATGTAGGCCTCTTAGCGCTTAGCATGTCCAATTGCAGTTTCTACAGAAAGAGTGTTTCAGAACGGCTCAATCAAAAGTAAGGTTCAACTCTGTTAGTTGAATGCACAGAACAGAAAGAATTTTCACAGAATGCTACTGTGTAGTTTATATTTGAATATATTCCTTTTTCCACTATTACCCTCTTAGCGCTCCGAATGTCCACTTGCATTTTCTACAGAAAGAGTGTTCAGAACTGCGCAATCAAAAGTATGGTTTAACTCTGTTAGCTTAATGAACATATCAGAAATAAGTTTCACACAATGCTTCTGTGTAGTTTTTATTTGAAGATATTATTTTTCCCAATATAGGCCTCTTAGCACTCAGAATGTCCAATTGCAGTTTCTACAGAAAGAGTGTTTCAGAAAGGCTCAATCAAAAGTCAGGTTCATCTCTGTTAGTTGAATGCACAGAACAGAAAGAAGTTTCATACAATGCTTCTGTGTAGTTTATATTTGAACATATTCTTTTTTCCACTATTACCCACTTAGCGCTAAGAATGTCCAGTTTCATTTTCTACAGACAGAGTGTTTCAAAACTGCTCAATCAAAAGTATGGTTTAACTCTGTTAGCTGAATGCTCAGATCAGAAAGAAGTTTCACAGAATGCTTCTGTGTAGTTTATATTTGAATATATTCCTTTTTCCACTACTACTCTCTTAGCGCTCCAAATGTCCAGTTGCATTTTCTACAGAAAGAGTGTTCAGATCTGCTCAATCAAAAGTATGGTTTAACTCTGTTAGCTGAATGCACAGATCAGAAAGAAGTTTCACAGAATGATTCTGTGTAGTTTATATTTGGAGACATTCCTTTTTCCACTATTACCCTCTTAGCGCTCCGAATCTCCACTTGGATTTTCTACAGAAAGAGTGTTTCTGAACGGCTCAATCAAAACTAAGGTTCAACTCTTTTAGTTGAACAAACAGAACAGAAAGTAGTTTCACACAATTCTTCTGTGTAGTTTTTATTTGTAGACATTGATTTTCCCAATATAGGCCTCTTAGCGCTCAGAATGTCCAATTGCAGTTTCTACAGAAAGAGTGTTTCAGAACGGCTCAATCAAAAGTAAGGTTCAACTCTGTTAGTTGAATGCACAGAACAGAAAGAAGTTTCATACAATGCTTCTGTGTAGTTTATATTTGAACATATTCTTTTTTCCACTATTACCCACTTAGCGCTACGAATGTCCAGTTGCATTTTCTACAGACAGAGTGTTTCAAAACTGCTCAATCAAAAGTATGGTTTAACTCTGTTAGCTGAATGCTCAGATCAGAAAGAAGTTTCACAGAATGCTTCTGTGTAGTTTATATTTGAATATATTCCTTTTTCCACTACTACGCTCTTAGCGCTGCAAATGTCCAGTTGCATTTTCTACAGAAAGAGTGTTCAGATCTGCTCAATCAAAAGTATTGTTTAACTCTGTTAGCTGAATGCACAGATCAGAAAGAAGTTTCACCGAATGATTCTGTGTAGTTTATATTTGAAGACATTCCTTTTTCCACTATTACCCTCTTAGCGCTCCGAATCTCCACTTGCATTTTTTACAAAAAGAGTGTTTCATAACTGCTCAATCAAAAATATGTTTTATCTCTGTTAACTGAATTTACAGATCAGAAATAAGTTTCACAGAATGCATCTGTGTAGTTTTTATTTGAAGATATACTTTTTCCCAATGTAGGCCTCTTAGCGCTTAGCATGTCCAATTGCAGTTTCTACAGAAAGAGTGTTTCAGAACGGCTCAATCAAAAGTAAGGTTCAACTCTGTTAGTTGAAATCACAGAACAGAAAGAATTTTCACAGAATGCTACTGTGTAGTTTATATTTGAATATATTCCTTTTTCCACTATTACCCTCTTAGCGCTCCGAATGTCCACTTGTATTTTCTACAGAAAGAGTGTTCAGAACTGCGCAATCAAAAGTATGGTTTAACTCTGTTAGCTTAATGAACATATCAGAAATAAGTTTCACACAATGCTTCTGTGTAGTTTTTATTTGAAGATATTATTTTTCCCAATATAGGCCTCTTAGCGCTCAGAATGTCCAATTGCAGTTTCTACAGAAAGAGTGTTTCAGAAAGGCTCAATCAAAAGTAAGGTTCAACTCTGTTAGTTGAATGCACAGAACAGAAAGAAGTTTCATACAATGCTTCTGTGTAGTTTATATTTGAATATATTCCTTTTTCCACTACTACGCTCTTAGCGCTCCAAATGGCCAGTTGCATTTTCTACAGAAAGAGTGTTCAGATCTCCTCAATCAAAAGTATGGTTTAATTCTGTTAGCTGAATGCACAGATCAGAAAGAAGTTTCACCGAATGATTCTGTGTAGTTTATATTTGAACACATTCCTTTTTCCACTATTACCCTCTTAGCGCTCCGAATCTCCACTTGCATTTTCTACAAAAAGAGTGTTTCATAACTGCTCAATCAAAAATATGTTTTATCTCTGTTAACTGAATTTACAGATCAGAAAAAAGTTTCACAGAATGCATCTGTGTAGTTTTTATTTGAAGATATTCTTTTTCCCAATGTAGGACTCTTAGCGCTTAGCATGTCCAATTGCAGTTTCTACAGAAAGAGTGTTTCAGAATGGCTCAATCAAAAGTAAGGTTCAACTCTGTTAGTTGAATGCACAGAACAGAAAGAAGTTTCATACAATGCTTCTGTGTAGTTTATATTTGAACATATTCTTTTTTCCACTATTACCCACTTAGCGCTACGAATGTCCAGTTTCATTTTCTACAGACAGAGTGTTTCAAAACTGCTCAATCAAAAGTATGGTTTAACTCTGTTATCTGAATGCTCAGATCAGAAAGAAGTTTCACAGAATGCTTCTGTGTAGTTTATATTTGAATATATTCCTTTTTCCACTGCTACTCTCTTAGCGCTCCAAATGTTCAGTTGCATTTTCTACAGAAAGAGTGTTCAGATCTGCTCAATCAAAAGTCTGGTTTAACTCTGTTAGCTGAATGCACAGATCAGAAAGAAGTTTCACAGAATGATTCTGTGTAGTTTATATTTGGAGACATTCCTTTTTCCACTATTACCCTCTTAGCGCTCCGAATCTCCACTTGCATTTTCTACAGAAAGAGTGTTTCAGAACGGCTCAATCAAAAATATGTTTTATCTCTGTTAACTGAATTTACAGATCAGAAATAAGTTTCACAGAATGCATCTGTGTAGTTTTTATTTGAAGATATTCTTTTTCCCAATGTTGGGCTCTTAGCGCTTAGCATGTCCAATTGCAGTTTCTACAGAAAGAGTGTTTCAGAACGGCTCAATCAAAAGTAAGGTTCAACTCTGTTAGTTGAATGCACAAAACAGAAAGAATTTTCACAGAATGCTACTGTGTAGTTTATATTTGAATATATTCCTTTTTCCACTATTACCCTCTTAGCGCTCCGAATGTCCACTTGAATTTTCTACAGAAAGAGTGTTCAGAACTGCGCAATCAAAAGTATGGTTTAACTCTGTTAGCTTAATGAACATATCAGAAATAAATTTCACACAATGCTTCTGTGTAGTTTTTATTTGAAGATATAATTTTTCCCAATATAGGCCTCTTAGCGCTCAGAATGTCCAATTGCAGTTTCTACAGAAAGAGTGTTTCAGAAAGGCTCAATCAAAAGTAAGGTTCAACTCTGTTAGTTGAATGCACAGAACAGAAAGAAGTTTCATACAATGCTTCTGTGTAGTTTATATTTGAACATATTCTTTTTTCCACTATTACCCTCTTAGCGCTACGAACGTCCAGTTGCATTTTCTACAGACAGAGTGTTTCAAAACTGCTCAATCAAAAGTATGGTTTAACTCTGTTAGCTGAATGCTCAGATCAGAAAGAAGTTTCACAGAATGCTTCTGTGTAGTTTATATTTGAATATATTCCTTTTTCCACTACTACGCTCTTAGCGCTCCAAATGTCCAGTTGCATTTTCTACAGAAAGAGTGTTCAGATCTGCTCAATCAAAAGTATGGTTTAACTCTGTTAGCTGAATGCACAGATCAGAAAGAAGTTTCACCGAATGATTCTGTGTAGTTTATATTTGAAGACATTCCTTTTTCCACTATTACCCTCTTAGCGCTCCGAATCTCCACTTGCATTTTTTACAAAAAGAGTGTTTCATAACTGCTCAATCAAAAATATGTTTTATCTCTGTTAACTGAATTTACAGATCAGAATTAAGTTTCACAGAATGCATCTGTGTAGTTTTTATTTGAAGATATACTTTTTCCCAATGTAGGCCTCTTAGCGCTTAGCATGTCCAATTGCAGTTTCTACAGAAAGAGTGTTTCAGAACGGCTCAATCAAAAGTAAGGTTCAACTCTGTTAGTTGAATGCACAGAACAGAAAGAATTTTCACAGAATGCTACTGTGTAGTTTATATTTGAATATATTCCTTTTTCCACTATTACCCTCTTAGCGCTCCGAATGTCCACTTGCATTTTCTACAGAAAGAGTGTTCAGAACTGCGCAATCAAAAGTATGGTTTAACTCTGTTAGCTTAATGAACATATCAGAAATAAGTTTCACACAATGCTTCTGTGTAGTTTTTATTTGAAGATATTATTTTTCCCAATATAGGCCTCTTAGCGCTCAGAATGTCCAATTGCAGTTTCTACAGAAAGAGTGTTTCAGAAAGGCTCAATCAAAAGTCAGGTTCAACTCTGTTAGTTGAATGCACAGAACAGAAAGAAGTTTCATACAATGCTTCTGTGTAGTTTATATTTGAACATATTCTTTTTTCCACTATTACCCTCTTAGCGCTACGAATGTCCATTTGCATTTCCTACAGACAGAGTGTTTCAAAACTGCTCAATCAAAAGTATGGTTTAACTCTGTTAGCTGAATGCTCAGATCAGAAAGAAGTTTCACAGAATGCTTCTGTGTAGTTTATATTTGAATATATTCCTTTTTCCACTACTACTCTCTTAGCGCTCCAAATGTCCAGTTGCATTTTCAACCGAAAGAGTGTTCAGATCTGCTCAATCAAAAGTATTGTTTAAATCTGTTAGCTGAACGCACAGATCAGAAAGAAGTTTCACAGAATGATTCTGTGTAGTTTATATTTGGAGACATTCCTTTTTCCACTAATACCCTCTTAGCGCTCCGAATCTCCACTTGCATTTTCTACACAAAGAGTGTTTCATAACGGCTCAATCAAAACTAAAGTTCAACTCTTTTAGTTGAACAAACAGAACAGAAAGAAGTTTCACACAGTTCTTCTGTGTAGTTTTTATTTGTAGACATTCTTTTTCCCAATATAGGCCTCTTAGCGCTCCGAAAGTCCACTTGCATTTTCTACAGAAAGAGTGTTCAGAACTGCGCAATCAAAAGTATGGTTTAACTCTGTTAGCTTAATGAACATATCAGAAATAAGTTTCACACAATGCTTCTGTGTAGTTTTTATTTGAAGATATTATTTTTCCCAATATAGGCCTCTTAGCGCTCAGAATGTCCAATTGCAGTTTCTACAGAAAGAGTGTTTCAGAAAGGCTCAATCAAAAGTCAGGTTCAACTCTGTTAGTTGAATTCAAAGAACAGAAAGTAGTTTCATACAATGCTTCTTTGTAGTTTATATTTGAACATATTCTTTTTTCCACTATTACCCACTTAGCGCTACGAATGTCCAGTTGCATTTTCTACAGACAGAGTGTTTCAAAACTGCTCAATCAAAAGTATGGTTTAACTCTGTTAGCTGAATGCTCAGATCAGAAAGAAGTTTCACAGAATGCTTCTGTGTAGTTTATATTTGAATATATTCCTTTTTCCACTACTACTCTCTTAGCGCTCCAAATGTCCAGTTGCATTTTCTACAGAAAGAGTGTTCAGATCTGCTCAATCAAAAGTATGGTTTAACTCTGTTAGCTGAATGCACAGATCAGAAAGAAGTTTCACAGAATGATTCTGTGTAGTTTATATTTGGAGACATTCCTTTTTCCACTATTACCCCCTTAGCGCTCCGAATCTCCACTTGCATTTTCTACAAAAAGAGTGTTTCATAACTGCTCAACCAAAAATATGTTTTATCTCTGTTAACTGAATTTACAGATCAGAAATAAGTTTCACAGAATGCATCTGTGTAGTTTTTATTTGAAGATATTCTTTTTCCCAATGTAGGCCTCTTAGCGCTTAGCATGTCCAATTGCAGTTTCTACAGAAAGAGTGTTTCAGAACGGCTCAATCAAAAGTAAGGTTCAACTCTGTTAGTTGAATGCACAGAACAGAAAGAATTTTCACAGAATGCTACTGTGTAGTTTATATTTGAATATATTCCTTTTTCCACTATTACCCTCTTAGCGCTCCGAATGTCCACTTGCATTTTCTACAGAAAGAGTGTTCAGAACTGCGCAATCAAAAGTATGGTTTAACTCTGTTAGCTTAATGAACATATCAGAAATAAGTTTCACACAATGCTTCTGTGTAGTTTTTATTTGAAGATATTATTTTTCCCAATATAGGCCTCTTAGCACTCAGAATGTCCAATTGCAGTTTCTACAGAAAGAGTGTTTCAGAAAGGCTCAATCAAAAGTCAGGTTCATCTCTGTTAGTTGAATGCACAGAACAGAAAGAAGTTTCATACAATGCTTCTGTGTAGTTTATATTTGAACATATTCTTTTTTCCACTATTACCCACTTAGCGCTAAGAATGTCCAGTTTCATTTTCTACAGACAGAGTGTTTCAAAACTGCTCAATCAAAAGTATGGTTTAACTCTGTTAGCTGAATGCTCAGATCAGAAAGAAGTTTCACAGAATGCTTCTGTGTAGTTTATATTTGAATATATTCCTTTTTCCACTACTACTCTCTTAGCGCTCCAAATGTCCAGTTGCATTTTCTACAGAAAGAGTGTTCAGATCTGCTCAATCAAAAGTATGGTTTAACTCTGTTAGCTGAATGCACAGATCAGAAAGAAGTTTCACAGAATGATTCTGTGTAGTTTATATTTGGAGACATTCCTTTTTCCACTATTACCCTCTTAGCGCTCCGAATCTCCACTTGGATTTTCTACAGAAAGAGTGTTTCTGAACGGCTCAATCAAAACTAAGGTTCAACTCTTTTAGTTGAACAAACAGAACAGAAAGTAGTTTCACACAATTCTTCTGTGTAGTTTTTATTTGTAGACATTGATTTTCCCAATATAGGCCTCTTAGCGCTCAGAATGTCCAATTGCAGTTTCTACAGAAAGAGTGTTTCAGAACGGCTCAATCAAAAGTAAGGTTCAACTCTGTTAGTTGAATGCACAGAACAGAAAGAAGTTTCATACAATGCTTCTGTGTAGTTTATATTTGAACATATTCTTTTTTCCACTATTACCCACTTAGCGCTACGAATGTCCAGTTGCATTTTCTACAGACAGAGTGTTTCAAAACTGCTCAATCAAAAGTATGGTTTAACTCTGTTAGCTGAATGCTCAGATCAGAAAGAAGTTTCACAGAATGCTTCTGTGTAGTTTATATTTGAATATATTCCTTTTTCCACTACTACGCTCTTAGCGCTGCAAATGTCCAGTTGCATTTTCTACAGAAAGAGTGTTCAGATCTGCTCAATCAAAAGTATTGTTTAACTCTGTTAGCTGAATGCACAGATCAGAAAGAAGTTTCACCGAATGATTCTGTGTAGTTTATATTTGAAGACATTCCTTTTTCCACTATTACCCTCTTAGCGCTCCGAATCTCCACTTGCATTTTTTACAAAAAGAGTGTTTCATAACTGCTCAATCAAAAATATGTTTTATCTCTGTTAACTGAATTTACAGATCAGAAATAAGTTTCACAGAATGCATCTGTGTAGTTTTTATTTGAAGATATACTTTTTCCCAATGTAGGCCTCTTAGCGCTTAGCATGTCCAATTGCAGTTTCTACAGAAAGAGTGTTTCAGAACGGCTCAATCAAAAGTAAGGTTCAACTCTGTTAGTTGAAATCACAGAACAGAAAGAATTTTCACAGAATGCTACTGTGTAGTTTATATTTGAATATATTCCTTTTTCCACTATTACCCTCTTAGCGCTCCGAATGTCCACTTGTATTTTCTACAGAAAGAGTGTTCAGAACTGCGCAATCAAAAGTATGGTTTAACTCTGTTAGCTTAATGAACATATCAGAAATAAGTTTCACACAATGCTTCTGTGTAGTTTTTATTTGAAGATATTATTTTTCCCAATATAGGCCTCTTAGCGCTCAGAATGTCCAATTGCAGTTTCTACAGAAAGAGTGTTTCAGAAAGGCTCAATCAAAAGTAAGGTTCAACTCTGTTAGTTGAATGCACAGAACAGAAAGAAGTTTCATACAATGCTTCTGTGTAGTTTATATTTGAATATATTCCTTTTTCCACTACTACGCTCTTAGCGCTCCAAATGGCCAGTTGCATTTTCTACAGAAAGAGTGTTCAGATCTCCTCAATCAAAAGTATGGTTTAATTCTGTTAGCTGAATGCACAGATCAGAAAGAAGTTTCACCGAATGATTCTGTGTAGTTTATATTTGAACACATTCCTTTTTCCACTATTACCCTCTTAGCGCTCCGAATCTCCACTTGCATTTTCTACAAAAAGAGTGTTTCATAACTGCTCAATCAAAAATATGTTTTATCTCTGTTAACTGAATTTACAGATCAGAAAAAAGTTTCACAGAATGCATCTGTGTAGTTTTTATTTGAAGATATTCTTTTTCCCAATGTAGGACTCTTAGCGCTTAGCATGTCCAATTGCAGTTTCTACAGAAAGAGTGTTTCAGAATGGCTCAATCAAAAGTAAGGTTCAACTCTGTTAGTTGAATGCACAGAACAGAAAGAAGTTTCATACAATGCTTCTGTGTAGTTTATATTTGAACATATTCTTTTTTCCACTATTACCCACTTAGCGCTACGAATGTCCAGTTTCATTTTCTACAGACAGAGTGTTTCAAAACTGCTCAATCAAAAGTATGGTTTAACTCTGTTATCTGAATGCTCAGATCAGAAAGAAGTTTCACAGAATGCTTCTGTGTAGTTTATATTTGAATATATTCCTTTTTCCACTGCTACTCTCTTAGCGCTCCAAATGTTCAGTTGCATTTTCTACAGAAAGAGTGTTCAGATCTGCTCAATCAAAAGTATGGTTTAACTCTGTTAGCTGAATGCACAGATCAGAAAGAAGTTTCACAGAATGATTCTGTGTAGTTTATATTTGGAGACATTCCTTTTTCCACTATTACCCTCTTAGCGCTCCGAATCTCCACTTGCATTTTCTACAGAAAGAGTGTTTCAGAACGGCTCAATCAAAAATATGTTTTATCTCTGTTAACTGAATTTACAGATCAGAAATAAGTTTCACAGAATGCATCTGTGTAGTTTTTATTTGAAGATATTCTTTTTCCCAATGTAGGGCTCTTAGCGCTTAGCATGTCCAATTGCAGTTTCTACAGAAAGAGTGTTTCAGAACGGCTCAATCAAAAGTAAGGTTCAACTCTGTTAGTTGAATGCACAAAACAGAAAGAATTTTCACAGAATGCTACTGTGTAGTTTATATTTGAATATATTCCTTTTTCCACTATTACCCTCTTAGCGCTCCGAATGTCCACTTGAATTTTCTACAGAAAGAGTGTTCAGAACTGCGCAATCAAAAGTATGGTTTAACTCTGTTAGCTTAATGAACATATCAGAAATAAATTTCACACAATGCTTCTGTGTAGTTTTTATTTGAAGATATAATTTTTCCCAATATAGGCCTCTTAGCGCTCAGAATGTCCAATTGCAGTTTCTACAGAAAGAGTGTTTCAGAAAGGCTCAATCAAAAGTAAGGTTCAACTCTGTTAGTTGAATGCACAGAACAGAAAGAAGTTTCATACAATGCTTCTGTGTAGTTTATATTTGAACATATTCTTTTTTCCACTATTACCCTCTTAGCGCTACGAACGTCCAGTTGCATTTTCTACAGACAGAGTGTTTCAAAACTGCTCAATCAAAAGTATGGTTTAACTCTGTTAGCTGAATGCTCAGATCAGAAAGAAGTTTCACAGAATGCTTCTGTGTAGTTTATATTTGAATATATTCCTTTTTCCACTACTACGCTCTTAGCGCTCCAAATGTCCAGTTGCATTTTCTACAGAAAGAGTGTTCAGATCTGCTCAATCAAAAGTATGGTTTAACTCTGTTAGCTGAATGCACAGATCAGAAAGAAGTTTCACCGAATGATTCTGTGTAGTTTATATTTGAAGACATTCCTTTTTCCACTATTACCCTCTTAGCGCTCCGAATCTCCACTTGCATTTTTTACAAAAAGAGTGTTTCATAACTGCTCAATCAAAAATATGTTTTATCTCTGTTAACTGAATTTACAGATCAGAATTAAGTTTCACAGAATGCATCTGTGTAGTTTTTATTTGAAGATATACTTTTTCCCAATGTAGGCCTCTTAGCGCTTAGCATGTCCAATTGCAGTTTCTACAGAAAGAGTGTTTCAGAACGGCTCAATCAAAAGTAAGGTTCAACTCTGTTAGTTGAATGCACAGAACAGAAAGAATTTTCACAGAATGCTACTGTGTAGTTTATATTTGAATATATTCCTTTTTCCACTATTACCCTCTTAGCGCTCCGAATGTCCACTTGCATTTTCTACAGAAAGAGTGTTCAGAACTGCGCAATCAAAAGTATGGTTTAACTCTGTTAGCTTAATGAACATATCAGAAATAAGTTTCACACAATGCTTCTGTGTAGTTTTTATTTGAAGATATTATTTTTCCCAATATAGGCCTCTTAGCGCTCAGAATGTCCAATTGCAGTTTCTACAGAAAGAGTGTTTCAGAAAGGCTCAATCAAAAGTCAGGTTCAACTCTGTTAGTTGAATGCACAGAACAGAAAGAAGTTTCATACAATGCTTCTGTGTAGTTTATATTTGAACATATTCTTTTTTCCACTATTACCCTCTTAGCGCTACGAATGTCCATTTGCATTTTCTACAGACAGAGTGTTTCAAAACTGCTCAATCAAAAGTATGGTTTAACTCTGTTAGCTGAATGCTCAGATCAGAAAGAAGTTTCACAGAATGCTTCTGTGTAGTTTATATTTGAATATATTCCTTTTTCCACTACTACTCTCTTAGCGCTCCAAATGTCCAGTTGCATTTTCAACCGAAAGAGTGTTCAGATCTGCTCAATCAAAAGTATTGTTTAAATCTGTTAGCTGAACGCACAGATCAGAAAGAAGTTTCACAGAATGATTCTGTGTAGTTTATATTTGGAGACATTCCTTTTTCCACTAATACCCTCTTAGCGCTCCGAATCTCCACTTGCATTTTCTACACAAAGAGTGTTTCATAACGGCTCAATCAAAACTAAAGTTCAACTCTTTTAGTTGAACAAACAGAACAGAAAGAAGTTTCACACAGTTCTTCTGTGTAGTTTTTATTTGTAGACATTCTTTTTCACAATATAGGCCTCTTAGCGCTCCGAAAGTCCACTTGCATTTTCTACAGAAAGAGTGTTCAGAACTGCGCAATCAAAAGTATGGTTTAACTCTGTTAGCTTAATGAACATATCAGAAATAAGTTTCACACAATGCTTCTGTGTAGTTTTTATTTGAAGATATTATTTTTCCCAATATAGGCCTCTTAGCGCTCAGAATGTCCAATTGCAGTTTCTACAGAAAGAGTGTTTCAGAAAGGCTCAATCAAAAGTCAGGTTCAACTCTGTTAGTTGAATTCAAAGAACAGAAAGTAGTTTCATACAATGCTTCTTTGTAGTTTATATTTGAACATATTCTTTTTTCCACTATTACCCACTTAGCGCTACGAATGTCCAGTTGCATTTTCTACAGACAGAGTGTTTCAAAACTGCTCAATCAAAAGTATGGTTTAACTCTGTTAGCTGAATGCTCAGATCAGAAAGAAGTTTCACAGAATGCTTCTGTGTAGTTTATATTTGAATATATTCCTTTTTCCACTACTACGCTCTTAGCGCTCCAAATGTCCAGTTGCATTTTCTACAGAAAGAGTGTTCAGATCTGCTCAATCAAAAGTATGGTTTAACTCTGTTAGCTGAATGCACAGATCAGAAAGAAGTTTCACCGAATGATTCTGTGTAGTTTATATTTGAAGACATTCCTTTTTCCACTATTACCCTCTTAGCGCTCCGAATCTCCACTTGCATTTTTTACAAAAAGAGTGTTTCATAACTGCTCAATCAAAAATATGTTTTATCTCTGTTAACTGAATTTACAGATCAGAATTAAGTTTCACAGAATGCATCTGTGTAGTTTTTATTTGAAGATATACTTTTTCCCAATGTAGGCCTCTTAGCGCTTAGCATGTCCAATTGCAGTTTCTACAGAAAGAGTGTTTCAGAACGGCTCAATCAAAAGTAAGGTTCAACTCTGTTAGTTGAATGCACAGAACAGAAAGAATTTTCACAGAATGCTACTGTGTAGTTTATATTTGAATATATTCCTTTTTCCACTATTACCCTCTTAGCGCTCCGAATGTCCACTTGCATTTTCTACAGAAAGAGTGTTCAGAACTGCGCAATCAAAAGTATGGTTTAACTCTGTTAGCTTAATGAACATATCAGAAATAAGTTTCACACAATGCTTCTGTGTAGTTTTTATTTGAAGATATTATTTTTCCCAATATAGGCCTCTTAGCGCTCAGAATGTCCAATTGCAGTTTCTACAGAAAGAGTGTTTCAGAAAGGCTCAATCAAAAGTCAGGTTCAACTCTGTTAGTTGAATGCACAGAACAGAAAGAAGTTTCATACAATGCTTCTGTGTAGTTTATATTTGAACATATTCTTTTTTCCACTATTACCCTCTTAGCGCTACGAATGTCCATTTGCATTTTCTACAGACAGAGTGTTTCAAAACTGCTCAATCAAAAGTATGGTTTAACTCTGTTAGCTGAATGCTCAGATCAGAAAGAAGTTTCACAGAATGCTTCTGTGTAGTTTATATTTGAATATATTCCTTTTTCCACTACTACTCTCTTAGCGCTCCAAATGTCCAGTTGCATTTTCAACCGAAAGAGTGTTCAGATCTGCTCAATCAAAAGTATTGTTTAAATCTGTTAGCTGAACGCACAGATCAGAAAGAAGTTTCACAGAATGATTCTGTGTAGTTTATATTTGGAGACAATCCTTTTTCCACTAATACCCTCTTAGCGCTCCGAATCTCCACTTGCATTTTCTACACAAAGAGTGTTTCATAACGGCTCAATCAAAACTAAAGTTCAACTCTTTTAGTTGAACAAACAGAACAGAAAGAAGTTTCACACAGTTCTTCTGTGTAGTTTTTAATTGTAGACATTCTTTTTCCCAATATAGGCCTCTTAGCGCTCCGAAAGTCCACTTGCATTTTCTACAGAAAGAGTGTTCAGAACTGCGCAATCAAAAGTATGGTTTAACTCTGTTAGCTTAATGAACATATCAGAAATAAGTTTCACACAATGCTTCTGTGTAGTTTTTATTTGAAGATATTATTTTTCCCAATATAGGCCTCTTAGCGCTCAGAATGTCCAATTGCAGTTTCTACAGAAAGAGTGTTTCAGAAAGGCTCAATCAAAAGTAAGGTTCAACTCTGTTAGTTGAATGCACAGAACAGAAAGAAGTTTCATACAATGCTTCTGTGTAGTTTATATTTGAACATATTCTTTTTTCCACTATTACCCTCTTAGCGCTACGAACGTCCAGTTGCATTTTCTACAGACAGAGTGTTTCAAAACTGCTCAATCAAAAGTATGGTTTAACTCTGTTAGCTGAATGCTCAGATCAGAAAGAAGTTTCACAGAATGCTTCTGTGTAGTTTATATTTGAATATATTCCTTTTTCCACTACTACGCTCTTAGCGCTCCAAATGTCCAGTTGCATTTTCTACAGAAAGAGTGTTCAGATCTGCTCAATCAAAAGTATGGTTTAACTCTGTTAGCTGAATGCACAGATCAGAAAGAAGTTTCACCGAATGATTCTGTGTAGTTTATATTTGAAGACATTCCTTTTTCCACTATTACCCACTTAGCGCTCCGAATCTCCACTTGCATTTTCTACAAAAAGAGTGTTTCATAACTGCTCAATCAAAAATATGTTTTATCTCTGTTAACTGAATTTACAGATCAGAAATAAGTGTCACAGAATGCATCTGTGTAGTTTTTATTTGAAGATATTCTTTTTCCCAATGTAGGACTCTTAGCGCTTAGCATGTCCAATTGCAGTTTCTACAGAAAGAGTGTTTCAGAACGGCTCAATCATAAGTAAGGTTCAACTCTGTTAGTTGAATGCACAGAACAGAAAGAATTTTCACAGAATGCTACTGTGTAGTTTATATTTGAATATATTCCTTTTTCCACTATTACCCTCTTAGCGCTCCGAATGTCCACTTGCATTTTCTACAGAAAGAGTGTTCAGAACTGCGCAATCAAAAGTATGGTTTAACTCTGTTAGCTTAATGAACATATCAGAAATAAGTTTCACACAATGCTTCTGTGTAGTTTTTATTTGAAGATATTATTTTTCCCAATATAGGCCTCTTAGCGCTCAGAATGTCCAATTGCAGTTTCTACAGAAAGAGTGTTTCAGAAAGGCTCAATCAAAAGTCAGGTTCAACTCTGTTAGTTGAATGCACAGAACAGAAAGAAGTTTCATACAATGCTTCTGTGTAGTTTATATTTGAACATATTCTTTTTTCCACTATTACCCTCTTAGCGCTACGAATGTCCATTTGCATTTTCTACAGACAGAGTGTTTCAAAACTGCTCAATCAAAAGTATGGTTTAACTCTGTTAGCTGAATGCTCAGATCAGAAAGAAGTTTCACAGAATGCTTCTGTGTAGTTTATATTTGAATATATTCCTTTTTCCACTACTACTCTCTTAGCGCTCCAAATGTCCAGTTGCATTTTCAACCGAAAGAGTGTTCAGATCTGCTCAATCAAAAGTATTGTTTAAATCTGTTAGCTGAACGCACAGATCAGAAAGAAGTTTCACAGAATGATTCTGTGTAGTTTATATTTGGAGACATTACTTTTTCCACTAATACCCTCTTAGCGCTCCGAATCTCCACTTGCATTTTCTACACAAAGAGTGTTTCATAACGGCTCAATCAAAACTAAAGTTCAACTCTTTTAGTTGAACAAACAGAACAGAAAGAAGTTTCACACAGTTCTTCTGTGTAGTTTTTATTTGTAGACATTCTTTTTCCCAATATAGGCCTCTTAGCGCTCCGAAAGTCCACTTGCATTTTCTACAGAAAGAGTGTTCAGAACTGCGCAATCAAAAGTATGGTTTAACTCTGTTAGCTTAATGAACATATCAGAAATAAGTTTCACACAATGCTTCTGTGTAGTTTTTATTTGAAGATATTATTTTTCCCAATATAGGCCTCTTAGCGCTCAGAATGTCCAATTGCAGTTTCTACAGAAAGAGTGTTTCAGAAAGGCTCAATCAAAAGTCAGGTTCAACTCTGTTAGTTGAATTCAAAGAACAGAAAGTAGTTTCATACAATGCTTCTTTGTAGTTTATATTTGAACATATTCTTTTTTCCACTATTACCCACTTAGCGCTACGAATGTCCAGTTGCATTTTCTACAGACAGAGTGTTTCAAAACTGCTCAATCAAAAGTATGGTTTAACTCTGTTAGCTGAATGCTCAGATCAGAAAGAAGTTTCACAGAATGCTTCTGTGTAGTTTATATTTGAATATATTCCTTTTTCCACTACTACGCTCTTAGCGCTCCAAATGTCCAGTTGCATTTTCTACAGAAAGAGTGTTCAGATCTGCTCAATCAAAAGTATGGTTTAACTCTGTTAGCTGAATGCACAGATCAGAAAGAAGTTTCACCGAATGATTCTGTGTAGTTTATATTTGAAGACATTCCTTTTTCCACTATTACCCACTTAGCGCTCCGAATCTCCACTTGCATTTTCTACAAAAAGAGTGTTTCATAACTGCTCAATCAAAAATATGTTTTATCTCTGTTAACTGAATTTACAGATCAGAAATAAGTTTCACAGAATGCATCTGTGTAGTTTTTATTTGAAGATATTCTTTTTCCCAATGTAGGACTCTTAGCGCTTAGCATGTCCAATTGCAGTTTCTACAGAAAGAGTGTTTCAGAACGGCTCAATCATAAGTAAGGTTCAACTCTGTTAGTTGAATGCACAGAACAGAAAGAATTTTCACAGAATGCTACTGTGTAGTTTATATTTGAATATATTCCTTTTTCCACTATTACCCTCTTAGCGCTCCGAATGTCCACTTGCATTTTCTACAGAAAGAGTGTTCAGAACTGCGCAATCAAAAGTATGTATTAACTCTGTTAGCTTAATGAACATATCAGAAATAAGTTTCACACAATGCTTCTGTGTAGTTTTTATTTGAAGATATTATTTTTCCCAATATAGGCCTCTTAGCGCTCAGAATGTCCAATTGCAGTTTCTACAGAAAGAGTGTTTCAGAAAGGCTCAATCAAAAGTCAGGTTCAACTCTGTTAGTTGAATGCACAGAACAGAAAGAGGTTTCATACAATGCTTCTGTGTAGTTTATATTTGAACATATTCTTTTTTCCACTATTACCCACTTAGCGCTACGAATGTCCAGTTGCATTTTCTACAGACAGAGTGTTTCAAAACTGCACAATCAAAAGTATGGTTTAACTCTGTTAGCTGAATGCTCAGATCAGAAAGAAGTTTAACAAAATGCTTCTGTGTAGTTTATATTTGATTATATTCCTTTTTCCACTACTACTCTCTTAGCGCTCCAAATGTCCAGTTGCATTTTCTACAGAAAGAGTGTTCCGATCTGCTCAATCAAAAGTATGGTTTAACTCTGTTAGCTGAATGCACAGATCAGAAAGAAGTTTCACAGAATGATTCTGTGTAGTTTATATTTGGAGACATTCCTTTTTCCACTATTACCCTCTTAGCGCTCCGAAACTCCACTTGCATTTTCTACAGAAAGAGTGTTTCAGAACGGCTCAATCCAAACTAAGGTTCAACTCTTTTAGTTGAACAAATAAAACAGAAAGAAGTTTCACACAATTCTTCTGTGTAGTTTTTGTTTGTAGACATTCTTTTTCCCGATATAGGCCTCTTAGCGCTCAGAATGTCCAATTGCAGTTTCTACAAAAAGATTGTTTCAGAACGGCTCAATCAAAAGTAAGGTTCAACTCTGTTAGTTGAATGCACAGAACAGAAAGAATTTTCATACAATGCTTCTGTGTAGTTTCTATTTGAACATATTCTTTTTTCCACTATTACCCACTTAGCGCTACGAATGTCCAGTTGCATTTTCTACAGACAGAGTGTTTCAAAACTGCTCAATCAAAAGTATGGTTTAACTCTGTTAGCTGAATGCTCAGATCAGAAAGAAGTTTCACAGAAGGCTTCTGTGTAGTTTATATTTGAATACATTCCTTTTTCCACTACTACTCTCTTAGCGCTCCAAATGTCCAGTTGCATTTTCTACAGAAAGAGTGTTCAGATCTGCTCAATCAAAAGTATGGTTTAACTCTGTTAGCTGAATGCACAGATCAGAAAGACGTTTCACAGAATGATTCTGTGTAGTTTATATTTGGAGACATTCCTTTTTCCACTATTAACCTCTTAGCGCTCCGAATCTCCACTTGCATTTTCTACAGAAGGAGTGTTTCAGAACGGCTCAATCAAAACTAAGGTTCAACTCTTTTAGTTGAACAAACAGAACAGAAAGAAGTTTCACACAATTCTTCTGTGTAGTTTTTATTTGTAAACATTCTTTTTCCTGATATAGGCCTCTTAGCGCTCAGAATGTCCAATTGCAGTATCTACAGAAAGAGTGTTTCAGAACGGCTCAATCATAAGTAAGGTTCAACTCTGTTAGTTGAATGCACAGAACAGAAAGAAGTTTCATACAATGCTTCTGTGTAGTTTATATTTGAACATATTCTTTTTTCCACTATTACCCACTTAGCGCTACGAATGTCCAGTTGCATTTTCTACAGACAGAGTGTTTCAAAACTGCTCAATCAAAAGTATTGTTTAACTCTGTTAGCTGAATGCTCAGATCAGAAAGAAGTTTCACAGAATGCTTCTGTGTAGTTTATATTTGAATATATTACTTTTTCCACTACTACGCTCTTAGCGCTCCAAATGTCCAGTTGCATTTTCTACAGAAAGAGTGTTCAGATCTGCTCAATCAAAAGTATGGTTTAACTCTGTTAGCTGAATGCACAGATCAGAAAGAAGTTTCACCGAATGATTCTGTGTAGTTTATATTTGAAGACATTCCTTTTTCCACTATTACCTTCTTAGCGCTCCGAATCTCCACTTGCATTTTCTACAAAAAGAGTGTTTCATAACTGCTCAATCAAAAATATGTTTTATCTCTGTTAACTGAATTTACAGATCAGAAATATGTTTCACAGAATGCATCTGTGTAGTTTTTATTTGAAGATATTCTTTTTCCCAATGTAGGCCTCTTAGCGCTTAGCATGTCCAATTGCAATTTCTACAGAAAGAGTGTTTCAGAACGGCTCAATCAAAACTAAGGTTCAACTCTTTTAGTTGAACAAACAGAACAGAAAGAAGTTTCACACAGTTCTTCTGTGTAGTTTTTATTTGTAGACATTCTTTTTCCCAATATAGGCCTCTTAGCGCTCCGAAAGTCCACTTGCATTTTCTACAGAAAGAGTGTTCAGAACTGCGCAATCAAAAGTATGGTTTAACTCTGTTAGCTTAATGAACATATCAGAAATAAGTTTCACACAATGCTTCTGTGTAGTTTTTATTTGAAGATATTATTTTTCCCAATATAGGCCTCTTAGCGCTCAGAATGTCCAATTGCAGTTTCTACAGAAAGAGTGTTACAGAAAGGCTCAATCAAAAGTCAGGTTCAACTCTGTTAGTTGAATTCAAAGAACAGAAAGTAGTTTCATACAATGCTTCTTTGTAGTTTATATTTGAACATATTCTTTTTTCCACTATTACCCACTTAGCGCTACGAATGTCCAGTTGCATTTTCTACAGACAGAGTGTTTCAAAACTGCTCAATCAAAAGTATGGTTTAACTCTGTTAGCTGAATGCTCAGATCAGAAAGAAGTTTCACAGAATGCTTCTGTGTAGTTTATATTTGAATATATTCCTTTTTCCACTACTACGCTCTTAGCCCTCCAAATGTCCAGTTGCATTTTCTACAGAAAGAGTGTTCAGATCTGCTCAATCAAAAGTATGTTTTAACTCTGTTAGCTGAATGCACAGATCAGAAAGAAGTTTCACCGAATGATTCTGTGTAGTTTATATTTGAAGACATTCCTTTTTCCACTATTACCCACTTAGCGCTCCGAATCTCCACTTGCATTTTCTACAAAAAGAGTGTTTCATAACTGCTCAATCAAAAATATGTTTTATCTCTGTTAACTGAATTTACAGATCAGAAATAAGTTTCACAGAATGCATCTGTGTAGTTTTTATTTGAAGATATTCTTTTTCCCAATGTAGGACTCTTAGCGCTTAGCATGTCCAATTGCAGTTTCTACAGAAAGAGTGTTTCAGAACGGCTCAATCATAAGTAAGGTTCAACTCTGTTAGTTGAATGCACAGAACAGAAAGAATTTTCACAGAATGCTACTGTGTAGTTTATATTTGAATATATTCCTTTTTCCACTATTACCCTCTTAGCGCTCCGAATGTCCACTTGCATTTTCTACAGAAAGAGTGTTCAGAACTGCGCAATCAAAAGTATGGTTTAACTCTGTTAGCTTAATGAACATATCAGAAATAAGTTTCACACAATGCTTCTGTGTAGTTTTTATTTGAAGATATTATTTTTCCCAATATAGGCCTCTTAGCGCTCAGAATGTCCAATTGCAGTTTCTACAGAAAGAGTGTTTCAGAAAGGCTCAATCAAAAGTCAGGTTCAACTCTGTTAGTTGAATGCACAGAACAGAAAGAGGTTTCATACAATGCTTCTGTGTACTTTATATTTGAACATATTCTTTTTTCCACTATTACCCACTTAGCGCTACGAATGTCCAGTTGCATTTTCTACAGACAGAGTGTTTCAAAACTGCACAATCAAAAGTATGGTTTAACTCTGTTAGCTGAATGCTCAGATCAGAAAGAAGTTTAACAAAATGCTTCTGTGTAGTTTATATTTGATTATATTCCTTTTTCCACTACTACTCTCTTAGCGCTCCAAATGTCCAGTTGCATTTTCTACAGAAAGAGTGTTCCGATCTGCTCAATCAAAAGTATGGTTTAACTCTGTTAGCTGAATGCACAGATCAGAAAGAAGTTTCACAGAATGATTCTGTGTAGTTTATATTTGGAGACATTCCTTTTTCCACTATTACCCTCTTAGCGCTCCGAAACTCCACTTGCATTTTCTACAGAAAGAGTGTTTCAGAACGGCTCAATCCAAACTAAGGTTCAACTCTTTTAGTTGAACAAATAAAACAGAAAGAAGTTTCACACAATTCTTCTGTGTAGTTTTTGTTTGTAGACATTCTTTTTCCCGATATAGGCCTCTTAGCGCTCAGAATGTCCAATTGCAGTTTCTACAAAAAGATTGTTTCAGAACGGCTCAATCAAAAGTAAGGTTCAACTCTGTTAGTTGAATGCACAGAACAGAAAGAATTTTCATACAATGCTTCTGTGTAGTTTCTATTTGAACATATTCTTTTTTCCACTATTACCCACTTAGCGCTACGAATGTCCAGTTGCATTTTCTACAGACAGAGTGTTTCAAAACTGCTCAATCAAAAGTATGGTTTAACTCTGTTAGCTGAATGCTCAGATCAGAAAGAAGTTTCACAGAAGGCTTCTGTGTAGTTTATATTTGAATACATTCCTTTTTCCACTACTACTCTCTTAGCGCTCCAAATGTCCAGTTGCATTTTCTACAGAAAGAGTGTTCAGATCTGCTCAATCAAAAGTATGGTTTAACTCTGTTAGCTGAATGCACAGATCAGAAAGACGTTTCACAGAATGATTCTGTGTAGTTTATATTTGGAGACATTCCTTTTTCCACTATTAACCTCTTAGCGCTCCGAACCTCCACTTGCATTTTCTACAGAAGGAGTGTTTCAGAACGGCTCAATCAAAACTAAGGTTCAACTCTTTTAGTTGAACAAACAGAACAGAAAGAAGTTTCACACAATTCTTCTGTGTAGTTTTTATTTGTAAACATTCTTTTTCCTGATATAGGCCTCTTAGCGCTCAGAATGTCCAATTGCAGTATCTACAGAAAGAGTGTTTCAGAACGGCTCAATCAAAAGTAAGGTTCAACTCTGTTAGTTGAATGCACAGAACAGAAAGAAGTTTCATACAATGCTTCTGTGTAGTTTATATTTGAACATATTCTTTTTTCCACTATTACCCACTTAGCGCTACGAATGTCCAGTTGCATTTTCTACAGACAGAGTGTTTCAAAACTGCTCAATCAAAAGTATTGTTTAACTCTGTTAGCTGAATGCTCAGATCAGAAAGAAGTTTCACAGAATGCTTCTGTGTAGTTTATATTTGAATATATTACTTTTTCCACTACTACGCTCTTAGCGCTCCAAATGTCCAGTTGCATTTTCTACAGAAAGAGTGTTCAGATCTGCTCAATCAAAAGTATGGTTTAACTCTGTTAGCTGAATGCACAGATCAGAAAGAAGTTTCACCGAATGATTCTGTGTAGTTTATATTTGAAGACATTCCTTTTTCCACTATTACCTTCTTAGCGCTCCGAATCTCCACTTGCATTTTCTACAAAAAGAGTGTTTCATAACTGCTCAATCAAAAATATGTTTTATCTCTGTTAACTGAATTTACAGATCAGAAATAAGTTTCACAGAATGCATCTGTGTAGTTTTTATTTGAAGATATTCTTTTTCCCAATGTAGGCCTCTTAGCGCTTAGCATGTCCAATTGCAATTTCTACAGAAAGAGTGTTTCAGAACGGCTCAATCAAAACTAAGGTTCAACTCTTTTAGTTGAACAAACAGAACAGAAAGAAGTTTCACACAGTTCTTCTGTGTAGTTTTTATTTGTAGACATTCTTTTTCCCAATATAGGCCTCTTAGCGCTCCGAAAGTCCACTTGCATTTTCTACAGAAAGAGTGTTCAGAACTGCGCAATCAAAAGTATGGTTTAACTCTGTTAGCTTAATGAACATATCAGAAATAAGTTTCACACAATGCTTCTGTGTAGTTTTTATTTGAAGATATTATTTTTCCCAATATAGGCCTCTTAGCGCTCAGAATGTCCAATTGCAGTTTCTACAGAAAGAGTGTTTCAGAAAGGCTCAATCAAAAGTCAGGTTCAACTCTGTTAGTTGAATTCAAAGAACAGAAAGTAGTTTCATACAATGCTTCTTTGTAGTTTATATTTGAACATATTCTTTTTTCCACTATTACCCACTTAGCGCTACGAATGTCCAGTTGCATTTTCTACAGACAGAGTGTTTCAAAACTGCTCAATCAAAAGTATGGTTTAACTCTGTTAGCTGAATGCTCAGATCAGAAAGAAGTTTCACAGAATGCTTCTGTGTAGTTTATATTTGAATATATTCCTTTTTCCACTACTACGCTCTTAGCCCTCCAAATGTCCAGTTGCATTTTCTACAGAAAGAGTGTTCAGATCTGCTCAATCAAAAGTATGTTTTAACTCTGTTAGCTGAATGCACAGATCAGAAAGAAGTTTCACCGAATGATTCTGTGTAGTTTATATTTGAAGACATTCCTTTTTCCACTATTACCCTCTTAGCGCTCCGAATCTCCACTTGCATTTTCTACAAAAAGAGTGTTTCATAACTGCTCAATCAAAAATATGTTTTATCTCTGTTAACTGAATTTACAGATCAGAAATAAGTTTCACAGAATGCATCTGTGTAGTATTTATTTGAAGATATTCTTTTTCCCAATGTAGGACTCTTAGCGCTTAGCATGTCCAATTGCAGTTACTACAGAAAGAGTGTTTCAGAACGGCTCAATCATAAGTAAGGTTCAACTCTGTTAGTTGAATGCACAGAACAGAAAGAATTTTCACAGAATGCTACTGTGTAGTTTATATTTGAATATATTCCTTTTTCCACTATTACCCTCTTAGCGCTCCGAATGTCCACATGCATTTTCTACAGAAAGAGTGTTCAGAACTGCGCAATCAAAAGTATGTATTAACTCTGTTAGCTTAATGAACATATCAGAAATAAGTTTCACACAATGCTTCTGTGTAGTTTTTATTTGAAGATATTATTTTTCCCAATATAGGCCTCTTAGCGCTCAGAATGTCCAATTGCAGTTTCTACAGAAAGAGTGTTTCAGAAAGGCTCAATCAAAAGTCAGGTTCAACTCTGTTAGTTGAATGCACAGAACAGAAAGAGGTTTCATACAATGCTTCTGTGTAGTTTATATTTGAACATATTCTTTTTTCCACTATTACCCACTTAGCGCTACGAATGTCCAGTTGCATTTTCTACAGACAGAGTGTTTCAAAACTGCACAATCAAAAGTATGGTTTAACTCTGTTAGCTGAATGCTCAGATCAGAAAGAAGTTTCACAGAATGCTTCTGTGTAGTTTATATTTGAATATATTCCTTTTTCCACTACTACGCTCTTAGCCCTCCAAATGTCCAGTTGCATTTTCTACAGAAAGAGTGTTCAGATCTGCTCAATCAAAAGTATGTTTTAACTCTGTTAGCTGAATGCACAGATCAGAAAGAAGTTTCACCGAATGATTCTGTGTAGTTTATATTTGAAGACATTCCTTTTTCCACTATTACCCACTTAGCGCTCCGAATCTCCACTTGCATTTTCTACAAAAAGAGTGTTTCATAACTGCTCAATCAAAAATATGTTTTATCTCTGTTAACTGAATTTACAGATCAGAAATAAGTTTCACAGAATGCATCTGTGTAGTTTTTATTTGAAGATATTCTTTTTCCCAATGTAGGACTCTTAGCGCTTAGCATGTCCAATTGCAGTTTCTACAGAAAGAGTGTTTCAGAACGGCTCAATCAAAAGTAAGGTTCAACTCTGTTAGTTGAATGCACAGAACAGAAAGAATTTTCACAGAATGCTACTGTGTAGTTTATATTTGAATATATTCCTTTTTCCACTATTACCCTCTTAGCGCTCCGAATGTCCACTTGCATTTTCTACAGAAAGAGTGTTCAGAACTGCGCAATCAAAAGTATGGTTTAACTCTGTTAGCTTAATGAACATATCAGAAATAAGTTTCACACAATGCTTCTGTGTAGTTTTTATTTGAAGATATTATTTTTCCCAATATAGGCCTCTTAGCGCTCAGAATGTCCAATTGCAGTTTCTACAGAAAGAGTGTTTCAGAAAGGCTCAATCAAAAGTCAGGTTCAACTCTGTTAGTTGAATGCACAGAACAGAAAGAGGTTTCATACAATGCTTCTGTGTACTTTATATTTGAACATATTCTTTTTTCCACTATTACCCACTTAGCGCTACGAATGTCCAGTTGCATTTTCTACAGACAGAGTGTTTCAAAACTGCACAATCAAAAGTATGGTTTAACTCTGTTAGCTGAATGCTCAGATCAGAAAGAAGTTTAACAAAATGCTTCTGTGTAGTTTATATTTGATTATATTCCTTTTTCCACTACTACTCTCTTAGCGCTCCAAATGTCCAGTTGCATTTTCTACAGAAAGAGTGTTCCGATCTGCTCAATCAAAAGTATGGTTTAACTCTGTTAGCTGAATGCACAGATCAGAAAGAAGTTTCACAGAATGATTCTGTGTAGTTTATATTTGGAGACATTCCTTTTTCCACTATTACCCTCTTAGCGCTCCGAAACTCCACTTGCATTTTCTACAGAAAGAGTGTTTCAGAACGGCTCAATCCAAACTAAGGTTCAACTCTTTTAGTTGAACAAATAAAACAGAAAGAAGTTTCACACAATTCTTCTGTGTAGTTTTTGTTTGTAGACATTCTTTTTCCCGATATAGGCCTCTTAGCGCTCAGAATGTCCAATTGCAGTTTCTACAAAAAGATTGTTTCAGAACGGCTCAATCAAAAGTAAGGTTCAACTCTGTTAGTTGAATGCACAGAACAGAAAGAATTTTCATACAATGCTTCTGTGTAGTTTCTATTTGAACATATTCTTTTTTCCACTATTACCCACTTAGCGCTACGAATGTCCAGTTGCATTTTCTACAGACAGAGTGTTTCAAAACTGCTCAATCAAAAGTATGGTTTAACTCTGTTAGCTGAATGCTCAGATCAGAAAGAAGTTTCACAGAAGGCTTCTGTGTAGTTTATATTTGAATACATTCCTTTTTCCACTACTACTCTCTTAGCGCTCCAAATGTCCAGTTGCATTTTCTACAGAAAGAGTGTTCAGATCTGCTCAATCAAAAGTATGGTTTAACTCTGTTAGCTGAATGCACAGATCAGAAAGACGTTTCACAGAATGATTCTGTGTAGTTTATATTTGGAGACATTCCTTTTTCCACTATTAACCTCTTAGCGCTCCGAACCTCCACTTGCATTTTCTACAGAAGGAGTGTTTCAGAACGGCTCAATCAAAACTAAGGTTCAACTCTTTTAGTTGAACAAACAGAACAGAAAGAAGTTTCACACAATTCTTCTGTGTAGTTTTTATTTGTAAACATTCTTTTTCCTGATATAGGCCTCTTAGCGCTCAGAATGTCCAATTGCAGTATCTACAGAAAGAGTGTTTCAGAACGGCTCAATCAAAAGTAAGGTTCAACTCTGTTAGTTGAATGCACAGAACAGAAAGAAGTTTCATACAATGCTTCTGTGTAGTTTATATTTGAACATATTCTTTTTTCCACTATTACCCACTTAGCGCTACGAATGTCCAGTTGCATTTTCTACAGACAGAGTGTTTCAAAACTGCTCAATCAAAAGTATTGTTTAACTCTGTTAGCTGAATGCTCAGATCAGAAAGAAGTTTCACAGAATGCTTCTGTGTAGTTTATATTTGAATATATTACTTTTTCCACTACTACGCTCTTAGCGCTCCAAATGTCCAGTTGCATTTTCTACAGAAAGAGTGTTCAGATCTGCTCAATCAAAAGTATGGTTTAACTCTGTTAGCTGAATGCACAGATCAGAAAGAAGTTTCACCGAATGATTCTGTGTAGTTTATATTTGAAGACATTCCTTTTTCCACTATTACCTTCTTAGCGCTCCGAATCTCCACTTGCATTTTCTACAAAAAGAGTGTTTCATAACTGCTCAATCAAAAATATGTTTTATCTCTGTTAACTGAATTTACAGATCAGAAATAAGTTTCACAGAATGCATCTGTGTAGTTTTTATTTGAAGATATTCTTTTTCCCAATGTAGGCCTCTTAGCGCTTAGCATGTCCAATTGCAATTTCTACAGAAAGAGTGTTTCAGAACGGCTCAATCAAAACTAAGGTTCAACTCTTTTAGTTGAACAAACAGAACAGAAAGAAGTTTCACACAGTTCTTCTGTGTAGTTTTTATTTGTAGACATTCTTTTTCCCAATATAGGCCTCTTAGCGCTCCGAAAGTCCACTTGCATTTTCTACAGAAAGAGTGTTCAGAACTGCGCAATCAAAAGTATGGTTTAACTCTGTTAGCTTAATGAACATATCAGAAATAAGTTTCACACAATGCTTCTGTGTAGTTTTTATTTGAAGATATTATTTTTCCCAATATAGGCCTCTTAGCGCTCAGAATGTCCAATTGCAGTTTCTACAGAAAGAGTGTTTCAGAAAGGCTCAATCAAAAGTCAGGTTCAACTCTGTTAGTTGAATTCAAAGAACAGAAAGTAGTTTCATACAATGCTTCTTTGTAGTTTATATTTGAACATATTCTTTTTTCCACTATTACCCACTTAGCGCTACGAATGTCCAGTTGCATTTTCTACAGACAGAGTGTTTCAAAACTGCTCAATCAAAAGTATGGTTTAACTCTGTTAGCTGAATGCTCAGATCAGAAAGAAGTTTCACAGAATGCTTCTGTGTAGTTTATATTTGAATATATTCCTTTTTCCACTACTACGCTCTTAGCCCTCCAAATGTCCAGTTGCATTTTCTACAGAAAGAGTGTTCAGATCTGCTCAATCAAAAGTATGTTTTAACTCTGTTAGCTGAATGCACAGATCAGAAAGAAGTTTCACCGAATGATTCTGTGTAGTTTATATTTGAAGACATTCCTTTTTCCACTATTACCCTCTTAGCGCTCCGAATCTCCACTTGCATTTTCTACAAAAAGAGTGTTTCATAACTGCTCAATCAAAAATATGTTTTATCTCTGTTAACTGAATTTACAGATCAGAAATAAGTTTCACAGAATGCATCTGTGTAGTATTTATTTGAAGATATTCTTTTTCCCAATGTAGGACTCTTAGCGCTTAGCATGTCCAATTGCAGTTACTACAGAAAGAGTGTTTCAGAACGGCTCAATCATAAGTAAGGTTCAACTCTGTTAGTTGAATGCACAGAACAGAAAGAATTTTCACAGAATGCTACTGTGTAGTTTATATTTGAATATATTCCTTTTTCCACTATTACCCTCTTAGCGCTCCGAATGTCCACATGCATTTTCTACAGAAAGAGTGTTCAGAACTGCGCAATCAAAAGTATGTATTAACTCTGTTAGCTTAATGAACATATCAGAAATAAGTTTCACACAATGCTTCTGTGTAGTTTTTATTTGAAGATATTATTTTTCCCAATATAGGCCTCTTAGCGCTCAGAATGTCCAATTGCAGTTTCTACAGAAAGAGTGTTTCAGAAAGGCTCAATCAAAAGTCAGGTTCAACTCTGTTAGTTGAATGCACAGAACAGAAAGAGGTTTCATACAATGCTTCTGTGTAGTTTATATTTGAACATATTCTTTTTTCCACTATTACCCACTTAGCGCTACGAATGTCCAGTTGCATTTTCTACAGACAGAGTGTTTCAAAACTGCACAATCAAAAGTATGGTTTAACTCTGTTAGCTGAATGCTCAGATCAGAAAGAAGTTTCACAAAATGCTTCTGTGTAGTTTATATTTGATTATATTCCTTTTTCCACTACTACTCTCTTAGCGCTCCAAATGTCCAGTTGCATTTTCTACAGAAAGAGTGTTCCGATCTGCTCAATCAAAAGTATGGTTTAACTCTGTTAGCTGAATGCACAGATCAGAAAGAAGTTTCACAGAATGATTCTGTGTAGTTTATATTTGGAGACATTCCTTTTTCCACTATTACCCTCTTAGCGCTCTGAAACTCCACTTGCATTTTCTACAGAAAGAGTGTTTCAGAACGGCTCAATCCAAACTAAGGTTCAACTCTTTTAGTTGAACAAATAAAACAGAAAGAAGTTTCACACAATTCTTCTGTGTAGTTTTTATTTGTAGACATTCTTTTTCCCAATATAGGCCTCTTAGCGCTCAGAATGTCCAATTGCAGTTTCTACAAAAAGATTGTTTCAGAACGGCTCAATCAAAAGTAAGGTTCAACTCTGTTAGTTGAATGCACAGAACAGAAAGAAGTTTCATACAATGCTTCTGTGTAGTTTCTATTTGAACATATTCTTTTTTCCACTATTACCCACTTAGCGCTACGAATGTCCAGTTGCATTTTCTACAGACAGAGTGTTTCAAAACTGCTCAATCAAAAGTATGGTTTAATTCTGTTAGCTGAATGCTCAGATCAGAAAGAAGTTTCACAGAATGCTTCTGTGTAGTTTATATTTGAATACATTCCTTTTTCCACTACTACTCTCTTAGCGCTCCAAATGTCCAGTTGCATTTTCTACAGAAAGAGTGTTCAGATCTGCTCAATCAAAAGTATGGTTTAACTCTGTTAGCTGAATGCACAGATCAGAAAGACGTTTCACAGAATGATTCTGTGTAGTTTATATTTGGAGACATTCCTTTTTCCACTATTAACCTCTTAGCGCTCCGAATCTCCACTTGCATTTTCTACAGAAGGAGTGTTTCAGAACGGCTCAATCAAAACTAAGGTTCAACTCTTTTAGTTGAACAAACAGAACAGAAAGAAGTATCACACAATTCTTCTGTGTAGTTTTTATTTGTAAACATTCTTTTTCCTGATATAGGCCTCTTAGCGCTCAGAATGTCCAATTGCAGTATCTACAGAAAGAGTGTTTCAGAACGGCTCAATCAAAAGTAAGGTTCAACTCTGTTAGTTGAATGCACAGAACAGAAAGAAGTTTCATACAATGCTTCTGTGTAGTTTATATTTGAACATATTCTTTTTTCCACTATTACCCACTTAGCGCTACGAATGTCCAGTTGCATTTTCTACAGACAGAGTGTTTCAAAACTGCTCAATCAAAAGTATTGTTTAACTCTGTTAGCTGAATGCTCAGATCAGAAAGAAGTTTCACAGAATGCTTCTGTGTAGTTTATATTTGAATATATTACTTTTTCCACTACTACGCTCTTAGCGCTCCAAATGTCCAGTTGCATTTTCTACAGAAAGAGTGTTCAGATCTGCTCAATCAAAAGTATGGTTTAACTCTGTTAGCTGAATGCACAGATCAGAAAGAAGTTTCACCGAATGATTCTGTGTAGTTTATATTTGAAGACATTCCTTTTTCCACTATTACCTTCTTAGCGCTCCGAATCTCCACTTGCATTTTCTACAAAAAGAGTGTTTCATAACTGCTCAATCAAAAATATGTTTTATCTCTGTTAACTGAATTTACAGATCAGAAATAAGTTTCACAGAATGCATCTGTGTAGTTTTTATTTGAAGATATTCTTTTTCCCAATGTAGGCCTCTTAGCGCTTAGCATGTCCAATTGCAATTTCTAGAGAAAGAGTGTTTCAGAACGGCTCAATCAAAAGTAAGGTTCAACTCTGTTAGTTGAATGCACAGAACAGAAAGAATTTTCACAGAATGCTACTGTGTAGTTTATATTTGAATATATTCCTTTTTCCACTATTAACCTCTTAGCGCTCCGAATGTCCACTTGCATTTTCTACAGAAAGAGTGTTCAGAACTGCGCAATCAAAAGTATGGTTTAACTCTGTTAGCTTAATGAACATATCAGAAATAAGTTTCACACAATGCTTCTGTGTAGTTTTTATTTGAAGATATTATTTTTCCCAATATAGGCCTCTTAGCGCTCAGAATGTCCAATTGCAGTTTCTACAGAAAGAGTGTTTCAGAAAGGCTCAATCAAAAGTCAGGTTCAACTCTGTTAGTTGAATGAACAGAACAGAAAGAAGTTTCATACAATGCTTCTGTGTAGTTTATATTTGAACATATTCTTTTTTCCACTAGTACCCACTTAGCGCTACGAATGTCCAGTTGCATTTTCTACAGACAGAGTGTTTCAAAACTGCTCAATCAATAGTATGGTTTAACTCTGTTAGCTGAATGCTCAGATCAGAAAGAAGTTTCACAAAATGCTTCTGTGTAGTTTATATTTGAATATATTCCTTTTTCTACTACTACTCTCTTAGCGCTCCAAATGTCCAGTTGCATTTTCTACAGAAAGAGTGTTCAGATCTGCTCAATCAAAAGTATTGTTTAACTCTGTTAGCTGAATGCACAGATCAGAAAGAAGTTTCACAGAATGATTCTGTGTAGTTTATATTTGGAGACATTCCTTTTTCCACTATTACCCTCTTAGCGCTCCGAATCTCCACTTGCATTTTCTACAGAAAGAGTGTTTCAGAACGGCTCAATCAAAACTAAGGTTCAACTCTTTTAGTTGAACAAACAGAACAGAAAGAAGTTTCACACAGTTCTTCTGTGTAGTTTTTATTTGTAGACATTCTTTTTCCCAATATAGGCCTCTTAGCGCTCAGAATGTCCAATTGCAGTTTCTACAGAAAGAGTGTTTCAGAACGGCTCAATCAAAAGTAAGGTTCAACTCTGTTAGTTGAATGCACAGAACAGAAAGAAGTTTCATACAATGCTTCTGTGTAGTTTCTATTTGAACATATTCTTTTTTCCACTATTACCCACTTAGCGCTACGAATGTCCAGTTGCATTTTCTACAGACAGAGTGTTTCAAAACTGCTCTATCAAAAGTATGGTTTAACTCTGTTAGCTGAATGCTCAGATCAGAAAGAAGTTTCACAGAATGCTTCTGTGTAGTTTATATTTGAATATATTCCTTTTTCCACTACTACGCTCTTAGCGCTCCAAATGTCCAGTTGCATTTTCTACAGAAAGAGTGTTCAGATCTGCTCAATCAAAAGTATGGTTTAACTCTGTTAGCTGAATGCACAGATCAGAGAGAAGTTTCACCGAATGATTCTGTGTAGTTTATATTTGAAGACATTCCTTTTTCCACTATTACCCTCCTGGCGCTCCGAATCTCCACTTGCATTTTCTACAAAAAGAGTGTTTCATAACTGCTCAATCAAAAATATGTTTTATCTCTGTTAACTGAATTTACAGATCAGAAATAAGTTTCACAGAATGCATCTGTGTAGTTTTTATTTGAAGATATTTTTTTCCCAATGTAGGCCTCTTAGCGCTTAGCATGTCCAATTGCAGTTTCTACAGAAAGAGTGTTTCAGAACGGCTCAATCAAAAGTAAGGTTCAACTCTGTTAGTTGAATGCACAGAACAGAAAGAATTTTCACAGAATGCTACTGTGTAGTTTATATTTGAATATATTCCTTTTTCCACTATTACCCTCTTAGCGCTCCGAATGTCCACTTGCATTTTCTACAGAAAGAGTGTTCAGAACTGCGCAATCAAAAGTATGGTTTAACTCTGTTAGCTTAATGAACATATCAGAAATAAGTTTCACACAATGCTTCAGTGTAGTATTTATTTGAAGATATTATTTTTCCCAATATAGGCCTCTTAGCGCTCAGAATGTCCAATTGCAGTTTCTAAAGAAAGAGTGTTTCAGAACGGCTCAATCAAATGTAAGCTTCAACTCTGTTAGTTGAATGCACAGAACAGAAAGAAGTTTAATACAATGCTTCTGTGTAGTTTATATTTGAACATATTCTTTTTTCAACTATTACCCACTTAGCGCTACGAATGTCTAGTTGCATTTTCTACAGACAGAGTGTTTCAAAACTGCTCAATCAAAAGTATGGTTTAACTCTGTTAGCTGAATGCTCAGATCAGAAAGAAGCTTCACCGAATGATTCTGTGTAGTTTATATTTGAAGACATTCCTTTTTCCACTATTACCCTCTTAGCGCTCCGAATCTCCACTTGCATTTTCTACAAAAAGAGTGTTTCATAACTGCTCAATCAAAAATATGTTTTATCTCTGTCAACTGAATTTACAGATCAGAAATAAGTTTCACAGAATGCATCTGTGTAGTATTTATTTGAAGATATTCTTTTTCCCAATGTAGGCCTCATAGCGCTTAGCATGTCCAATTGCAGTTTCTACAGAAAGAGTGTTTCAGAACGGCTCAATCAAAAGTAAGGTTCAACTCTGTTAGTTGAATGCACAGAACAGAAAGAATTTTCACAGAATGCTACTGTGTAGTTTATATTTGAATATATTCCTTTTTCCACTATTACCCTCTTAGCGCTCCGAATGTCCACTTGCATTTTCTACAGAAAGAGTGTTCAGAACTGCGCAATCAAAAGTATGGTTTAACTCTGTTAGCTGAATGCACAGATCAGAAAGAAGTTTGACCGAATGATTCTGTGTAGTTTATATTTGAAGACATTCCTTTTTCCACTATTACCCTCTTAGCGCTCCGAACCTGCACTTGCATTTTCTACAAAAAGAGTGTTTCATAACTGCTCAATCAAAAATATGTTTTATCTCTGTTAACTGAATTTACAGATCAGAAATAAGTTTCACAGAATGCATCTGTGTAGTTTTTATTTGAAGATATTCTTTTTCCCAATATAGGCCTCTTAGCGCTCAGAATGTCCAATTGCAGTTTCTACAGAAAGAGTGTTTCAGAAAGGCTCAATCAAAAGTCAGGTTCAACTCTGTTAGTTGAATGCACAGAACAGAAAGAAGTTTCATACAATGCTTCTGTGTAGTTTATATTTGAACATATTCTTTTTTCCACTATTACCCACTTAGCGCTACGAATGTCCAGTTGCATTTTCTACAGACAGAGTGTTTCAAAACTGCTCAATCAAAAGTATGGTTTAACTCTGTTAGCTGAATGCTCAGATCAGAAAGAAGTTTCTCAAAATGCTTCTGTGTAGTTTATATTTGAATATATTCCTTTTTCCACTACTACTCTCTTAGCGCTCCAAATGTCCAGTTGCATTTTCTACAGAAAGAGTGTTCAGATCTGCTCAATCAAAAGTATTGTTTAACTCTGTTAGCTGAATGCACAGATCAGAAAGAAGTTTCACAGAATGATTCTGTGTAGTTTATATTTGGAGACATTCCTTTTTCCACTATTACCCTCTTAGCGCTCCGAATCTCCACTTGCATTTTCTACAGAAAGAGTGTTTCAGAACGGCTCAATCAAAACTAAGGTTCAACTCTTTTAGTTGAACAAACAGAACAGAAAGAAGTTTCACACAGTTCTTCTGTGTAGTTTTTATTTGTAGACATTCTTTTTCCCAATATAGGCCTCTTAGCGCTCAGAATGTCCAATTGCAGTTTCTACAGAAAGAGTGTTTCAGAACGGCTCAATCAAAAGTAAGGTTCAACTCTGTTAGTTGAATGCACAGAACAGAAAGAAGTTTCATACAATGCTTCTGTGTAGTTTCTATTTGAACATATTCTTTTTTCCACTATTACCCACTTAGCGCTACGAATGTCCAGTTGCATTTTCTACAGACAGAGTGTTTCAAAACTGCTCTATCAAAAGTATGGTTTAACTCTGTTAGCTGAATGCTCAGATCAGAAAGAAGTTTCACAGAATGCTTCTGTGTGGTTTATATTTGAATATATTCCTTTTTCCACTACTACGCTCTTAGCGCTCCAAATGTCCAGTTGCATTTTATACAGAAAGAGTGTTCAGATCTGCTCAATCAAAAGTATGGTTTAACTCTGTTAGCTGAATGCACAGATCAGAGAGAAGTTTCACCGAATGATTCTGTGTAGTTTATATTTGAAGACATTCCTTTTTCCACTATTACCCTCTTAGCGCTCCGAATCTCCACTTGCATTTTCTACAAAAAGAGTGTTTCATAACTGCTCAATCAAAAATATGTTTTATCTCTGTTAACTGAATTTACAGATCAGAAATAAGTTTCACAGAATGCATCTGTGTAGTTTTTATTTGAAGATATTCTTTTTCCCAATGTAGGCCTCTTAGCGCTTAGCATGTCCAATTGCAGTTTCTACAGAAAGAGTGTTTCAGAACGGCTCAATCAAAACTAAGGTACAACTCTTTCAGTTGAAAAAACAGAACAGAAAGATGTTTCACACAATTCTTCTGTGTAGTTTTTATTTGTAGATATTCCTTTTCCCAATATAGGCCTCTTAGCGCTCAGAATGTCCAATTGCAGTTTCTACAGAAAGAGTGTTTCAGAACGGCTCAATCAAAAGTAAGGTTCAACTCTGTTAGTTGAATGCACAGAACAGAAAGAAGTTTCATACAATGCTTCTGTGTAGTTTATATTTGAACATATTTTTTTTCCACTATTACCCACTTATCGCTACGAATGTCCAGTTGCATTTTCTACAGACAGAGTTTTTCAAAACTGCTCAATCAAAAGTATGGTTTAACTCTGTTAGCTGAATGCTCAGATCAGAAAGAAGTTTCACAGAATGCTTCTGTGTAGTTTATAATTGAATATATTACTTTTTCCACTACTACGCTCTTAGCGCTCCAAATGTCCAGTTGCATTTTCTACAGAAAGAGTGTTCAGATCTGCTCAATCAAAAGTATGGTTTAACTCTGTTAGCTGAATGCACAGATCAGAAAGAAGTTTGACCGAATGATTCTGTGTAGTTTATATTTGAAGACATTCCTTTTTCCACTATTACCCTCTTAGCGCTCCGAACCTGCACTTGCATTTTCTACAAAAAGAGTGTTTCATAACTGCTCAATCAAAAATATGTTTTATCTCTGTTAACTGAATTTACAGATCAGAAATAAGTTTCACAGAATGCATCTGTGTAGTTTTTATTTGAAGATATTCTTTTTCCCAATGTAGGCCTCTTAGCGCTTAGCATGTCCAATTGCAGTTTCTACAGAAAGAGTGTTTCAGAACGGCTCAATCAAAAGTAAGGTTCAACTCTGTTAGTTGAATGCACAGAACAGAAAGAATTTTCACAGAATGCTACTGTGTAGTTTATATTTGAATATATTCCTTTTTCCACTATTACCCTCTTAGCGCTCCGAATGTCCACTTGCATTTTCTACAGAAAGAGTGTTCAGATCTGCTCAATCAAAAGTATGGTTTAACTCTGTTAGCTGAATGCACAGATCAGAAAGAAGTTTCACAGAATGATTCTGTGTAGTTTATATTTGGAGACATTCCTTTTTCCACTATTACCCTCTTAGCGCTCCGAATCTCCACTTGCATTTTCTACAGAAAGAGTGTTTCAGAACGGCTCAATCAAAACTAAGGTTCAACTCTTTCAGTTGAACAAACAGAACAGAAAGAAGTTTCACACAATTCTTCTGTGTAGTTTTTATTTGTAGACATTCTTTTTCCCAATAAAGGCCTCTTAGCGCTCAGAATGTCCAATTGCAGTTTCTACAGAAAGAGTGTTTCAGAATGGCTCAATCAAAAGTAAGATTCAACTCTGTTAGTTGAATGCACAGAACAGAAAGAAGTTTCATACAATGCTTCTGTGTAGTTTATATTTGAACATATTCTTTTTCCACTATTACCCACTTAGCGCTACGAATGTCCAGTTGCATTTTCTACAGACAGAGTGTTTCAAAACTGCTCAATCAAAAGTATGGTTTAACTCTGTTAGCTGAATGCTCAGATCAGAAAGAAGTTTCACAGAATGCTTCTGTGTAGTTTATATTTGAATATATTCCTTTTTCAACTACTACGCTCTTAGCGCTCCAAATGTCCAGTTGCATATTCTACAGAAAGAGTGTACAGATCTGCTCAATCAAAAGTATGGTTTAACTCTGTTAGCTGAATGCACAGATCAGAAAGAAGCTTCACCGAATGATTCTGTGTAGTTTATATTTGAAGACATTCCTTTTTCCACTATTACCCTCTTAGCGCTCCGAATCTCCACTTGCATTTTCTACAAAAAGAGTGTTTCATAATTGCTCAATCAAAAATATGTTTTATCTCTGTTAACTGAATTTACAGATCAGAAATACGTTTCACAGAATGCATCTGTGTAGTTTTTATTTGAAGATATTATTTTTCCCAATGTAGGCCTCTTAGCGCTTAGCATGTCCAATTGCAGTTTCTACAGAAAGAGTGTTTCAGAACGGCTCAATCAAAAGTAAGGTTCAACTCTGTTAGTTGAACGCACAGAACAGAAAGAATTTTCACAGAATGCTACTGTGTAGTTTATATTTGAATATATTCCTTTTTCCACTATTACCCTCTTAGCGCTCCGAATGTCCACTTGCATTTTCTACAGAAAGAGTGTTCAGAACTGCGCAATCAAAAGTATGGTTTAACTCTGTTAGCTTAATGAACATATCAGTAATAAGATTCACACAATGCTTCTGTGTAGTTTTTATTTGAAGATATTATTTTTCCCAATATAGGCCTCTTAGCGCTCAGAATGTCCAATTGCAGTTTCTACAGAAAGAGTGTTTCAGAAAGGCTCAATCAAAAGTAAGGTTCAACTCTGTTAGTTGAATGCACAGAACAGAAAGAAGTTTCATACAATGCTTCTGTGTAGTTTCTATTTGAATATATTCTTTTGTCCACTATTACCCACTTAGCGCTACGAATGTCCAGTTGCATTTTCTACAGACAGAGTGTTTCAAAACTGCTCAATCAAAAGTATGGTTTAACTCTGTTAGCTGAATGCTCAGATCAGAAAGAAGTTTCACAGAATGCTTCTGTGTAGTTTATATTTGAATATATTCCTTTTTCCACTACTACGCTCTTAGCGCTCCAAATGTCCAGTTGCATTTTATACAGAAAGAGTGTTCAGATCTGCTCAATCAAAATATGGTTTAACTCTGTTAGCTGAATGCACAGATCAGAGAGAAGTTTCACCGAATGATTCTGTGTAGTTTATATTTGAAGACATTCCTTTTTCCACTATTACCCTCTTAGCGCTCCGAATCTCCACTTGCATTTTCTACAAAAAGAGTGTTTCATAACTGCTCAATCAAAAATATGTTTTATCTCTGTCAACTGAATTTACAGATCAGAAATAAGTTTCACAGAATGCATCTGTGTAGTTTTTATTTGAAGATATTCTTTTTCCCAATGTAGGCCTCTTAGCGCTTAGCATGTCCAATTGCAGTTTCTACAGAAAGAGTGTTTCAGAACGGCTCAATCAAAAGTAAGGTTCAACTCTGTTAGTTGAATGCACAGAACAGAAAGAATTTTCACAGAATGCTACTGTGTAGTTTATATTTGAATATATTCCTTTTTCCACTATTACCCTCTTAGCGCTACGAATGTCCACTTGCATTTTCTACAGAAAGAGTGTTCAGAACTGCGCAATCAAAAGTATGGTTTAACTCTGTTAGCTTAATGAACATATCAGAAATAAGTTTCACACAATGCTTCTGTGTAGTTTTTATTTGAAGATATTATTTTTCCCAATATAGGCCTCTTAGCGCTCAGAATGTCCAATTGCAGTTTCTACAGAAAGAGTGTTTCAGAAAGGCTCAATCAAAAGTAAGGTTCAACTCTGTTAGTTGAATGCACAGAACAGAAAGAAGTTTCATAAAATGCTTCTGTGTAGTTTATATTTGAACATATTCTTTTTTCCACTATTACCCACTTAGCGCTACGAATGTCCAGTTGCATTTTCTACAGACAGAGTGTTTCAAAACTGCTCAATCAAAAGTATGGTTTAACTCTGTTAGCTGAATGCTCAGATCAGAAAGAAGTTTCACAAAATGCTTCTGTGTAGTTTATATTTGAATATATTCCTTTTTCCACTACTACGCTCTTAGCGCTCCAAATGTCCAGTTGCATTTTATACAGAAAGAGTGTTCAGATCTGCTCAATCAAAAGTATGGTTTAACTCTGTTAGCTGAATGCACAGATCAGAGAGAAGTTTCACCGAATGATTCTGTGTAGTTTATATTTGAAGACATTCCTTTTTCCACTATTACCCTCTTAGCGCTCCGAATCTCCACTTGCATTTTGTACAAAAAGAGTGTTTCATAACTGCTCAATCAAAAATATGTTTTATCTCTGTTAACTGAATTTACAGATCAGAAATAAGTTTCACAGAATGCATCTGTGTAGTTTTTATTTGAAGATATTCTTTTTCCCAATGTAGGCCTCTTAGCGCTTAGCATGTCCAATTGCAGTTTCTACAGAAAGAGTGTTTCAGAACGGCTCAATCAAAACTAAGGTACAACTCTTTCAGTTGAAAAAACAGAACAGAAAGATGTTTCACACAATTCTTCTGTGTAGTTTTTATTTGTAGATATTCCTTTTCCCAATATAGGCCTCTTAGCGCTCAGAATGTCCAATTGCAGTTTCTACAGAAAGAGTGTTTCAGAACGGCTCAATCAAAAGTAAGGTTCAACTCTGTTAGTTGAATGCACAGAACAGAAAGAAGTTTCATACAATGCTTCTGTGTAGTTTATATTTGAACATATTTTTTTTCCACTATTACCCACTTATCGCTACGAATGTCCAGTTGCATTTTCTACAGACAGAGTTTTTCAAAACTGCTCAATCAAAAGTATGGTTTAACTCTGTTAGCTGAATGCTCAGATCAGAAAGAAGTTTCACAGAATGCTTCTGTGTAGTTTATAATTGAATATATTACTTTTTCCACTACTACGCTCTTAGCGCTCCAAATGTCCAGTTGCATTTTCTACAGAAAGAGTGTTCAGATCTGCTCAATCAAAAGTATGGTTTAACTCTGTTAGCTGAATGCACAGATCAGAAAGAAGTTTGACCGAATGATTCTGTGTAGTTTATATTTGAAGACATTCCTTTTTCCACTATTACCCTCTTAGCGCTCCGAATCTGCACTTGCATTTTCTACAAAAAGAGTGTTTCATAACTGCTCAATCAAAAATATGTTTTATCTCTGTTAACTGAATTTACAGATCAGAAATAAGTTTCACAGAATGCATCTGTGTAGTTTTTATTTGAAGATATTCTTTTTCCCAATGTAGGCCTCTTAGCGCTTAGCATGTCCAATTGCAGTTTCTACAGAAAGAGTGTTTCAGAACGGCTCAATCAAAAGTAAGGTTCAACTCTGTTAGTTGAATGCACAGAACAGAAAGAATTTTCACAGAATGCTACTGTGTAGTTTATATTTGAATATATTCCTTTTTCCACTATTACCCTCTTAGCGCTCCGAATGTCCACTTGCATTTTCTACAGAAAGAGTGTTCAGATCTGCTCAATCAAAAGTATGGTTTAACTCTGTTAGCTGAATGCACAGATCAGAAAGAAGTTTCACAGAATGATTCTGTGTAGTTTATATTTGGAGACATTCCTTTTTCCACTATTACCCTCTTAGCGCTCCGAATCTCCACTTGCATTTTCTACAGAAAGAGTGTTTCAGAACGGCTCAATCAAAACTAAGGTTCAACTCTTTCAGTTGAACAAACAGAACAGAAAGAAGTTTCACACAATTCTTCTGTGTAGTTTTTATTTGTAGACATTCTTTTTCCCAATAAAGGCCTCTTAGCGCTCAGAATGTCCAATTGCAGTTTCTACAGAAAGAGTGTTTCAGAATGGCTCAATCAAAAGTAAGATTCAACTCTGTTAGTTGAATGCACAGAACAGAAAGAAGTTTCATACAATGCTTCTGTGTAGTTTATATTTGAACATATTCTTTTTCCACTATTACCCACTTAGCGCTACGAATGTCCAGTTGCATTTTCTACAGACAGAGTGTTTCAAAACTGCTCAATCAAAAGTATGGTTTAACTCTGTTAGCTGAATGCTCAGATCAGAAAGAAGTTTCACAGAATGCTTCTGTGTAGTTTATATTTGAATATATTCCTTTTTCAACTACTACGCTCTTAGCGCTCCAAATGTCCAGTTGCATATTCTACACAAAGAGTGTACAGATCTGCTCAATCAAAAGTATGGTTTAACTCTGTTAGCTGAATGCACAGATCAGAAAGAAGCTTCACCGAATGATTCTGTGTAGTTTATATTTGAAGACATTCCTTTTTCCACTATTACCCTCTTAGCGCTCCGAATCTCCACTTGCATTTTCTACAAAAAGAGTGTTTCATAATTGCTCAATCAAAAATATGTTTTATCTCTGTTAACTGAATTTACAGATCAGAAATACGTTTCACAGAATGCATCTGTGTAGTTTTTATTTGAAGATATTATTTTTCCCAATGTAGGCCTCTTAGCGCTTAGCATGTCCAATTGCAGTTTCTACAGAAAGAGTGTTTCAGAACGGCTCAATCAAAAGTAAGTTTCAACTCTGTTAGTTGAACGCACAGAACAGAAAGAATTTTCACAGAATGCTACTGTGTAGTTTATATTTGAATATATTCCTTTTTCCACTATTACCCTCTTAGCGCTCCGAATGTCCACTTGCATTTTCTACAGAAAGAGTGTTCAGAACTGCGCAATCAAAAGTATGGTTTAACTCTGTTAGCTTAATGAACATATCAGTAATAAGTTTCACACAATGCTTCTGTGTAGTTTTTATTTGAAGATATTATTTTTCCCAATATAGGCCTCTTAGCGCTCAGAATGTCCAATTGCAGTTTCTACAGAAAGAGTGTTTCAGAAAGGCTCAATCAAAAGTAAGGTTCAACTCTGTTAGTTGAATGCACAGAACAGAAAGAAGTTTCATACAATGCTTCTGTGTAGTTTCTATTTGAATATATTCTTTTGTCCACTATTACCCACTTAGCGCTACGAATGTCCAGTTGCATTTTCTACAGACAGAGTGTTTCAAAACTGCTCAATCAAAAGTATGGTTTAACTCTGTTAGCTGAATGCTCAGATCAGAAAGAAGTTTCACAGAATGCTTCTGTGTAGTTTATATTTGAATATATTCCTTTTTCCACTACTACGCTCTTAGCGCTCCAAATGTCCAGTTGCATTTTATACAGAAAGAGTGTTCAGATCTGCTCAATCAAAATATGGTTTAACTCTGTTAGCTGAATGCACAGATCAGAGAGAAGTTTCACCGAATGATTCTGTGTAGTTTATATTTGAAGACATTCCTTTTTCCACTATTACCCTCTTAGCGCTCCGAATCTCCACTTGCATTTTCTACAAAAAGAGTGTTTCATAACTGCTCAATCAAAAATATGTTTTATCTCTGTTAACTGAATTTACAGATCAGAAATAAGTTTCACAGAATGCATCTGTGTAGTTTTTATTTGAAGATATTCTTTTTCCCAATGTAGGCCTCTTAGCGCTTAGCATGTCCAATTGCAGTTTCTACAGAAAGAGTGTTTCAGAACGGCTCAATCAAAAGTAAGGTTCAACTCTGTTAGTTGAATGCACAGAACAGAAAGAATTTTCACAGAATGCTACTGTGTAGTTTATATTTGAATATATTCCTTTTTCCACTATTACCCTCTTAGCGCTCCGAATGTCCACTTGCATTTTCTACAGAAAGAGTGTTCAGAACTGCGCAATCAAAAGTATGGTTTAACTCTGTTAGCTTAATGAACATATCAGAAATAAGTTTCACACAATGCTTCAGTGTAGTTTTTATTTGAAGATATTATTTTTCCCAATATAGGCCTCTTAGCGCTCAGAATGTCCAATTGCAGTTTCTACAGAAAGAGTGTTTCAGAACGGCTCAATCAAATGTAAGCTTCAACTCTGTTAGTTGAATGCACAGAACAGAAAGAAGTTTAATACAATGCTTCTGTGTAGTTTATATTTGAACATATTCTTTTTTCATCTATTACCCACTTAGCGCTACGAATGTCTAGTTGCATTTTCTACAGACAGAGTGTTTCAAAACTGCTCAATCAAAAGTATGGTTTAACTCTGTTAGCTGAATGCTCAGATCAGAAAGAAGTTTCACCGAATGATTCTGTGTAGTTTATATTTGAAGACATTCCTTTTTCCACTATTACCCTCTTAGCGCTCCGAATCTCCACTTGCATTTTCTACAAAAAGAGTGTTTCATAACTGCTCAATCAAAAATATGTTTTATCTCTGTCAACTGAATTTACAGATCAGAAATAAGTTTCACAGAATGCATCTGTGTAGTTTTTATTTGAAGATATTCTTTTTCCCAATGTAGGCCTCTTAGCGCTTAGCATGTCCAATTGCAGTTTCTACAGAAAGAGTGTTTCAGAACGGCTCAATCAAAAGTAAGGTTCAACTCTGTTAGTTGAATGCACAGAACAGAAAGAATTTTCACAGAATGCTACTGTGTAGTTTATATTTGAATATATTCCTTTTTCCACTATTACCCTCTTAGCGCTACGAATGTCCACTTGCATTTTCTACAGAAAGAGTGTTCAGAACTGCGCAATCAAAAGTATGGTTTAACTCTGTTAGCTTAATGAACATATCAGAAATAAGTTTCACACAATGCTTCTGTGTAGTTTTTATTTGAAGATATTATTTTTCCCAATATAGGCCTCTTAGCGCTCAGAATGTCCAATTGCAGTTTCTACAGAAAGAGTGTTTCAGAAAGGCTCAATCAAAAGTAAGGTTCAACTCTGTTAGTTGAATGCACAGAACAGAAAGAAGTTTCATAAAATGCTTCTGTGTAGTTTATATTTGAACATATTCTTTTTTCCACTATTACCCACTTAGCGCTACGAATGTCCAGTTGCATTTTCTACAGACAGAGTGTTTCAAAACTGCTCAATCAAAAGTATGGTTTAACTCTGTTAGCTGAATGCTCAGATCAGAAAGAAGTTTCACAAAATGCTTCTGTGTAGTTTATATTTGAATATATTCCTTTTTCCACTACTAATCTCTTAGCGCTCCAAATGTCCAGTTGCATTTTCTACAGAAAGAGTGTTCAGATATGCTCAATCAAAAGTATTGTTTAACTCTGTTAGCTGAATGCACAGATCAGAAAGATGTTTCACAGAATGATTCTGTGTAGTTTATATTTGGAGACATTCCTTTTTCCACTATTACCCTCTTAGCGCTCCGAATCTCCACTTGCATTTTCTACAGAAAGAGTGTTTCAGAACGGCTCAATCAAAACTAAGGTTCAACTCTTTTAGTTGAACCAACAGAACAGAAAGAAGTTTCACACAGTTCTTCTGTGTAGTTTTTATTTGTAGACATTCTTTTTCCCAATATAGGACTCTTAGCGCTCAGAATGTCCAATTGCAGTTTCTACAGAAAGAGTGTTTCAGAACGGCTCAATCAAAAGTAAGGTTCAACTCTGTTAGTTGAATGCACAGAACAGAAAGAAGTTTCATACAATGCTTCTGTGTAGTTTCTATTTGAACATATTCTTTTTTCCACTATTACCCACTTAGCGCTACGAATGTCCAGTTGCATTTTCTACAGACAGAGTGTTTCAAAACTGCTCTATCAAAAGTATGGTTTAACTCTGTTAGCTGAATCCTCAGATCAGAAAGAAGTTTCACAGAATGCTTCTGTGTAGTTTATATTTGAATATATTCCTTTTTCCACTACTACGCTCTTAGCGCTCCAAATGTCCAGTTGCATTTTATACAGAAAGAGTGTTCAGATCTGCTCAATCAAAAGTATGGTTTAACTCTGTTAGCTGAATGCACAGATCAGAGAGAAGTTTCACCGAATGATTCTGTGTAGTTTATATTTGAAGACATTCCTTTTTCCACTATTACCCTCTTAGCGCTCCGAATCTCCACTTGCATTTTCTACAAAAAGAGTGTTTCATAACTGCTCAATCAAAAATATGTTTTATCTCTGTTAACTGAATTTACAGATCAGAAATAATTTTCACAGAATGCATCTGTGTAGTTTTTATTTGAAGATATTATTTTTCCCAATGTAGGCCTCTTAGCGCTTAGCATGTCCAATTGCAGTTTCTACAGAAAGAGTGTTTCAGAACGGCTCAATCAAAACTAAGGTACAACTCTTTCAGTTGAACAAACAGAACAGAAAGAAGTTTCACACAATTCTTCTGTGTAGTTTTTATTTGAATATATTCCTTTTTCCACTATTACCCTCTTAGCGCTCCGAATGTCCACTTGCATTTTCTACAGACAGAGTGTTCAGAACTGCGCAATCAAAAGTATGGTTTAACCCTGTTAGCTTAATGAATATATCAGAAATAAGTTTCACACAATGCTTCTGTGTAGTTTTTATTTGAAGATATTATTTTTCCCAATAGAGGCCTCTTAGCGCTCAGAATGTCCAATTGCAGTTTCTACAGAAAGAGTGTTTCAGAAAGGCTCAATCAAAAGTAAGGTTCAACTCTGTTAGTTGAATGCACAGAACAGAAAGAAGTTTCATACAATGCTTCTGTGTAGTTTATATTTAACATATTCTTTTTTCCACTATTACCCACTTAGCGCTACGAATGTCCAGTTGCATTTTCTACAGACAGAGTGTTTCAAAACTGCTCAATGAAAAGTATGGTTTAACTCTGTTAGCTGAAGGCTCAGATCAGAAAGAAGTTTCACAGAATGCTTCTGTGTAGTTTATATTTGAATATATTCCTTTTTCCACTACTACTCTCTTAGCGCTCCAAATGTCCAGTTGCATTTTCTACAGAAAGAGTGTTCAGATCTGCTCAATCAAAAGTATGGTTTAACTCTGTTAGCTGAATGCACAGATCAGAAAGAAGTTTCACGGAATGATTCTGTGTAGTTTATATTTGGAGACATTCCTTTTTCCACTATTACCCTCTTAGCGCTCCGAATCTCCACTTGCATTTTCTACAGAAAGAGTGTTTCAGAACGGCTCAATCAAAACTAAGGTTCAACTCTTTTAGTTGAACAAACAGAACAGAAAGAAGTTTCACACAATTCTTCTGTGTAATTTTCATTTGTAGACATTCTTTTTCCCAATATAGGCCTCTTAGCGCTCAGAATGTCCAATTGCAGTTTCTACAGAAAGAGTGTTTCAGAACGGCTCAATCAAAAGTAAGGTTCAACGCTGTTAGTTGAATGCACAGAACAGAAAGAATTTTCACAGAATGCTACTGTGTAGTTTATATTTGAATATATTCCTTTTTCCACTATTACCCTCTTAGCGCTCAGAATGTCCACTTGCATTTTCTACAGAAAGAGTGTTCAGAACTGCGCAATCAAAAGTATGGTTTAACTCTGTTAACTTAATGAACATATCAGAAATAAGTTTCACACAATGCTTCTGTGTAGTTTTTATTTGAAGATATTATTTTTCCCAATAGAGGCCTCTTAGCGCTCAGAATGTCCAATTGCAGTTTCTACAGAAAGAGTGTTTCAGAAAGGCTCAATCAAAAGTAAGGTTCAACTCTGTTAGTTGAATGCACAGAAGAGAAAGAAGTTTCATACAATGCTTCTGTGTAGTTTATATTTGAACATATACATTTTTCCACTATTACCCACTTAGCGCTACGAATGTCCAGTTGCATTTTCTACAGACAGAGTGTTTCAAAACTTCTCAATCAAAAGTATGGTTTAACTCTGTTAGCTGAATGCTCAGATCAGAAAGAAGTTTCACAGAATGCTTCTGTGTAGTTTATAATTGAATATATTACTTTTTCCACTACTACGCTCTTAGCGCTCCAAATGTCCAGTTGCATTTTCTACAGAAAGAGTGTTCAGATCTGCTCAATCAAAAGTATGGTTTAACTCTGTTAGCTGAATGCACAGATCAGAAAGAAGTTTGACCGAATGATTCTGTGTAGTTTATATTTGAAGACATTCCTTTTTCCACTATTACCCTCTTAGCGCTCCGAATCTGCACTTGCATTTTCTACAAAAAGAGTGTTTCATAACTGCTCAATCAAAAATATGTTTTATCTCTGTTAACTGAATTTACAGATCAGAAATAAGTTTCACAGAATGCATCTGTGTAGTTTTTATTTGAAGATATTCTTTTTCCCAATGTAGGCCTCTTAGCGCTTAGCATGTCCAATTGCAGTTTCTACAGAAAGAGTGTTTCAGAACGGCTCAATCAAAAGTAAGGTTCAACTCTTTTAGTTGAATGCACAGAACAGAAAGAATTTTCACAGAATGCTACTGTGTAGTTTATATTTGAATATATTCCTTTTTCCACTATTACCCTCTTAGCGCTCCGAATGTCCACTTGCATTTTCTACAGAAAGAGTGTTCAGATCTGCTCAATCAAAAGTATGGTTTAACTCTGTTAGCTGAATGCACAGATCAGAAAGAAGTTTCACAGAATGATTCTGTGTAGTTTATATTTGGAGACATTCCTTTTTCCACTATTACCCTCTTAGCGCTCCGAATCTCCACTTGCATTTTCTACAGAAAGAGTGTTTCAGAACGGCTCAATCAAAACTAAGGTTCAACTCTTTCAGTTGAACAAACAGAACAGAAAGAAGTTTCACACAATTCTTCTGTGTAGTTTTTATTTGTAGACATTCTTTTTCCCAATAAAGGCCTCTTAGCGCTCAGAATGTCCAATTGCAGTTTCTACAGAAAGAGTGTTTCAGAATGGCTCAATCAAAAGTAAGATTCAACTCTGTTAGTTGAATGCACAGAACAGAAAGAAGTTTCATACAATGCTTCTGTGTAGTTTATATTTGAACATATTCTTTTTCCACTATTACCCACTTAGCGCTACGAATGTCCAGTTGCATTTTCTACAGACAGAGTGTTTCAAAACTGCTCAATCAAAAGTATGGTTTAACTCTGTTAGCTGAATGCTCAGATCAGAAAGAAGTTTCACAGAATGCTTCTGTGTAGTTTATATTTGAATATATTCCTTTTTCAACTACTACGCTCTTAGCGCTCCAAATGTCCAGTTGCATATTCTACACAAAGAGTGTACAGATCTGCTCAATCAAAAGTATGGTTTAACTCTGTTAGCTGAATGCACAGATCAGAAAGAAGCTTCACCGAATGATTCTGTGTAGTTTATATTTGAAGACATTCCTTTTTCCACTATTACCCTCTTAGCGCTCCGAATCTCCACTTGCATTTTCTACAAAAAGAGTGTTTCATAATTGCTCAATCAAAAATATGTTTTATCTCTGTTAACTGAATTTACAGATCAGAAATACGTTTCACAGAATGCATCTGTGTAGTTTTTATTTGAAGATATTATTTTTCCCAATGTAGGCCTCTTAGCGCTTAGCATGTCCAATTGCAGTTTCTACAGAAAGAGTGTTTCAGAACGGCTCAATCAAAAGTAAGGTTCAACTCTGTTAGTTGAACGCACAGAACAGAAAGAATTTTCACAGAATGCTACTGTGTAGTTTATATTTGAATATATTCCTTTTTCCACTATTACCCTCTTAGCGCTCCGAATGTCCACTTGCATTTTCTACAGAAAGAGTGTTCAGAACTGCGCAATCAAAAGTATGGTTTAACTCTGTTAGCTTAATGAACATATCAGTAATAAGTTTCACACAATGCTTCTGTGTAGTTTTTATTTGAAGATATTATTTTTCCCAATATAGGCCTCTTAGCGCTCAGAATGTCCAATTGCAGTTTCTACAGAAAGAGTGTTTCAGAAAGGCTCAATCAAAAGTAAGGTTCAACTCTGTTAGTTGAATGCACAGAACAGAAAGAAGTTTCATACAATGCTTCTGTGTAGTTTCTATTTGAATATATTCTTTTGTCCACTATTACCCACTTAGCGCTACGAATGTCCAGTTGCATTTTCTACAGACAGAGTGTTTCAAAACTGCTCAATCAAAAGTATGGTTTAACTCTGTTAGCTGAATGCTCAGATCAGAAAGAAGTTTCACAGAATGCTTCTGTGTAGTTTATATTTGAATATATTCCTTTTTCCACTACTACGCTCTTAGCGCTCCAAATGTCCAGTTGCATTTTATACAGAAAGAGTGTTCAGATCTGCTCAATCAAAATATGGTTTAACTCTGTTAGCTGAATGCACAGATCAGAGAGAAGTTTCACCGAATGATTCTGTGTAGTTTATATTTGAAGACATTCCTTTTTCCACTATTACCCTCTTAGCGCTCCGAATCTCCACTTGCATTTTCTACAAAAAGAGTGTTTCATAACTGCTCAATCAAAAATATGTTTTATCTCTGTTAACTGAATTTACAGATCAGAAATAAGTTTCACAGAATGCATCTGTGTAGTTTTTATTTGAAGATATTCTTTTTCCCAATGTAGGCCTCTTAGCGCTTAGCATGTCCAATTGCAGTTTCTACAGAAAGAGTGTTTCAGAACGGCTCAATCCAAAGTAAGGTTCAACTCTGTTAGTTGAATGCACAGAACAGAAAGAATTTTCACAGAATGCTACTGTGTAGTTTATATTTGAATATATTCCTTTTTCCACTATTACCCTCTTAGCGCTCCGAATGTCCACTTGCATTTTCTACAGAAAGAGTGTTCAGAACTGCGCAATCAAAAGTATGGTTTAACTCTGTTAGCTTAATGAACATATCAGAAATAAGTTTCACACAATGCTTCAGTGTAGTTTTTATTTGAAGATATTATTTTTCCCAATATAGGCCTCTTAGCGCTCAGAATGTCCAATTGCAGTTTCTACAGAAAGAGTGTTTCAGAACGGCTCAATCAAATGTAAGCTTCAACTCTGTTAGTTGAATGCACAGAACAGAAAGAAGTTTAATACAATGCTTCTGTGTAGTTTATATTTGAACATATTCTTTTTTCATCTATTACCCACTTAGCGCTACGAATGTCTAGTTGCATTTTCTACAGACAGAGTGTTTCAAAACTGCTCAATCAAAAGTATGGTTTAACTCTGTTAGCTGAATGCTCAGATCAGAAAGAAGTTTCACCGAATGATTCTGTGTAGTTTATATTTGAAGACATTCCTTTTTCCACTATTACCCTCTTAGCGCTCCGAATCTCCACTTGCATTTTCTACAAAAAGAGTGTTTCATAACTGCTCAATCAAAAATATGTTTTATCTCTGTCAACTGAATTTACAGATCAGAAATAAGTTTCACAGAATGCATCTGTGTAGTTTTTATTTGAAGATATTCTTTTTCCCAATGTAGGCCTCTTAGCGCTTAGCATGTCCAATTGCAGTTTCTACAGAAAGAGTGTTTCAGAACGGCTCAATCAAAAGTAAGGTTCAACTCTGTTAGTTGAATGCACAGAACAGAAAGAATTTTCACAGAATGCTACTGTGTAGTTTATATTTGAATATATTCCTTTTTCCACTATTACCCTCTTAGCGCTACGAATGTCCACTTGCATTTTCTACAGAAAGAGTGTTCAGAACTGCGCAATCAAAAGTATGGTTTAACTCTGTTAGCTTAATGAACATATCAGAAATAAGTTTCACACAATGCTTCTGTGTAGTTTTTATTTGAAGATATTATTTTTCCCAATATAGGCCTCTTAGCGCTCAGAATGTCCAATTGCAGTTTCTACAGAAAGAGTGTTTCAGAAAGGCTCAATCAAAAGTAAGGTTCAACTCTGTTAGTTGAATGCACAGAACAGAAAGAAGTTTCATAAAATGCTTCTGTGTAGTTTATATTTGAACATATTCTTTTTTCCACTATTACCCACTTAGCGCTACGAATGTCCAGTTGCATTTTCTACAGACAGAGTGTTTCAAAACTGCTCAATCAAAAGTATGGTTTAACTCTGTTAGCTGAATGCTCAGATCAGAAAGAAGTTTCACAAAATGCTTCTGTGTAGTTTATATTTGAATATATTCCTTTTTCCACTACTAATCTCTTAGCGCTCCAAATGTCCAGTTGCATTTTCTACAGAAAGAGTGTTCAGATATGCTCAATCAAAAGTATTGTTTAACTCTGTTAGCTGAATGCACAGATCAGAAAGATGTTTCACAGAATGATTCTGTGTAGTTTATATTTGGAGACATTCCTTTTTCCACTATTACCCTCTTAGCGCTCCGAATCTCCACTTGCATTTTCTACAGAAAGAGTGTTTCAGAACGGCTCAATCAAAACTAAGGTTCAACTCTTTTAGTTGAACCAACAGAACAGAAAGAAGTTTCACACAGTTCTTCTGTGTAGTTTTTATTTGTAGACATTCTTTTTCCCAATATAGGCCTCTTAGCGCTCAGAATGTCCAATTGCAGTTTCTACAGAAAGAGTGTTTCAGAACGGCTCAATCAAAAGTAAGGTTCAACTCTGTTAGTTGAATGCACAGAACAGAAAGAAGTTTCATACAATGCTTCTGTGTAGTTTCTATTTGAACATATTCTTTTTTCCACTATTACCCACTTAGCGCTACGAATGTCCAGTTGCATTTTCTACAGACAGAGTGTTTCAAAACTGCTCTATCAAAAGTATGGTTTAACTCTGTTAGCTGAATGCTCAGATCAGAAAGAAGTTTCACAGAATGCTTCTGTGTAGTTTATATTTGAATATATTCCTTTTTCCACTACTACGCTCTTAGCGCTCCAAATGTCCAGTTGCATTTTATACAGAAAGAGTGTTCAGATCTGCTCAATCAAAAGTATGGTTTAACTCTGTTAGCTGAATGCACAGATCAGAGAGAAGTTTCACCGAATGATTCTGTTTAGTTTATATTTGAAGACATTCCTTTTTCCACTATTACCCTCTTAGCGCTCCGAATCTCCACTTGCATTTTCTACAAAAGGAGTGTTTCATAACTGCTCAATCAAAAATATGTTTTATCTCTGTTAACTGAATTTACAGATCAGAAATAATTTTCACAGAATGCATCTGTGTAGTTTTTATTTGAAGATATTATTTTTCCCAATGTAGGCCTCTTAGCGCTTAGCATGTCCAATTGCAGTTTCTACAGAAAGAGTGTTTCAGAACGGCTCAATCAAAACTAAGGTACAACTCTTTCAGTTGAACAAACAGAACAGAAAGAAGTTTCACACAATTCTTCTGTGTAGTTTTTATTTGAATATATTCCTTTTTCCACTATTACCCTCTTAGCGCTCCGAATGTCCACTTGCATTTTCTACAGACAGAGTGTTCAGAACTGCGCAATCAAAAGTATGGTTTAACCCTGTTAGCTTAATGAATATATCAGAAATAAGTTTCACACAATGCTTCTGTGTAGTTTTTATTTGAAGATATTATTTTTCCCAATAGAGGCCTCTTAGCGCTCAGAATGTCCAATTGCAGTTTCTACAGAAAGAGTGTTTCAGAAAGGCTCAATCAAAAGTAAGGTTCAACTCTGTTAGTTGAATGCACAGAACAGAAAGAAGTTTCATACAATGCTTCTGTGTAGTTTATATTTAACATATTCTTTTTTCCACTATTACCCACTTAGCGCTACGAATGTCCAGTTGCATTTTCTACAGACAGAGTGTTTCAAAACTGCTCAATGAAAAGTATGGTTTAACTCTGTTAGCTGAAGGCTCAGATCAGAAAGAAGTTTCACAGAATGCTTCTGTGTAGTTTATATTTGAATATATTCCTTTTTCCACTACTACTCTCTTAGCGCTCCAAATGTCCAGTTGCATTTTCTACAGAAAGAGTGTTCAGATCTGCTCAATCAAAAGTATGGTTTAACTCTGTTAGCTGAATGCACAGATCAGAAAGAAGTTTCACGGAATGATTCTGTGTAGTTTATATTTGGAGACATTCCTTTTTCCACTATTACCCTCTTAGCGCTCCGAATCTCCACTTGCATTTTCTACAGAAAGAGTGTTTCAGAACGGCTCAATCAAAACTAAGGTTCAACTCTTTTAGTTGAACAAACAGAACAGAAAGAAGTTTCACACAATTCTTCTGTGTAATTTTCATTTGTAGACATTCTTTTTCCCAATATAGGCCTCTTAGCGCTCAGAATGTCCAATTGCAGTTTCTACAGAAAGAGTGTTTCAGAACGGCTCAATCAAAAGTAAGGTTCAACGCTGTTAGTTGAATGCACAGAACAGAAAGAATTTTCACAGAATGCTACTGTGTAGTTTATATTTGAATATATTCCTTTTTCCACTATTACCCTCTTAGCGCTCAGAATGTCCACTTGCATTTTCTACAGAAAGAGTGTTCAGAACTGCGCAATCAAAAGTATGGTTTAACTCTGTTAACTTAATGAACATATCAGAAATAAGTTTCACACAATGCTTCTGTGTAGTTTTTATTTGAAGATATTATTTTTCCCAATAGAGGCCTCTTAGCGCTCAGAATGTCCAATTGCAGTTTCTACAGAAAGAGTGTTTCAGAAAGGCTCAATCAAAAGTAAGGTTCAACTCTGTTAGTTGAATGCACAGAAGAGAAAGAAGTTTCATACAATGCTTCTGTGTAGTTTATATTTGAACATATACATTTTTCCACTATTACCCACTTAGCGCTACGAATGTCCAGTTGCATTTTCTACAGACAGAGTGTTTCAAAACTTCTCAATCAAAAGTATGGTTTAACTCTGTTAGCTGAATGCTCAGATCAGAAAGAAGTTTCACAGAATGCTTCTGTGTAGTTTATATTTGAATATATTCCTTTTTCCACTACTACTCTCTTAGCGCTCCAAATGTCCAGTTGCATTTTCAACAGAAACAGTGTTCAGATCTGCTCAATCAAAAGTATGGTTTAACTCTGTTAGCTGAATGCACAGATCAGGAAGAAGTTTCACAGAATGATTCTGTGTAGTTTATATTTGGAGACATTCCTTTTTCCAATATTACCCTCTTAGCGCTCCGAATCTCCACTTGCATTTTCTACAGAAAGAGTGTTTCAGAACGGCTCAATCAAAACTAAGGTTCAACTCTTTTAGTTGAACAAACAGAACAGAAAGAAGTTTCACACAATTCTTCTGTGTAGTTTTTATTTGTAGACATTCTTTTTCCCAATATAGGCCTCCTAGCGCTCAGAATGTCCAATTGCAGTTTCTACAGAAAGAGTGTTTGAGAACGGCTCAATCAAAAGTAAGGTTCAACTCTGTTAGTTGAATGCACAGAACAGAAAGAAGTTTCATACAATGCTTCTGTGTAGTTTATATTTGAACATATTCTTTTGTCCACTATTACCCACTTAGCGCTACGAATTTCCAGTTGCATTTTCTACAGACAGAGTGTTTCAAAACTGCTCAATCAAAAGTATGGTTTAACTCTGTTAGCTGAATGCTCAGATCAGAAAGAAGTTTCACAGAATGCTTCTGTGTAGTTTATATTTGAATATATTCCTTTTTCCACTACTGCGCTCTTAGCGCTCCAAATGTCCAGTTGCATTTTCTACAGAAAGAGTGTTCAGATCTGCTCAATCAAAAGTATGGTTTAACTCTGTTAGCTGAATGCACAGATCAGAAAGAAGTTTCACCGAATGATTCTGTGTAGTTTATATTTGAAGACATTCCTTTTTCCACTATTACCCTCTTAGTGCTCCGAATCTCCACTTGCATTTTCTACAAAAAGAGTGTTTCATAACTGCTCAATCAAAAATATGTTTTATCTCTGTTAACTGATTTACAGATCAGAAATAAGTTTCACAGAATGCATCGTTGTTATTTTTATTTAAAGATATTCTTTTTCCCAATGTAGGCCTCTTAGCGCTTAGCATGTCCAATTGCAGTTTCTACAGAAAGAGTGTTTCAGAACGGCTCAATCAAAAGTTAGGTTCAACTCTGTTAGTTGAATGTACAGAACAGAAAGAATTTTTACAGAATGCTACTGTGTAGTTTATATTTGAATATATTCATTTTTCAACTATTACCCTCTTAGCGCTCCGAATGTCCACTTGCATTTTCTACAGAAAGAGTGTTCAGAACTGCGCAATCAAAAGTATGGTTTAACTCTGTTAGCTTAATGAACATATCAGAAATAAGTTTCACACAATTCTTCTGTGTAGTTGTTATTTGAAGATATTATTTTTCCCAATAGAGGCCTCTTAGCGCTCAGAATGTCCAATTGCAGTTTCTACAGAAAGAGTGTTTCAGAAAGGCTCAATCAAAAGTAAGGTTCAACTCTGTTAGTTGAATGCACAGAACAGAAAGAAGTTTCATACAATGCTTCTGTGTAGTTTATATTTGAACATATTCTTTTTTCCACTATTACCCACTTAGCGCTACGAATGTCCAGTTGCATTATCTACAGACAGAGTGTTTCAAAACTGCTCAATGAAAAGTATGGTTTAACTCTGTTAGCTGAATGCTCAGATCAGAAAGAAGTTTCACAGAATGCTTCTGTGTAGTTTATATTTGAATATATTCTTTTTCCACTACTACTCTCTTAGCGCTCCAAATGTCCAGTTGCATTTTCTACAGAAAGAGTGTTCAGATCTGCTCAATCAAAAGTATGGTTTAACTCTGTTAGCTGAATGCACAGATCAGAAAGAATTTTCACAGAATGATTCTGTGTAGTTTATATTTGGAGACATTCCTTTTTCCACTATTACCCTCTTAGCGCTCCGAATCTCCACTTGCATTTTCTACAGAAAGAGTGTTTCAGAACGGCTCAATCAAAACTAAGGTTCAACTCTTTTAGTTGAACAAACAGAACAGAAAGAAGTTTCACACAATTCTTCTGTGTAGTTTTTATTTGTAGACATTCTTTTTCCCAATATAGGCCTCCTAGTGCTCAGAATGTCCAATTGCAGTTTCTACAGGAAGAGTGTTTCAGAACGGCTCAATCAAAAGTAAGGTTCAACTCTGTTAGTTGAATGCACAGAACAGAAAGAAGTTTCATACAATGCTTCTGTGTAGTTTATATTTGAACATATTCTTTTGTCCACTATTACCCACTTAGCGCTACGAATTTCCAGTTGCATTTTCTACAGACAGAGTGTTTCAAAACTGCTCAATCAAAAGTATGGTTTAACTCTGTTAGCTGAATGCTCAGATCAGAAAGAAGTTTCACAGAATGCTTCTGTGTAGTTTATATTTGAATATATTCCTTTTTCCACTACTACGCTCTTAGCGCTCCAAATGTCCAGTTGCATTTTCTACAGAAAGAGTGTTTCATAACTGCTCAATCAAAAATATGTTTTATCTCTGTTAACTGAATTTACAGATCAGAAATAAGTTTCACAGAATGCATCTGTGTAGTTTTTATTTGAAGATATTCTTTTTCCCAATGTAGGCCTCTTAGCGCTTAGCATGTCCAATTGCAGTTTCTACAGAAAGAGTGTTTCAGAACGGCTCAATCAAAAGTAAGGTTCAACTCTGTTAGTTGAATGCACAGAACAGAAAGAATTTTCACAGAATGCTACTGTGTAGTTTATATTTGAATATATTCCTTTTTCCACTATTACCCTCTTAGCGCTCCGAATGTCCACTTGCATTTTCTACAGAAAGAGTGTTCAGAACTGCGCAATCAAAAGTATGGTTTAACTCTGTTAGCTTAATGAACATATCAGAAATAAGTTTCACACAATGCTTCTGTGTAGTTTTTATTTGAAGATATTATTTTTCCCAATAGAGGCCTCTTAGCGCTCAGAATGTCCAATTGCAGTTTCTACAGAAAGAGTGTTTCAGAAAGGCTCAATCAAAAGTAAGGTTCAACTCTGTTAGTTGAATGCACAGAAGAGAAAGTAGTTTCATACAATGCTTCTGTGTAGTTTATATTTGAACATATTCTTTTTTCCACTATTACCCACTTAGCGCTACGAATGTCCAGTTGCATTTTCTACAGACAGAGTGTTTCAAAACTGCTCAATGAAAAGTATGGTTTAACTCTGTTAGCTGAATGCTCAGATCAGAAAGAAGTTTCACAGAATGCTTCTGTGTAGTTTATATTTGAATATATTCCTTTTTCCACTACTACTCTCTTAGCGCTCCAAATGTCCAGTTGCATTTCCTACAGAAAGAGTGTTCAGATCTGCTCAATCAAAAGTATGGTTTAACTCTGTTAGCTGAATGCACAGATCAGAAAGAAGTTTCACAGAATGATTCTGTGTAGTTTATATTTGGAGACATTACTTTTTCCACTATTACCCTCTTAGCGCTCCGAATCTCCACTTGCATTTTCTACAGAAAGAGTGTTTCAGAACGGCTCAATCAAAACTAAGGTTCAACTCTTTTAGTTGAACAAACAGAACAGAAAGAAGTTTCACACAATTCTTCTCTGTAGTTTTTATTTGTAGACATTCTTTTTCCCAATATAGGCCTCCTAGCGCTCAGAATGTCCAATTGCAGTTTCTACAGGAAGAGTGTTTCAGAACGGCTCAATCAAAAGTAAGGTTCAACTCTGTTAGTTGAATGCACAGAACAGAAAGAAGTTTCATACAATGCTTCTGTGTAGTTTATATTTGAACATATTCTTTTTTCCACTATTACCCACTTAGCGCTACGAATGCCCAGTTGCATTTTCTACAGACAGAGTGTTTCAAAACTGCTCAATGAAAAGTATGGTTTAACTCTGTTAGCTGAATGCTCAGATCAGAAAGAAGTTTCACAGAATGCTTCTGTGTAGTTTATATTTGAATATATTCCTTTTTCCACTACTACTCTCTTAGCGCTCCAAATGTCCAGTTGCATTTCCTACAGAAAGAGTGTTCAGATCTGCACAATCAAAAGTATGGTTTAACTCTGTTATCTGAATGCACAGATCAGAAAGAAGTTTCACAGAATGATTCTGTGTAGTTTATATTTGGAGACATTACTTTTTCCACTATTACCCTCTTAGCGCTCCGAATCTCCACTTGCATTTTCTACAGAAAGAGTGTTTCAGAACGGCTCAATCAAAACTAAGGTTCAACTCTTTTAGTTGAACAAACAGAACAGAAAGAAGTTTCACACAATTCTTCTCTGTAGTTTTTATTTGTAGACATTCTTTTTCCCAATATAGGCCTCCTAGCGCTCAGAATGTCCAATTGCAGTTTCTACAGGAAGAGTGTTTCAGAACGGCTCAATCAAAAGTAAGGTTCAACTCTGTTAGTTGAATGCACAGAACAGAAAGAAGTTTCATACAATGCTTCTGTGTAGTTTATATTTGAACATATTCTTTTTTCCACTATTACCCACTTAGCGCTACGAATGTCCAGTTGCATTTTCTACAGACAGAGTGTTTCAAAACTGCTCAATCAAAAGTATGGTTTAACTCTGTTAGATGAATGCTCAGATCAGAAAGAAGTTTCACAGAATGCTTCTGTGTAGTTTATATTTGAATATATTCCTTTTTCCACTACTACGCTCTTAGCGCTCCAAATGTCCAGTTGCATTTTCTACAGAAAGAGTGTTCAGATCTGCTCCATCAAAAGTATGGTTTAACTCTGTTAGCTGAATGCACAGATCAGAAAGAAGTTTCACCGAATGATTCTGTGTAGTTTATATTTGAATACATTCCTTTTTCCACCATTACCCTCTTAGCGCTCCGAATCTCCACTTGCATTTTCTACAAAAAGAGTGTTTCATAACTGCTCAATCAAAAATATGTTTTATCTCTGTTAACTGAATTTACAGATCAGAAATAAGTTTCACAGAATGCATCTGTGTAGTTTTTATTTGAAGATATTCTTTTTCCCAATGTAGGCCTCTTAGCGCTTAGCATGTCCAATTGCAGTTTCTACAGAAAGAGTTTTTCAGAACGGCTCAATCAAAAGTAAGGTTCAACTCTGTTAATTGAATGCACAGAACCGAAAGAATTTTCACAGAATGCTACTGTGTAGTTTATATTTGAATATATTCCTTTTTCCACTATTACCTTCTTAGCGCTCTGAATGTCCACTTGCATTTTCTACAGAAAGTGTGTTCAGAACTGCGCAATCAAAAGTATGGTTTAACTCTGTTAGCTTAATGAACATATCAGAAATAAGTTTCACACAATGCTTCTGTGTAGTTTTTATTTGAAGATATTATTTTTCCCAATAGAGGCCTCTTAGCGCTCAGAATGTCCAATTGCAGTTTCTACAGAAAGAGTGTTTCAGAAAGGCTCAATCAAAAGTCAGGTTCAACTCTGTTAGTTGAATGCACAGAACAGAAAGAAGTTTCATACAATGGTTCTGTGTAGTTTATATTTGAACATATTCTTTTTTCCACTATTACCCACTTAGCGCTACGAATGTCCAGTTGCATTTTCTACAGACAGAGTGTTTCAAAACTGCTCAATCAAAAGTATGGTTTAACTCTGTTAGCTGAATGCTCAGATCAGAAAGAAGTTTCACAAAATGCTTCTGTGTAGTTTATATTTGAATATATTCCTTTTTCCACTACTACTCTCTTAGCGCTCCAAATGTCCAGTTGCATTTTCTACAGAAAGAGTGTTCAGATATGCTCAATCAAAAGTATTGTTTAACTCTGTTAGCTGAATGCACAGATCAGAAAGATGTTTCACAGAATGTTTCTGTGTAGTTTATATTTGGAGACATTCCTTTTTCCACTATTACCCTCTTAGCGCTCCGAATCTCCACTTGCATTTTCTACAGAAAGAGTGTTTCAGAATGGCTCAATCAAAACTAAGGTTCAACTCTTTTAGTTGAACCAACAGAACAGAAAGAAGTTTCACACAGTTCTTCTGTGTAGTTTTTATTTGTAGACATTCTTTTTCCCAATATAGGCCTCTTAGCGCTCAGAATGTCCAATTGCAGTTTCTACAGAAAGAGTGTTTCAGAACGGCTCAATCAAAAGTAAGGTTCAACTCTGTTAGTTGAATGCACAGAACAGAAAGAAGTTTCATACAATGCTTCTGTGTAGTTTCTATTTGAACATATTCTTTTTTCCACTATTACCCACGTAGCGCTACGAATGTCCAGTTGCATTTTCTACAGACAGAGTGTTTCAAAACTGCTCTATCAAATGTATGGTTTAACTCTGTTAGCTGAATGCTCAGATCAGAAAGAAGTTTCACAGAATGCTTCTGTGTAGTTTATATTTGAATATATTCCTTTTTCCACTACTACGCTCTTAGCGCTCCAAATGTCCAGTTGCATTTTATACAGAAAGAGTGTTCAGATCTGCTCAATCAAAAGTATGGTTTAACTCTGTTAGCTGAATGCACAGATCAGAGAGAAGTTTCACCGAATGATTCTGTGTAGTTTATATTTGAAGACATTCCTTTTTCCACTATTACCCTCTTAGCGCTCCGAATCTCCACTTGCATTTTCTACAAAAAGAGTGTTTCATAACTGCTCAATCAAAAATATGTTTTATCTCTGTTAACTGAATTTACAGATCAGAAATAATTTTCACAGAATGCATCTGTGTAGTTTTTATTTGAAGATATTATTTTTCCCAATGTAGGCCTCTTAGCGCTTAGCATGTCCAATTGCAGTTTCTACAGAAAGAGTGTTTCAGAACGGCTCAATCAAAACTAAGGTACAACTCTTTCAGTTGAACAAACAGAACAGAAAGAAGTTTCACACAATTCTTCTGTGTAGTTTTTATTTGTAGATATTCCTTTTCCCAATATAGGCCTCTTAGCGCTCAGAATGTCCAATTGCAGTTTCTACAGAAAGAGTGTTTCAGAACGGCTCAATCAAAAGTAAGGTTCAACTCTGTTAGTTGAATGCACAGAACAGAAAGAAGTTTCATACAATGCTTCTGTGTAGTTTATATTTGAACATATTTTTTTTCCACTATTACCCATTTATCGCTACGAATGTCCAGTTGCATTTTCTACAGACAGAGTTTTTCAAAACTGCTCAATCAAAAGTATGGTTTAACTCTGTTAGCTGAATGCTCAGATCAGAAAGAAGTTTCACAGAATGCTTCTGTGTAGTTTATATTTGAATATATTCCTTTTTCCACTACTACGCTCTTAGCGCTCCAAATGTCCAGTTGCATTTTCTACAGAAAGAGTGTTCAGATCTGCTCAATCAAAAGTATGGTTTAACTCTGTTAGCTGAATGCACAGATCTGAAAGAAGTTTGACCGAATGATTCTGTGTAGTTTATATTTGAAGACATTCCTTTTTCCACTATTACCCTCTTAGCGCTCCGAATCTGCACTTGCATTTTCTACAAAAAGAGTGTTTCATAACTGCTCAATCAAAAATATGTTTTATCTCTGTTAACTGAATTTACAGATCAGAAATAAGTTTCACAGAATGCATCTGTGTAGTTTTTATTTGAAGATATTCTTTTTCCCAATGTAGGCCTCTTAGCGCTTAGCATGTCCAATTGCAGTTTCTACAGAAAGAGTGTTTCAGAACGGCTCAATCAAAAGTAAGGTTCAACTCGGTTAGTTGAATGCACAGAACAGAAAGAATTTTCACAGAATGCTACTGTGTAGTTTATATTTGAATATATTCCTTTTTCCACTATTACCCTCTTAGCGCTCCGAATGTCCACTTGCATTTTCTACAGAAAGAGTGTTCAGATCTGCTCAATCAAAAGTATGGTTTAAATCTGTTAGCTGAATGCACAGATCAGAAAGAAGTTTCACAGAATGATTCTGTGTAGTTTATATTTGGAGACATTCCTTTTTCCACTATTACCCTCTTAGCGCTCCGAATCTCCACTTGCATTTTCTACAGAAAGAGTGTTTCAGAACGGCTCAATCAAAACTAAGGTTCAACTCTTTCAGTTGAACAAACAGAACAGAAAGGAGTTTCACACAATTCTTCTGTGTAGTTTTTATTTGTAGACATTCTTTTTCCCAATAAAGGCCTCTTAGCGCTCAGAATGTCCAATTGCAGTTTCTACAGAAAGAGTGTTTCAGAACGGCTCAATCAAAAGTAAGGTTCAACTCTGTTAGTTGAATGCACAGAACAGAAAGAAGTTTCATACAATGCGTCTGTGTAGTTTATATTTGAACATATTCTTTTTCCACTATTACCCACTTAGCGCTACGAATGTCCAGTTGCATTTTCTACAGACAGAGTGTTTCAAAACTGCTCAATCAAAAGTATGGTTTAACTCTGTTAGCTGAATGCTCAGATCAGAAAGAAGTTTCACAGAATGCTTCTGTGTAGTTTATATTTGAGTATATTCTTTTTCCACTACTACTCTCTTAGCGCTCCAAATGTCCAGTTGCATTTTCTACAGAAAGAGTGTTCAGATCTGCTCAATCAAAAGTATGGTTTAATTCTGTTAGCTGAATGCACAGATCAGAAAGAAGTTTCACCGAATGATTCTGTGTAGTTTATATTTGAAGACATTCCTTTTTCCACTATTACCCTCTTAGCGCTCCGAATCTCCACTTGCATTTTCTACAAAAAGAGTGTTTCATAACTGCTGAATCAAAAATATGTTTTATCTCTGTTAACTGAATTTACAGATCAGAAATAAGTTTCACAGAATGCATCTGTGTAGTTTTTATTTGAAGATATTCTTTTTCCCAATGTAGGCCTCTTAGCGCTTAGCATGTCCAATTGCAGTTTCTACAGAAAGAGTGTTTCAGAACGGCTCAATCAAAAGTAAGGTTCAACTCTGTTAGTTGAATGCACAGAACAGAAAGAATTTTCACAGAATGCTACAGTGTAGTTTATATTTGAATATATTCCTTTTTCCACTATTACCCTCTTAGCGCTCCGAATGTCCACTTGCATTTTCTACAGAAAGAGTGTTCAGACCTGCGCAATCAAAAGTATGGTTTAACTCTGTTATCTTAATGAACATATCAGGAATAAGTTTCACACAATGTTTCTGTGTAGTTTTTATTTGAAGATATTATTTTTCCCAATAGAGGCCCCTTAGCGCTCAGAATGTCCAATTGCAGTTTCTACAGAAAGAGTGTTTCAGAAAGGCTCAATCAAAAGTAAGGTTCAACTCTGTTAGTTGAATGCACAGAACAGAAAGAAGTTTCATACAATGCTTCTGTGTAGTTTATATTTGAATATATTCTTTTTTCCACCATTACCCACTTAGCGCTACGAATGTCCAGTTGCATTTTCTACAGACAGAGTGTTTCAAAACTGCTCAATCAAAAGTATGGTTTAACTCTGTTAGCTGAATGCTCAGATCAGAAAGAAGTTTCACAGAATGCTTCTGTGTAGTTTATATTTGAATATATTCCTTTTTCCACTACTACCCTCTTAGCGCTCCAAATGTCCAGTTGCATTTTCTACAGAAAGAGTGTTCAGATCTGCTCAATCAAAAGTATGGTTTAACTCTGTTAGCTGAATGCACAGATCAGAAAGAAGTTTCACAGAATGATTCTGTGTAGTTTATATTTGGAGACATTCCTTTTTCCACTATTACCCTCTTAGCGCTCCGAATCTCCACTTGCATTTTCTACAGAAAGAGTGTTTCAGAACGGCTCAATCCAAACTAAGGTTCAACTCTTTTAGTTGAACAAACAGAATAGAAAGATGTTTCACACAATTCTTCTGTGTAGTTTTTATTTGTAGACATTCTTTTTCCCAATATTGGCCTCTTAGCGCTCAGAATGTCCAATTGCAGTTTCTACAGAAAGAGTGTTTCAGAACGGCTCAATCAAAAGTAAGGTTCAACTCTGTTAGTTGAATGCACAGAACAGAAAGAAGTTTCATACAATGCTTCTGTGTAGTTTATATTTGAACATATTCTTTTTTCCACTATTACCCACTTAGCGCTACGAATGTCCAGTTGCATTTTCTACAGACAGAGTGTTTCAAAACTGCTCAATCAAAAGTATGGTTTAACTCTGTTAGCTGAATGCTCAGATCAGAAAGAAGTTTCACAGAATGCTTCTGTGTAGTTTATATTTGAGTATATTCTTTTTCCACTACTACTCTCTTAGCGCTCCAAATGTCCAGTTGCATTTTCTACAGAAAGAGTGTTCAGATCTGCTCAATCAAAAGTATGGTTTAATTCTGTTAGCTGAATGCACAGATCAGAAAGAAGTTTCACCGAATGATTCTGTGTAGTTTATATTTGAAGACATTCCTTTTTCCACTATTACCCTCTTAGCGCTCATAATCTCCACTTGCATTTTCTACAAAAAGAGTGTTTCATAACTGCTGAATCAAAAATATGTTTTATCTCTGTTAACTGAATTTACAGATCAGAAATAAGTTTCACAGAATGCATCTGTGTAGTTTTTATTTGAAGATATTCTTTTTCCCAATGTAGGTCTCTTAGCGCTTAGCATGTCCAATTGCAGTTTCTACAGAAAGAGTGTTTCAGAACGGCTCAATCAAAAGTAAGGTTCAACTCTGATAGTTGAATGCACAGAACAGAAAGAATTTTCACAGAATGCTACAGTGTAGTTTATATTTGAATATATTCCTTTTTCCACTATTACCCTCTTAGCGATCCGAATGTCCACTTGCATTTTCTACAGAAAGTGTGTTCAGAACTGCGCAATCAAAAGTATGGTTTAACTCTGTTAGCTTAATGAACATATCAGAAATAAGTTTCACACAATGCTTCTGTGTAGTTTTTATTTGAAGATATTATTTTTCCCAATAGAGGCCTCTTAGCGCTCAGAATGTCCAATTGCAGTTTCTACAGAAAGAGTGTTTCAGAAAGGCTCAATCAAAAGTAAGGTTCAACTCTGTTAGTTGAATGCACAGAACAGAAAGAAGTTTCATACAATCCTTCTGTGTAGTTTATATTTGAACATATTCTTTTTTCCACTATTACCCACTTAGCGCTACGAATGTCCAGTTGCATTTTCTACAGACAGAGTGTTTCAAATCTGCTCAATCAAAAGTATGGTTTAACTCTGTTAGCTGAATGCTCAGATCAGAAAGAAGATTCACAGAATGCTTCTGTGTAGTCTATATTTGAATATATTCCTTTTTCCACTACTACTCTCTTAGCGCTCCAAATGTCCAGTTGCATTTTCTACAGAAAGAGTGTTCAGATCTGCTCAATCAAAAGTATGGTTTAACTCTATTAGCTGAATGCACAGATCAGAAAGAAGTTTCACAGAATGATTCTGTGTAGTTTATATTTGGAGACATTCCTTTTTCCACTATTACCCTCTTAGCGCTCCGAATCTCCACTTGCATTTTCTACAGAAAGTGTGTTTCAGAACGGCTCAATCAAAACTAAGGTTCAACACTTTTAGTTGAACAAACAGAATAGAAAGATGTTTCACACAATTCTTCTGTGTAGTGTTTATTTGTAGACATTCTTTTTCCCAATATAGGCTTCTTAGCGCTCAGAATGTCCAATTGCAGTTTCTACAGAAAGAGTGTTTCAGAACGGCTCAATCAAAAGTAAGGTTCAACTCTGTTAGTTGAATGCACAGAACAGAAAGAAGTTTCATACAATGCTTCTGTGTAGTTTATATTTGAACATATTCTTTTTTCCACTATTACCCACTTAGCGCTACGAATGTCCAGTTGCATTTTCTACAGACAGAGTGTTTCAAAACTGCTCAATCAAAAGTATGGTTTAACTCTGTTAGCTGAATGCTCAGATCAGAAAGAAGTTTCACAGAATGCTTCTGTGTAGTTTATATTTGAATATATGCTTTTTCCACTACTACTCTCTTAGCGCTCCAAATGTCCAGTTGCATTTTCTACAGAAAGAGTGTTCAGATCTGCTCAATCAAAAGTATGGTTTAACTCTGTTAGCTGAATGCACAGATCTGAAAGAAGTTTGACCGAATGATTCTGTGTAGTTTATATTTGAAGACATTCCTTTTTCCACTATTACCCTCTTAGCGCTCCGAATCTGCACTTGCATTTTCTACAAAAAGAGTGTTTCATAACTGCTCAATCAAAAATATGTTTTATCTCTGTTAACTGAATTTACAGATCAGAAATAAGTTTCACAGAATGCATCTGTGTAGTTTTTATTTGAAGATATTCTTTTTCCCAATGTAGGCCTCTTAGCGCTTAGCATGTCCAATTGCAGTTTCTACAGAAAGAGTGTTTCAGAACGGCTCAATCAAAAGTAAGGTTCAAATCGGTTAGTTGAATGCACAGAACAGAAAGAATTTTCACAGAATGCTACTGTGTAGTTTATATTTGAATATATTCCTTTTTCCACTATTACCCTCTTAGCGCTCCGAATGTCCACTTGCATTTTCTACAGAAAGAGTGTTCAGATCTGCTGAATCAAAAGTATGGTTTAAATCTGTTAGCTGAATGCACAGATCAGAAAGAAGTTTCACAGAATGATTCTGTGTAGTTTATATTTGGAGACATTCCTTTTTCCACTATTACCCTCTTAGCGCTCCGAATCTCCACTTGAATTTTCTACAGAAAGAGTGTTTCAGAACGGCTCAATCAAAACTAAGGTTCAACTCTTTCAGTTGAACAAACAGAACAGAAAGGAGTTTCACACAATTCTTCTGTGTAGTTTTTATTTGTAGACATTCTTTTTCCCAATAAAGGCCTCTTAGCGCTCAGAATGTCCAATTGCAGTTTCTACAGAAAGAGTGTTTCAGAACGGCTCAATCAAAAGTAAGGTTCAACTCTGTTAGTTGAATGCACAGAACAGAAAGAAGTTTCATACAATGCGTCTGTGTAGTTTATATTTGAACATATTCTTTTTCCACTATTACCCACTTAGCGCTACGAATGTCCCGTTGCATTTTCTACAGACAGAGTGTTTCAAAACTGCTCAATCAAAAGTATGGTTTAACTCTGTTAGCTGAATGCTCAGATCAGAAAGAAGTTTCACAGAATGCTTCTGTGTAGTTTATATTTGAGTATATTCTTTTTCCACTACTACTCTCTTAGCGCTCCAAATGTCCAGTTGCATTTTCTACAGAAAGAGTGTTCAGATCTGCTCAATCAAAAGTATGGTTTAATTCTGTTAGCTGAATGCACAGATCAGAAAGAAGTTTCACCGAATGATTCTGTGTAGTTTATATTTGAAGACATTCCTTTTTCCACTATTACCCTCTTAGCGCTCCGAATCTCCACTTGCATTTTCTACAAAAAGAGTGTTTCATAACTGCTGAATCAAAAATATGTTTTATCTCTGTTAACTGAATTTACAGATCAGAAATAAGTTTCACAGAATGCATCTGTGTAGTTTTTATTTGAAGATATTCTTTTTCCCAATGTAGGCCTCTTAGCGCTTAGCATGTCCAATTGCAGTTTCTACAGAAAGAGTGTTTCAGAACGGCTCAATCAAAAGTAAGGTTCAACTCTGTTAGTTGAATGCACAGAACAGAAAGAATTTTCACAGAATGCTACAGTGTAGTTTATATTTGAATATATTCCTTTTTCCACTATTACCCTCTTAGCGCTCCGAATGTCCACTTGCATTTTCTACAGAAAGAGTGTTCAGACCTGCGCAATCAAAAGTATGGTTTAACTCTGTTATCTTAATGAACATATCAGGAATAAGTTTCACACAATGCTTCTGTGTAGTTTTTATTTGAAGATATTATTTTTCCCAATAGAGGCCCCTTAGCGCTCAGAATGTCCAATTGCAGTTTCTACAGAAAGAGTGTTTCAGAAAGGCTCAATCAAAAGTAAGGTTCAACTCTGTTAGTTGAATGCACAGAACAGAAAGAAGTTTCATACAATGCTTCTGTGTAGTTTATATTTGAATATATTCTTTTTTCCACCATTACCCACTTAGCGCTACGAATGTCCAGTTGCATTTTCTACAGACAGAGTGTTTCAAAACTGCTCAATCAAAAGTATGGTTTAACTCTGTTAGCTGAATGCTCAGATCAGAAAGAAGTTTCACAGAATGCTTCTGTGTAGTTTATATTTGAATATATTCCTTTTTCCACTACTACCCTCTTAGCGCTCCAAATGTCCAGTTGCATTTTCTACAGAAAGAGTGTTCAGATCTGCTCAATCAAAAGTATGGTTTAACTCTGTTAGCTGAATGCACAGATCAGAAAGAAGTTTCACAGAATGATTCTGTGTAGTTTATATTTGGAGACATTCCTTTTTCCACTATTACCCTCTTAGCGCTCCGAATCTCCACTTGCATTTTCTACAGAAAGAGTGTTTCAGAACGGCTCAATCAAAACTAAGGTTCAACTCTTTTAGTTGAACAAACAGAATAGAAAGATGTTTCACACAATTCTTCTGTGTAGTTTTTATTTGTAGACATTCTTTTTCCCAATATTGGCCTCTTAGCGCTCAGAATGTCCAATTGCAGTTTCTACAGAAAGAGTGTTTCAGAACGGCTCAATCAAAAGTAAGGTTCAACTCTGTTAGTTGAATGCACAGAACAGAAAGAAGTTTCATACAATGCTTCTGTGTAGTTTATATTTGAACATATTCTTTTTTCCACTATTACCCACTTAGCGCTACGAATGTCCAGTTGCATTTTCTACAGACAGAGTGTTTCAAAACTGCTCAATCAAAAGTATGGTTTAACTCTGTTAGCTGAATGCTCAGATCAGAAAGAAGTTTCACAGAATGCTTCTGTGTAGTTTATATTTGAGTATATTCTTTTTCCACTACTACTCTCTTAGCGCTCCAAATGTCCAGTTGCATTTTCTACAGAAAGAGTGTTCAGATCTGCTCAATCAAAAGTATGGTTTAATTCTGTTAGCTGAATGCACAGATCAGAAAGAAGTTTCACCGAATGATTCTGTGTAGTTTATATTTGAAGACATTCCTTTTTCCACTATTACCCTCTTAGCGCTCCGAATCTCCACTTGCATTTTCTACAAAAAGAGTGTTTCATAACTGCTGAATCAAAAATATGTTTTATCTCTGTTAACTGAATTTACAGATCAGAAATAAGTTTCACAGAATGCATCTGTGTAGTTTTTATTTGAAGATATTCTTTTTCCCAATGTAGGTCTCTTAGCGCTTAGCATGTCCAATTGCAGTTTCTACAGAAAGAGTGTTTCAGAACGGCTCAATCAAAAGTAAGGTTCAACTCTGATAGTTGAATGCACAGAACAGAAAGAATTTTCACAGAATGCTACAGTGTAGTTTATATTTGAATATATTCCTTTTTCCACTATTACCCTCTTAGCGATCCGAATGTCCACTTGCATTTTCTACAGAAAGTGTGTTCAGAACTGCGCAATCAAAAGTATGGTTTAACTCTGTTAGCTTAATGAACATATCAGAAATAAGTTTCACACAATGCTTCTGTGTAGTTTTTATTTGAAGATATTATTTTTCCCAATAGAGGCCTCTTAGCGCTCAGAATGTCCAATTGCAGTTTCTACAGAAAGAGTGTTTCAGAAAGGCTCAATCAAAAGTAAGGTTCAACTCTGTTAGTTGAATGCACAGAACAGAAAGAAGTTTCATACAATCCTTCTGTGTAGTTTATATTTGAACATATTCTTTTTTCCACTATTACCCACTTAGCGCTACGAATGTCCAGTTGCATTTTCTACAGACAGAGTGTTTCAAATCTGCTCAATCAAAAGTATGGTTTAACTCTGTTAGCTGAATGCTCAGATCAGAAAGAAGATTCACAGAATGCTTCTGTGTAGTCTATATTTGAATATATTCCTTTTTCCACTACTACTCTCTTAGCGCTCCAAATGTCCAGTTGCATTTTCTACAGAAAGAGTGTTCAGATCTGCTCAATCAAAAGTATGGTTTAACTCTATTAGCTGAATGCACAGATCAGAAAGAAGTTTCACAGAATGATTCTGTGTAGTTTATATTTGGAGACATTCCTTTTTCCACTATTACCCTCTTAGCGCTCCGAATCTCCACTTGCATTTTCTACAGAAAGTGTGTTTCAGAACGGCTCAATCAAAACTAAGGTTCAACACTTTTAGTTGAACAAACAGAATAGAAAGATGTTTCACACAATTCTTCTGTGTAGTGTTTATTTGTAGACATTCTTTTTCCCAATATAGGCTTCTTAGCGCTCAGAATGTCCAATTGCAGTTTCTACAGAAAGAGTGTTTCAGAACGGCTCAATCAAAAGTAAGGTTCAACTCTGTTAGTTGAATGCACAGAACAGAAAGAAGTTTCATACAATGCTTCTGTGTAGTTTATATTTGAACATATTCTTTTTTCCACTATTACCCACTTAGCGCTACGAATGTCCAGTTGCATTTTCTACAGACAGAGTGTTTCAAAACTGCTCAATCAAAAGTATGGTTTAACTCTGTTAGCTGAATGCTCAGATCAGAAAGAAGTTTCACAGAATGCTTCTGTGTAGTTTATATTTGAATATATGCTTTTTCCACTACTACTCTCTTAGCGCTCCAAATGTCCAGTTGCATTTTCTACAGAAAGAGTGTTCAGATCTGCTCAATCAAAAGTATGGTTTAACTCTGTTAGCTGAATGCACAGATCTGAAAGAAGTTTGACCGAATGATTCTGTGTAGTTTATATTTGAAGACATTCCTTTTTCCACTATTACCCTCTTAGCGCTCCGAATCTGCACTTGCATTTTCTACAAAAAGAGTGTTTCATAACTGCTCAATCAAAAATATGTTTTATCTCTGTTAACTGAATTTACAGATCAGAAATAAGTTTCACAGAATGCATCTGTGTAGTTTTTATTTGAAGATATTCTTTTTCCCAATGTAGGCCTCTTAGCGCTTAGCATGTCCAATTGCAGTTTCTACAGAAAGAGTGTTTCAGAACGGCTCAATCAAAAGTAAGGTTCAAATCAGTTAGTTGAATGCACAGAACAGAAAGAATTTTCACAGAATGCTACTGTGTAGTTTATATTTGAATATATTCCTTTTTCCACTATTACCCTCTTAGCGCTCCGAATGTCCACTTGCATTTTCTACAGAAAGAGTGTTCAGATCTGCTCAATCAAAAGTATGGTTTAAATCTGTTAGCTGAATGCACAGATCAGAAAGAAGTTTCACAGAATGATTCTGTGTAGTTTATATTTGGAGACATTCCTTTTTCCACTATTACCCTCTTAGCGCTCCGAATCTCCACTTGCATTTTCTACAGAAAGAGTGTTTCAGAACGGCTCAATCAAAACTAAGGTTCAACTCTTTCAGTTGAACAAACAGAACAGAAAGGAGTTTCACACAATTCTTCTGTGTAGTTTTTATTTGTAGACATTCTTTTTCCCAATAAAGGCCTCTTAGCGCTCAGAATGTCCAATTGCAGTTTCTACAGAAAGAGTGTTTCAGAACGGCTCAATCAAAAGTAAGGTTCAACTCTGTTAGTTGAATGCACAGAACAGAAAGAAGTTTCATACAATGCGTCTGTGTAGTTTATATTTGAACATATTCTTTTTCCACTATTACCCACTTAGCGCTACGAATGTCCAGTTGCATTTTCTACAGACAGAGTGTTTCAAAACTGCTCAATCAAAAGTATGGTTTAACTCTGTTAGCTGAATGCTCAGATCAGAAAGAAGTTTCACAGAATGCTTCTGTGTAGTTTATATTTGAGTATATTCTTTTTCCACTACTACTCTCTTAGCGCTCCAAATGTCCAGTTGCATTTTCTACAGAAAGAGTGTTCAGATCTGCTCAATCAAAAGTATGGTTTAATTCTGTTAGCTGAATGCACAGATCAGAAAGAAGTTTCACCGAATGATTCTGTGTAGTTTATATTTGAAGACATTCCTTTTTCCACTATTACCCTCTTAGCGCTCCGAATCTCCACTTGCATTTTCTACAAAAAGAGTGTTTCATAACTGCTGAATCAAAAATATGTTTTATCTCTGTTAACTGAATTTACAGATCAGAAATAAGTTTCACAGAATGCATCTGTGTAGTTTTTATTTGAAGATATTCTTTTTCCCAATGTAGGCCTCTTAGCGCTTAGCATGTCCAATTGCAGTTTCTACAGAAAGAGTGTTTCAGAACGGCTCAATCAAAAGTAAGGTTCAACTCTGTTAGTTGAATGCACAGAACAGAAAGAATTTTCACAGAATGCTACAGTGTAGTTTATATTTGAATATATTCCTTTTTCCACTATTACCCTCTTAGCGCTCCGAATGTCCACTTGCATTTTCTACAGAAAGAGTGTTCAGACCTGCGCAATCAAAAGTATGGTTTAACTCTGTTATCTTAATGAACATATCAGGAATAAGTTTCACACAATGCTTCTGTGTAGTTTTTATTTGAAGATATTATTTTTCCCAATAGAGGCCCCTTAGCGCTCAGAATGTCCAATTGCAGTTTCTACAGAAAGAGTGTTTCAGAAAGGCTCAATCAAAAGTAAGGTTCAACTCTGTTAGTTGAATGCACAGAACAGAAAGAAGTTTCATACAATCCTTCTGTGTAGTTTATATTTGAACATATTCTTTTTTCCACTATTACCCACTTAGCGCTACGAATGTCCAGTTGCATTTTCTACAGACAGAGTGTTTCAAATCTGCTCAATCAAAAGTATGGTTTAACTCTGTTAGCTGAATGCTCAGATCAGAAAGAAGATTCACAGAATGCTTCTGTGTAGTCTATATTTGAATATATTCCTTTTTCCACTACTACTCTCTTAGCGCTCCAAATGTCCAGTTGCATTTTCTACAGAAAGAGTGTTCAGATCTGCTCAATCAAAAGTATGGTTTAACTCTATTAGCTGAATGCACAGATCAGAAAGAAGTTTCACAGAATGATTCTGTGTAGTTTATATTTGGAGACATTCCTTTTTCCACTATTACCCTCTTAGCGCTCCGAATCTCCACTTGCATTTTCTACAGAAAGTGTGTTTCAGAACGGCTCAATCAAAACTAAGGTTCAACACTTTTAGTTGAACAAACAGAATAGAAAGATGTTTCACACAATTCTTCTGTGTAGTGTTTATTTGTAGACATTCTTTTTCCCAATATAGGCTTCTTAGCGCTCAGAATGTCCAATTGCAGTTTCTACAGAAAGAGTGTTTCAGAACGGCTCAATCAAAAGTAAGGTTCAACTCTGTTAGTTGAATGCACAGAACAGAAAGAAGTTTCATACAATGCTTCTGTGTAGTTTATATTTGAACATATTCTTTTTTCCACTATTACCCACTTAGCGCTACGAATGTCCAGTTGCATTTTCTACAGACAGAGTGTTTCAAAACTGCTCAATCAAAAGTATGGTTTAACTCTGTTAGCTGAATGCTCAGATCAGAAAGAAGTTTCACAGAATGCTTCTGTGTAGTTTATATTTGAATATATGCTTTTTCCACTACTACTCTCTTAGCGCTCCAAATGTCCAGTTGCATTTTCTACAGAAAGAGTGTTCAGATCTGCTCAATCAAAAGTATGGTTTAACTCTGTTAGCTGAATGCACAGATCTGAAAGAAGTTTGACCGAATGATTCTGTGTAGTTTATATTTGAAGACATTCCTTTTTCCACTATTACCCTCTTAGCGCTCCGAATCTGCACTTGCATTTTCTACAAAAAGAGTGTTTCATAACTGCTCAATCAAAAATATGTTTTATCTCTGTTAACTGAATTTACAGATCAGAAATAAGTTTCACAGAATGCATCTGTGTAGTTTTTATTTGAAGATATTCTTTTTCCCAATGTAGGCCTCTTAGCGCTTAGCATGTCCAATTGCAGTTTCTACAGAAAGAGTGTTTCAGAACGGCTCAATCAAAAGTAAGGTTCAAATCAGTTAGTTGAATGCACAGAACAGAAAGAATTTTCACAGAATGCTACTGTGTAGTTTATATTTGAATATATTCCTTTTTCCACTATTACCCTCTTAGCGCTCCGAATGTCCACTTGCATTTTCTACAGAAAGAGTGTTCAGATCTGCTCAATCAAAAGTATGGTTTAAATCTGTTAGCTGAATGCACAGATCAGAAAGAAGTTTCACAGAATGATTCTGTGTAGTTTATATTTGGAGACATTCCTTTTTCCACTATTACCCTCTTAGCGCTCCGAATCTCCACTTGCATTTTCTACAGAAAGAGTGTTTCAGAACGGCTCAATCAAAACTAAGGTTCAACTCTTTCAGTTGAACAAACAGAACAGAAAGGAGTTTCACACAATTCTTCTGTGTAGTTTTTATTTGTAGACATTCTTTTTCCCAATAAAGGCCTCTTAGCGCTCAGAATGTCCAATTGCAGTTTCTACAGAAAGAGTGTTTCAGAACGGCTCAATCAAAAGTAAGGTTCAACTCTGTTAGTTGAATGCACAGAACAGAAAGAAGTTTCATACAATGCGTCTGTGTAGTTTATATTTGAACATATTCTTTTTCCACTATTACCCACTTAGCGCTACGAATGTCCAGTTGCATTTTCTACAGACAGAGTGTTTCAAAACTGCTCAATCAAAAGTATGGTTTAACTCTGTTAGCTGAATGCTCAGATCAGAAAGAAGTTTCACAGAATGCTTCTGTGTAGTTTATATTTGAGTATATTCTTTTTCCACTACTACTCTCTTAGCGCTCCAAATGTCCAGTTGCATTTTCTACAGAAAGAGTGTTCAGATCTGCTCAATCAAAAGTATGGTTTAATTCTGTTAGCTGAATGCACAGATCAGAAAGAAGTTTCACCGAATGATTCTGTGTAGTTTATATTTGAAGACATTCCTTTTTCCACTATTACCCTCTTAGCGCTCCGAATCTCCACTTGCATTTTCTACAAAAAGAGTGTTTCATAACTGCTGAATCAAAAATATGTTTTATCTCTGTTAACTGAATTTACAGATCAGAAATAAGTTTCACAGAATGCATCTGTGTAGTTTTTATTTGAAGATATTCTTTTTCCCAATGTAGGCCTCTTAGCGCTTAGCATGTCCAATTGCAGTTTCTACAGAAAGAGTGTTTCAGAACGGCTCAATCAAAAGTAAGGTTCAACTCTGTTAGTTGAATGCACAGAACAGAAAGAATTTTCACAGAATGCTACAGTGTAGTTTATATTTGAATATATTCCTTTTTCCACTATTACCCTCTTAGCGCTCCGAATGTCCACTTGCATTTTCTACAGAAAGAGTGTTCAGACCTGCGCAATCAAAAGTATGGTTTAACTCTGTTATCTTAATGAACATATCAGGAATAAGTTTCACACAATGCTTCTGTGTAGTTTTTATTTGAAGATATTATTTTTCCCAATAGAGGCCCCTTAGCGCTCAGAATGTCCAATTGCAGTTTCTACAGAAAGAGTGTTTCAGAAAGGCTCAATCAAAAGTAAGGTTCAACTCTGTTAGTTGAATGCACAGAACAGAAAGAAGTTTCATACAATGCTTCTGTGTAGTTTATATTTGAATATATTCTTTTTTCCACCATTACCCACTTAGCGCTACGAATGTCCAGTTGCATTTTCTACAGACAGAGTGTTTCAAAACTGCTCAATCAAAAGTATGGTTTAACTCTGTTAGCTGAATGCTCAGATCAGAAAGAAGTTTCACAGAATGCTTCTGTGTAGTTTATATTTGAATATATTCCTTTTTCCACTACTACCCTCTTAGCGCTCCAAATGTCCTGTTGCATTTTCTACAGAAAGAGTGTTCAGATCTGCTCAATCAAAAGTATGGTTTAACTCTGTTAGCTGAATGCACAGATCAGAAAGAAGTTTCACAGAATGATTCTGTGTAGTTTATATTTGGAGACATTCCTTTTTCCACTATTACCCTCTTAGCGCTCCGAATCTCCACTTGCATTTTCTACAGAAAGAGTGTTTCAGAACGGCTCAATCAAAACTAAGGTTCAACTCTTTCAGTTGAACAAACAGAACAGAAAGGAGTTTCACACAATTCTTCTGTGTAGTTTTTATTTGTAGACATTCTTTTTCCCAATAAAGGCCTCTTAGCGCTCAGAATGTCCAATTGCAGTTTCTACAGAAAGAGTGTTTCAGAACGGCTCAATCAAAAGTAAGGTTCAACTCTGTTAGTTGAATGCACAGAACAGAAAGAAGTTTCATACAATGCGTCTGTGTAGTTTATATTTGAACATATTCTTTTTCCACTATTACCCACTTAGCGCTACGAATGTCCAGTTGCATTTTCTACAGACAGAGTGTTTCAAAACTGCTCAATCAAAAGTATGGTTTAACTCTGTTAGCTGAATGCTCAGATCAGAAAGAAGTTTCACAGAATGCTTCTGTGTAGTTTATATTTGAGTATATTCTTTTTCCACTACTACTCTCTTAGCGCTCCAAATGTCCAGTTGCATTTTCTACAGAAAGAGTGTTCAGATCTGCTCAATCAAAAGTATGGTTTAATTCTGTTAGCTGAATGCACAGATCAGAAAGAAGTTTCACCGAATGATTCTGTGTAGTTTATATTTGAAGACATTCCTTTTTCCACTATTACCCTCTTAGCGCTCCGAATCTCCACTTGCATTTTCTACAAAAAGAGTGTTTCATAACTGCTCAATCAAAAATATGTTTTATCTCTGTTTACTGAATTTACAGATCAGAAATAAGTTTCACAGAATGCATCTGTGTAGTTTTTATTTGAAGATATTCTTTTTCCCAATGTAGGCCTCTTAGCGCTTAGCATGTCCAATTGCAGTTTCTACAGAAAGAGTGTTTCAGAACGGCTCAATCAAAAGTAAGGTTCAACTCTGTTAGTTGAATGCACAGAACAGAAAGAATTTTCACAGAATGCTACAGTGTAGTTTATATTTTAATATATTCCTTTTTCCACTATTACCCTCTTAGCGATCCGAATGTCCACTTGCATTTTCTACAGAAAGTGTGTTCAGAACTGCGCAATCAAAAGTATGGTTTAACTCTGTTAGCTTAATGAACATATCAGAAATAAGTTTCACACAATGCTTCTGTGTAGTTTTTATTTGAAGATATTATTTTTCCCAATAGAAGCCTCTTAGCGCTCAGAATGTCCAATTGCAGTTTCTACAGAAAGAGTGTTTCAGAAAGGCTCAATCAAAAGTAAGGTTCAACTCTGTTAGTTGAATGCACAGAACAGAAAGAAGTTTCATAAAATGCTTCTGTTTAGTTTATATTTGAACATATTCTTTTTTCCACTATTACCCACTTAGCGCTACGAATGTCCAGTTGCATTTTCTACAGACAGAGTGTTTCAAAACTGCTCAATCAAAAGTATGGTTTAACTCTGTTAGCTGAATGCTCAGATCAGAAAGAAGTTTCACAGAATGCTTCTGTGTAGTTTATATTTGAATATATTACTTTTTCCACTACTACTCTCTTAGCGCTCCAAATGTCCAGTTGCATTTTCTACAGAAAGAGTGTTCAGATCTGCTCAATCAAAAGTATGGTTTAACTCTGTTAGCTGAATGCACAGATCAGAAAGATATTTCACAGAATGATTCTGTGTAGTTTATATTTGGAGACATTCCTTTTTCCACTATTACCCTCTTAGCGCTCCGAATCTCCACTTGCATTTTCTACAGAAAGAGTGTTTCAGAACGGCTCAATCAAAACTAAGGTTCAATTCTTTTAGTTGAACAAACAGAACAGAAAGAAGTTTCACACAATTCTTCTGTGTAGTTTTTATTTGTAGACATTCTTTTTCCCAATATAGGCCTCTTAGCGCTCAGAATGTCCAATTGCAGTTTCTACAGAAAGAGTGTTTCAGAACGGCTCAATCAAAAGTAAGGTTCAACTCTGTTAGCTGAATGCACAGAACAGAAAGAAGTTTCATACGATGCTTTTGTGTAGTTTATATTTGAACATATTCTTTTGTCCACTATTACCCACTTAGCGCTACGAATGTCCAGTTGCATTTTCTACAGACAGAGTGTTTCAAAACTGCTCAATCAAAAGTATGGTTTAACTCTGTTAGCTGAATGCTCAGATCAGAAAGAAGTTTCACAGAATGCTTCTGTGTAGTTTATATTTGAATATATTCCTTTTTCCACTACTACGCTCTTAGCGCTCCAAATGTCCAGTTGCATTTTCTACAGAAAGAGTGTTCAGATCTGCTCAATCAAAAGTATGGTTTAACTGTGTTAGCTGAATGCACAGATCAGAAAGAAGTTTCACCGAATGATTCTGTGTAGTTTATATTTGAAGACATTCCTTTTTCCACTATTACCCTCTTAGCGCTCCGAATCTCCACTTGCATTTTCTACAAAAAGAGTGTTTCATAACTGCTCAATCAAAAATATGTTTTATCTCTGTTAACTGAATTTACAGATCAGAAATAAGTTTCACAGAATGCATCTGTGTAGTTTTTATTTGAAGATATTCTTTTTCCCAATGTAGGCCTCTTAGCGCTTAGCATGTCCAATTGCTGTTTCTACAGAAAGAGTGTTTCAGAACGGCTCAATCAAAAGTAAGGTTCAACTCTGTTAGTTGAATGCACAGAACAGAAAGAATTTTCACAGAATGCTACTGTGTAGTTTATATTTGAATATATTCCATTTTCCACTATTACCCTCTTAGCGCTCCGAATGTCCACTTGCATTTTCTACAGAAAGAGTGTTCAGAACTGCGCAATCAAAAGTATGGTTTAACTCTGTTATCTTAATGAACATATCAGGAATAAGTTTCACACAATGCTTCTGTGTAGTTTTTATTTGAAGATATTATTTTTCCCAATAGAGGCCTCTTAGCGCTCAGAATGTCCAATTGCAGTTTCTACAGAAAGAGTGTTTCAGAAAGGCTCAATCAAAAGTAAGGTTCAACACTGTTAGTTGAATGCACAGAACAGAAAGAAATTTCATACAATGCTTCTGTGTAGTTTATATTTGAACATATTCTTTTTTCCACCATTACCCACTTAGCGCTACGAATGTCCAGTTGCATTTTCTACAGACAGAGTGTTTCAAAACTGCTCAATCAAAAGTATGGTTTAACTCTGTTAGCTGAATGCTCAGATCAGAAAGAAGTTTCACAGAATGCTTCTGTGTAGTTTATATTTGAATATATTCCTTTTTCCACTACTATTCTCTTAGCGCTCCAAATGTCCAGTTGCATTTTCTACAGAAAGAGTGTTCAGATCTGCTCAATCAAAAGCATGGTTTAACTCTGTTAGCTGAATGCACAGATCAGAAAGAAGTTTCACAGAATGATTCTGTGTAGTTTATATTTGGAGACATTCCTTTTTCCACTATTACCCTCTTAGCGCTCCGAATCTCCACTTGCATTTTCTACAGAAAGAGTGTTTCAGAACGGCTCAATCAAAACTAAGGTTCAACTCTTTTAGTTGAACAAACAGAACAGAAAGAAGTTTCACACAATTCTTCTGTGTAGTTTTTATTTGTAGACATTCTTTTTCCCAATATAGGCCTCTTTGCGGTCAGAATGTCCAATTGCAGTTTCTACAGAAAGAGTGTTTCAGAACGGCTCAATCAAAAGTAAGGTTCAACTCTGTTAGTTGAATGCACAGAACAGAAAGTAGTTTCATACAATGCTTCTGTGTAGTTTATATTTGAACATATTCTTTTTTCCACTATTACCCACTTAGCGCTACGAATGTCCAGTTGCATTTTCTACAGACAGAGTGTTTCAAAACTGCTCACTCAAAAGTATGGTTTAACTCTGTTAGCTGAATGTTCAGATCAGAAAGAAGTTTCACAGAATGCTTCTGTGTAGTTTATATTTGAATATATTCCTTTTTCCACTACTACGCTCTTAGCGCTCCAAATGTCCAGTTGCATTTTCTACAGAAAGAGTGTTCAGATCTGCTCAATCAAAAGTATGGTTTAACTCTGTTAGCTGAATGCACAGATCAGAAAGAAGTTTCACCGAATGATTCTGTGTAGTTTATATTTGAAGACATTCCTTTTTCCACTATTACCCTCTTAGCGCTCCGAATCTCCACTTGCATTTTCTACAAAAAGAGTGTTTCATAACTGCTCAATCAAAAATATGTTTTATCTCTGTTAACTGAATTTACAGATCAAAAATAAGTTTCACAGAATGCATCTGTGTAGTTTTTATTTGAAGATATTCTTTTTCCCAATGTAGGCCTCTTAGCGCTTAGCATGTCCAATTGCAGTTTCTACAGAAAGAGTGTTTCAGAACGGCTCAATCAAAAGTAAGGTTCAACCCTGTTAGTTGAATGCACAGAACAGAAAGAATTTTCACAGAATGCTACGGTGTAGTTTATATTTGAATATATTCCTTTTTCCACTATTACCCTCTTAGCGCTCCGAATGTCCACTTGCATTTTCTACAGAAAGAGGGTTCAGCACTGCGCAATCAAAAGTATGGTTTAACTCTATTAGCTTAATGAACATATCAGAAATAAGATTCACACAATGCTTCTGTGTAGTTTTTATTTGAAGATATTATTTTTCCCAATAGAGGCCTCTTAGCGCTCAGAATGTCCAATTGCAGTTTCTACAGAAAGAGTGTTTCAGAAAGGCTCAATCAAAAGTAAGGTTCAACTCTGTGAGTTGAATGCACAGAACAGAAAGAAGTTTCATACAATGCTTCTGTGTAGTTTATATTTGAACATATTCTTTTTTCCACTATTACCCACTTAGCACTACGAATGTCCAGTTGCATTTTCTACAGACAGAGTGTTTCAAAACTGCTCAATCAAAAGTATGGTTTAACTCTGTTAGCTGAATGCTCAGATCAGAAAGAAGTTTCACAGAATGCTTCTGTGTAGTTTATATTTGAATATATTCCTTTTTCCACTACTACTCTCTTAGCGCTCCAAATGTCCAGTTGCATTTTCTACAGAAAGAGTGTTCAGATCTGCTCAATCAAAAGTATGGTTTAACTCTGTTAGCTGAATGCACAGATCAGAAAGAAGTTTCACAGAATGATTCTGTGTAGTTTATATTTGGAGACATTCCTTTTTCCACTATTACCCTCTTAGCGCTCCGAATCTCCACTTGCATTTTCTACAGAAAGAGTGTTTCAGAACGGCTCCATCAAAACTAAGGTTCAACTCTTTTAGTTGAACAAACAGAACAGAAAGAAGTTTCACACAATTCTTCTGTGTAGTTTTTATTTGTAGACATTCTTTTTCCCAATATAGGCCTCTTAGCGCTCAGAATGTCCAATTGCAGTTTCTACAGAAAGAGTGTTTCAGAACGGCTCAATCAAAAGTAAGGTTCAACGCTGTTAGTTGAATGCACAGAACAGAAAGAAGTTTCATACAATGCTTCTGTGTAGTTTATATTTGAACATATTCTTTTTTCCACTATTACCCACTTAGCGCTACGAGTGTCCAGTTGCATTTTCTACAGACAGAGGGTTTCAAAACTGCTCAATCAAAAGTATGGTTTAACTCTGTTAGCTGAATGCTCAGATCAGAAAGAAGTTTAACAGAATGCTTCTGTGTAGTTTATATTTGAATATATTCCTTTTTCCACTACTACGCTCTTAGCGCTCCAAATGTCCAGTTGCATTTTCTACAGAAAGAGTGTTCAGATCTGCTCAATCAAAAGTATGGTTTAACTCTGTTAGCTGAATGCACAGATCAGAAAGAAGTTTCACCGAATGATTCTGTGTAGTTTATATTTGAAGACATTCCTTTTTCCACTATTACCCTCTTAGCGCTCCGAATCTCCACTTGCATTTTCTACAAAAAGTGTGTTTCATAACTGCTCAATCAAAAATATGTTTTAACTCTGTTAACCGAATTTACAGATCAGAAATAAGTTTCACAGAATGCATCTGTGTAGTTTTTATTTGAAGATATTCTTTTTCCCACTGTAGGCCTCTTAGCGCTTAGCATGTCCAATTGCAGTTTCTACAGAAAGAGTGTTTCAGAACGGCTCAATCAAAAGTAAGGTTCAACTCTGTTAGTTGAATGCACAGAACAGAAAGAATTTTCACAGAATGCTACTGTGTAGTTTATATTTGAATATATTCCTTTTTCCACTATTACCCTCTTAGCGCTCCGAATGTCCACTTGCATTTTCTACAGACAGAGTGTTCAGAACTGCGCAATCAAAAGTATGGTTTAACCTTGTTAGCTTAATGAATATATCAGAAATAAGTTTCACACAATGCTTCTGTGTAGTTTTTATTTGAAGATATTATTTTTCCCAATAGAGGCCTCTTAGCGCTCAGAATGTCCAATTGCAGTTTCTACAGAAAGAGTGTTTCAGAAAGGCTCAATCAAAAGTAAGGTTCAACTCTGTTAGTTGAATGCACAGAACAGAAAGAAGTTTCATACAATGCTTCTGTGTAGTTTATATTTAACATATTTTTTTTTCCACTATTACCCACTTAGCGCTACGAATGTCCAGTTGCATTTTCTACAGACAGAGTGTTTCAAAACTGCTCAATGAAAAGTATGGTTTAACTCTGTTAGCTGAAGGCTCAGATCAGAAAGAAGTTTCACAGAATGCTTCTGTGTAGTTTATATTTGAATATATTCCTTTTTCCACTACTACTCTCTTAGCGCTCCAAATGTCCAGTTGCATTTTCTACAGAAAGAGTGTTCAGATCTGCTCAATCAAAAGTATTGTTTAACTCTGTTAGCTGAATGCACAGATCAGAAAGAAGTTTCACGGAATGATTCTGTGTAGTTTATATTTGGAGACATTCCTTTTTCCACTATTACCCTCTTAGCGCTCCGAATCTCCACTTGCATTTTCTACAGAAAGAGTGTTTCAGAACGGCTCAATCAAAACTAAGGTTCAACTCTTTTAGTTGAACAAACAGAACAGAAAGAAGTTTCACACAATTCTTCTGTGTAATTTTCATTTGTAGACATTCTTTTTCCCAATATAGGCCTCCTAGCGCTCAGAATGTCCAATTGCAGTTTCAACAGAAAGAGTGTTTCAGAACGGCTCAATCAAAAGTAAGGTTCAACTCTGTTAGTTGAATGCACAGAACAGAAAGAAGTTTCATACAATGCTTCTGTGTAGTTTATATTTGAACATATTCTTTTTTCCACTATTACCCACTTAGTGCTACGAATGTCCAGTTGCATTTTCTACAGACAGAGTGTTTCAAAACTGCTCAATCAAAAGTATGGTTTAACTCTGTTAGCTGAATGCTCAGATCAGAAAGAAGTTTCACAGAATGCTTCTGTGTAGTTTATATTTGAATATATTCCTTTTTCCACTACTACGCTCTTAGCGCTCCAAATGTCCAGTTGCATTTTCTACAGAAAGAGTGTTCAGATCTGCTCAATCAAAAGTATGGTTTAACTCTGTTAGCTGAATACACAGATCAGAAAGAAGTTTCACCGAATGATTCTGTGTAGTTTATATTTGAAGACATTCCTTTTTCCACTATTACCCTCTTAGCGCTCCGAATCTCCACTTGCATTTTCTACAAAAAGAGTGTTTCATAACTGCTCAATCAAAAATATGTTTTATCTCTGTTAGCTGAATTTACAGATCAGAAATAAGTTTCACAGAATGCATCTGTGTAGTTTTTATTTGAAGATATTCTTTTTCCCAATGTAGGCCTCTTAGCGCTTAGCATGTCCAATTGCAGTTTCTACAGAAAGAGTGTTTCAGAACGGCTCAATCAAAAGTAAGGTTCAACTCTGTTAGTTGAATGCCCAGAACAGAAAGAATTTTCACAGAATGCTACTGTGTAGTTTATATTTGAATATATTCCTTTTTCCACTATTACCCTCTTAGCGCTCCGAATGTCCACTTGCATTTTCTACAGAAAGAGTGTTCAGAACTGCGCAATCAAAAGTATGGTTTAACTCTGTTAGCTTAATGAACATATCAGAAATAAGTTTCACACAATGCTTCTGTGTAGTTTTTATTTGAAGATATTATTTTTCCCAATAGAGGCCTCTTAGCGCTCAGAATGTCCAATTGCAGTTTCTACAGAAAGAGTGTTTCAGAAAGGCTCAATCAAAAGTAAGGTTCAACTCTGTTAGTTGAATGCACAGAAGAGAAAGTAGTTTCATACAATGCTTCTGTGTAGTTTATATTTGAACATATTCTTTTTTCCACTATTACCCACTTAGCGCTACGAATGTCCAGTTGCATTTTCTACAGACAGAGTGTTTCAAAACTGCTCAATGAAAAGTATGGTTTAACTCTGTTAGCTGAATGCTCAGATCAGAAAGAAGTTTCACAGAATGCTTCTGTGTAGTTTATATTTGAATATATTCCTTTTTCCACTACTACTCTCTTAGCGCTCCAAATGTCCAGTTGCATTTTCTACAGAAAGAATGTTCAGATCTGCTCAATCAAAAGTATGGTTTAACTCTGTTAGCTGAATGCACAGATCAGAAAGAAGTTTCACAGAATGATTCTGTGTAGTTTATATTTGGAGACATTACTTTTTCCACTATTACCCTCTTAGCGCTCCGAATCTCCACTTGCATTTTCTACAGAAAGAGTGTTTCAGAACGGCTCAATCAAAACTAAGGTTCAACTCTTTTAGTTGAACAAACAGAACAGAAAGAAGTTTCACACAATTCTTCTCTGTAGTTTTTATTTGTAGACATTCTTTTTCCCAATATAGGCCTCCTAGCGCTCAGAATGTCCAATTGCAGTTTCTACAGGAAGAGTGTTTCAGAACGGCTCAATCAAAAGTAAGGTTCAACTCTGTTAGTTGAATGCACAGAACAGAAAGAAGTTTCATACAATGCTTCTGTGTAGTTTATATTTGAACATATTCTTTTTTACACTATTACCCACTTAGCGCTACGAATGTCCAGTTGCATTTTCTACAGACAGAGTGTTTCAAAACTGCTCAATCAAAAGTATGGTTTAACTCTGTTAGATGAATGCTCAGATCAGAAAGAAGTTTCACAGAATGCTTCTGTGTAGTTTATATTTGAATATATTCCTTTTTCCACTACTACGCTCTTAGCGCTCCAAATGTCCAGTTGCATTTTCTACAGAAAGAGTGTTCAGATCTGCTCCATCAAAAGTATGGTTTAACTCTGTTAGCTGAATGCACAGATCAGAAAGAAGTTTCACCGAATGATTCTGTGTAGTTTATATTTGAAGACATTACTTTTTCCACTATTACCCTCTTAGCGCTCCGAATCTCCACTTGCATTTTCTACAAAAAGAATGTTTCATAACTGCTCAATCAAAAATATGTTTTATCTCTGTTAACCGAATTTACAGATCAGAAATAAGTTTCACAGAATGCATCTGTGTAGTTTTTATTTGAAGATATTCTTTTTCCCAATGTAGGCCTCTTAGCGCTTAGCATGTCCAATTGCAGTTTCTACAGAAAGAGTGTTTCAGAACGGCTCAATCAAAAGTAAGGTTCAACTCTGTTAGTTGAATGCACAGAACAGAAAGAATTTTCACAGAATGCTACTGTGTAGTTTATATTTGAATATATTCCTTTTTCCACTATTACCCTCTTAGCGCTCCGAATGTCCACTTGCATTTTCTACAGAAAGAGTGTTCAGAACTGCGCAATCAAAAGTATGGTTTAACTCTGTTAACTTAATGAACATATCAGAAATAAGTTTCACACAATGCTTCTGTGTAGTTTTTATTTGAAGATATTATTTTTCCCAATAGAGGCCTCTTAGCGCTCAGAATGTCCAATTGCAGTTTCTACAGAAAGAGTGTTTCAGAAAGGCTCAATCAAAAGTAAGGTTCAACTCTGTTAGTTGAATGCAAAGAAGAGAAAGAAGTTTCATTCAATGCTTCTGTGTAGTTTATATTTGAACATATACATTTTTCCACTATTACCCACTTAGCGCTACGAATGTCCAGTTGCATTTTCTACAGACAGAGTGTTTCAAAACTTCTCAATCAAAAGTATGGTTTAACTCTGTTAGCTGAATGCTCAGATCAGAAAGAAGTTTCACAGAATGCTTCTGTGTAGTTTATATTTGAATATATTCCTTTTTCCACTACTACTCTCTTAGCGCTCCAAATGTCCAGTTGCATTTTCTACAGAAACAGTGTTCAGATCTGCTCAATCAAAAGTATGGTTTAACTCTGTTAGCTGAATGCACAGATCAGGAAGAAGTTTCACAGAATGATTCTGTGTAGTTTATATTTGGAGACATTCCTTTTTCCAATATTACCCTCTTAGCGCTCCGAATCTCCACTTGCATTTTCTACAGAAAGAGTGTTTCAGAACGGCTCAATCAAAACTAAGGTTCAACTCTTTTAGTTGAACAAACAGAACAGAAAGAAGTTTCACACAATTCTTCTGTGTAGTTTTTATTTGTAGACATTCTTTTTCCCAATATAGGCCTCCTAGCGCTCAGAATGTCCAATTGCAGTTTCTACAGAAAGAGTGTTTGAGAACGGCTCAATCAAAAGTAAGGTTCAACTCTGTTAGTTGAATGCACAGAACAGAAAGAAGTTTCATACAATGCTTCTGTGTAGTTTATATTTGAACATATTCTTTTGTCCACTATTACCCACTTAGCGCTACGAATTTCCAGTTGCATTTTCTACAGACAGAGTGTTTCAAAACTTCTCAATCAAAAGTATGGTTTAACTCTGTTAGCTGAATGCTCAGATCAGAAAGAAGTTTCACAGAATGCTTCTGTGTAGTTTATATTTGAATATATTCCTTTTTCCACTACTGCGCTCTTAGCGCTCCAAATGTCCAGTTGCATTTTCTACAGAAAGAGTGTTCAGATCTGCTCAATCAAAAGTATGGTTTAACTCTGTTAGCTGAATGCACAGATCAGAAAGAAGTTTCACCGAATGATTCTGTGTAGTTTATATTTGAAGACATTCCTTTTTCCACTATTACCCTCTTAGTGCTCCGAATCTCCACTTGCATTTTCTACAAAAAGAGTGTTTCATAACTGCTCAATCAAAAATATGTTTTATCTCTGTTAACTGATTTACAGATCAGAAATAAGTTTCACAGAATGCATCGTTGTTATTTTTATTTAAAGATATTCTTTTTCCCAATGTAGGCCTCTTAGCGCTTAGCATGTCCAATTGCAGTTTCTACAGAAAGAGTGTTTCAGAACGGCTCAATCAAAAGTTAGGTTCAACTCTGTTAGTTGAATGTACAGAACAGAAAGAATTTTTACAGAATGCTACTGTGTAGTTTATATTTGAATATATTCATTTTTCAACTATTACCCTCTTAGCGCTCCGAATGTCCACTTGCATTTTCTACAGAAAGAGTGTTCAGAACTGCGCAATCAAAAGTATGGTTTAACTCTGTTAGCTTAATGAACATATCAGAAATAAGTTTCACACAATTCTTCTGTGTAGTTGTTATTTGAAGATATTATTTTTCCCAATAGAGGCCTCTTAGCGCTCAGAATGTCCAATTGCAGTTTCTACAGAAAGAGTGTTTCAGAAAGGCTCAATCAAAAGTAAGGTTCAACTCTGTTAGTTGAATGCACAGAACAGAAAGAAGTTTCATACAATGCTTCTGTGTAGTTTATATTTGAACATATTCTTTTTTCCACTATTACCCACTTAGCGCTACGAATGTCCAGTTGCATTATCTACAGACAGAGTGTTTCAAAACTGCTCAATGAAAAGTATGGTTTAACTCTGTTAGCTGAATGCTCAGATCAGAAAGAAGTTTCACAGAATGCTTCTGTGTAGTTTATATTTGAATATATTCCTTTTTCCACTACTACTCTCTTAGCGCTCCAAATGTCCAGTTGCATTTTCTACAGAAAGAGTGTTCAGATCTGCTCAATCAAAAGTATGGTTTAACTCTGTTAGCTGAATGCACAGATCAGAAAGAATTTTCACAGAATGATTCTGTGTAGTTTATATTTGGAGACATTCCTTTTTCCACTATTACCCTCTTAGCGCTCCGAATCTCCACTTGCATTTTCTACAGAAAGAGTGTTTCAGAACGGCTCAATCAAAACTAAGGTTCAACTCTTTTAGTTGAACAAACAGAACAGAAAGAAGTTTCACACAATTCTTCTGTGTAGTTTTTATTTGTAGACATTCTTTTTCCCAATATAGGCCTCCTAGTGCTCAGAATGTCCAATTGCAGTTTCTACAGGAAGAGTGTTTCAGAACGGCTCAATCAAAAGTAAGGTTCAACTCTGTTAGTTGAATGCACAGAACAGAAAGAAGTTTCATACAATGCTTCTGTGTAGTTTATATTTGAACATATTCTTTTGTCCACTATTACCCACTTAGCGCTACGAATTTCCAGTTGCATTTTCTACAGACAGAGTGTTTCAAAACTGCTCAATCAAAAGTATGGTTTAACTCTGTTAGCTGAATGCTCAGATCAGAAAGAAGTTTCACAGAATGCTTCTGTGTAGTTTATATTTGAATATATTCCTTTTTCCACTACTACGCTCTTAGCGCTCCAAATGTCCAGTTGCATTTTCTACAGAAAGAGTGTTTCATAACTGCTCAATCAAAAATATGTTTTATCTCTGTTAACTGAATTTACAGATCAGAAATAAGTTTCACAGAATGCATCTGTGTAGTTTTTATTTGAAGATATTCTTTTTCCCAATGTAGGCCTCTTAGCGCTTAGCATGTCCAATTGCAGTTTCTACAGAAAGAGTGTTTCAGAACGGCTCAATCAAAAGTAAGGTTCAACTCTGTTAGTTGAATGCACAGAACAGAAAGAATTTTCACAGAATGCTACTGTGTAGTTTATATTTGAATATATTCCTTTTTCCACTATTACCCTCTTAGCGCTCCGAATGTCCACTTGCATTTTCTACAGAAAGAGTGTTCAGAACTGCGCAATCAAAAGTATGGTTTAACTCTGTTAGCTTAATGAACATATCAGAAATAAGTTTCACACAATGCTTCTGTGTAGTTTTTATTTGAAGATATTATTTTTCCCAATAGAGGCCTCTTAGCGCTCAGAATGTCCAATTGCAGTTTCTACAGAAAGAGTGTTTCAGAAAGGCTCAATCAAAAGTAAGGTTCAACTCTGTTAGTTGAATGCACAGAAGAGAAAGTAGTTTCATACAATGCTTCTGTGTAGTTTATATTTGAACATATTCTTTTTTCCACTATTACCCACTTAGCGCTACGAATGTCCAGTTGCATTTTCTACAGACAGAGTGTTTCAAAACTGCTCAATGAAAAGTATGGTTTAACTCTGTTAGCTGAAAGCTCAGATCAGAAAGAAGTTTCACAGAATGCTTCTGTGTAGTTTATATTTGAATATATTCCTTTTTCCACTACTACTCTCTTAGCGCTCCAAATGTCCAGTTGCATTTCCTACAGAAAGAGTGTTCAGATCTGCTCAATCAAAAGTATGGTTTAACTCTGTTAGCTGAATGCACAGATCAGAAAGAAGTTTCACAGAATGATTCTGTGTAGTTTATATTTGGAGACATTACTTTTTCCACTATTACCCTCTTAGCGCTCCGAATCTCCACTTGCATTTTCTACAGAAAGAGTGTTTCAGAACGGCTCAATCAAAACTAAGGTTCAACTCTTTTAGTTGAACAAACAGAACAGAAAGAAGTTTCACACAATTCTTCTCTGTAGTTTTTATTTGTAGACATTCTTTTTCCCAATATAGGCCTCCTAGCGCTCAGAATGTCCAATTGCAGTTTCTACAGGAAGAGTGTTTCAGAACGGCTCAATCAAAAGTAAGGTTCAACTCTGTTAGTTGAATGCACAGAACAGAAAGAAGTTTCATACAATGCTTCTGTGTAGTTTATATTTGAACATATTCTTTTTTCCACTATTACCCACTTAGCGCTACGAATGTCCAGTTGCATTTTCTACAGACAGAGTGTTTCAAAACTGCTCAATGAAAAGTATGGTTTAACTCTGTTAGCTGAATGCTCAGATCAGAAAGAAGTTTCACAGAATGCTTCTGTGTAGTTTATATTTGAATATATTCCTTTTTCCACTACTACTCTCTTAGCGCTCCAAATGTCCAGTTGCATTTCCTACAGAAAGAGTGTTCAGATCTGCTCAATCAAAAGTATGGTTTAACTCTGTTAGCTGAATGCACAGATCAGAAAGAAGTTTCACAGAATGATTCTGTGTAGTTTATATTTGGAGACATTCCTTTTTCCACTATTACCCTCTTAGCGCTCCGAATCTCCACTTGCATTTTCTACAGAAAGAGTGTTTCAGAACGGCTCAATCAAAACTAAGGTTCAACTCTTTCAGTTGAACAAACAGAACAGAAAGGAGTTTCACACAATTCTTCTGTGTAGTTTTTATTTGTAGACATTCTTTTTCCCAATAAAGGCCTCTTAGCGCTCAGAATGTCCAATTGCAGTTTCTACAGAAAGAGTGTTTCAGAACGGCTCAATCAAAAGTAAGGTTCAACTCTGTTAGTTGAATGCACAGAACAGAAAGAAGTTTCATACAATGCGTCTGTGTAGTTTATATTTGAACATATTCTTTTTCCACTATTACCCACTTAGCGCTACGAATGTCCAGTTGCATTTTCTACAGACAGAGTGTTTCAAAACTGCTCAATCAAAAGTATGGTTTAACTCTGTTAGCTGAATGCTCAGATCAGAAAGAAGTTTCACAGAATGCTTCTGTGTAGTTTATATTTGAGTATATTCTTTTTCCACTACTACTCTCTTAGCGCTCCAAATGTCCAGTTGCATTTTCTACAGAAAGAGTGTTCAGATCTGCTCAATCAAAAGTATGGTTTAATTCTGTTAGCTGAATGCACAGATCAGAAAGAAGTTTCACCGAATGATTCTGTGTAGTTTATATTTGAAGACATTCCTTTTTCCACTATTACCCACTTAGCGCTCCGAATCTCCACTTGCATTTTCTACAAAAAGAGTGTTTCATAACTGCTGAATCAAAAATATGTTTTATCTCTGTTAACTGAATTTACAGATCAGAAATAAGTTTCACAGAATGCATCTGTGTAGTTTTTATTTGAAGATATTCTTTTTCCCAATGTAGGCCTCTTAGCGCTTAGCATGTCCAATTGCAGTTTCTACAGAAAGAGTGTTTCAGAACGGCTCAATCAAAAGTAAGGTTCAACTCTGTTAGTTGAATGCACAGAACAGAAAGAATTTTCACAGAATGCTACAGTGTAGTTTATATTTGAATATATTCCTTTTTCCACTATTACCCTCTTAGCGCTCCGAATGTCCACTTGCATTTTCTACAGAAAGAGTGTTCAGACCTGCGCAATCAAAAGTATGGTTTAACTCTGTTATCTTAATGAACATATCAGGAATAAGTTTCACACAATGCTTCTGTGTAGTTTTTATTTGAAGATATTATTTTTCCCAATAGAGGCCCCTTAGCGCTCAGAATGTCCAATTGCAGTTTCTACAGAAAGAGTGTTTCAGAAAGGCTCAATCAAAAGTAAGGTTCAACTCTGTTAGTTGAATGCACAGAACAGAAAGAAGTTTCATACAATGCTTCTGTGTAGTTTATATTTGAATATATTCTTTTTTCCACCATTACCCACTTAGCGCTACGAATGTCCAGTTGCATTTTCTACAGACAGAGTGTTTCAAAACTGCTCAATCAAAAGTATGGTTTAACTCTGTTAGCTGAATGCTCAGATCAGAAAGAAGTTTCACAGAATGCTTCTGTGTAGTTTATATTTGAATATATTCCTTTTTCCACTACTACCCTCTTAGCGCTCCAAATGTCCAGTTGCATTTTCTACAGAAAGAGTGTTCAGATCTGCTCAATCAAAAGTATGGTTTAACTCTGTTAGCTGAATGCACAGATCAGAAAGAAGTTTCACAGAATGATTCTGTGTAGTTTATATTTGGAGACATTCCTTTTTCCACTATTACCCTCTTAGCGCTCCGAATCTCCACTTGCATTTTCTACAGAAAGAGTGTTTCAGAACGGCTCAATCAAAACTAAGGTTCAACTCTTTTAGTTGAACAAACAGAATAGAAAGATGTTTCACACAATTCTTCTGTGTAGTTTTTATTTGTAGACATTCTTTTTCCCAATATAGGCCTCTTAGCGCTCAGATTGTCCAATTGCAGTTTCTACAGAAAGAGTGTTTCAGAACGGCTCAATCAAAAGTAAGGTTCAACTCTGTTAGTTGAATGCACAGAACAGAAAGAAGTTTCATACAATGCTTCTGTGTAGTTTATATTTGAACATATTCTTTTTTCCACTATTACCCACTTAGCGCTACGAATGTCCAGTTGCATTTTCTACAGACAGAGTGTTTCAAAACTGCTCAATCAAAAGTATGGTTTAACTCTGTTAGCTGAATGCTCAGATCAGAAAGAAGTTTCACAGAATGCTTCTGTGTAGTTTATATTTGAATATATTCTTTTTCCACTACTACTCTCTTAGCGCTCCAAATGTCCAGTTGCATTTTCTACAGAAAGATTGTTCAGACCTGCTCAATCAAAAGTATGGTTTAATTCTGTTAGCTGAATGCACAGATCAGAAAGAAGTTTCACCGAATGATTCTGTGTAGTTTATATTTGAAGACATTCCTTTTTCCACTATTACCCTCTTAGCGCTCCGAATCTCCACTTGCATTTTCTACAAAAAGAGTGTTTCATAACTGCTCAATCAAAAATATGTTTTATCTCTGTTTACTGAATTTACAGATCAGAAATAAGTTTCACAGAATGCATCTGTGTAGTTTTTATTTGAAGATATTCTTTTTCCCAATGTAGGCCTCTTAGCGCTTAGCATGTCCAATTGCAGTTTCTACAGAAAGAGTGTTTCAGAACGGCTCAATCAAAAGTAAGGTTCAACTCTGTTAGTTGAATGCACAGAACAGAAAGAATTTTCACAGAATGCTACAGTGTAGTTTATATTTTAATATATTCCTTTTTCCACTCTTACCCTCTTAGCGATCCGAATGTCCACTTGCATTTTCTACAGAAAGTGTGTTCAGAACTGCGCAATCAAAAGTATGGTTTAACTCTGTTAGCTTAATGAACATATCAGAAATAAGTTTCACACAATGCTTCTGTGTAGTTTTTATTTGAAGATATTATTTTTCCCAATAGAAGCCTCTTAGCGCTCAGAATGTCCAATTGCAGTTTCTACAGAAAGAGTGTTTCAGAAAGGCTCAATCAAAAGTAAGGTTCAACTCTGTTAGTTGAATGCACAGAACAGAAAGAAGTTTCATAAAATGCTTCTGTTTAGTTTATATTTGAACATATTCTTTTTTCCACTATTACCCACTTAGCGCTACGAATGTCCAGTTGCATTTTCTACAGACAGAGTGTTTCAAAACTGCTCAATCAAAAGTATGGTTTAACTCTGTTAGCTGAATGCTCAGATCAGAAAGAAGTTTCACAGAATGCTTCTGTGTAGTTTATATTTGAATATATTACTTTTTCCACTACTACTCTCTTAGCGCTCCAAATGTCCAGTTGCATTTTCTACAGAAAGAGTGTTCAGATCTGCTCAATCAAAAGTATGGTTTAACTCTGTTAGCTGAATGCACAGATCAGAAAGATGTTTCACAGAATGATTCTGTGTAGTTTATATTTGGAGACATTCCTTTTTCCACTATTACCCTCTTAGCGCTCCGAATCTCCACTTGCATTTTCTACAGAAAGAGTGTTTCAGAACGGCTCAATCAAAACTAAGGTTCAATTCTTTTAGTTGAACAAACAGAACAGAAAGAAGTTTCACACAATTCTTCTGTGTAGTTTTTATTTGTAGACATTCTTTTTCCCAATATAGGCCTCTTAGCGCTCAGAATGTCCAATTGCAGTTTCTACAGAAAGAGTGTTTCAGAACGGCTCAATCAAAAGTAAGGTTCAACTCTGTTAGGTGAATGCACAGAACAGAAAGAAGTTTCATACGATGCTTTTGTGTAGTTTATATTTGAACATATTCTTTTGTCCACTATTACCCACTTAGCGCTACGAATGTCCAGTTGCATTTTCTACAGACAGAGTGTTTCAAAACTGCTCAATCAAAAGTATGGTTTAACTCTGTTAGCTGAATGCTCAGATCAGAAAGAAGTTTCACAGAATGCTTCTGTGTAGTTTATATTTGAATATATTCCTTTTTCCACTACTACGCTCTTAGCGCTCCAAATGTCCAGTTGCATTTTCTACAGAAAGAGTGTTCAGATCTGCTCAATCAAAAGTATGGTTTAACTGTGTTAGCTGAATGCACAGATCAGAAAGAAGTTTCACCGAATGATTCTGTGTAGTTTATATTTGAAGACATTCCTTTTTCCACTATTACCCTCTTAGCGCTCCGAATCTCCACTTGCATTTTCTACAAAAAGAGTGTTTCATAACTGCTCAATCAAAAATATGTTTTATCTCTGTTAACTGAATTTACAGATCAGAAATAAGTTTCACAGAATGCATCTGTGTAGTTTTTATTTGATGATATTCTTTTTCCCAATGTAGGCCTCTTAGCGCTTAGCATGTCCAATTGCTGTTTCTACAGAAAGAGTGTTTCAGAACGGCTCAATCAAAAGTAAGGTTCAACTCTCTTAGTTGAATGCACAGAACAGAAAGAATTTTCACAGAATGCTACTGTGTAGTTTATATTTGAATATATTCCTTTTTCCACTATTACCCTCTTAGCGCTCCGAATGTCCACTTGCATTTTCTACAGAAAGAGTGTTCAGAACTGCGCAATCAAAAGTATGGTTTAACTCTGTTATCTTAATGAACATATCAGGAATAAGTTTCACACAATGCTTCTGTGTAGTTTTTATTTGAAGATATTATTTTTCCCAATAGAGGCCTCTTAGCGCTCAGAATGTCCAATTGCAGTTTCTACAGAAAGAGTGTTTCAGAAAGGCTCAATCAAAAGTAAGGTTCAACACTGTTAGTTGAATGCACAGAACAGAAAGAAATTTCATACAATGCTTCTGTGTAGTTTATATTTGAACATATTCTTTTTTCCACCATTACCCACTTAGCGCTACGAATGTCCAGTTGCATTTTCTACAGACAGAGTGTTTCAAAACTGCTCAATCAAAAGTATGGTTTAACTCTGTTAGCTGAATGCTCAGATCAGAAAGAAGTTTCACAGAATGCTTCTGTGTAGTTTATATTTGAATATATTCCTTTTTCCACTACTATTCTCTTAGCGCTCCAAATGTCCAGTTGCATTTTCTACAGAAAGAGTGTTCAGATCTGCTCAATCAAAAGCATGGTTTAACTCTGTTAGCTGAATGCACAGATCAGAAAGAAGTTTCACAGAATGATTCTGTGTAGTTTATATTTGGAGACATTCCTTTTCCCACTATTACCCTCTTAGCGCTCCGAATCTCCACTTGCATTTTCTACAGAAAGAGTGTTTCAGAACGGCTCAATCAAAACTAAGGTTCAACTCTTTTAGTTGAACAAACAGAACAGAAAGAAGTTTCACACAATTCTTCTGTGTAGTTTTTATTTGTAGACATTCTTTTTCCCAATATAGGCCTCTTTGCGGTCAGAATGTCCAATTGCAGTTTCTACAGAAAGAGTGTTTCAGAACGGCTCAATCAAAAGTAAGGTTCAACTCTGTTAGTTGAATGCACAGAACAGAAAGTAGTTTCATACAATGCTTCTGTGTAGTTTATATTTGAACATATTCTTTTTTCCACTATTACCCACTTAGCGCTACGAATGTCCAGTTGCATTTTCTACAGACAGAGTGTTTCAAAACTGCTCACTCAAAAGTATGGTTTAACTCTGTTAGCTGAATGTTCAGATCAGAAAGAAGTTTCACAGAATGCTTCTGTGTAGTTTATATTTGAATATATTCCTTTTTCCACTACTACGCTCTTAGCGCTCCAAATGTCCAGTTGCATTTTCTACAGAAAGAGTGTTCAGATCTGCTCAATCAAAAGTATGGTTTAACTCTGTTAGCTGAATGCACAGATCAGAAAGAAGTTTCACCGAATGATTCTGTGTAGTTTATATTTGAAGACATTCCTTTTTCCACTATTACCCTCTTAGCGCTCCGAATCTCCACTTGCATTTTCTACAAAAAGAGTGTTTCATAACTGCTCAATCAAAAATATGTTTTATCTCTGTTAACTGAATTTACAGATCAAAAATAAGTTTCACAGAATGCATCTGTGTAGTTTTTATTTGAAGATATTCTTTTTCCCAATGTAGGCCTCTTAGCGCTTAGCATGTCCAATTGCAGTTTCTACAGAAAGAGTGTTTCAGAACGGCTCAATCAAAAGTAAGGTTCAACTCTGTTAGTTGAATGCACAGAACAGAAAGAATTTTCACAGAATGCTACTGTGTAGTTTATATTTGAATATATTCCTTTTTCCACTATTACCCTCTTAGCGCTCCGAATGTCCACTTGCATTTTCTACAGAAAGAGGGTTCAGCACTGCGCAATCAAAAGTATGGTTTAACTCTGTTAGCTTAATGAACATATCAGAAATAAGATTCACACAATGCTTCTGTGTAGTTTTTATTTGAAGATATTATTTTTCCCAATAGAGGCCTCTTAGCGCTCAGAATGTCCAATTGCAGTTTCTACAGAAAGAGTGTTTCAGAAAGGCTCAATCAAAAGTAAGGTTCAACTCTGTGAGTTGAATGCACAGAACAGAAAGAAGTTTCATACAATGCTTCTGTGTAGTTTATATTTGAACATATTCTTTTTTCCACTATTACCCACTTAGCACTACGAATGTCCAGTTGCATTTTCTACAGACAGAGTGTTTCAAAACTGCTCAATCAAAAGTATGGTTTAACTCTGTTAGCTGAATGCTCAGATCAGAAAGAAGTTTCACAGAATGCTTCTGTGTAGTTTATATTTGAATATATTCCTTTTTCCACTACTACTCTCTTAGCGCTCCAAATGTCCAGTTGCATTTTCTACAGAAAGAGTGTTCAGATCTGCTCAATCAAAAGTATGGTTTAACTCTGTTAGCTGAATGCACAGATCAGAAAGAAGTTTCACAGAATGATTCTGTGTAGTTTATATTTGGAGACATTCCTTTTTCCACTATTACCCTCTTAGCGCTCCGAATCTCCACTTGCATTTTCTACAGAAAGAGTGTTTCAGAACGGCTCCATCAAAACTAAGGTTCAACTCTTTTAGTTGAACAAACAGAACAGAAAGAAGTTTCACACAATTCTTCTGTGTAGTTTTTATTTGTAGACATTCTTTTTCCCAATATAGGCCTCTTAGCGCTCAGAATGTCCAATTGCAGTTTCTACAGAAAGAGTGTTTCAGAACGGCTCAATCAAAAGTAAGGTTCAACGCTGTTAGTTGAATGCACAGAACAGAAAGAAGTTTCATACAATGCTTCTGTGTAGTTTATATTTGAACATATTCTTTTTTCCACTATTACCCACTTAGCGCTACGAATGTCCAGTTGCATTTTCTACAGACAGAGGGTTTCAAAACTGCTCAATCAAAAGTATGGTTTAACTCTGTTAGCTGAATGCTCAGATCAGAAAGAAGTTTAACAGAATGCTTCTGTGTAGTTTATATTTGAATATATTCCTTTTTCCACTACTACGCTCTTAGCGCTCCAAATGTCCAGTTGCATTTTCTACAGAAAGAGTGTTCAGATCTGCTCAATCAAAAGTATGGTTTAACTCTGTTAGCTGAATGCACAGATCAGAAAGAAGTTTCACCGAATGATTCTGTGTAGTTTATATTTGAAGACATTCCTTTTTCCACTATTACCCTCTTAGCGCTCCGAATCTCCACTTGCATTTTCTACAAAAAGAGTGTTTCATAACTGCTCAATCAAAAATATGTTTTATCTCTGTTAACCGAATTTACAGATCAGAAATAAGTTTCACAGAATGCATCTGTGTAGTTTTTATTTGAAGATATTCTTTTTCCCAATGTAGGCCTCTTAGCGCTTAGCATGTCCAATTGCAGTTTCTACAGAAAGAGTGTTTCAGAACGGCTCAATCAAAAGTAAGGTTCAACTCTGTTAGTTGAATGCACAGAACAGAAAGAATTTTCACAGAATGCTACTGTGTAGTTTATATTTGAATATATTCCTTTTTCCACTATTACCCTCTTAGCGCTCCGAATGTCCACTTGCATTTTCTACAGACAGAGTGTTCAGAACTGCGCAATCAAAAGTATGGTTTAACCCTGTTAGCTTAATGAATATATCAGAAATAAGTTTCACACAATGCTTCTGTGTAGTTTTTATTTGAAGATATTATTTTTCCCAATAGAGGCCTCTTAGCGCTCAGAATGTCCAATTGCAGTTTCTACAGAAAGAGTGTTTCAGAAAGGCTCAATCAAAAGTAAGGTTCAACTCTGTTAGTTGAATGCACAGAACAGAAAGAAGTTTCATACAATGCTTCTGTGTAGTTTATATTTAACATATTCTTTTTTCCACTATTACCCACTTAGCGCTACGAATGTCCAGTTGCATTTTCTACAGACAGAGTGTTTCAAAACTGCTCAATGAAAAGTATGGTTTAACTCTGTTAGCTGAAGGCTCAGATCAGAAAGAAGTTTCACAGAATGCTTCTGTGTAGTTTATATTTGAATATATTCCTTTTTCCACTACTACTCTCTTAGCGCTCCAAATGTCCAGTTGCATTTTCTACAGAAAGAGTGTTCAGATCTACTCAATCAAAAGTATGGTTTAACTCTGTTAGCTGAATGCACAGATCAGAAAGAAGTTTCACGGAATGATTCTGTGTAGTTTATATTTGGAGACATTCCTTTTTCCACTATTACCCTCTTAGCGCTCCGAATCTCCACTTGCATTTTCTACAGAAAGAGTGTTTCAGAACGGCTCAATCAAAACTAAGGTTCAACTCTTTTAGTTGAACAAACAGAACAGAAAGAAGTTTCACACAATTCTTCTGTGTAATTTTCATTTGTAGACATTCTTTTTCCCAATATAGGCCTCCTAGCGCTCAGAATGTCCAATTGCAGTTTCAACAGAAAGAGTGTTTCAGAACGGCTCAATCAAAAGTAAGGTTCAACTCTGTTAGTTGAATGCACAGAACAGAAAGAAGTTTCATACAATGCTTCTGTGTAGTTTATATTTGAACATATTCTTTTTTCCACTATTACCCACTTAGTGCTACGAATGTCCAGTTGCATTTTCTACAGACAGAGTGTTTCAAAACTGCTCAATGAAAAGTATGGTTTAACTCTGTTAGCTGAATGCTCAGATCAGAAAGAAGTTTCAGAGAATGCTTCTGTGTAGTTTATATTTGAATATATTCCTTTTTCCACTACTACGCTCTTAGCGCTCCAAATGTCCAGTTGCATTTTCTACAGAAAGAGTGTTCAGATCTGCTCAATCAAAAGTATGGTTTAACTCTGTTAGCTGAATACACAGATCAGAAAGAAGTTTCACCGAATGATTCTGTGTAGTTTATATTTGAAGACATTCCTTTTTCCACTATTACCCTCTTAGCGCTCCGAATCTCCACTTGCATTTTCTACAAAAAGAGTGTTTCATAACTGCTCAATCAAAAATATGTTTTATCTCTGTTAGCTGAATTTACAGATCAGAAATAAGTTTCACAGAATGCATCTGTGTAGTTTTTATTTGAAGATATTCTTTTTCCCAATGTAGGCCTCTTAGCGCTTAGCATGTCCAATTGCAGTTTCTACAGAAAGAGTGTTTCAGAACGGCTCAATCAAAAGTAAGGTTCAACTCTGTTAGTTGAATGCCCAGAACAGAAAGAATTTTCACAGAATGCTACTGTGTAGTTTATATTTGAATATATTCCTTTTTCCACTATTACCCTCTTAGCGCTCCGAATGTCCACTTGCATTTTCTACAGAAAGAGTGTTCAGAACTGCGCAATCAAAAGTATGGTTTAACTCTGTTAGCTTAATGAACATATCAGAAATAAGTTTCACACAATGCTTCTGTGTAGTTTTTATTTGAAGATATTATTTTTCCCAATAGAGGCCTCTTAGCGCTCAGAATGTCCAATTGCAGTTTCTACAGAAAGAGTGTTTCAGAAAGGCTCAATCAAAAGTAAGGTTCAACTCTGTTAGTTGAATGCACAGAAGAGAAAGTAGTTTCATACAATGCTTCTGTGTAGTTTATATTTGAACATATTCTTTTTTCCACTATTACCCACTTAGCGCTACGAATGTCCAGTTGCATTTTCTACAGACAGAGTGTTTCAAAACTGCTCAATGAAAAGTATGGTTTAACTCTGTTAGCTGAATGCTCAGATCAGAAAGAAGTTTCACAGAATGCTTCTGTGTAGTTTATATTTGAATATATTCCTTTTTCCACTACTACTCTCTTAGCGCTCCAAATGTCCAGTTGCATTTTCTACAGAAAGAATGTTCAGATCTGCTCAATCAAAAGTATGGTTTAACTCTGTTAGCTGAATGCACAGATCAGAAAGAAGTTTCACAGAATGATTCTGTGTAGTTTATATTTGGAGACATTACTTTTTCCACTATTACCCTCTTAGCGCTCCGAATCTCCACTTGCATTTTCTACAGAAAGAGTGTTTCAGAACGGCTCAATCAAAACTAAGGTTCAACTCTTTTAGTTGAACAAACAGAACAGAAAGAAGTTTCACACAATTCTTCTCTGTAGTTTTTATTTGTAGACATTCTTTTTCCCAATATAGGCCTCCTAGCGCTCAGAATGTCCAATTGCAGTTTCTACAGGAAGAGTGTTTCAGAACGGCTCAATCAAAAGTAAGGTTCAACTCTGTTAGTTGAATGCACAGAACAGAAAGAAGTTTCATACAATGCTTCTGTGTAGTTTCTATTTGAACATATTCTTTTTTCCACTATTACCCACTTAGCGCTACGAATGTCCAGTTGCATTTTCTACAGACAGAGTGTTTCAAAACTGCTCAATCAAAAGTATGGTTTAACTCTGTTAGATGAATGCTCAGATCAGAAAGAAGTTTCACAGAATGCTTCTGTGTAGTTTATATTTGAATATATTCCTTTTTCCACTACTACGCTCTTAGCGCTCCAAATGTCCAGTTGCATTTTCTACAGAAAGAGTGTTCAGATCTGCTCCATCAAAAGTATGGTTTAACTCTGTTAGCTGAATGCACAGATCAGAAAGAAGTTTCACCGAATGATTCTGTGTAGTTTATATTTGAAGACATTACTTTTTCCACTATTACCCTCTTAGCGCTCCGAATCTCCACTTGCATTTTCTACAAAAAGAGTGTTTCATAACTGCTCAATCAAAAATATGTTTTATCTCTGTTAACCGAATTTACAGATCAGAAATAAGTTTCACAGAATGCATCTGTGTAGTTTTTATTTGAAGATATTCTTTTTCCCAATGTAGGCCTCTTAGCGCTTAGCATGTCCAATTGCAGTTTCTACAGAAAGAGTGTTTCAGAACGGCTCAATCAAAAGTAAGGTTCAACTCTGTTAGTTGAATGCACAGAACAGAAAGAATTTTCACAGAATGCTACTGTGTAGTTTATATTTGAATATATTCCTTTTTCCACTATTACCCTCTTAGCGCTCCGAATGTCCACTTGCATTTTCTACAGAAAGAGTGTTCAGAACTGCGCAATCAAAAGTATGGTTTAACTCTGTTAACTTAATGAACATATCAGAAATAAGTTTCACACAATGCTTCTGTGTAGTTTTTATTTGAAGATATTATTTTTCCCAATAGAGGCCTCTTAGCGCTCAGAATGTCCAATTGCAGTTTCTACAGAAAGAGTGTTTCAGAAAGGCTCAATCAAAAGTAAGGTTCAACTCTGTTAGTTGAATGCACAGAAGAGAAAGAAGTTTCATACAATGCTTCTGTGTAGTTTATATTTGAACATATACATTTTTCCACTATTACCCACTTAGCGCTACGAATGTCCAGTTGCATTTTCTACAGACAGAGTGTTTCAAAACTTCTCAATCAAAAGTATGGTTTAACTCTGTTAGCTGAATGCTCAGATCAGAAAGAAGTTTCACAGAATGCTTCTGTGTAGTTTATATTTGAATATATTCCTTTTTCCACTACTACTCTCTTAGCGCTCCAAATGTCCAGTTGCATTTTCTACAGAAACAGTGTTCAGATCTGCTCAATCAAAAGTATGGTTTAACTCTGTTAGCTGAATGCACAGATCAGGAAGAAGTTTCACAGAATGATTCTGTGTAGTTTATATTTGGAGACATTCCTTTTTCCAATATTACCCTCTTAGCGCTCCGAATCTCCACTTGCATTTTCTACAGAAAGAGTGTTTCAGAACGGCTCAATCAAAACTAAGGTTCAACTCTTTTAGTTGAACAAACAGAACAGAAAGAAGTTTCACACAATTCTTCTGTGTAGTTTTTATTTGTAGACATTCTTTTTCCCAATATAGGCCTCCTAGCGCTCAGAATGTCCAATTGCAGTTTCTACAGAAAGAGTGTTTGAGAACGGCTCAATCAAAAGTAAGGTTCAACTCTGTTAGTTGAATGCACAGAACAGAAAGAAGTTTCATACAATGCTTCTGTGTAGTTTATATTTGAACATATTCTTTTGTCCACTATTACCCACTTAGCGCTACGAATTTCCAGTTGCATTTTCTACAGACAGAGTGTTTCAAAACTGCTCAATCAAAAGTATGGTTTAACTCTGTTAGCTGAATGCTCAGATCAGAAAGAAGTTTCACAGAATGCTTCTGTGTAGTTTATATTTGAATATATTCCTTTTTCCACTACTGCGCTCTTAGCGCTCCAAATGTCCAGTTGCATTTTCTACAGAAAGAGTGTTCAGATCTGCTCAATCAAAAGTATGGTTTAACTCTGTTAGCTGAATGCACAGATCAGAAAGAAGTTTCACCGAATGATTCTGTGTAGTTTATATTTGAAGACATTCCTTTTTCCACTATTAGCCTCTTAGTGCTCCGAATCTCCACTTGCATTTTCTACAAAAAGAGTGTTTCATAACTGCTCAATCAAAAATATGTTTTATCTCTGTTAACTGATTTACAGATCAGAAGTAAGTTTCACAGAATGCATCGTTGTTATTTTTATTTAAAGATATTCTTTTTCCCAATGTAGGCCTCTTAGCGCTTAGCATGTCCAATTGCAGTTTCTACAGAAAGAGTGTTTCAGAACGGCTCAATCAAAAGTTAGGTTCAACTCTGTTAGTTGAATGTACAGAACAGAAAGAATTTTTACAGAATGCTACTGTGTAGTTTATATTTGAATATATTCATTTTTCAACTATTACCCTCTTAGCGCTCCGAATGTCCACTTGCATTTTCTACAGAAAGAGTGTTCAGAACTGCGCAATCAAAAGTATGGTTTAACTCTGTTAGCTTAATGAACATATCAGAAATAAGTTTCACACAATTCTTCTGTGTAGTTGTAATTTGAAGATATTATTTTTCCCAATAGAGGCCTCTTAGCGCTCAGAATGTCCAATTGCAGTTTCTACAGAAAGAGTGTTTCAGAAAGGCTCAATCAAAAGTAAGGTTCAACTCTGTTAGTTGAATGCACAGAACAGAAAGAAGTTTCATACAATGCTTCTGTGTAGTTTATATTTGAACATATTCTTTTTTCCACTATTACCCACTTAGCGCTACGAATGTCCAGTTGCATTATCTACAGACAGAGTGTTTCAAAACTGCTCAATGAAAAGTATGGTTTAACTCTGTTAGCTGAATGCTCAGATCAGAAAGAAGTTTCACAGAATGCTTCTGTGTAGTTTATATTTGAATATATTCCTTTTTCCACTACTACTCTCTTAGCGCTCCAAATGTCCAGTTGCATTTTCTACAGAAAGAGTGTTCAGATCTGCTCAATCAAAAGTATGGTTTAACTCTGTTAGCTGAATGCACAGATCAGAAAGAATTTTCACAGAATGATTCTGTGTAGTTTATATTTGGAGACATTCCTTTTTCCACTATTACCCTCTTAGCGCTCCGAATCTCCACTTGCATTTTCTACAGAAAGAGTGTTTCAGAACGGCTCAATCAAAACTAAGGTTCAACTCTTTTAGTTGAACAAACAGAACAGAAAGAAGTTTCACACAATTCTTCTGTGTAATTTTCATTTGTAGACATTCTTTTTCCCAATATAGGCCTCCTAGCGCTCAGAATGTCCAATTGCAGTTTCAACAGAAAGAGTGTTTCAGAACGGCTCAATCAAAAGTAAGGTTCAACTCTGTTAGTTGAATGCACAGAACAGAAAGAAGTTTCATACAATGCTTCTGTGTAGTTTATATTTGAACATATTCTTTTTTCCACTATTACCCACTTAGTGCTACGAATGTCCAGTTGCATTTTCTACAGACAGAGTGTTTCAAAACTGCTCAATGAAAAGTATGGTTTAACTCTGTTAGCTGAATGCTCAGATCAGAAAGAAGTTTCACAGAATGCTTCTGTGTAGTTTATATTTGAATATATTCCTTTTTCCACTACTACGCTCTTAGCGCTCCAAATGTCCAGTTGCATTTTCTACAGAAAGAGTGTTCAGATCTGCTCAATCAAAAGTATGGTTTAACTCTGTTAGCTGAATACACAGATCAGAAAGAAGTTTCACCGAATGATTCTGTGTAGTTTATATTTGAAGACATTCCTTTTTCCACTATTACCCTCTTAGCGCTCCGAATCTCCACTTGCATTTTCTACAAAAAGAGTGTTTCATAACTGCTCAATCAAAAATATGTTTTATCTCTGTTAGCTGAATTTACAGATCAGAAATAAGTTTCACAGAATGCATCTGTGTAGTTTTTATTTGAAGATATTCTTTTTCCCAATGTAGGCCTCTTAGCGCTTAGCATGTCCAATTGCAGTTTCTACAGAAAGAGTGTTTCAGAACGGCTCAATCAAAAGTAAGGTTCAACTCTGTTAGTTGAATGCCCAGAACAGAAAGAATTTTCACAGAATGCTACTGTGTAGTTTATATTTGAATATATTCCTTTTTCCACTATTACCCTCTTAGCGCTCCGAATGTCCACTTGCATTTTCTACAGAAAGAGTGTTCAGAACTGCGCAATCAAAAGTATGGTTTAACTCTGTTAGCTTAATGAACATATCAGAAATAAGTTTCACACAATGCTTCTGTGTAGTTTTTATTTGAAGATATTATTTTTCCCAATAGAGGCCTCTTAGCGCTCAGAATGTCCAATTGCAGTTTCTACAGAAAGAGTGTTTCAGAAAGGCTCAATCAAAAGTAAGGTTCAACTCTGTTAGTTGAATGCACAGAAGAGAAAGTAGTTTCATACAATGCTTCTGTGTAGTTTATATTTGAACATATTCTTTTTTCCACTATTACCCACTTAGCGCTACGAATGTCCAGTTGCATTTTCTACAGACAGAGTGTTTCAAAACTGCTCAATGAAAAGTATGGTTTAACTCTGTTAGCTGAATGCTCAGATCAGAAAGAAGTTTCACAGAATGCTTCTGTGTAGTTTATATTTGAATATATTCCTTTTTCCACTACTACTCTCTTAGCGCTCCAAATGTCCAGTTGCATTTTCTACAGAAAGAATGTTCAGATCTGCTCAATCAAAAGTATGGTTTAACTCTGTTAGCTGAATGCACAGATCAGAAAGAAGTTTCACAGAATGATTCTGTGTAGTTTATATTTGGAGACATTACTTTTTCCACTATTACCCTCTTAGCGCTCCGAATCTCCACTTGCATTTTCTACAGAAAGAGTGTTTCAGAACGGCTCAATCAAAACTAAGGTTCAACTCTTTTAGTTGAACAAACAGAACAGAAAGAAGTTTCACACAATTCTTCTCTGTAGTTTTTATTTGTAGACATTCTTTTTCCCAATATAGGCCTCCTAGCGCTCAGAATGTCCAATTGCAGTTTCTACAGGAAGAGTGTTTCAGAACGGCTCAATCAAAAGTAAGGTTCAACTCTGTTAGTTGAATGCACAGAACAGAAAGAAGTTTCATACAATGCTTCTGTGTAGTTTCTATTTGAACATATTCTTTTTTCCACTATTACCCACTTAGCGCTACGAATGTCCAGTTGCATTTTCTACAGACAGAGTGTTTCAAAACTGCTCAATCAAAAGTATGGTTTAACTCTGTTAGATGAATGCTCAGATCAGAAAGAAGTTTCACAGAATGCTTCTGTGTAGTTTATATTTGAATATATTCCTTTTTCCACTACTACGCTCTTAGCGCTCCAAATGTCCAGTTGCATTTTCTACAGAAAGAGTGTTCAGATCTGCTCCATCAAAAGTATGGTTTAACTCTGTTAGCTGAATGCACAGATCAGAAAGAAGTTTCACCGAATGATTCTGTGTAGTTTATATTTGAAGACATTACTTTTTCCACTATTACCCTCTTAGCGCTCCGAATCTCCACTTGCATTTTCTACAAAAAGAGTGTTTCATAACTGCTCAATCAAAAATATGTTTTATCTCTGTTAACCGAATTTACAGATCAGAAATAAGTTTCACAGAATGCATCTGTGTAGTTTTTATTTGAAGATATTCTTTTTCCCAATGTAGGCCTCTTAGCGCTTAGCATGTCCAATTGCAGTTTCTACATAAAGAGTGTTTCAGAACGGCTCAATCAAAAGTAAGGTTCAACTCTGTTAGTTGAATGCACAGAACAGAAAGAATTTTCACAGAATGCTACTGTGTAGTTTATATTTGAATATATTCCTTTTTCCACTATTACCCTCTTAGCGCTCCGAATGTCCACTTGCATTTTCTACAGAAAGAGTGTTCAGAACTGCGCAATCAAAAGTATGGTTTAACTCTGTTAACTTAATGAACATATCAGAAATAAGTTTCACACAATGCTTCTGTGTAGTTTTTATTTGAAGATATTATTTTTCCCAATAGAGGCCTCTTAGCGCTCAGAATGTCCAATTGCAGATTCTACAGAAAGAGTGTTTCAGAAAGGCTCAATCAAAAGTAAGGTTCAACTCTGTTAGTTGAATGCACAGAAGAGAAAGAAGTTTCATACAATGCTTCTGTGTAGTTTATATTTGAACATATACATTTTTCCACTATTACCCACTTAGCGCTACGAATGTCCAGTTGCATTTTCTACAGACAGAGTGTTTCAAAACTTCTCAATCAAAAGTATGGTTTAACTCTGTTAGCTGAATGCTCAGATCAGAAAGAAGTTTCACAGAATGCTTCTGTGTAGTTTATATTTGAATATATTCCTTTTTCCACTACTACTCTCTTAGCGCTCCAAATGTCCAGTTGCATTTTCTACAGAAACAGTGTTCAGATCTGCTCAATCAAAAGTATGGTTTAACTCTGTTAGCTGAATGCACAGATCAGGAAGAAGTTTCACAGAATGATTCTGTGTAGTTTATATTTGGAGACATTCCTTTTTCCAATATTACCCTCTTAGCGCTCCGAATCTCCACTTGCATTTTCTACAGAAAGAGTGTTTCAGAACGGCTCAATCAAAACTAAGGTTCAACTCTTTTAGTTGAACAAACAGAACAGAAAGAAGTTTCACACAATTCTTCTGTGTAGTTTTTATTTGTAGACATTCTTTTTCCCAATATAGGCCTCCTAGCGCTCAGAATGTCCAATTGCAGTTTCTACAGAAAGAGTGTTTGAGAACGGCTCAATCAAAAGTAAGGTTCAACTCTGTTAGTTGAATGCACAGAACAGAAAGAAGTTTCATACAATGCTTCTGTGTAGTTTATATTTGAACATATTCTTTTGTCCACTATTACCCACTTAGCGCTACGAATTTCCAGTTGCATTTTCTACAGACAGAGTGTTTCAAAACTGCTCAATCAAAAGTATGGTTTAACTCTGTTAGCTGAATGCTCAGATCAGAAAGAAGTTTCACAGAATGCTTCTGTGTAGTTTATATTTGAATATATTCCTTTTTCCACTACTGCGCTCTTAGCGCTCCAAATGTCCAGTTGCATTTTCTACAGAAAGAGTGTTCAGATCTGCTCAATCAAAAGTATGGTTTAACTCTGTTAGCTGAATGCACAGATCAGAAAGAAGTTTCACCGAATGATTCTGTGTAGTTTATATTTGAAGACATTCCTTTTTCCACTATTAGCCTCTTAGTGCTCCGAATCTCCACTTGCATTTTCTACAAAAAGAGTGTTTCATAACTGCTCAATCAAAAATATGTTTTATCTCTGTTAACTGATTTACAGATCAGAAGTAAGTTTCACAGAATGCATCGTTGTTATTTTTATTTAAAGATATTCTTTTTCCCAATGTAGGCCTCTTAGCGCTTAGCATGTCCAATTGCAGTTTCTACAGAAAGAGTGTTTCAGAACGGCTCAATCAAAAGTTAGGTTCAACTCTGTTAGTTGAATGTACAGAACAGAAAGAATTTTTACAGAATGCTACTGTGTAGTTTATATTTGAATATATTCATTTTTCAACTATTACCCTCTTAGCGCTCCGAATGTCCACTTGCATTTTCTACAGAAAGAGTGTTCAGAACTGCGCAATCAAAAGTATGGTTTAACTCTGTTAGCTTAATGAACATATCAGAAATAAGTTTCACACAATTCTTCTGTGTAGTTGTAATTTGAAGATATTATTTTTCCCAATAGAGGCCTCTTAGCGCTCAGAATGTCCAATTGCAGTTTCTACAGAAAGAGTGTTTCAGAAAGGCTCAATCAAAAGTAAGGTTCAACTCTGTTAGTTGAATGCACAGAACAGAAAGAAGTTTCATACAATGCTTCTGTGTAGTTTATATTTGAACATATTCTTTTTTCCACTATTACCCACTTAGCGCTACGAATGTCCAGTTGCATTATCTACAGACAGAGTGTTTCAAAACTGCTCAATGAAAAGTATGGTTTAACTCTGTTAGCTGAATGCTCAGATCAGAAAGAAGTTTCACAGAATGCTTCTGTGTAGTTTATATTTGAATATATTCCTTTTTCCACTACTACTCTCTTAGCGCTCCAAATGTCCAGTTGCATTTTCTACAGAAAGAGTGTTCAGATCTGCTCAATCAAAAGTATGGTTTAACTCTGTTAGCTGAATGCACAGATCAGAAAGAATTTTCACAGAATGATTCTGTGTAGTTTATATTTGGAGACATTTCTTTTTCCACTATTACCCTCTTAGCGCTCCGAATCTCCACTTGCATTTTCTACAGAAAGAGTGTTTCAGAACGGCTCAATCAAAACTAAGGTTCAACTCTTTTAGTTGAACAAACAGAACAGAAAGAAGTTTCACACAATTCTTCTGTGTAATTTTCATTTGTAGACATTCTTTTTCCCAATATAGGCCTCCTAGCGCTCAGAATGTCCAATTGCAGTTTCAACAGAAAGAGTGTTTCAGAACGGCTCAATCAAAAGTAAGGTTCAACTCTGTTAGTTGAATGCACAGAACAGAAAGAAGTTTCATACAATGCTTCTGTGTAGTTTATATTTGAACATATTCTTTTTTCCACTATTACCCACTTAGTGCTACGAATGTCCAGTTGCATTTTCTACAGACAGAGTGTTTCAAAACTGCTCAATGAAAAGTATGGTTTAACTCTGTTAGCTGAATGCTCAGATCAGAAAGAAGTTTCACAGAATGCTTCTGTGTAGTTTATATTTGAATATATTCCTTTTTCCACTACTACGCTCTTAGCGCTCCAAATGTCCAGTTGCATTTTCTACAGAAAGAGTGTTCAGATCTGCTCAATCAAAAGTATGGTTTAACTCTGTTAGCTGAATACACAGATCAGAAAGAAGTTTCACCGAATGATTCTGTGTAGTTTATATTTGAAGACATTCCTTTTTCCACTATTACCCTCTTAGCGCTCCGAATCTCCACTTGCATTTTCTACAAAAAGAGTGTTTCATAACTGCTCAATCAAAAATATGTTTTATCTCTGTTAGCTGAATTTACAGATCAGAAATAAGTTTCACAGAATGCATCTGTGTAGTTTTTATTTGAAGATATTCTTTTTCCCAATGTAGGCCTCTTAGCGCTTAGCATGTCCAATTGCAGTTTCTACAGAAAGAGTGTTTCAGAACGGCTCAATCAAAAGTAAGGTTCAACTCTGTTAGTTGAATGCCCAGAACAGAAAGAATTTTCACAGAATGCTACTGTGTAGTTTATATTTGAATATATTCCTTTTTCCACTATTACCCTCTTAGCGCTCCGAATGTCCACTTGCATTTTCTACAGAAAGAGTGTTCAGAACTGCGCAATCAAAAGTATGGTTTAACTCTGTTAGCTTAATGAACATATCAGAAATAAGTTTCACACAATGCTTCTGTGTAGTTTTTATTTGAAGATATTATTTTTCCCAATAGAGGCCTCTTAGCGCTCAGAATGTCCAATTGCAGTTTCTACAGAAAGAGTGTTTCAGAAAGGCTCAATCAAAAGTAAGGTTCAACTCTGTTAGTTGAATGCACAGAAGAGAAAGTAGTTTCATACAATGCTTCTGTGTAGTTTATATTTGAACATATTCTTTTTTCCACTATTACCCACTTAGCGCTACGAATGTCCAGTTGCATTTTCTACAGACAGAGTGTTTCAAAACTGCTCAATGAAAAGTATGGTTTAACTCTGTTAGCTGAATGCTCAGATCAGAAAGAAGTTTCACAGAATGCTTCTGTGTAGTTTATATTTGAATATATTCCTTTTTCCACTACTACTCTCTTAGCGCTCCAAATGTCCAGTTGCATTTTCTACAGAAAGAATGTTCAGATCTGCTCAATCAAAAGTATGGTTTAACTCTGTTAGCTGAATGCACAGATCAGAAAGAAGTTTCACAGAATGATTCTGTGTAGTTTATATTTGGAGACATTACTTTTTCCACTATTACCCTCTTAGCGCTCCGAATCTCCACTTGCATTTTCTACAGAAAGAGTGTTTCAGAACGGCTCAATCAAAACTAAGGTTCAACTCTTTTAGTTGAACAAACAGAACAGAAAGAAGTTTCACACAATTCTTCTCTGTAGTTTTTATTTGTAGACATTCTTTTTCCCAATATAGGCCTCCTAGCGCTCAGAATGTCCAATTGCAGTTTCTACAGGAAGAGTGTTTCAGAACGGCTCAATCAAAAGTAAGGTTCAACTCTGTTAGTTGAATGCACAGAACAGAAAGAAGTTTCATACAATGCTTCTGTGTAGTTTCTATTTGAACATATTCTTTTTTCCACTATTACCCACTTAGCGCTACGAATGTCCAGTTGCATTTTCTACAGACAGAGTGTTTCAAAACTGCTCAATCAAAAGTATGGTTTAACTCTGTTAGATGAATGCTCAGATCAGAAAGAAGTTTCACAGAATGCTTCTGTGTAGTTTATATTTGAATATATTCCTTTTTCCACTACTACGCTCTTAGCGCTCCAAATGTCCAGTTGCATTTTCTACAGAAAGAGTGTTCAGATCTGCTCCATCAAAAGTATGGTTTAACTCTGTTAGCTGAATGCACAGATCAGAAAGAAGTTTCACCGAATGATTCTGTGTAGTTTATATTTGAAGACATTACTTTTTCCACTATTACCCTCTTAGCGCTCCGAATCTCCACTTGCATTTTCTACAAAAAGAGTGTTTCATAACTGCTCAATCAAAAATATGTTTTATCTCTGTTAACCGAATTTACAGATCAGAAATAAGTTTCACAGAATGCATCTGTGTAGTTTTTATTTGAAGATATTCTTTTTCCCAATGTAGGCCTCTTAGCGCTTAGCATGTCCAATTGCAGTTTCTACAGAAAGAGTGTTTCAGAACGGCTCAATCAAAAGTAAGGTTCAACTCTGTTAGTTGAATGCACAGAACAGAAAGAATTTTCACAGAATGCTACTGTGTAGTTTATATTTGAATATATTCCTTTTTCCACTATTACCCTCTTAGCGCTCCGAATGTCCACTTGCATTTTCTACAGAAAGAGTGTTCAGAACTGCGCAATCAAAAGTATGGTTTAACTCTGTTAACTTAATGAACATATCAGAAATAAGTTTCACACAATGCTTCTGTGTAGTTTTTATTTGAAGATATTATTTTTCCCAATAGAGGCCTCTTAGCGCTCAGAATGTCCAATTGCAGTTTCTACAGAAAGAGTGTTTCAGAAAGGCTCAATCAAAAGTAAGGTTCAACTCTGTTAGTTGAATGCACAGAAGAGAAAGAAGTTTCATACAATGCTTCTGTGTAGTTTATATTTGAACATATACATTTTTCCACTATTACCCACTTAGCGCTACGAATGTCCAGTTGCATTTTCTACAGACAGAGTGTTTCAAAACTTCTCAATCAAAAGTATGGTTTAACTCTGTTAGCTGAATGCTCAGATCAGAAAGAAGTTTCACAGAATGCTTCTGTGTAGTTTATATTTGAATATATTCCTTTTTCCACTACTACTCTCTTAGCGCTCCAAATGTCCAGTTGCATTTTCTACAGAAACAGTGTTCAGATCTGCTCAATCAAAAGTATGGTTTAACTCTGTTAGCTGAATGCACAGATCAGGAAGAAGTTTCACAGAATGATTCTGTGTAGTTTATATTTGGAGACATTCCTTTTTCCAATATTACCCTCTTAGCGCTCCGAATCTCCACTTGCATTTTCTACAGAAAGAGTGTTTCAGAACGGCTCAATCAAAACTAAGGTTCAACTCTTTTAGTTGAACAAACAGAACAGAAAGAAGTTTCACACAATTCTTCTGTGTAGTTTTTATTTGTAGACATTCTTTTTCCCAATATAGGCCTCCTAGCGCTCAGAATGTCCAATTGCAGTTTCTACAGAAAGAGCGTTTGAGAACGGCTCAATCAAAAGTAAGGTTCAACTCTGTTAGTTGAATGCACAGAACAGAAAGAAGTTTCATACAATGCTTCTGTGTAGTTTATATTTGAACATATTCTTTTGTCCACTATTACCCACTTAGCGCTACGAATTTCCAGTTGCATTTTCTACAGACAGAGTGTTTCAAAACTGCTCAATCAAAAGTATGGTTTAACTCTGTTAGCTGAATGCTCAGATCAGAAAGAAGTTTCACAGAATGCTTCTGTGTAGTTTATATTTGAATATATTCCTTTTTCCACTACTGCGCTCTTAGCGCTCCAAATGTCCAGTTGCGTTTTCTACAGAAAGAGTGTTCAGATCTGCTCAATCAAAAGTATGGTTTAACTCTGTTAGCTGAATGCACAGATCAGAAAAAAGTTTCACCGAATGATTCTGTGTAGTTTATATTTGAAGACATTCCTTTTTCCACTATTAGCCTCTTAGTGCTCCGAATCTCCACTTGCATTTTCTACAAAAAGAGTGTTTCATAACTGCTCAATCAAAAATATGTTTTATCTCTGTTAACTGATTTACAGATCAGAAATAAGTTTCACAGAATGCATCGTTGTTATTTTTATTTAAAGATATTCTTTTTCCCAATGTAGGCCTCTTAGCGCTTAGCATGTCCAATTGCAATTTCTACAGAAAGAGTGTTTCAGAACGGCTCAATCAAAAGTTAGGTTCAACTCTGTTAGTTGAATGTACAGAACAGAAAGAATTTTTACAGAATGCTACTGTGTAGTTTATATTTGAATATATTCATTTTTCAACTATTACCCTCTTAGCGCTCCGAATGTCCACTTGCATTTTCTACAGAAAGAGTGTTCAGAACTGCGCAATCAAAAGTATGGTTTAACTCTGTTAGCTTAATGAACATATCAGAAATAAGTTTCACACAATTCTTCTGTGTAGTTGTTATTTGAAGATATTATTTTTCCCAATAGAGGCCTCTTAGCGCTCAGAATGTCCAATTGCAGTTTCTACAGAAAGAGTGTTTCAGAAAGGCTCAATCAAAAGTAAGGTTCAACTCTGTTAGTTGAATGCACAGAACAGAAAGAAGTTTCATACAATGCTTCTGTGTAGTTTATATTTGAACATATTCTTTTTTCCACTATTACCCACTTAGCGCTACGAATGTCCAGTTGCATTATCTACAGACAGAGTGTTTCAAAACTGCTCAATGAAAAGTATGGTTTAACTCTGTTAGCTGAATGCTCAGATCAGAAAGAAGTTTCACAGAATGCTTCTGTGTAGTTTATATTTGAATATATTCCTTTTTCCACTACTACTCTCTTAGCGCTCCAAATGTCCAGTTGCATTTTCTACAGAAAGAGTGTTCAGATCTGCTCAATCAAAAGTATGGTTTAACTCTGTTAGCTGAATGCACAGATCAGAAAGAATTTTCACAGAATGATTCTGTGTAGTTTATATTTGGAGACATTCCTTTTTCCACTATTACCATCTTAGCGCTCCGAATCTCCACTTGCATTTTCTACAGAAAGAGTGTTTCAGAACGGCTCAATCAAAACTAAGGTTCAACTCTTTTAGTTGAACAAACAGAACAGAAAGAAGTTTCACACAATTCTTCTGTGTAATTTTCATTTGTAGACATTCTTTTTCCCAATATAGGCCTCCTAGCGCTCAGAATGTCCAATTGCAGTTTCAACAAAAGAGTGTTTCAGAACGGCTCAATCAAAAGTAAGGTTCAACTCTGTTAGTTGAATGCACAGAACAGAAAGAAGTTTCATACAATGCTTCTGTGTAGTTTATATTTGAACATATTCTTTTTTCCACTATTACCCACTTAGTGCTACGAATGTCCAGTTGCATTTTCTACAGACAGAGTGTTTCAAAACTGCTCAATGAAAAGTATGGTTTAACTCTGTTAGCTGAATGCTCAGATCAGAAAGAAGTTTCACAGAATGCTTCTGTGTAGTTTATATTTGAATATATTCCTTTTTCCACTACTACGCTCTTAGCGCTCCAAATGTCCAGTTGCATTTTCTACAGAAAGAGTGTTCAGATCTGCTCAATCAAAAGTATGGTTTAACTCTGTTAGCTGAATACACAGATCAGAAAGAAGTTTCACCGAATGATTCTGTGTAGTTTATATTTGAAGACATTCCTTTTTCCACTATTACCCTCTTAGCGCTCCGAATCTCCACTTGCATTTTCTACAAAAAGAGTGTTTCATAACTGCTCAATCAAAAATATGTTTTATCTCTGTTAGCTGAATTTACAGATCAGAAATAAGTTTCACAGAATGCATCTGTGTAGTTTTTATTTGAAGATATTCTTTTTCCCAATGTAGGCCTCTTAGCGCTTAGCATGTCCAATTGCAGTTTCTACAGAAAGAGTGTTTCAGAACGGCTCAATCAAAAGTAAGGTTCAACTCTGTTAGTTGAATGCCCAGAACAGAAAGAATTTTCACAGAATGCTACTGTGTAGTTTATATTTGAATATATTCCTTTTTCCACTATTACCCTCTTAGCGCTCCGAATGTCCACTTGCATTTTCTACAGAAAGAGTGTTCAGAACTGCGCAATCAAAAGTATGGTTTAACTCTGTTAGCTTAATGAACATATCAGAAATAAGTTTCACACAATGCTTCTGTGTAGTTTTTATTTGAAGATATTATTTTTCCCAATAGAGGCCTCTTAGCGCTCAGAATGTCCAATTGCAGTTTCTACAGAAAGAGTGTTTCAGAAAGGCTCAATCAAAAGTAAGGTTCAACTCTGTTAGTTGAATGCACAGAAGAGAAAGTAGTTTCATACAATGCTTCTGTGTAGTTTATATTTGAACATATTCTTTTTTCCACTATTACCCACTTAGCGCTACGAATGTCCAGTTGCATTTTCTACAGACAGAGTGTTTCAAAACTGCTCAATGAAAAGTATGGTTTAACTCTGTTAGCTGAATGCTCAGATCAGAAAGAAGTTTCACAGAATGCTTCTGTGTAGTTTATATTTGAATATATTCCTTTTTCCACTACTACTCTCTTAGCGCTCCAAATGTCCAGTTGCATTTTCTACAGAAAGAATGTTCAGATCTGCTCAATCAAAAGTATGGTTTAACTCTGTTAGCTGAATGCACAGATCAGAAAGAAGTTTCACAGAATGATTCTGTGTAGTTTATATTTGGAGACATTACTTTTTCCACTATTACCCTCTTAGCGCTCCGAATCTCCACTTGCATTTTCTACAGAAAGAGTGTTTCAGAACGGCTCAATCAAAACTAAGGTTCAACTCTTTTAGTTGAACAAACAGAACAGAAAGAAGTTTCACACAATTCTTCTCTGTAGTTTTTATTTGTAGACATTCTTTTTCCCAATATAGGCCTCCTAGCGCTCAGAATGTCCAATTGCAGTTTCTACAGGAAGAGTGTTTCAGAACGGCTCAATCAAAAGTAAGGTTCAACTCTGTTAGTTGAATGCACAGAACAGAAAGAAGTTTCATACAATGCTTCTGTGTAGTTTCTATTTGAACATATTCTTTTTTCCACTATTACCCACTTAGCGCTACGAATGTCCAGTTGCATTTTCTACAGACAGAGTGTTTCAAAACTGCTCAATCAAAAGTATGGTTTAACTCTGTTAGATGAATGCTCAGATCAGAAAGAAGTTTCACAGAATGCTTCTGTGTAGTTTATATTTGAATATATTCCTTTTTCCACTACTACGCTCTTAGCGCTCCAAATGTCCAGTTGCATTTTCTACAGAAAGAGTGTTCAGATCTGCTCCATCAAAAGTATGGTTTAACTCTGTTAGCTGAATGCACAGATCAGAAAGAAGTTTCACCGAATGATTCTGTGTAGTTTATATTTGAAGACATTACTTTTTCCACTATTACCCTCTTAGCGCTCCGAATCTCCACTTGCATTTTCTACAAAAAGAGTGTTTCATAACTGCTCAATCAAAAATATGTTTTATCTCTGTTAACCGAATTTACAGATCAGAAATAAGTTTCACAGAATGCATCTGTGTAGTTTTTATTTGAAGATATTCTTTTTCCCAATGTAGGCCTCTTAGCGCTTAGCATGTCCAATTGCAGTTTCTACAGAAAGAGTGTTTCAGAACGGCTCAATCAAAAGTAAGGTTCAACTCTGTTAGTTGAATGCACAGAACAGAAAGAATTTTCACAGAATGCTACTGTGTAGTTTATATTTGAATATATTCCTTTTTCCACTATTACCCTCTTAGCGCTCCGAATGTCCACTTGCATTTTCTACAGAAAGAGTGTTCAGAACTGCGCAATCAAAAGTATGGTTTAACTCTGTTAACTTAATGAACATATCAGAAATAAGTTTCACACAATGCTTCTGTGTAGTTTTTATTTGAAGATATTATTTTTCCCAATAGAGGCCTCTTAGCGCTCAGAATGTCCAATTGCAGTTTCTACAGAAAGAGTGTTTCAGAAAGGCTCAATCAAAAGTAAGGTTCAACTCTGTTAGTTGAATGCACAGAAGAGAAAGAAGTTTCATACAATGCTTCTGTGTAGTTTATATTTGAACATATACATTTTTCCACTATTACCCACTTAGCGCTACGAATGTCCAGTTGCATTTTCTACAGACAGAGTGTTTCAAAACTTCTCAATCAAAAGTATGGTTTAACTCTGTTAGCTGAATGCTCAGATCAGAAAGAAGTTTCACAGAATGCTTCTGTGTAGTTTATATTTGAATATATTCCTTTTTCCACTACTACTCTCTTAGCGCTCCAAATGTCCAGTTGCATTTTCTACAGAAACAGTGTTCAGATCTGCTCAATCAAAAGTATGGTTTAACTCTGTTAGCTGAATGCACAGATCAGGAAGAAGTTTCACAGAATGATTCTGTGTAGTTTATATTTGGAGACATTCCTTTTTCCAATATTACCCTCTTAGCGCTCCGAATCTCCACTTGCATTTTCTACAGAAAGAGTGTTTCAGAACGGCTCAATCAAAACTAAGGTTCAACTCTTTTAGTTGAACAAACAGAACAGAAAGAAGTTTCACACAATTCTTCTGTGTAGTTTTTATTTGTAGACATTCTTTTTCCCAATATAGGCCTCCTAGCGCTCAGAATGTCCAATTGCAGTTTCTACAGAAAGAGTGTTTGAGAACGGCTCAATCAAAAGTAAGGTTCAACTCTGTTAGTTGAATGCACAGAACAGAAAGAAGTTTCATACAATGCTTCTGTGTAGTTTATATTTGAACATATTCTTTTGTCCACTATTACCCACTTAGCGCTACGAATTTCCAGTTGCATTTTCTACAGACAGAGTGTTTCAAAACTGCTCAATCAAAAGTATGGTTTAACTCTGTTAGCTGAATGCTCAGATCAGAAAGAAGTTTCACAGAATGCTTCTGTGTAGTTTATATTTGAATATATTCCTTTTTCCACTACTGCGCTCTTAGCGCTCCAAATGTCCAGTTGCATTTTCTACAGAAAGAGTGTTCAGATCTGCTCAATCAAAAGTATGGTTTAACTCTGTTAGCTGAATGCACAGATCAGAAAGAAGTTTCACCGAATGATTCTGTGTAGTTTATATTTGAAGACATTCCTTTTTCCACTATTAGCCTCTTAGTGCTCCGAATCTCCACTTGCATTTTCTACAAAAAGAGTGTTTCATAACTGCTCAATCAAAAATATGTTTTATCTCTGTTAACTGATTTACAGATCAGAAATAAGTTTCACAGAATGCATCGTTGTTATTTTTATTTAAAGATATTCTTTTTCCCAATGTAGGCCTCTTAGCGCTTAGCATGTCCAATTGCAGTTTCTACAGAAAGAGTGTTTCAGAACGGCTCAATCAAAAGTTAGGTTCAACTCTGTTAGTTGAATGTACAGAACAGAAAGAATTTTTACAGAATGCTACTGTGTAGTTTATATTTGAATATATTCATTTTTCAACTATTACCCTCTTAGCGCTCCGAATGTCCACTTGCATTTTCTACAGAAAGAGTGTTCAGAACTGCGCAATCAAAAGTATGGTTTAACTCTGTTAGCTTAATGAACATATCAGAAATAAGTTTCACACAATTCTTCTGTGTAGTTGTTATTTGAAGATATTATTTTTCCCAATAGAGGCCTCTTAGCGCTCAGAATGTCCAATTGCAGTTTCTACAGAAAGAGTGTTTCAGAAAGGCTCAATCAAAAGTAAGGTTCAACTCTGTTAGTTGAATGCACAGAACAGAAAGAAGTTTCATACAATGCTTCTGTGTAGTTTATATTTGAACATATTCTTTTTTCCACTATTACCCACTTAGCGCTACGAATGTCCAGTTGCATTATCTACAGACAGAGTGTTTCAAAACTGCTCAATGAAAAGTATGGTTTAACTCTGTTAGCTGAATGCTCAGATCAGAAAGAAGTTTCACAGAATGCTTCTGTGTAGTTTATATTTGAATATATTCCTTTTTCCACTACTACTCTCTTAGCGCTCCAAATGTCCAGTTGCATTTTCTACAGAAAGAGTGTTCAGATCTGCTCAATCAAAAGTATGGTTTAACTCTGTTAGCTGAATGCACAGATCAGAAAGAATTTTCACAGAATGATTCTGTGTAGTTTATATTTGGAGACATTCCTTTTTCCACTATTACCCTCTTAGCGCTCCGAATCTCCACTTGCATTTTCTACAGAAAGAGTGTTTCAGAACGGCTCAATCAAAACTAAGGTTCAACTCTTTTAGTTGAACAAACAGAACAGAAAGAAGTTTCACACAATTCTTCTGTGTAATTTTCATTTGTAGACATTCTTTTTCCCAATATAGGCCTCCTAGCGCTCAGAATGTCCAATTGCAGTTTCAACAAAAGAGTGTTTCAGAACGGCTCAATCAAAAGTAAGGTTCAACTCTGTTAGTTGAATGCACAGAACAGAAAGAAGTTTCATACAATGCTTCTGTGTAGTTTATATTTGAACATATTCTTTTTTCCACTATTACCCACTTAGTGCTACGAATGTCCAGTTGCATTTTCTACAGACAGAGTGTTTCAAAACTGCTCAATGAAAAGTATGGTTTAACTCTGTTAGCTGAATGCTCAGATCAGAAAGAAGTTTCACAGAATGCTTCTGTGTAGTTTATATTTGAATATATTCCTTTTTCCACTACTACGCTCTTAGCGCTCCAAATGTCCAGTTGCATTTTCTACAGAAAGAGTGTTCAGATCTGCTCAATCAAAAGTATGGTTTAACTCTGTTAGCTGAATACACAGATCAGAAAGAAGTTTCACCGAATGATTCTGTGTAGTTTATATTTGAAGACATTCCTTTTTCCACTATTACCCTCTTAGCGCTCCGAATCTCCACTTGCATTTTCTACAAAAAGAGTGTTTCATAACTGCTCAATCAAAAATATGTTTTATCTCTGTTAGCTGAATTTACAGATCAGAAATAAGTTTCACAGAATGCATCTGTGTAGTTTTTATTTGAAGATATTCTTTTTCCCAATGTAGGCCTCTTAGCGCTTAGCATGTCCAATTGCAGTTTCTACAGAAAGAGTGTTTCAGAACGGCTCAATCAAAAGTAAGGTTCAACTCTGTTAGTTGAATGCCCAGAACAGAAAGAATTTTCACAGAATGCTACTGTGTAGTTTATATTTGAATATATTCCTTTTTCCACTATTACCCTCTTAGCGCTCCGAATGTCCACTTGCATTTTCTACAGAAAGAGTGTTCAGAACTGCGCAATCAAAAGTATGGTTTAACTCTGTTAGCTTAATGAACATATCAGAAATAAGTTTCACACAATGCTTCTGTGTAGTTTTTATTTGAAGATATTATTTTTCCCAATAGAGGCCTCTTAGCGCTCAGAATGTCCAATTGCAGTTTCTACAGAAAGAGTGTTTCAGAAAGGCTCAATCAAAAGTAAGGTTCAACTCTGTTAGTTGAATGCACAGAAGAGAAAGTAGTTTCATACAATGCTTCTGTGTAGTTTATATTTGAACATATTCTTTTTTCCACTATTACCCACTTAGCGCTACGAATGTCCAGTTGCATTTTCTACAGACAGAGTGTTTCAAAACTGCTCAATGAAAAGTATGGTTTAACTCTGTTAGCTGAATGCTCAGATCAGAAAGAAGTTTCACAGAATGCTTCTGTGTAGTTTATATTTGAATATATTCCTTTTTCCACTACTACTCTCTTAGCGCTCCAAATGTCCAGTTGCATTTTCTACAGAAAGAATGTTCAGATCTGCTCAATCAAAAGTATGGTTTAACTCTGTTAGCTGAATGCACAGATCAGAAAGAAGTTTCACAGAATGATTCTGTGTAGTTTATATTTGGAGACATTACTTTTTCCACTATTACCCTCTTAGCGCTCCGAATCTCCACTTGCATTTTCTACAGAAAGAGTGTTTCAGAACGGCTCAATCAAAACTAAGGTTCAACTCTTTTAGTTGAACAAACAGAACAGAAAGAAGTTTCACACAATTCTTCTCTGTAGTTTTTATTTGTAGACATTCTTTTTCCCAATATAGGCCTCCTAGCGCTCAGAATGTCCAATTGCAGTTTCTACAGGAAGAGTGTTTCAGAACGGCTCAATCAAAAGTAAGGTTCAACTCTGTTAGTTGAATGCACAGAACAGAAAGAAGTTTCATACAATGCTTCTGTGTAGTTTCTATTTGAACATATTCTTTTTTCCACTATTACCCACTTAGCGCTACGAATGTCCAGTTGCATTTTCTACAGACAGAGTGTTTCAAAACTGCTCAATCAAAAGTATGGTTTAACTCTGTTAGATGAATGCTCAGATCAGAAAGAAGTTTCACAGAATGCTTCTGTGTAGTTTATATTTGAATATATTCCTTTTTCCACTACTACGCTCTTAGCGCTCCAAATGTCCAGTTGCATTTTCTACAGAAAGAGTGTTCAGATCTGCTCCATCAAAAGTATGGTTTAACTCTGTTAGCTGAATGCACAGATCAGAAAGAAGTTTCACCGAATGATTCTGTGTAGTTTATATTTGAAGACATTACTTTTTCCACAATTACCCTCTTAGCGCTCCGAATCTCCACTTGCATTTTCTACAAAAAGAGTGTTTCATAACTGCTCAATCAAAAATATGTTTTATCTCTGTTAACCGAATTTACAGATCAGAAATAAGTTTCACAGAATGCATCTGTGTAGTTTTTATTTGAAGATATTCTTTTTCCCAATGTAGGCCTCTTAGCGCTTAGCATGTCCAATTGCAGTTTCTACAGAAAGAGTGTTTCAGAACGGCTCAATCAAAAGTAAGGTTCAACTCTGTTAGTTGAATGCACAGAACAGAAAGAATTTTCACAGAATGCTACTGTGTAGTTTATATTTGAATATATTCCTTTTTCCACTATTACCCTCTTAGCGCTCCGAATGTCCACTTGCATTTTCTACAGAAAGAGTGTTCAGAACTGCGCAATCAAAAGTATGGTTTAACTCTGTTAACTTAATGAACATATCAGAAATAAGTTTCACACAATGCTTCTGTGTAGTTTTTATTTGAAGATATTATTTTTCCCAATAGAGGCCTCTTAGCGCTCAGAATGTCCAATTGCAGTTTCTACAGAAAGAGTGTTTCAGAAAGGCTCAATCAAAAGTAAGGTTCAACTCTGTTAGTTGAATGCACAGAAGAGAAAGAAGTTTCATACAATGCTTCTGTGTAGTTTATATTTGAACATATACATTTTTCCACTATTACCCACTTAGCGCTACGAATGTCCAGTTGCATTTTCTACAGACAGAGTGTTTCAAAACTTCTCAATCAAAAGTATGGTTTAACTCTGTTAGCTGAATGCTCAGATCAGAAAGAAGTTTCACAGAATGCTTCTGTGTAGTTTATATTTGAATATATTCCTTTTTCCACTACTACTCTCTTAGCGCTCCAAATGTCCAGTTGCATTTTCTACAGAAACAGTGTTCAGATCTGCTCAATCAAAAGTATGGTTTAACTCTGTTAGCTGAATGCACAGATCAGGAAGAAGTTTCACAGAATGATTCTGTGTAGTTTATATTTGGAGACATTCCTTTTTCCAATATTACCCTCTTAGCGCTCCGAATCTCCACTTGCATTTTCTACAGAAAGAGTGTTTCAGAACGGCTCAATCAAAACTAAGGTTCAACTCTTTTAGTTGAACAAACAGAACAGAAAGAAGTTTCACACAATTCTTCTGTGTAGTTTTTATTTGTAGACATTCTTTTTCCCAATATAGGCCTCCTAGCGCTCAGAATGTCCAATTGCAGTTTCTACAGAAAGAGTGTTTGAGAACGGCTCAATCAAAAGTAAGGTTCAACTCTGTTAGTTGAATGCACAGAACAGAAAGAAGTTTCATACAATGCTTCTGTGTAGTTTATATTTGAACATATTCTTTTGTCCACTATTACCCACTTAGCGCTACGAATTTCCAGTTGCATTTTCTACAGACAGAGTGTTTCAAAACTGCTCAATCAAAAGTATGGTTTAACTCTGTTAGCTGAATGCTCAGATCAGAAAGAAGTTTCACAGAATGCTTCTGTGTAGTTTATATTTGAATATATTCCTTTTTCCACTACTGCGCTCTTAGCGCTCCAAATGTCCAGTTGCATTTTCTACAGAAAGAGTGTTCAGATCTGCTCAATCAAAAGTATGGTTTAACTCTGTTAGCTGAATGCACAGATCAGAAAGAAGTTTCACCGAATGATTCTGTGTAGTTTATATTTGAAGACATTCCTTTTTCCACTATTAGCCTCTTAGTGCTCCGAATCTCCACTTGCATTTTCTACAAAAAGAGTGTTTCATAACTGCTCAATCAAAAATATGTTTTATCTCTGTTAACTGATTTACAGATCAGAAATAAGTTTCACAGAATGCATCGTTGTTATTTTTATTTAAAGATATTCTTTTTCCCAATGTAGGCCTCTTAGCGCTTAGCATGTCCAATTGCAGTTTCTACAGAAAGAGTGTTTCAGAACGGCTCAATCAAAAGTTAGGTTCAACTCTGTTAGTTGAATGTACAGAACAGAAAGAATTTTTACAGAATGCTACTGTGTAGTTTATATTTGAATATATTCATTTTTCAACTATTACCCTCTTAGCGCTCCGAATGTCCACTTGCATTTTCTACAGAAAGAGTGTTCAGAACTGCGCAATCAAAAGTATGGTTTAACTCTGTTAGCTTAATGAACATATCAGAAATAAGTTTCACACAATTCTTCTGTGTAGTTGTTATTTGAAGATATTATTTTTCCCAATAGAGGCCTCTTAGCGCTCAGAATGTCCAATTGCAGTTTCTACAGAAAGAGTGTTTCAGAAAGGCTCAATCAAAAGTAAGGTTCAACTCTGTTAGTTGAATGCACAGAACAGAAAGAAGTTTCATACAATGCTTCTGTGTAGTTTATATTTGAACATATTCTTTTTTCCACTATTACCCACTTAGCGCTACGAATGTCCAGTTGCATTATCTACAGACAGAGTGTTTCAAAACTGCTCAATGAAAAGTATGGTTTAACTCTGTTAGCTGAATGCTCAGATCAGAAAGAAGTTTCACAGAATGCTTCTGTGTAGTTTATATTTGAATATATTCCTTTTTCCACTACTACTCTCTTAGCGCTCCAAATGTCCAGTTGCATTTTCTACAGAAAGAGTGTTCAGATCTGCTCAATCAAAAGTATGGTTTAACTCTGTTAGCTGAATGCTCAGATCAGAAAGAAGTTTCACAGAATGCTTCTGTGTAGTTTATATTTGAATATATTCCTTTTTCCACTACTACGCTCTTAGCGCTCCAAATGTCCAGTTGCATTTTCTACAGAAAGAGTGTTTCATAACTGCTCAATCAAAAATATGTTTTATCTCTGTTAACTGAATTTACAGATCAGAAATAAGTTTCACAGAATGCATCTGTGTAGTTTTTATTTGAAGATATTCTTTTTCCCAATGTAGGCCTCTTAGCGCTTAGCATGTCCAATTGCAGTTTCTACAGAAAGAGTGTTTCAGAACGGCTCAATCAAAAGTAAGGTTCAACTCTGTTAGTTGAATGCACAGAACAGAAAGAATTTTCACAGAATGCTACTGTGTAGTTTATATTTGAATATATTCCTTTTTCCACTATTACCCTCTTAGCGCTCCGAATGTCCACTTGCATTTTCTACAGAAAGAGTGTTCAGAACTGCGCAATCAAAAGTATGGTTTAACTCTGTTAGCTTAATGAACATATCAGAAATAAGTTTCACACAATGCTTCTGTGTAGTTTTTATTTGAAGATATTATTTTTCCCAATAGAGGCCTCTTAGCGCTCAGAATGTCCAATTGCAGTTTCTACAGAAAGAGTGTTTCAGAAAGGCTCAATCAAAAGTAAGGTTCAACTCTGTTAGTTGAATGCACAGAAGAGAAAGTAGTTTCATACAATGCTTCTGTGTAGTTTATATTTGAACATATTCTTTTTTCCACTATTACCCACTTAGCGCTACGAATGTCCAGTTGCATTTTCTACAGACAGAGTGTTTCAAAACTGCTCAATGAAAAGTATGGTTTAACTCTGTTAGCTGAATGCTCAGATCAGAAAGAAGTTTCACAGAATGCTTCTGTGTAGTTTATATTTGAATATATTCCTTTTTCCACTACTACTCTCTTAGCGCTCCAAATGTCCAGTTGCATTTTCTACAGAAAGAATGTTCAGATCTGCTCAATCAAAAGTATGGTTTAACTCTGTTAGCTGAATGCACAGATCAGAAAGAAGTTTCACAGAATGATTCTGTGTAGTTTATATTTGGAGACATTACTTTTTCCACTATTACCCTCTTAGCGCTCCGAATCTCCACTTGCATTTTCTACAGAAAGAGTGTTTCAGAACGGCTCAATCAAAACTAAGGTTCAACTCTTTTAGTTGAACAAACAGAACAGAAAGAAGTTTCACACAATTCTTCTCTGTAGTTTTTATTTGTAGACATTCTTTTTCCCAATATAGGCCTCCTAGCGCTCAGAATGTCCAATTGCAGTTTCTACAGGAAGAGTGTTTCAGAACGGCTCAATCAAAAGTAAGGTTCAACTCTGTTAGTTGAATGCACAGAACAGAAAGAAGTTTCATACAATGCTTCTGTGTAGTTTCTATTTGAACATATTCTTTTTTCCACTATTACCCACTTAGCGCTTCGAATGTCCAGTTGCATTTTCTACAGACAGAGTGTTTCAAAACTGCTCAATCAAAAGTATGGTTTAACTCTGTTAGATGAATGCTCAGATCAGAAAGAAGTTTCACAGAATGCTTCTGTGTAGTTTATATTTGAATATATTCCTTTTTCCACTACTACGCTCTTAGCGCTCCAAATGTCCAGTTGCATTTTCTACAGAAAGAGTGTTCAGATCTGCTCCATCAAAAGTATGGTTTAACTCTGTTAGCTGAATGCACAGATCAGAAAGAAGTTTCACCGAATGATTCTGTGTAGTTTATATTTGAAGACATTACTTTTTTCACTATTACCCTCTTAGCGCTCCGAATCTCCACTTGCATTTTCTACAAAAAGAGTGTTTCATAACTGCTCAATCAAAAATATGTTTTATCTCTGTTAACCGAATTTACAGATCAGAAATAAGTTTCACAGAATGCATCTGTGTAGTTTTTATTTGAAGATATTCTTTTTCCCAATGTAGGCCTCTTAGCGCTTAGCATGTCCAATTGCAGTTTCTACAGAAAGAGTGTTTCAGAACGGCTCAATCAAAAGTAAGGTTCAACTCTGTTAGTTGAATGCACAGAACAGAAAGAATTTTCACAGAATGCTACTGTGTAGTTTATATTTGAATATATTCCTTTTTCCACTATTACCCTCTTAGCGCTCCGAATGTCCACTTGCATTTTCTACAGAAAGAGTGTTCAGAACTGCGCAATCAAAAGTATGGTTTAACTCTGTTAACTTAATGAACATATCAGAAATAAGTTTCACACAATGCTTCTGTGTAGTTTTTATTTGAAGATATTATTTTTCCCAATAGAGGCCTCTTAGCGCTCAGAATGTCCAATTGCAGTTTCTACAGAAAGAGTGTTTCAGAAAGGCTCAATCAAAAGTAAGGTTCAACTCTGTTAGTTGAATGCACAGAAGAGAAAGAAGTTTCATACAATGCTTCTGTGTAGTTTATATTTGAACATATACATTTTTCCACTATTACCCACTTAGCGCTACGAATGTCCAGTTGCATTTTCTACAGACAGAGTGTTTCAAAACTTCTCAATCAAAAGTATGGTTTAACTCTGTTAGCTGAATGCTCAGATCAGAAAGAAGTTTCACAGAATGCTTCTGTGTAGTTTATATTTGAATATATTCCTTTTTCCACTACTACTCTCTTAGCGCTCCAAATGTCCAGTTGCATTTTCTACAGAAACAGTGTTCAGATCTGCTCAATCAAAAGTATGTTTTAACTCTGTTAGCTGAATGCACAGATCAGGAAGAAGTTTCACAGAATGATTCTGTGTAGTTTATATTTGGAGACATTCCTTTTTCCAATATTACCCTCTTAGCGCTCCGAATCTCCACTTGCATTTTCTACAGAAAGAGTGTTTCAGAACGGCTCAATCAAAACTAAGGTTCAACTCTTTTAGTTGAAGAAACAGAACAGAAAGAAGTTTCACACAATTCTTCTGTGTAGTTTTTATTTGTAGACATTCTTTTTCCCAATATAGGCCTCCTAGCGCTCAGAATGTCCAATTGCAGTTTCTACAGAAAGAGTGTTTGAGAACGGCTCAATCAAATGTAAGGTTCAACTCTGTTAGTTGAATGCACAGAACAGAAAGAAGTTTCATACAATGCTTCTGTGTAGTTTATATTTGAACATATTCTTTTGTCCACTATTACCCACTTAGCGCTACGAATTTCCAGTTGCATTTTCTACAGACAGAGTGTTTCAAAACTGCTCAATCAAAAGTATGGTTTAACTCTGTTAGCTGAATGCTCAGATCAGAAAGAAGTTTCACAGAATGCTTCTGTGTAGTTTATATTTGAATATATTCCTTTTTCCACTACTGCGCTCTTAGCGCTCCAAATGTCCAGTTGCATTTTCTACAGAAAGAGTGTTCAGATCTGCTCAATCAAAAGTATGGTTTAACTCTGTTAGCTGAATGCACAGATCAGAAAGAAGTTTCACCGAATGATTCTGTGTAGTTTATATTTGAAGACATTCCTTTTTCCACTATTAGCCTCTTAGTGCTCCGAATCTCCACTTGCATTTTCTACAAAAAGAGTGTTTCATAACTGCTCAATCAAAAATATGTTTTATCTCTGTTAACTGATTTACAGATCAGAAATAAGTTTCACAGAATGCATCGTTGTTATTTTTATTTAAAGATATTCTTTTTCCCAATGTAGGCCTCTTAGCGCTTAGCATGTCCAATTGCAGTTTCTACAGAAAGAGTGTTTCAGAACGGCTCAATCAAAAGTTAGGTTCAACTCTGTTAGTTGAATGTACAGAACAGAAAGAATTTTTACAGAATGCTACTGTGTAGTTTATATTTGAATATATTCATTTTTCAACTATTACCCTCTTAGCGCTCCGAATGTCCACTTGCATTTTCTACAGAAAGAGTGTTCAGAACGGCGCAATCAAAAGTATGGTTTAACTCTGTTAGCTTAATGAACATATCAGAAATAAGTTTCACACAATTCTTCTGTGTAGTTGTTATTTGAAGATATTATTTTTCCCAATAGAGGCCTCTTAGCGCTCAGAATGTCCAATTGCAGTTTCTACAGAAAGAGTGTTTCAGAAAGGCTCAATCAAAAGTAAGGTTCAACTCTGTTAGTTGAATGCACAGAACAGAAAGAAGTTTCATACAATGCTTCTGTGTAGTTTATATTTGAACATATTCTTTTTTCCACTATTACCCACTTAGCGCTACGAATGTCCAGTTGCATTATCTACAGACAGAGTGTTTCAAAACTGCTCAATGAAAAGTATGGTTTAACTCTGTTAGCTGAATGCTCAGATCAGAAAGAAGTTTCACAGAATGCTTCTGTGTAGTTTATATTTGAATATATTCCTTTTTCCACTACTACTCTCTTAGCGCTCCAAATGTCCAGTTGCATTTTCTACAGAAAGAGTGTTCAGATCTGCTCAATCAAAAGTATGGTTTAACTCTGTTAGCTGAATGCACAGATCAGAAAGAATTTTCACAGAATGATTCTGTGTAGTTTATATTTGGAGACATTCCTTTTTCCACTATTACCCTCTTAGCGCTCCGAATCTCCACTTGCATTTTCTACAGAAAGAGTGTTTCAGAACGGCTCAATCAAAACTAAGGTTCAACTCTTTTAGTTGAACAAACAGAACAGAAAGAAGTTTCACACAATTCTTCTGTGTAGTTTTTATTTGTAGACATTCTTTTTCACAATATAGGCCTCCTAATTCTCAGAATGTCCAATTGCAGTTTCTACAGGAAGAGTGTTTCAGAACGGCTCAATCAAAAGTAAGGTTCAACTCTGTTAGTTGAATGCACAGAACAGAAAGAAGTTTCATACAATGCTTCTGTGTAGTTTATATTTGAACATATTCTTTTGTCCACTATTACCCACTTAGCGCTACGAATTTCCAGTTGCATTTTCTACAGACAGAGTGTTTCAAAACTGCTCAATCAAAAGTATGGTTTAACTCTGTTAGCTGAATGCTCAGATCAGAAAGAAGTTTCACAGAATGCTTCTGTGTAGTTTATATTTGAATATATTCCTTTTTCCACTACTACGCTCTTAGCGCTCCAAATGTCCAGTTGCATTTTCTACAGAAAGAGTGTTTCATAACTGCTCAATCAAAAATATGTTTTATCTCTGTTAACTGAATTTACAGATCAGAAATAAGTTTCACAGAATGCATCTGTGTAGTTTTTATTTGAAGATATTCTTTTTCCCAATGTAGGCCTCTTAGCGCTTAGCATGTCCAATTGCAGTTTCTACAGAAAGAGTGTTTCAGAACGGCTCAATCAAAAGTAAGGTTCAACTCTGTTAGTTGAATGCACAGAACAGAAAGAATTTTCACAGAATGCTACTGTGTAGTTTATATTTGAATATATTCCTTTTTCCACTATTACCCTCTTAGCGCTCCGTATGTCCACTTGCATTTTCTACAGAAAGAGTGTTCAGAACTGCGCAATCAAAAGTATGGTTTAACTCTGTTAGCTTAATGAACATATCAGAAATAAGTTTCACACAATGCTTCTGTGTAGTTTTTATTTGAAGATATTATTTTTCCCAATAGAGGCCTCTTAGCGCTCAGAATGTCCAATTGCAGTTTCTACAGAAAGAGTGTTTCAGAAAGGCTCAATCAAAAGTAAGGTTCAACTCTGTTAGTTGAATGCACAGAAGAGAAAGTAGTTTCATACAATGCTTCTGTGTAGTTTATATTTGAACATATTCTTTTTTCCACTATTACCCACTTAGCGCTACGAATGTCCAGTTGCATTTTCTACAGACAGAGTGTTTCAAAACTGCTCAATGAAAAGTATGGTTTAACTCTGTTAGCTGAATGCTCAGATCAGAAAGAAGTTTCACAGAATGCTTCTGTGTAGTTTATATTTGAATATATTCCTTTTTCCACTACTACTCTCTTAGCGCTCCAAATGTCCAGTTGCATTTCCTACAGAAAGAGTGTTCAGATCTGCTCAATCAAAAGTATGGTTTAACTCTGTTAGCTGAATGCACAGATCAGAAAGAAGTTTCACAGAATGATTCTGTGTAGTTTATATTTGGAGACATTACTTTTTCCACTATTACCCTCTTAGCGCTCCGAATCTCCACTTGCATTTTCTACAGAAAGAGTGTTTCAGAACGGCTCAATCAAAACTAAGGTTCAACTCTTTTAGTTGAACAAACAGAACAGAAAGAAGTTTCACACAATTCTTCCCTGTAATTTTTATTTGTAGACATTCTTTTTCCCAATATAGGCCTCCTAGCGCTCAGAATGTCCAATTGCAGTTTCTACAGGAAGAGTGTTTCAGAACGGCTCAATCAAAAGTAAGGTTCAACTCTGTTAGTTGAATGCACAGAACAGAAAGAAGTTTCATACAATGCTTCTGTGTAGTTTATATTTGAACATATTCTTTTTTCCACTATTACCCACTTAGCGCTACGAATGTCCAGTTGCATTTTCTACAGACAGAGTGTTTCAAAACTGCTCAATGAAAAGTATGGTTTAACTCTGTTAGCTGAATGCTCAGATCAGAAAGAAGTTTCACAGAATGCTTCTGTGTAGTTTATATTTGAATATATTCCTTTTTCCACTACTACTCTCTTAGCGCTCCAAATGTCCAGTTGCATTTCCTACAGAAAGAGTGTTCAGATCTGCTCAATCAAAAGTATGGTTTAACTCTGTTAGCTGAATGCACAGATCAGAAAGAAGTTTCACAGAATGATTCTGTGTAGTTTATATTTGGAGACATTACTTTTTCCACTATTACCCTCTTAGCGCTCCGAATCTCCACTTGCATTTTCTACAGAAAGAGTGTTTCAGAACGGCTCAATCAAAACTAAGGTTCAACTCTTTTAGTTGAACAAACAGAACAGAAAGAAGTTTCACACAATTCTTCTCTGTAGTTTTTATTTGTAGACATTCTTTTTCCCAATATAGGCCTCCTAGCGCTCAGAATGTCCAATTGCAGTTTCTACAGGAAGAGTGTTTCAGAACGGCTCAATCAAAAGTAAGGTTCAACTCTGTTAGTTGAATGCACAGAACAGAAAGAAGTTTCATACAATGCTTCTGTGTAGTTTATATTTGAACATATTCTTTTTTCCACTATTACCCACTTAGCGCTACGAATGTCCAGTTGCATTTTCTACAGACAGAGTGTTTCAAAACTGCTCAATCAAAAGTATGGTTTAACTCTGTTAGATGAATGCTCAGATCAGAAAGAAGTTTCACAGAATGCTTCTGTGTAGTTTATATTTGAATATATTCCTTTTTCCACTACTACGCTCTTAGCGCTCCAAATGTCCAGTTGCATTTTCTACAGAAAGAGTGTTCAGATCTGCTCCATCAAAAGTATGGTTTAACTCTGTTAGCTGAATGCACAGATAAGAAAGAAGTTTCACCGAATGATTCTGTGTAGTTTATATTTGAATACATTCCTTTTTCCACCATTACCCTCTTAGCGCTCCGAATCTCCACTTGCATTTTCTACAAAAAGAGTGTTTCATAACTGCTCAATCAAAAATATGTTTTATCTCTGTTAACTGAATTTACAGATCAGAAATAAGTTTCACAGAATGCATCTGTGTAGTTTTTATTTGAAGATATTCTTTTTCCCAATGTAGGCCTCTTAGCGCTTAGCATGTCCAATTGCAGTTTCTACAGAAAGAGTGTTTCAGAACGGCTCAATCAAAAGTAAGGTTCAACTCTGTTAATTGAATGCACAGAACCGAAAGAATTTTCACAGAATGCTACTGTGTAGTTTATATTTGAATATATTCCTTTTTCCACTATTACCTTCTTAGCGCTCTGAATGTCCACTTGCATTTTCTACAGAAAGTGTGTTCAGAACTGCGCAATCAAAAGTATGGTTTAACTCTGTTAGCTTAATGAACATATCAGAAATAAGTTTCACACAATGCTTCTGTGTAGTTTTTATTTGAAGATATTATTTTTCCCAATAGTGGCCTCTTAGCGCTCAGAATGTCCAATTGCAGTTTCTACAGAAAGAGTGTTTCAGAAAGGCTCAATCAAAAGTCAGGTTCAACTCTGTTAGTTGAATGCACAGAACAGAAAGAAGTTTCATACAATGGTTCTGTGTAGTTTATATTTGAACATATTTTTTTTCCACTATTACCCACTTAGCGCTACGAATGTCCAGTTGCATTTTCTACAGACAGAGTGTTTCAAAACTGCTCAATCAAAAGTATGGTTTAACTCTGTTAGATGAATGCTCAGATCAGAAAGAAGTTTCACAGAATGCTTCTGTGTAGTTTATATTTGAATATATTCCTTTTTCCACTACTACGCTCTTAGCGCTCCAAATGTCCAGTTGCATTTTCTACAGAAAGAGTGTTCAGATCTGCTCCATCAAAAGTATGGTTTAACTCTGTTAGCTGAATGCACAGATAAGAAAGAAGTTTCACCGAATGATTCTGTGTAGTTTATATTTGAATACATTCCTTTTTCCACCATTACCCTCTTAGCGCTCCGAATCTCCACTTGCATTTTCTACAAAAAGAGTGTTTCATAACTGCTCAATCAAAAATATGTTTTATCTCTGTTAACTGAATTTACAGATCAGAAATAAGTTTCACAGAATGCATCTGTGTAGTTTTTATTTGAAGATATTCTTTTTCCCAATGTAGGCCTCTTAGCGCTTAGCATGTCCAATTGCAGTTTCTACAGAAAGAGTGTTTCAGAACGGCTCAATCAAAAGTAAGGTTCAACTCTGTTAATTGAATGCACAGAACCGAAAGAATTTTCACAGAATGCTACTGTGTAGTTTATATTTGAATATATTCCTTTTTCCACTATTACCTTCTTAGCGCTCTGAATGTCCACTTGCATTTTCTACAGAAAGTGTGTTCAGAACTGCGCAATCAAAAGTATGGTTTAACTCTGTTAGCTTAATGAACATATCAGAAATAAGTTTCACACAATGCTTCTGTGTAGTTTTTATTTGAAGATATTATTTTTCCCAATAGTGGCCTCTTAGCGCTCAGAATGTCCAATTGCAGTTTCTACAGAAAGAGTGTTTCAGAAAGGCTCAATCAAAAGTCAGGTTCAACTCTGTTAGTTGAATGCACAGAACAGAAAGAAGTTTCATACAATGGTTCTGTGTAGTTTATATTTGAACATATTTTTTTTCCACTATTACCCACTTAGCGCTACGAATGTCCAGTTGCATTTTCTACAGACAGAGTGTTTCAAAACTGCACAATCAAAAGTATGGTTTAACTCTGTTAGCTGAATGCTCAGATCAGAAAGAAGTTTCACAAAATGCTTCTGTGTAGTTTATATTTGAATATATTCCTTTTTCCACTACTACTCTCTTAGCGCTCCAAATGTCCAGTTGCATTTTCTACAGAAAGAGTGTTCAGATATGCTCAATCAAAAGTATTGTTTAACTCTGTTAGCTGAATGCACAGATCAGAAAGATGTTTCACAGAATGTTTCTGTGTAGTTTATATTTGGAGACATTCCTTTTTCCACTATTACCCTCTTAGCGCTCCGAATCTCCACTTGCATTTTCTACAGAAAGAGTGTTTCAGAACGGCTCAATCAAAACTAAGGTTCAACTCTTTTAGTTGAACCAACAGAACAGAAAGAAGTTTCACACAGTTCTTCTGTGTAGTTTTTATTTGTAGACATTCTTTTTCCCAATATAGGCCTCTTAGCGCTCAGAATGTCCAATTGCAGTTTCTACAGAAAGAGTGTTTCAGAACGGCTCAATCAAAAGTAAGGTTCAACTCTGTTAGTTGAATGCACAGAACAGAAAGAAGTTTCATACAATGCTTCTGTGTAGTTTCTATTTGAACATATTCTTTTTTCCACTATTACCCACGTAGCGCTACGAATGTCCAGTTGCATTTTCTACAGACAGAGTGTTTCAAAACTGCTCTATCAAATGTATGGTTTAACTCTGTTAGCTGAATGCTCAGATCAGAAAGAAGTTTCACAGAATGCTTCTGTGTAGTTTATATTTGAATATATTCCTTTTTCCACTACTACGCTCTTAGCGCTCCAAATGTCCAGTTGCATTTTATACAGAAAGAGTGTTCAGATCTGCTCAATCAAAAGTATGGTTTAACTCTGTTAGCTGAATGCACAGATCAGAGAGAAGTTTCACCGAATGATTCTGTGTAGTTTATATTTGAAGACATTCCTTTTTCCACTATTACCCTCTTAGCGCTCCGAATCTCCACTTGCATTTTCTACAAAAAGAGTGTTTCATAACTGCTCAATCAAAAATATGTTTTATCTCTGTTAACTGAATTTACAGATCAGAAATAATTTTCACAGAATGCATCTGTGTAGTTTTTATTTGAAGATATTATTTTTCCCAATGTAGGCCTCTTAGCGCTTAGCATGTCCAATTGCATTTTCTACAGAAAGAGTGTTTCAGAACGGCTCAATCAAAACTAAGGTACAACTCTTTCAGTTGAACAAACAGAACAGAAAGAAGTTTCACACAATTCTTCTGTGTAGTTTTTATTTGTAGATATTCCTTTTCCCAATATAGGCCTCTTAGCGCTCAGAATGTCCAATTGCAGTTTCTACAGAAAGAGTGTTTCAGAACGGCTCAATCAAAAGTAAGGTTCAACTCTGTTAGTTGAATGCACAGAACAGAAAGAAGTTTCATACAATGCTTCTGTGTAGTTTATATTTGAACATATTTTTTTTCCACTATTACCCATTTATCGCTACGAATGTCCAGTTGCATTTTCTACAGACAGAGTTTTTCAAAACTGCTCAATCAAAAGTATGGTTTAACTCTGTTAGCTGAATGCTCAGATCAGAAAGAAGTTTCACAGAATGCTTCTGTGTAGTTTATATTTGAATATATTCCTTTTTCCACTACTACGCTCTTAGCGCTCCAAATGTCCAGTTGCATTTTCAACAGAAAGAGTGTTCAGATCTGCTCAATCAAATGTATGGTTTAACTCTGTTAGCTGAATGCACAGATCTGAAAGAAGTTTGACCGAATGATTCTGTGTAGTTTATATTTGAAGACATTCCTTTTTCCACTATTACCCTCTTAGCGCTCCGAATCTGCACTTGCATTTTCTACAAAAAGAGTGTTTCATAACTGCTCAATCAAAAATATGTTTTATCTCTGTTAACTGAATTTACAGATCAGAAATAAGTTTCACAGAATGCATCTGTGTAGTTTTTATTTGAAGATATTCTTTTTCCCAATGTAGGCCTCTTAGCGCTTAGCATGTCCAATTGCAGTTTCTACAGAAAGAGTGTTTCAGAACGGCTCAATCAAAAGTAAGGTTCAACTCTGTTAGTTGAATGCACAGAACAGAAAGAATTTTCACAGAATGCTACAGTGTAGTTTATATTTGAATATATTCCTTTTTCCACTATTACCCTCTTAGCGCTCCGAATGTCCACTTGCATTTTCTACAGAAAGAGTGTTCAGACCTGCGCAATCAAAAGTATGGTTTAACTCTGTTATCTTAATGAACATATCAGGAATAAGTTTCACACAATGCTTCTGTGTAGTTTTTATTTGAAGATATTATTTTTCCCAATAGAGGCCCCTTAGCGCTCAGAATGTCCAATTGCAGTTTCTACAGAAAGAGTGTTTCAGAAAGGCTCAATCAAAAGTAAGGTTCAACTCTGTTAGTTGAATGCACAGAACAGAAAGAAGTTTCATACAATGCTTCTGTGTAGTTTATATTTGAATATATTCTTTTTTCCACCATTACCCACTTAGCGCTACGAATGTCCAGTTGCATTTTCTACAGACAGAGTGTTTCAAAACTGCTCAATAAAAAGTATGGTTTAACTCTGTTAGCTGAATGCTCAGATCAGAAAGAAGTTTCACAGAATGCTTCTGTGTAGTTTATATTTGAATATATTCCTTTTTCCACTACTACCCTCTTAGCGCTCCAAATGTCCAGTTGCATTTTCTACAGAAAGAGTGTTCAGATCTGCTCAATCAAAAGTATGGTTTAACTCTGTTAGCTGAATGCACAGATCAGAAAGAAGTTTCACAGAATGATTCTGTGTAGTTTATATTTGGAGACATTCCTTTTTCCACTATTACCCTCTTAGCGCTCCGAATCTCCACTTGCATTTTCTACAGAAAGAGTGTTTCAGAACGGCTCAATCAAAACTAAGGTTCAACTCTTTTAGTTGAACAAACAGAATAGAAAGATGTTTCACACAATTCTTCTGTGTAGTTTTTATTTGTAGACATTCTTTTTCCCAATATTGGCCTCTTAGCGCTCAGAATGTCCAATTGCAGTTTCTACAGAAAGAGTGTTTCAGAACGGCTCAATCAAAAGTAAGGTTCAACTCTGTTAGTTGAATGCACAGAACAGAAAGAAGTTTCATACAATGCTTCTGTGTAGTTTATATTTGAACATATTCTTTTTTCCACTATTACCCACTTAGCGCTACGAATGTCCAGTTGCATTTTCTACAGACAGAGTGTTTCAAAACTGCTCAATCAAAAGTATGGTTTAACTCTGTTAGCTGAATGCTCAGATCAGAAAGAAGTTTCACAGAATGCTTCTGTGTAGTTTATATTTGAGTATATTCTTTTTCCACTACTACTCTCTTAGCGCTCCAAATGTCCAGTTGCATATTCTACAGAAAGAGTGTTCAGATCTGCTCAATCAAAAGTATGGTTTAATTCTGTTAGCTGAATGCACAGATCAGAAAGAAGTTTCACCGAATGATTCTGTGTAGTTTATATTTGAAGACATTCCTTTTTCCACTATTACCCTCTTAGCGCTCCGAATCTCCACTTGCATTTTCTACAAAAAGAGTGTTTCATAACTGCTGAATCAAAAATATGTTTTATCTCTGTTAACTGAATTTACAGATCAGAAATAAGTTTCACAGAATGCATCTGTGTAGTTTTTATTTGAAGATATTCTTTTTCCCAATGTAGGTCTCTTAGCGCTTAGCATGTCCAATTGCAGTTTCTACAGAAAGAGTGTTTCAGAACGGCTCAATCAAAAGTAAGGTTCAACTCTGATAGTTGAATGCACAGAACAGAAAGAATTTTCACAGAATGCTACAGTGTAGTTTATATTTGAATATATTCCTTTTTCCACTATTACCCTCTTAGCGATCCGAATGTCCACTTGCATTTTCTACAGAAAGTGTGTTCAGAACTGCGCAATCAAAAGTATGGTTTAACTCTGTTAGCTTAATGAACATATCAGAAATAAGTTTCACACAATGCTTCTGTGTAGTTTTTATTTGAAGATATTATTTTTCCCAATAGAGGCCTCTTAGCGCTCAGAATGTCCAATTGCAGTTTCTACAGAAAGAGTGTTTCAGAAAGGCTCAATCAAAAGTAAGGTTCAACTCTGTTAGTTGAATGCACAGAACAGAAAGAAGTTTCATACAATGCTTCTGTGTAGTTTATAGTTGAACATATTCTTTTTGCCACTATTACCCACTTAGCGCTACGAATGTCCAGTTGCATTTTCTAGAGACAGAGTGTTTCAAATCTGCTCAATCAAAAGTATGGTTTAACTCTGTTAGCTGAATGCTCAGATCAGAAAGAAGATTCACAGAATGCTTCTGTGTAGTCTATATTTGAATATATTCCTTTTTCCACTACTACTCTCTTAGCGCTCCAAATGTCCAGTTGCATTTTCTACAGAAAGAGTGTTCAGATCTGCTCAATCAAAAGTATGGTTTAACTCTGTTAGCTGAATGCACAGATCAGAAAGAAGTTTCACAGAATGATTCTGTGTAGTTTATATTTGGAGACATTCCTTTTTCCACTATTACCCTCTTAGCGCTCCGAATCTCCACTTGCATTTTCTACAGAAAGTGTGTTTCAGAACGGCTCAATCAAAACTAAGGTTCAACACTTTTAGTTGAACAAACAGAATAGAAAGATGTTTCACACAATTCTTCTGTGTAGTGTTTATTTGTAGACATTCTTTTTCCCAATATAGGCTTCTTAGCGCTCAGAATGTCCAATTGCAGTTCCTACAGAAAGAGTGTTTCAGAACGGCTCAATCAAAAGTAAGGTTCAACTCTATTAGTTGAATGCACAGAACAGAAAGTAGTTTCATACAATGCTTCTGTGTAGTTTATATTTGAACATATTCTTTTTTCCACTATTACCCACTTAGCGCTACGAATGTCCAGTTGCATTTTCTACAGACAGAGTGTTTCAAAACTGCTCAATCAAAAGTATGGTTTAACTCTGTTAGCTGAATGCTCAGATCAGAAAGAAGTTTCACAGAATGCTTCTGTGTAGTTTATATTTGAATATATGCTTTTTCCACTACTACTCTCTTAGCGCTCCAAATATCCAGTTGCATTTTCTACAGAAAGATTGTTCAGATCTGCTCAATCAAAAGTATGGTTTAATTCTGTTAGCTGAATGCACAGATCAGAAAGAAGTTTCACCGAATGATTCTGTGTAGTTTATATTTGAAGACATTCCTTTTTCCACTATTACCCTCTTAGCGCTCCGAATCTCCACTTGCATTTTCTACAAAAAGAGTGTTTCATAACTGCTCAATCAAAAATATGTTTTATCTCTGTTTACTGAATTTACAGATCAGAAATAAGTTTCACAGAATGCATCTGTATAGTTTTTATTTGAAGATATTCTTTTTCCCAATGTAGGCCTCTTAGCGCTTAGCATGTCCAATTGCAGTTTCTACAGAAAGAGTGTTTCAGAACGGCTCAATCAAAAGTAAGGTTCAACTCTGTTAGTTGAATGCACAGAACAGAAAGAATTTTCACAGAATGCTACAGTGTAGTTTATATTTTAATATATTCCTTTTTCCACTATTACCCTCTTAGCGATCCGAATGTCCACTTGCATTTTCTACAGAAAGTGTGTTCAGAACTGCGCAATCAAAAGTATGGATTAACTCTGTTAGATTAATGAACGTATCAGAAATAAGTTTCACACAATGCTTCTGTGTAGTTTTTATTTGAAGATATTATTTTTCCCAATAGAAGCTTCTTAGCGCTCAGAATGTCCAATTGCAGTTTCTACAGAAAGAGTGTTTCAGAAAGGCTCAATCAAAAGTAAGGTTCAACTCTGTTAGTTGAATGCACAGAACAGAAAGAAGTTTCATAAAATGCTTCTGTGTAGTTTATATTTGAACATATTCTTTTTTCCACTATTACCCACTTAGCGCTACGAATGTCAAGTTGCATTTTCTACAGACAGAGTGTTTCAAAACTGCTCAATCAAAAGTATGGTTTAACTCTGTTAGCTGAATGCTCAGATCAGAAAGAAGTTTCACAGAATGCTTCTGTGTAGTTTATATTTGAATATATTCCTTTTTCCACTACTACTCTCTTAGCGCTCCAAATGTCCAGTTGCATTTTCTACAGAAAGAGTGTTCAGATCTGCTCAATCAAAAGTATGGTTTAACTCTGTTAGCTGAATGCACAGATCAGAAAGAAGTTTCACAGAATGATTCTGTGTAGTTTATATTTGGAGACATTCCTTTTTCCACTATTACCCTCTTAGCGCTCCGAATCTCCACTTGCATTTTCTACAGAAAGAGTGTTTCAGAACGGCTCAATCAAAACTAAGGTTCAACACTTTTAGTTGAACAAACAGAATAGAAAGATGTTTCACACAATTCTTCTGTGTAGTTTTTATTTGTAGACATTCTTTTTCCCAATATAGGCCTCTTAGCGCTCAGATTGTCCAATTGCAGTTTCTACAGAAAGAGTGTTTCAGAACGGCTCAATCAAAAGTAAGGTTCAACTCTGTTAGTTGAATGCACAGAACAGAAAGAAGTTTCATACAATGCTTCTGTGTAGTTTATATTTGAACATATTCTTTTTTCCACTATTACCCACTTAGCGCTACGAATGTCCAGTTGCATTTTCTACAGACAGAGTGTTTCAAAACTGCTCAATCAAAAGTAAGGTTTAACTCTGTTAGCTGAATGCTCAGATCAGAAAGAAGTTTCACAGAATGCTTCTGTGTAGTTTATATTTGAATATATTCTTTTTCCACTACTACTCTCTTAGCGCTCCAAATGTCCAGTTGCATTTTCTACAGAAAGATTGTTCAGATCTGCTCAATCAAAAGTATGGTTTAATTCTGTTAGCTGAATGCACAGATCAGAAAGAAGTTTCACCGAATGATTCTGTGTAGTTTATATTTGAAGACATTCCTTTTTCCACTATTACCCTCTTAGCGCTCCGAATCTCCACTTGCATTTTCTACAAAAAGAGTGTTTCATAACTGCTGAATCAAAAATATGTTTTATCTCTGTTAACTGAATTTACAGATCAGAAATAAGTTTCACAGAATGCATCTGTGTAGTTTTTATTTGAAGATATTCTTTTTCCCAATGTAGGTCTCTTAGCGCTTAGCATGTCCAATTGCAGTTTCTACAGAAAGAGTGTTTCAGAACGGCTCAATCAAAAGTAAGGTTCAACTCTGATAGTTGAATGCACAGAACAGAAAGAATTTTCACAGAATGCTACAGTGTAGTTTATATTTGAATATATTCCTTTTTCCACTATTACCCTCTTAGCGATCCGAATGTCCACTTGCATTTTCTACAGAAAGTGTGTTCAGAACTGCGCAATCAAAAGTATGGTTTAACTCTGTTAGCTTAATGAACATATCAGAAATAAGTTTCACACAATGCTTCTGTGTAGTTTTTATTTGAAGATATTATTTTTCCCAATAGAGGCCTCTTAGCGCTCAGAATGTCCAATTGCAGTTTCTACAGAAAGAGTGTTTCAGAAAGGCTCAATCAAAAGTAAGGTTCAACTCTGTTAGTTGAATGCACAGAACAGAAAGAAGTTTCATACAATGCTTCTGTGTAGTTTATATTTGAACATATTCTTTTTTCCACTATTACCCACTTAGCGCTACGAATGTCCAGTTGCATTTTCTACAGACAGAGTGTTTCAAATCTGCTCAATCAAAAGTATGGTTTAACTCTGTTAGCTGAATGCTCAGATCAGAAAGAAGATTCACAGAATGCTTCTGTGTAGTCTATATTTGAATATATTCCTTTTTCCACTACTACTCTCTTAGCGCTCCAAATGTCCAGTTGCATTTTCTACAGAAAGAGTGTTCAGATCTGCTCAATCAAAAGTATGGTTTAACTCTGTTAGCTGAATGCACAGATCAGAAAGAAGTTTCACAGAATGATTCTGTGTAGTTTATATTTGGAGACATTCCTTTTTCCACTATTACCCTCTTAGCGCTCCGAATCTCCACTTGCATTTTCTACAGAAAGTGTGTTTCAGAACGGCTCAATCAAAACTAAGGTGCAACACTTTTAGTTGAACAAACAGAATAGAAAGTTGTTTCACACAATTCTTCTGTGTAGTGTTTATTTGTAGACATTCTTTTTCCCAATATAGGCTTCTTAGCGCTCAGAATGTCCAATTGCAGTTTCTACAGAAAGAGTGTTTCAGAACGGCTCAATCAAAAGTAAGGTTCAACTCTGTTAGTTGAATGCACAGAACAGAAAGAAGTTTCATACAATGCTTCTGTGTAGTTTATATTTGAACATATTCTTTTTTCCACTATTACCCACTTAGCGCTACGAATGTCCAGTTGCATTTTCTACAGACAGAGTGTTTCAAAACTGCTCAATCAAAAGTATGGTTTAACTCTGTTAGCTGTATGCTCAGATCAGAAAGAAGTTTCACAGAATGCTTCTGTGTAGTTTATATTTGAATATATGCTTTTTCCACTACTACTCTCTTAGCGCTCCAAATGTCCAGTTGCATTTTCTACAGAAAGATTGTTCAGATCTGCTCAATCAAAAGTATGGTTTAATTCTGTTAGCTGAATGCACAGATCAGAAAGAAGTTTCACCGAATGATTCTGTGTAGTTTATATTTGAAGACATTCCTTTTTCCACTATTACCCTCTTAGCGCTCCGAATCTCCACTTGCATTTTCTACAAAAAGAGTGTTTCATAACTGCTCAATCAAAAATATGTTTTATCTCTGTTTACTGAATTTACAGATCAGAAATAAGTTTCACAGAATGCATCTGTATAGTTTTTATTTGAAGATATTCTTTTTCCCAATGTAGGCCTCTTAGCGCTTAGCATGTCCAATTGCAGTTTCTACAGAAAGAGTGTTTCAGAACGGCTCAATCAAAAGTAAGGTTCAACTCTGTTAGTTGAATGCACAGAACAGAAAGAATTTTCACAGAATGCTACAGTGTAGTTTATATTTTAATATATTCCTTTTTCCACTATTACCCTCTTAGCGATCCGAATGTCCACTTGCATTTTCTACAGAAAGTGTGTTCAGAACTGCGCAATCAAAAGTATGGTTTAACTCTGTTAGCTTAATGAACGTATCAGAAATAAGTTTCACACAATGCTTCTGTGTAGTTTTTATTTGAAGATATTATTTTTCCCAATAGAAGCCTCTTAGCGCTCAGAATGTCCAATTGCAGTTTCTACAGAAAGAGTGTTTCAGAAAGGCTCAATCAAAAGTAAGGTTCAACTCTGTTAGTTGAATGCACAGAACAGAAAGAAGTTTCATAAAATGCTTCTGTGTAGTTTATATTTGAACATATTCTTTTTTCCACTATTACCCACTTAGCGCTACGAATGTCAAGTTGCATTTTCTACAGACAGAGTGTTTCAAAACTGCTCAATCAAAAGTATGGTTTAACTCTGTTAGCTGAATGCTCAGATCAGAAAGAAGTTTCACAGAATGCTTCTGTGTAGTTTATATTTGAATATATTCCTTTTTCCACTACTACTCTCTTAGCGCTCCAAATGTCCAGTTGCATTTTCTACAGAAAGAGTGTTCAGATCTGCTCAATCAAAAGTATGGTTTAACTCTGTTAGCTGAATGCACAGATCAGAAAGAAGTTTCACAGAATGATTCTGTGTAGTTTATATTTGGAGACATTCCTTTTTCCACTATTACCCTCTTAGCGCTCCGAATCTCCACTTGCATTTTCTACAGAAAGAGTGTTTCAGAACGGCTCAATCAAAACTAAGGTTCAACACTTTTAGTTGAACAAACAGAATAGAAAGATGTTTCACACAATTCTTCTGTGTAGTTTTTATTTGTAGACATTCTTTTTCCCAATATAGGCCTCTTAGCGCTCAGATTGTCCAATTGCAGTTTCTACAGAAAGAGTGTTTCAGAACGGCTCAATCAAAAGTAAGGTTCAACTCTGTTAGTTGAATGCACAGAACAGAAAGAAGTTTCATACAATGCTTCTGTGTAGTTCATATTTGAACATATTCTTTTTTCCACTATTACCCACTTAGCGCTACGAATGTCCAGTTGCATTTTCTACAGACAGAGTGTTTCAAAACTGCTCAATCAAAAGTATGGTTTAACTCTGTTAGCTGAATGCTCAGATCAGAAAGAAGTTTCACAGAATGCTTCTGTGTAGTTTATATTTGAATATATTCTTTTTCCACTACTACTCTCTTAGCGCTCCAAATGTCCAGTTGCATTTTCTACAGAAAGATTGTTCAGACCTGCTCAATCAAAAGTATGGTTTAATTCTGTTAGCTGAATGCACAGATCAGAAAGAAGTTTCACCGAATGATTCTGTGTAGTTTATATTTGAAGACATTCCTTTTTCCACTATTACCCTCTTAGCGCTCCGAATCTCCACTTGCATTTTCTACAAAAAGAGTGTTTCATAACTGCTCAATCAAAAATATGTTTTATCTCTGTTTACTGAATTTACAGATCAGAAATAAGTTTCACAAAATGCATCTGTGTAGTTTTTATTTGAAGATATTCTTTTTCCCAATGTAGGCCTCTTAGCGCTTAGCATGTCCAATTGCTGTTTCTACAGAAAGAGTGTTTCAGAACGGCTCAATCAAAAGTAAGGTTCAACTCTGTTAGTTGAATGCACAGAACAGAAAGAATTTTCACAGAATGCTACTGGGTAGTTTATATTTGAATATATTCCTTTTTCCACTATTACCCTCTTAGCGCTCCGAATGTCCACTTGCATTTTCTACAGAAAGAGTGTTCAGAACTGCGCAATCAAAAGTATGGTTTAACTCTGTTATCTTAATGAACATATCAGGAATAAGTTTCACACAATGCTTCTGTGTAGTTTTTATTTGAAGATATTATTTTTCCCAATAGAGGCCTCTTAGCGCTCAGAATGTCCAATTGCAGTTTCTACAGAAAGAGTGTTTCAGAAAGGCTCAATCAAAAGTAAGGTTCAACACTGTTAGTTGAATGCACAGAACAGAAAGAAATTTCATACAATGCTTCTGTGTAGTTTATATTTGAACATATTCTTTTTTCCACCATTACCCACTTAGCGCTACGAATGTCCAGTTGCATTTTCTACAGACAGAGTGTTTCAAAACTGCTCAATCAAAAGTATGGTTTAACTCTGTTAGCTGAATGCTCAGATCAGAAAGAAGTTTCACAGAATGCTTCTGTGTAGTCTATATTTGAATATATTCCTTTTTCCACTACTACCCTCTTAGCGCTCCAAATGTCCAGTTGCATTTTCTACAGAAAGAGTGTTCAGATCTGCTCAATCAAAAGTATGGTTTAACTCTGTTAGCTGAATGCACAGATCAGAAAGAAGTTTCACAGAATGATTCTGTGTAGTTTATATTTGGAGACATTCCTTTTTCCACTATTACCCTCTTAGCGCTCCGAATCTCCACTTGCATTTTCTACAGAAAGAGTGTTTCAGAACGGCTCAATCAAAACTAAGGTTCAACACTTTTAGTTGAACAAACAGAACAGAAAGTTGTTTCACACATTTCTTCTGTGTAGTTTTTATTTGTAGACATTCTTTTTCCCAATATAGGCCTCTTAGCGCTCAGAATGTCCAATTGCAGTTTCTACAGAAAGAGTGTTTCAGAACGGCTCAATCAAAAGTAAGGTTCAACTCTGTTAGTTGAATGCACAGAACAGAAAGAAGTTTCATACAATGCTTCTGTGTAGTTTCTATTTGAACATATTCTTTTTTCCACTATTACCCACTTAGCGCTACGAATGTCCAGTTGCATTTTCTACAGACAGAGTGTTTCAAAACTGCTCAATCAAAAGTATGGTTTAACTCTGTTAGCTGAATGCTCAGATCAGAAAGAAGTTTCACAGAATGCTTCTGTGTAGTTTATATTTGAATATATTCTTTTTCCACTACTACTCTCTTAGCGCTCCAAATGTCCAGTTGCATTTTCTACAGAAAGATTGTTCAGACCTGCTCAATCAAAAGTATGGTTTAATTCTGTTAGCTGAATGCACAGATCAGAAAGAAGTTTCATCGAATGATTCTGTGTAGTTTATATTTGAAGACATTCCTTTTTCCACTATTACCCTCTTAGCGCTCCGAATCTCCACTTGCATTTTCTACAAAAAGAGTGTTTCATAACTGCTCAATCAAAAATATGTTTTATCTCTGTTTACTGAATTTACAGATCAGAAATAAGTTTCACAGAATGCATCTGTGTAGTTTTTATTTGAAGATATTCTTTTTCCCAATGTAGGCCTCTTAGCGCTTAGCATGTCCAATTGCAGTTTCTACAGAAAGAGTGTTTCAGAACGGCTCAATCAAAAGTAAGGTTCAACTCTGTTAGTTGAATGCACAGAACAGAAAGAATTTTCACAGAATGCTACAGTGTAGTTTATATTTTAATATATTCCTTTTTCCACTATTACCCTCTTAGCGATCCGAATGTCCACTTGCATTTTCTACAGAAAGTGTGTTCAGAACTGTGCAATCAAAAGTATGGTTTAACTCTGTTAGCTTAATGAACATATCAGAAATAAGTTTCACACAATGCTTCTGTGTAGTTTTTATTTGAAGATATTATTTTTCCCAATAGAAGCCTCTTAGCGCTCAGAATGTCCAATTGCAGTTTCTACAGAAAGAGTGTTTCAGAAAGGCTCAATCAAAAGTAAGGTTCAACTCTGTTAGTTGAATGCACAGAACAGAAAGAAGTTTCATACAATGCTTCTGTGTAGTTTATATTTGAATATATTCTTTTTTCCACCATTACCCACTTAGCGCTACGAATGTCCAGTTGCATTTTCTACAGACAGAGTGTTTCAAAACTGCTCAATCAAAAGTATGGTTTAACTCTGTTAGCTGAATGCTCAGATCAGAAAGAAGTTTCACAGAATGCTTCTGTGTAGTTTATATTTGAATATATTCCTTTTTCCACTACTACCCTCTTAGCGCTCCAAATGTCCAGTTGCATTTTCTACAGAAAGAGTGTTCAGATCTGCTCAATCAAAAGTATGGTTTAACTCTGTTAGCTGAATGCACAGATCAGAAAGAAGTTTCACAGAATGATTCTGTGTAGTTTATATTTGGAGACATTCCTTTTTCCACTATTACCCTCTTAGCGCTCCGAATCTCCACTTGCATTTTCTACAGAAAGAGTGTTTCAGAACGGCTCAATCAAAACTAAGGTTCAACTCTTTTAGTTGAACAAACAGAATAGAAAGATGTTTCACACAATTCTTCTGTGTAGTTTTTATTTGTAGACATTCTTTTTCCCAATATAGGCCTCTTAGCGCTCAGAATGTCCAATTGCAGTTTCTACAGAAAGAGTGTTTCAGAACGGCTCAATCAAAAGTAAGGTTCAACTCTGTTAGTTGAATGCACAGAACAGAAAGAAGTTTCATACAATGCTTCTGTGTAGTTTATATTTGAACATATTCTTTTTTCCACTATTACCCACTTAGCGCTACGAATGTCCAGTTGCATTTTCTACAGACAGAGTGTTTCAAAACTGCTCAATCAAAAGTATGGTTTAACTCTGTTAGCTGAATGCTCAGATCAGAAAGAAGTTTCACAGAATGCTTCTGTGTAGTTTATATTTGAGTATATTCTTTTTCCACTACTACTCTCTTAGCGCTCCAAATGTCCAGTTGCATTTTCTACAGAAAGAGTGTTCAGATCTGCTCAATCAAAAGTATGGTTTAATTCTGTTAGCTGAATGCACAGATCAGAAAGAAGTTTCACCGAATGATTCTGTGTAGTTTATATTTGAAGACATTCCTTTTTCCACTATTACCCTCTTAGCGCTCCGAATCTCCACTTGCATTTTCTACAAAAAGAGTGTTTCATAACTGCTGAATCAAAAATATGTTTTATCTCTGTTAACTGAATTTACAGATCAGAAATATGTTTCACAGAATGCATCTGTGTAGTTTTTATTTGAAGATATTCTTTTTCCCAATGTAGGCCTCTTAGCGCTTAGCATGTCCAATTGCAGTTTCTACAGAAAGAGTGTTTCAGAACGGCTCAATCAAAAGTAAGGTTCAACTCTGTTAGTTGAATGCACAGAACAGAAAGAATTTTCACAGAATGCTACAGTGTAGTTTATATTTGAATATATTCCTTTTTCCACTATTACCCTCTTAGCGATCCGAATGTCCACTTGCATTTTCTACAGAAAGTGTGTTCAGAACTGCGCAATCAAAAGTATGGTTTAACTCTGTTAGCTTAATGAACATATCAGAAATAAGTTTCACACAATGCTTCTGTGTAGTTTTTATTTGAAGATATTATTTTTCCCAATAGAGGCCTCTTAGCGCTCAGAATGTCCAATTGCAGTTTCTACAGAAAGAGTTTCTCAGAAAGGCTCAATCAAAAGTAAGGTTCAACTCTGTTAGTTGAATGCACAGAACAGAAAGAAGTTTCATACAATGCTTCTGTGTAGTTTATATTTGAACATATTCTTTTTTCCACTATTACCCACTTAGCGCTACGAATGTCCAGTTGCATTTTCTACAGACAGAGTGTTTCAAATCTGCTCAATCAAAAGTATGGTTTAACTCTGTTAGCTGAATGCTCAGATCAGAAAGAAGATTCACAGAATGCTTCTGTGTAGTCTATATTTGAATATATTCCTTTTTCCACTACTACTCTCTTAGCGCTCCAAATGTCCAGTTGCATTTTCTACAGAAAGAGTGTTCAGATCTGCTCAATCAAAAGTATGGTTTAACTCTGTTAGCTGAATGCACAGATCAGAAAGAAGTTTCACAGAATGATTCTGTGTAGTTTATATTTGGAGACATTCCTTTTTCCACTATTACCCACTTAGCGCTCCGAATCTCCACTTGCATTTTCTACAGAAAGTGTGTTTCAGAACGGCTCTATCAAAACTAAAGTTCAACACTTTTAGTTGAACAAACAGAATAGAAAGATGTTTCACATAATTCTTCTGTGTAGTGTTTATTTGTAGACATTCTTTTTCCCAATATAGGCTTCTTAGCGCTCAGAATGTCCAATTACAGTTTCTACAGAAAGAGTGTTTCAGAACGGCTCAATCAAAAGTAAGGTTCAACTCTGTTAGTTGAATGCACAGAACAGAAAGAATTTTCACAGAATGCTACTGGGTAGTTTATATTTGAATATATTCCTTTTTCCACTATTACCCTCTTAGCGCTCCGAATGTCCACTTGCATTTTCTACAGAAAGAGTGTTCAGAACTGCGCAATCAAAAGTATGGTTTAACTCTGTTATCTTAATGAACATATCAGGAATAAGTTTCACACAATGCTTCTGTGTAGTTTTTATTTGAAGATATTATTTTTCCCAATAGAGGCCTCTTAGCGCTCAGAATGTCCAATTGCAGTTTCTACAGAAAGAGTGTTTCAGAAAGGCTCAATCAAAAGTAAGGTTCAACACTGTTAGTTGAATGCACAGAACAGAAAGAAATTTCATACAATGCTTCTGTGTAGTTTATATTTGAACATATTCTTTTTTCCACCATTACCCACTTAGCGCTACGAATGTCCAGTTGCATTTTCTACAGACAGAGTGTTTCAAAACTGCTCAATCAAAAGTATGGTTTAACTCTGTTAGCTGAATGCTCAGATCAGAAAGAAGTTTCACAGAATGCTTCTGTGTAGTTTATATTTGAATATATTCCTTTTTCCACTACTACCCTCTTAGCGCTCCAAATGTCCAGTTGCATTTTCTACAGAAAGAGTGTTCAGATCTGCTCAATCAAAAGTATGGTTTAACTCTGTTAGCTGAATGCACAGATCAGAAAGAAGTTTCACAGAATGATTCTGTGTAGTTTATATTTGGAGACATTCCTTTTTCCACTATTACCCTCTTAGCGCTCCGAATCTCCACTTGCATTTTCTACAGAAAGAGTGTTTCAGAACGGCTCAATCAAAACTAAGGTTCAACACTTTTAGTTGAACAAACAGAACAGAAAGATGTTTCACACATTTCTTCTGTGTAGTTTTTATTTGTAGACATTCTTTTTCCCAATATAGGCCTCTTAGCGCTCAGAATGTCCAATTGCAGTTTCTACAGAAAGAGTGTTTCAGAACGGCTCAATCAAAAGTAAGGTTCAACTCTGTTAGTTGAATGCACAGAACAGAAAGAAGTTTCATACAATGCTTCTGTGTAGTTTCTATTTGAACATATTCTTTTTTCCACTATTACCCACTTAGCGCTACGAATGTCCAGTTGCATTTTCTACAGACAGAGTGTTTCAAAACTGCTCAATCAAAAGTATGGTTTAACTCTGTTAGCTGAATGCTCAGATCAGAAAGAAGTTTCACAGAATGCTTCTGTGTAGTTTATATTTGAATATATTCTTTTTCCACTACTACTCTCTTAGCGCTCCAAATGTCCAGTTGCATTTTCTACAGAAAGATTGTTCAGACCTGCTCAATCAAAAGTATGGTTTAATTCTGTTAGCTGAATGCACAGATCAGAAAGAAGTTTCATCGAATGATTCTGTGTAGTTTATATTTGAAGACATTCCTTTTTCCACTATTACCCTCTTAGCGCTCCGAATCTCCACTTGCATTTTCTACAAAAAGAGTGTTTCATAACTGCTCAATCAAAAATATGTTTTATCTCTGTTTACTGAATTTACAGATCAGAAATAAGTTTCACAGAATGCATCTGTGTAGTTTTTATTTGAAGATATTCTTTTTCCCAATGTAGGCCTCTTAGCGCTTAGCATGTCCAATTGCAGTTTCTACAGAAAGAGTGTTTCAGAACGGCTCAATCAAAAGTAAGGTTCAACTCTGTTAGTTGAATGCACAGAACAGAAAGAATTTTCACAGAATGCTACAGTGTAGTTTATATTTTAATATATTCCTTTTTCCACTATTACCCTCTTAGCGATCCGAATGTCCACTTGCATTTTCTACAGAAAGTGTGTTCAGAACTGCGCAATCAAAAGTATGGTTTAACTCTGTTAGCTTAATGAACATATCAGAAATAAGTTTCACACAATGCTTCTGTGTAGTTTTTATTTGAAGATATTATTTTTCCCAATAGAAGCCTCTTAGCGCTCAGAATGTCCAATTGCAGTTTCTACAGAAAGAGTGTTTCAGAAAGGCTCAATCAAAAGTAAGGTTCAACTCTGTTAGTTGAATGCACAGAACAGAAAGAAGTTTCATACAATGCTTCTGTGTAGTTTATATTTGAATATATTCTTTTTTCCACCATTACCCACTTAGCGCTACGAATGTCCAGTTGCATTTTCTACAGACAGAGTGTTTCAAAACTGCTCAATCAAAAGTATGGTTTAACTCTGTTAGCTGAATGCTCAGATCAGAAAGAAGTTTCACAGAATGCTTCTGTGTAGTTTATATTTGAATATATTCCTTTTTCCACTACTACCCTCTTAGCGCTCCAAATGTCCAGTTGCATTTTCTACAGAAAGAGTGTTCAGATCTGCTCAATCAAAAGTATGGTTTAACTCTGTTAGCTGAATGCACAGATCAGAAAGAAGTTTCACAGAATGATTCTGTGTAGTTTATATTTGGAGACATTCCTTTTTCCACTATTACCCTCTTAGCGCTCCGAATCTCCACTTGCATTTTCTACAGAAAGAGTGTTTCAGAACGGCTCAATCAAAACTAAGGTTCAACTCTTTTAGTTGAACAAACAGAATAGAAAGATGTTTCACACAATTCTTCTGTGTAGTTTTTATTTGTAGACATTCTTTTTCCCAATATAGGCCTCTTAGCGCTCAGAATGTCCAATTGCAGTTTCTACAGAAAGAGTGTTTCAGAACGGCTCAATCAAAAGTAAGGTTCAACTCTGTTAGTTGAATGCACAGAACAGAAAGAAGTTTCATACAATGCTTCTGTGTAGTTTATATTTGAACATATTCTTTTTTCCACTATTACCCACTTAGCGCTACGAATGTCCAGTTGCATTTTCTACAGACAGAGTGTTTCAAAACTGCTCAATCAAAAGTATGGTTTAACTCTGTTAGCTGAATGCTCAGATCAGAAATAAGTTTCACAGAATGCTTCTGTGTAGTTTATATTTGAGTATATTCTTTTTCCACTACTACTCTCTTAGCGCTCCAAATGTCCAGTTGCATTTTCTACAGAAAGAGTGTTCAGATCTGCTCAATCAAAAGTATGGTTTAATTCTGTTAGCTGAATGCACAGATCAGAAAGAAGTTTCACCGAATGATTCTGTGTAGTTTATATTTGAAGACATTCCTTTTTCCACTATTACCCTCTTAGCGCTCCGAATCTCCACTTGCATTTTCTACAAAAAGAGTGTTTCATAACTGCTGAATCAAAAATATGTTTTATCTCTGTTAACTGAATTTACAGATCAGAAATATGTTTCACAGAATGCATCTGTGTAGTTTTTATTTGAAGATATTCTTTTTCCCAATGTAGGCCTCTTAGCGCTTAGCATGTCCAATTGCAGTTTCTACAGAAAGAGTGTTTCAGAACGGCTCAATCAAAAGTAAGGTTCAACTCTGTTAGTTGAATGCACAGAACAGAAAGAATTTTCACAGAATGCTACAGTGTAGTTTATATTTGAATATATTCCTTTTTCCACTATTACCCTCTTAGCGATCCGAATGTCCACTTGCATTTTCTACAGAAAGTGTGTTCAGCACTGCGCAATCAAAAGTATGGTTTAACTCTGTTAGCTTAATGAACATATCAGAAATAAGTTTCACACAATGCTTCTGTGTAGTTTTTATTTGAAGATATTATTTTTCCCAATAGAGGCCTCTTAGCGCTCAGAATGTCCAATTGCAGTTTCTACAGAAAGAGTTTCTCAGAAAGGCTCAATCAAAAGTAAGGTTCAACTCTGTTAGTTGAATGCACAGAACAGAAAGAAGTTTCATACAATGCTTCTGTGTAGTTTATATTTGAACATATTCTTTTTTCCACTATTACCCACTTAGCGCTACGAATGTCCAGTTGCATTTTCTACAGACAGAGTGTTTCAAATCTGCTCAATCAAAAGTATGGTTTAACTCTGTTAGCTGAATGCTCAGATCAGAAAGAAGATTCACAGAATGCTTCTGTGTAGTCTATATTTGAATATATTCCTTTTTCCACTACTACTCTCTTAGCGCTCCAAATGTCCAGTTGCATTTTCTACAGAAAGAGTGTTCAGATCTGCTCAATCAAAAGTATGGTTTAACTCTGTTAGCTGAATGCACAGATCAGAAAGAAGTTTCACAGAATGATTCTGTGTAGTTTATATTTGGAGACATTCCTTTTTCCACTATTACCCACTTAGCGCTCCGAATCTCCACTTGCATTTTCTACAGAAAGTGTGTTTCAGAACGGCTCAATCAAAACTAAAGTTCAACACTTTTAGTTGAACAAACAGAATAGAAAGATGTTTCACATAATTCTTCTGTGTAGTGTTTATTTGTAGACATTCTTTTTCCCAATATAGGCTTCTTAGCGCTCAGAATGTCCAATTACAGTTTCTACAGAAAGAGTGTTTCAGAACGGCTCAATCAAATGTAAGGTTCAACTCTGTTAGTTGAATGCACAGAACAGAAAGAAGTTTCATACAATGCTTCTGTGTAGTTTATATTTGAACATATTCTTTTTTCCACTATTACCCACTTAGCGCTACGAATGTCCAGTTGCATTTTCTACAGACAGAGTGTTTCAAAACTGCTCAATCAAAAGTATGGTTTAACTCTGTTAGCTGAATGCTCAGATCAGAAAGAAGTTTCACAGAATGCTTCTGTGTAGTTTATATTTGAATATATGCTTTTTCCACTACTACTCTCTTAGCGCTCCAAATGTCCAGTTGCATTTTCTACAGAAAGATTGTTCAGATCTGCTCAATCAAAAGTATGGTTTAATTCTGTTAGCTGAATGCACAGATCAGAAAGAAGTTTCACCGAATGATTCTGTGTAGTTTATATTTGAAGACATTCCTTTTTCCACTATTACCCTCTTAGCGCTCCGAATCTCCACTTGCATTTTCTACAAAAAGAGTGTTTCATAACTGCTCAATCAAAAATATGTTTTATCTCTGTTTACTGAATTTACAGATCAGAAATATGTTTCACAGAATGCATCTGTATAGTTTTTATTTGAAGATATTCTTTTTCCCAATGTAGGCCTCTTAGCGCTTAGCATGTCCAATTGCAGTTTCTACAGAAAGAGTGTTTCAGAACGGCTCAATCAAAAGTAAGGTTCAACTCTGTTAGTTGAATGCACAGAACAGAAAGAATTTTCACAGAATGCTACAGTGTAGTTTATATTTTAATATATTCCTTTTTCCACTATTACCCTCTTAGCGATCCGAATGTCCACTTGCATTTTCTACAGAAAGTGTGTTCAGAACTGCGCAATCAAAAGTATGGTTTAACTCTGTTAGCTTAATGAACATATCAGAAATAAGTTTCACACAATGCTTCTGTGTAGTTTTTATTTGAAGATATTATTTTTCCCAATAGAAGCCTCTTAGCGCTCAGAATGTCCAATTGCAGTTTCTACAGAAAGAGTGTTTCAGAAAGGCTCAATCAAATGTAAGGTTCAACTCTGTTAGTTGAATGCACAGAACAGAAAGAAGTTTCATAAAATGCTTCTGTGTAGTTTATATTTGAACATATGCTTTTTTCCACTATTACCCACTTAGCGCTACGAATGTCAAGTTGCATTTTCTACAGACAGAGTGTTTCAAAACTGCTCAATCAAAAGTATGGTTTAACTCTGTTAGCTGAATGCTCAGATCAGAAAGAAGTTTCACAGAATGCTTCTGTGTAGTCTATATTTGAATATATTCCTTTTTCCACTACTACCCTCTTAGCGCTCCAAATGTCCAGTTGCATTTTCTACAGAAAGAGTGTTCAGATCTGCTCAATCAAAAGTATGGTTTAACTCTGTTAGCTGAATGCACAGATCAGAAAGAAGTTTCACAGAATGATTCTGTGTAGTTTATATTTGGAGACATTCCTTTTTCCACTATTACCCTCTTAGCGCTCCGAATCTCCACTTGCATTTTCTACAGAAAGAGTGTTTCAGAACGGCTCAATCAAAACTAAGGTTCAACACTTTTAGTAGAACAAACAGAATAGAAAGATGTTTCACACAATTCTTCTGTGTAGTTTTTATTTGTAGACATTCTTTTTCCCAATATAGGCCTCTTAGCGCTCAGAATGTCCAATTGCAGTTTCTACAGAAAAAGTGTTTCAGAACGGCTCAATCAAAAGTAAGGTTCAACTCTGTTAGTTGAATGCACAGAACAGAAAGAAGTTTCATACAATGCTTCTGTGTAGTTTATATTTGAACATATTCTTTTTTCCACTATTACCCACTTAGCGCTACGAATGTCCAGTTGCATTTTCTACAGACAGAGTGTTTCAAAACTGCTCAATCAAAAGTATGGTTTAACTCTGTTAGCTGAATGCTCAGATCAGAAAGAAGTTTCACAGAATACTTCTGTGTAGTTTATATTTGAATATATTCTTTTTCCACTACTACTCTCTTAGCGCTCCAAATGTCCAGTTGCATTTTCTACAGAAAGAGTGTTCAGACCTGCTCAATCAAAAGTATGGTTTAATTCTGTTAGCTGAATGCACAGATCAGAAAGAAGTTTCACCGAATGATTCTGTGTAGTTTATATTTGAAGACATTCCTTTTTCCACAATTACCCTCTTAGCGCTCCGAATCTCCACTTGCATTTTCTACAAAAAGAATGTTTCATAACTGCTCAATCAAAAATATGTTTTATCTCTGTTTACTGAATTTACAGATCAGAAATAAGTGTCACAGAATGCATCTGTGTAGTTTTTATTTGAAGATATTCTTTTTCCCAATGTAGGCCTCTTAGCGCTTAGCATGTCCAATTGCAGTTTCTACAGAAAGAGTGTTTCAGAACGGCTCAATCAAAAGTAAGGTTCAACTCTGTTAGTTGAATGCACAGAACAGAAAGAATTTTCACAGAATGCTACTGTGTAGTTTATATTTGAATATATTCCTTTTTCCACTATTACCCTCTTAGCGCTCCGAATGTCCACTTGCATTTTCTACAGAAAGAGTGTTCAGAACTGCGCAATCAAAAGTATGGTTTAACTCTGTTATCTTAATGAACGTATCAGGAATAAGTTTCACACAATGCTTCTGTGTAGTTTTTATTTGAAGATATTATTTTTCCCAATAGAGGCCTCTTAGCGCTCAGAATGTCCAATTGCAGTTTCTACAGAAAGAGTGTTTCAGAAAGGCTCAATCAAAAGTAAGGTTCAACACTGTTAGTTGAATGCACAGAACAGAAAGAAATTTCATACAATGCTTCTGTGTAGTTTATATTTGAACATATTCTTTTTTCCACCATTACCCACTTAGCGCTATGAATGTCCAGTTGCATTTTCTACAGACAGAGTGTTTCAAAACTGCTCAATCAAAAGTATGGTTTAACTCTGTTAGCTGAATGCTCAGATCAGAAAGAAGTTTCACAGAATGCTTCTGTGTAGTCTATATTTGAATATATTCCTTTTTCCACTACTACCCTCTTAGCGCTCCAAATGTCCAGTTGCATTTTCTACAGAAAGAGTGTTCAGATCTGCTCAATCAAAAGTATGGTTTAACTCTGTTAGCTGAATGCACAGATCAGAAAGAAGTTTCACAGAATGATTCTGTGTAGTTTATATTTGGAGACATTCCTTTTTCCACTATTACCCTCTTAGCGCTCCGAATCTCCACTTGCATTTTCTACAGAAAGAGTGTTTCAGAACGGCTCAATCAAAACTAAGGTTCAACACTTTTAGTTGAACAAACAGAACAGAAATATGTTTCACACAATTCTTCTGTGTAGTTTTTATTTGTAGACATTCTTTTTCCCAATATAGGCCTCTTAGCGCTCAGAATGTCCAATTGCAGTTTCTACAGAAAGAGTGTTTCAGAACGGCTCAATCAAAAGTAAGGTTCAACTCTGTTAGTTGAATGCACAGAACAGAAAGAAGTTTCATACAATGCTTCTGTGTAGTTTCTATTTGAACATATTCTTTTTTCCACTATTACCCACTTAGCGCTACGAATGTCCAGTTGCATTTTCTACAGACAGAGTGTTTCAAAACTGCTCAATCAAAAGTATGGTTTAACTCTGTTAGCTGAATGCTCAGATCAGAAAGAAGTTTCACAGAATGCTTCTGTGTAGTTTATATTTGAATATATTCTTTTTCCACTACTACTCTCTTAGCGCTCCAAATGTCCAGTTGCATTTTCTACAGAAAGATTGTTCAGACCTGCTCAATCAAAAGTATGGTTTAATTCTGTTAGCTGAATGCACAGATCAGAAAGAAGTTTCACCGAATGATTCTGTGTAGTTTATATTGGAAGACATTCCTTTTTCCACTATTACCCTCTTAGCGCTCCGAATCTCCACTTGCATTTTCTACAAAAAGAGTGTTTCATAACTGCTCAATCAAAAATATGTTTTATCTCTGTTTACTGAATTTACAGATCAGAAATAAGTTTCACAGAATGCATCTGTGTAGTTTTTATTTGAAGATATTCTTTTTCCCAATGTAGGCCTCTTAGCGCTTAGCATGTCCAATTGAAGTTTCTACAGAAAGAGTGTTTCAGAACGGCTCAATCAAAAGTAAGGTTCAACTCTGTTAGTTGAATGCACAGAACAGAAAGAATTTTCACAGAATGCTACAGTGTAGTTTATATTTTAATATATTCCTTTTTCCACTATTACCCTCTTAGCGATCCGAATGTCCACTTGCATTTTCTACAGAAAGTGTGTTCAGAACTGCGCAATCAAAAGTATGGTTTAACTCTGTTAGCTTAATGAACATATCAGAAATAAGTTTCACACAATGCTTCTGTGTAGTTTTTATTTGAAGATATTATTTTTCCCAATAGAAGCCTCTTAGCGCTCAGAATGTCCAATTGCAGTTTCTACAGAAAGAGTGTTTCAGAAAGGCTCAATCAAAAGTAAGGTTCAACTCTGTTAGTTGAATGCACAGAACAGAAAGAAGTTTCATAAAATGCTTCTGTGTAGTTTATATTTGAACATATACTTTTTTCCACTATTACCCACTTAGCGCTACGAATGTCCAGTTGCATTTTCTACAGACAGAGTGTTTCAAAACTGCTCAATCAAAAGTATGGTTTAACTCTGTTAGCTGAATGCTCAGATCAGAAAGAAGTTTCACAGAATGCTTCTGTGTAGTTTATATTTGAATATATTCATTTTTCCACTACTACTCTCTTAGCGCTCCAAATGTCCAGTTGCATTTTCTACAGAAAGAGTGTTCAGATCTGCTCAATCAAAAGTATGGTTTAACTCTGTTAGCTGAATGCACAGATCAGAAAGAAGTTTCACAGAATGATTCTGTGTAGTTTATATTTGGAGACATTCCTTTTTCCACTATTACCCTCTTAGCGCTCCGAATCTCCACTTGCATTTTCTACAGAAAGAGTGTTTCAGAACGGCTCAATCAAAACTAAGGTTCAATTCTTTTAGTTGAACAAACAGAACAGAAAGAAGTTTCACACAATTCTGTGTAGTTTTTATTTGTAGACATTCTTTTTCCCAATATAGGCCTCTTAGCGCTCAGAATGTCCAATTGCAGTTTCTACAGAAAGAGTGTTTCAGAACGGCTCAATCAAAAGTAAGGTTCAACTCTGTTAGTTGAATGCACAGAACAGAAAGAAGTTTCATACAATGCTTCTGTGTAGTTTATATTTGAACATATTCTTTTTTCCACTATTACCCACTTAGCGCTACGAATGTCCAGTTGCGTTTTCTACAGACAGAGTGTTTCAAAACTGCTCAATCAAAAGTATGGTTTAACTCTGTTAGCTGAATGCTCAGATCAGAAAGAAGTTTCACAGAATGCTTCTGTGTAGTTTACATTTGAAGACATTCCTTTTTCCACTATTACCCTCTTAGCGCTCCGAATCTCCACTTGCATTTTCTACAAAAAGAGTGTTTCATAACTGCTCAATCAAAAATATGTTTTATCTCTGTTAACTGAATTTACAGATCAGAAATAAGTTTCACAGAATGCATCTGTGTAGTTTTTATTTGAAGATATTTTTTTCCCAATGTAGGCCTCTTAGCGCTTAGCATGTCCAATTGCAGTTTCTACAGAAAGAGTGTTTCAGAACGGCTCAATCAAAAGTAAGGTTCAACTCTGTTAGTTGAATGCACAGAACAGAAAGAATTTTCACAGAATGCTACTGTGTAGTTTATATTTGAATATATTCCTTTTTCCACTATTACCCTCTTAGCGCTCCGAATGTCCACTTGCATTTTCTACAGAAAGAGTGTTCAGAACTGCGCAATCAAAAGTATGGTTTAACTCTGTTATCTTAATGAACATATCAGGAATAAGTTTCACACAATGCTTCTGTGTAGTTTTTATTTGAAGATATTATTTTTCCCAATAGAGGCCTCTTAGCGCTCAGAATGTCCAATTGCAGTTTCTACAGAAAGAGTGTTTCAGAAAGGCTCAATCAAAAGTAAGCTTCAACACTGTTAGTTGAATGCACAGAACAGAAAGAAATTTCATACAATGCTTCTGTGTAGTTTATATTTGAACATATTCTTTTTTCCACCATTACCCACTTAGCGCTACGAATGTCCAGTTGCATTTTCTACAGACAGAGTGTTTCAAAACTGCTCAATCAAAAGTATGGTTTAACTCTGTTAGCTGAATGCTCAGATCAGAAAGAAGTTTCACAGAATGCTTCTGTGTAGTCTATATTTGAATATATTCCTTTTTCCACTACTACCCTCTTAGCGCTCCAAATGTCCAGTTGCATTTTCTACAGAAAGAGTGTTCAGATCTGCTCAATCAAAAGTATGGTTTAACTCTGTTAGCTGAATGAACAGATCAGAAAGAAGTTTCACGGAATGATTCTGTGTAGTTTATATTTGGAGACATTCCTTTTTCCACTATTACCCTCTTAGCGCTCCGAATCTCCACTTGCATTTTCTACAGAAAGAGTGTTTCAGAACGGCTCAATCAAAACTAAGGTTCAACACTTTTAGTTGAACAAACAGAACAGAAAGATGTTTCACACAATTCTTCTGTGTAGTTTTTATTTGTAGACATTCTTTTTCCCAATATAGGCCTCTTAGCGCTCAGAATGTCCAATTGCAGTTTCTACAGAAAGAGTGTTTCAGAACGGCTCAATCAAAAGTAAGGTTCAACTCTGTTATTTGAATGCACAGAACAGAAAGAAGTTTCATACAATGCTTCTGTGCAGTTTCTATTTGAACATATTCTTTTTTCCACTATTACCCACTTAGCGCTACGAATGTCCAGTTGCATTTTCTACAGACAGAGTGTTTCAAAACTGCTCAATCAAAAGTATGGTTTAACTCTGTTAGCTGAATGCTCAGATCAGAAAGAAGTTTCACAGAATGCTTCTGTGTAGTTTATATTTGAATATATTCTTTTTCCACTACTACTCTCTTAGCGCTCCAAATGTCCAGTTGCATTTTCTACAGAAAGATTGTTCAGACCTCCTCAATCAAAAGTATGGTTTAATTCTGTTAGCTGAATGCACAGATCAGAAAGAAGTTTCACCGAATGATTCTGTGTAGTTTATATTTGAAGACATTCCTTTTTCCACTATTACCCTCTTAGCGCTCCGAATCTCCACTTGCATTTTCTACAAAAAGAGTGTTTCATAACTGCTCAATCAAAAATATGTTTTATCTCTGTTTACTGAATTTACAGATCAGAAATAAGTTTCACAGAATGCATCTGTGTAGTTTTTATTTGAAGATATTCTTTTTCCCAATGTCGGCCTCTTAGCGCTTAGCATGTCCAATTGCAGTTTCTACAGAAAGAGTGTTTCAGAACGGCTCAATCAAAAGTAAGGTTCAACTCTGTTAGTTGAATGCACAAAACAGAAAGAATTTTCACAGAATGCTACAGTGTAGTTTATATTTTAATATATTCCTTTTTCCACTATTACACTCTTAGCGATCCGAATGTCCACTTGCATTTTCTACAGAAAGTGTGTTCAGAACTGCGCAATCAAAAGTATGGTTTAACTCTGTTAGCTTAATGAACATATCAGAAATAAGTTTCACACAATGCTTCTGTGTAGTTTTTATTTGAAGATATTATTTTTCCCAATAGAAGCCTCTTAGCGCTCAGAATGTCCAATTGCAGTTTCTACAGAAAGAGTGTTTCAGAAAGGCTCAATCAAAGGTAAGGTTCAACTCTGTTAGTTGAATGCACAGAACAGAAAGAAGTTTCATAAAATGCTTCTGTGTAGTTTATATTTGAACATATTCTTTTTTCCACTATTACCCACTTAGCGCTACGAATGTCCAGTTGCATTTTCTACAGACAGAGTGTTTCAAAACTGCTCAATCAAAAGTATGGTTTAACTCTGTTAGCTGAATGCTCAGATCAGAAAGAAGTTTCACAGAATGCTTCTGTGTAGTTTATATTTGAATATATTCCTTTTTCCACTACTACTCTCTTAGCGCTCCAAATGTCCAGTTGCATTTTCTACAGAAAGAGTGTTCAGATCTGCTCAATCAAAAGTATGGTTTAACTCTGTTAGCTGAATGCACAGATCAGAAAGAAGTTTCACAGAATGATTCTGTGTAGTTTATATTTGGAGACATTCCTTTTTCCACTATTACCCTCTTAGCGCTCCGAATCTCCACTTGCATTTTCTACAGAAAGAGTGTTTCAGAACGGCTCAATCAAAACTAAGGTTCAATTCTTTTAGTTGAACAAACAGAACAGAAAGAAGTTTCACACAATTCTGTGTAGTTTTTATTTGTAGACATTCTTTTTCCCAATATAGGCCTCTTAGCGCTCAGAATGTCCAATTGCAGTTTCTACAGAAAGAGTGTTTCAGAACGGCTCAATCAAAAGTAAGGTTCAACTCTGTTAGTTGAATGCACAGAACAGAAAGAAGTTTCATACAATGCTTCTGTGTAGTTTATATTTGAACATATTCTTTTTTCCACTATTACCCACTTAGCGCTACGAATGTCCGGTTGCGTTTTCTACAGACAGAGTGTTTCAAAACTGCTCAATCAAAAGTATGTTTAGCTCTGTTAGCTGAATGCTCAGATCAGAAAGAAGTTTCACAGAATGCTTCTGTGTAGTTTATATTTGAATATATTCCTTTTTCCACTACTACGCTCTTAGCGCTCCAAACGTCCAGTTGCATTTTCTACAGAAAGAGTGTTCAGATCTGCTCAATCAAAAGTATGGTTTAACTCTGTTAGCTGAATGCACAGATCAGAAAGAAGTTTCACAGAATGATTCTGTGTAGTTTATATTTGGAGACATTCCTTTTTCCACTATTACCCTCTTAGCGCTCCGAATCTCCACTTGCATTTTCTACAGAAAGAGTGTTTCAGAACGGCTCAATCAAAACTAAGGTTCAACACTTTTAGTTGAACAAACAGAATAGAAATAAGTTTCACACAATGCTTCTGTGTAGTTTTTATTTGAAGATATTATTTTTCCCAATAGAGGCCTCTTAGCGCTCAGAATGTCCAATTGCAGTTTCTACAGAAAGAGTGTTTCAGAAAGGCTCAATCAAAAGTAAGGTTCAACTCTGTTAGTTGAATGCACAGAACAGAAAGAAGTTTCATACAATGCTTCTGTGTAGTTTATATTTGAACATATTCTTTTTTCCACTATTACCCTCTTAGCGCTCCGAATCTCCACTTGCATTTTCTACAGAAAGAGTGTTTCAGAACGGCTCAATCAAAACTAAGGTTCAACTCTTTTAGTTGAACAAACAGAACAGAAAGAAGTTTCACACAATTCTTCTGTGTAGTTTTTATTTGTAGACATTCTTTTTCCCAATATAGGCCTCCTAGCGCTCAGAATGTCCAATTGCAGTTTCTACAGAAAGAGTGTTTCAGAACGGCTCAATCAAATGTAAGGTTCAACTCTGTTAGTTGAATGCACAGAACAGAAAGAAGTTTCATACAATGCTCCTGTGTAGTTTATATTTGAACATATTCTTTTTTCCACTATTACCCACTTAGCGATACGAATGTCCAGTTGCATTTTCTACAGACAGAGTGTTTCAAAACTTCTCAATCAGAAGTATGGTTTAACTCTGTTAGCTGAATGCTCAGATCAGAAAGAAGTTTCACAGAATGCTTCTGTGTAGTTTATATTTGAATATATTCATTTTTCCACTAATACGCTCTTAGCGCTCCAAATGTCCAGTTGCATTTTCTACAGAAAGAGTGTTCAGATCTGCTCAATCAAAAGTATGGTTTAACTCTGTTAGCTGAATGCACAGATCAGAAAGAAGTTTCACCGAATGATTCTGTGTAGTTTACATTTGAAGACATTCCTTTTTCCACTATTACCCTCTTAGCGCTCCGAATCTCCACTTGCATTTTCTACAAAAAGAGTGTTTCATAACTGCTCAATCAAAAATATGTTTTATCTCTGTTAACTGAATTTACAGATCAGAAATAAGTTTCACAGAATGCATCTGTGTAGTTTTTATTTGAAGATATTCTTTTTCCCAATGTAGGCCTCTTAGCGCTTAGCATGTCCAATTGCAGTTTCTACAGAAAGAGTGTTTCAGAACGGCTCAATCAAAAGTAAGGTTCAAATCTGTTAGTTGAATGCACAGAACAGAAAGAATTTTCACAGAATGCTACTGTGTAGTTTATATTTGAATATATTCCTTTTTCCACTATTACCCTCTTAGCGCTCCGAATGTCCACTTGCATTTTCTACAGAAAGAGTGTTCAGAACTGCGCAATCAAAAGTATGGTTTAACTCTGTTAGCTTAATGAACATATCAGAAATAAGTTTCACACAATGCTTCTGTGTAGTTTTTATTTGAAGATATTATTTTTCCCAATAGAGGTCTCTTAGCGCTCAGAATGTCCAATTGCAGTTTCTACAGAAAGAGTGTTTCAGAAAGGCTCAATCAAAAGTAAGGTTCAACTCTGTTAGTTGAATGCACAGAACAGAAATAAGTTTCGTACAATGCTTCTGTGTAGTTTATATTTGAAAATATTCTTTTTTCCACTATTACCCACTTAGCGCTACGAATGTCCAGTTGCATTTTCTACAGACAGAGTGTTTCAAAACTGCTCAATGAAAAGTATGGTTTAACTCTGTTAGCTGAATGCTCAGATCAGAAAGAAGTTTCACAGAATGCTTCTGTGTAGTTTATATTTGAATATATTCCTTTTTCCACTACTACTCTCTTAGCGCTCCTAATGTCCAGTTGCATTTTCTACAGAAAGAGTGTTCAGATCTGCTCAATCAAAAGTATGGTTTAACTCTGTTAGCTGAATGCACAGATCAGAAAGAAGTTTCACAGAATGATTCTGTGTAGTTTATATTTGGAGACATTCCTTTTTCCACTATTACCCTCTTAGCGCTCCGAATCTCCACTTGCATTTTCTACAGAAAGAGTGTTTCAGAACGGCTCAATCAAAACTAAGGTTCAACTCTTTTAGTTGAACAAACAGAACAGAAAGAAGTTTCACACAATTCTTCTGTGTAGTTTTTATTTGTAGACATTCTTTTTCCCAATATAGGCCTCCTAGCGCTCAGAATGTCCAATTGCAGTTTCTACAGAAAGAGTGTTTCAGAACGGCTCAATCAAATGTAAGGTTCAACTCTGTTAGTTGAATGCACAGAACAGAAAGAAGTTTCATACAATGCTCCTGTGTAGTTTATATTTGAACATATTCTTTTTTCCACTATTACCCACTTAGCGATACGAATGTCCAGTTGCATTTTCTACAGACAGAGTGTTTCAAAACTTCTCAATCAGAAGTATGGTTTAACTCTGTTAGCTGAATGCTCAGATCAGAAAGAAGTTTCACAGAATGCTTCTGTGTAGTTTATATTTGAATATATTCATTTTTCCACTAATACGCTCTTAGCGCTCCAAATTTCCAGTTGCATTTTCTACAGAAAGAGTGTTCAGATCTGCTCAATCAAAAGTATGGTTTAACTCTGTTAGCTGAATGCACAGATCAGAAAGAAGTTTCACCGAATGATTCTGTGTAGTTTACATTTGAAGACATTCCTTTTTCCACTATTACCCTCTTAGCGCTCCGAATCTCCACTTGCATTTTCTACAAAAAGAGTGTTTCATAACTGCTCAATCAAAAATATGTTTTATCTCTGTTAACTGAATTTACAGATCAGAAATAAGTTTCACAGAATGCATCTGTGTAGTTTTTATTTGAAGATATTCTTTTTCCCAATGTAGGCCTCTTAGCGCTTAGCATGTCCAATTGCAGTTTCTACAGAAAGAGTGTTTCAGAACGGCTCAATCAAAAGTAAGGTTCAAATCTGTTAGTTGAATGCACAGAACAGAAAGAATTTTCACAGAATGCTACTGTGTAGTTTATATTTGAATATATTCCTTTTTCCACTATTACCCTCTTAGCGCTCCGAATGTCCACTTGCATTTTCTACAGAAAGAGTGTTCAGAACTGCGCAATCAAAAGTATGGTTTAACTCTGTTAGCTTAATGAACATATCAGAAATAAGTTTCACACAATGCTTCTGTGTAGTTTTTATTTGAAGATATTATTTTTCCCAATAGAGGTCTCTTAGCGCTCAGAATGTCCAATTGCAGTTTCTACAGAAAGAGTGTTTCAGAAAGGCTCAATCAAAAGTAAGGTTCAACTCTGTTAGTTGAATGCACAGAACAGAAAGAAGTTTCGTACAATGCTTCTGTGTAGTTTATATTTGAAAATATTCTTTTTTCCACTATTACCCACTTAGCGCTACGAATGTCCAGTTGCATTTTCTACAGACAGAGTGTTTCAAAACTGCTCAATGAAAAGTATGGTTTAACTCTGTTAGCTGAATGCTCAGATCAGAAAGAAGTTTCACAGAATGCTTCTGTGTAGTTTATATTTGAATATATTCCTTTTTCCACTACTACGATCTTAGCGCTCCAAATGTCCAGTTGCATTTTCTACAGAAAGAGTGTTCAGATCTGCTCAATCAAAAGTATGGTTTAACTCTGTTAGCTGAATGCACAGAGCAGAAACAAGTTTCACAGAATGATTCTGTGTAGTTTATATTTGAAGACATTCCTTTTTCCACTATTACCCTCTTAGCGCTCCGAATGTCCACTTGCATTTTCTACAGAAAGAGTGTTCAGAACTGCGCAATCAAAAGTATGGTTTAACTCTGTTAGCTTAATGAACATATCAGAAATAAGTTTCACACAATGCTTCTGTGTAGTTTTTATTTGAAGATATTATTTTTCCCAATAGAGGCCTCTTAGCGCTCAGAATGTCCAATTGCAGTTTCTACAGAAAGAGTGTTTCAGAAAGGCTCAATCAAAAGTAAGGTTCAACTCTGTTAGTTGAATGCACAGAACAGAAAGAAGTTTCATACAATGCTTCTGTGTAGTTTATATTTGAACATATTCTTTTTTCCACTATTACCCTCTTAGCGCTCCGAATCTCCACTTGCATTTTCTACAGAAAGAGTGTTTCAGAACGGCTCAATCAAAACTAAGGTTCAACTCTTTTAGTTGAACAAACAGAACAGAAAGAAGTTTCACACAATTCTTCTGTGTAGTTTTTATTTGTAGACATTCTTTTTCCCAATATAGGCCCCCTAGCGCTCAGAATGTCCAATTGCAGTTTCTACAGAAAGAGTGTTTCAGAACGGCTCAATCAAATGTAAGGTTCAACTCTGTTAGTTGAATGCACAGAACAGAAAGAAGTTTCATACAATGCTCCTGTGTAGTTTATATTTGAACATATTCTTTTTTCCACTATTACCCACTTAGCGAAACGAATGTCCAGTTGCATTTTCTACAGACAGAGTGTTTCAAAACTTCTCAATCAGAAGTATGGTTTAACTCTGTTAGCTGAATGCTCAGATCAGAAAGAAGTTTCACAGAATGCTTCTGTGTAGTTTATATTTGAATATATTAATTTTTCCACTAATACGCTCTTAGCGCTCCAAATGTCCAGTTGCATTTTCTACAGAAAGAGTGTTCAGATCTGCTCAATCAAAAGTATGGTTTAACTCTGTTAGCTGAATGCACAGATCAGAAAGAAGTTTCACCGAATGATTCTGTGTAGTTTACATTTGAAGACATTCCTTTTTCCACTATTACCCTCTTAGCGCTCCGAATCTCCACTTGCATTTTCTACAAAAAGAGTGTTTCATAACTGCTCAATCAAAAATATGTTTTATCTCTGTTAACTGAATTTACAGATCAGAAATAAGTTTCACAGAATGCATCTGTGTAGTTTTTATTTGAAGATATTCTTTTTCCCAATGTAGGCCTCTTAGCGCTTAGCATGTCCAATTGCAGTTTCTACAGAAAGAGTGTTTCAGAACGGCTCAATCAAAAGTAAGGTTCAAATCTGTTAGTTGAATGCACAGAACAGAAAGAATTTTCACAGAATGCTACTGTGTAGTTTATATTTGAATATATTCCTTTTTCCACTATTACCCTCTTAGCGCTCCGAATGTCCACTTGCATTTTCTACAGAAAGAGTGTTCAGAACTGCGCAATCAAAAGTATGGTTTAACTCTGTTAGCTTAATGAACATTTCAGAAATAAGTTTCACACAATGCTTCTGTGTAGTTTTTATTTGAAGATATTATTTTTCCCAATAGAGGTCTCTTAGCGCTCAGAATGTCCAATTGCAGTTTCTACAGAAAGAGTGTTTCAGAAAGGCTCAATCAAAAGTAAGGTTCAACTCTGTTAGTTGAATGCACAGAACAGAAATAAGTTTCGTACAATGCTTCTGTGTAGTTTATATTTGAAAATATTCTTTTTTCCACTATTACCCACTTAGCGCTACGAATGTCCAGTTGCATTTTCTACAGACAGAGTGTTTCAAAACTGCTCAATGAAAAGTATGGTTTAACTCTGTTAGCTGAATGCTCAGATCAGAAAGAAGTTTCACAGAATGCTTCTGTGTAGTTTATATTTGAATATATTCCTTTTTCCACTACTACTCTCTTAGCGCTCCAAATGTCCAGTTGCATTTTCTACAGAAAGAGTGTTCAGATCTGCTCAATCAAAAGTATGGTTTAACTCTGTTAGCTGAATGCACAGATCAGAAAGAAGTTTCACAGAATGATTCTGTGTAGTTTATATTTGGAGACATTCCTTTTTCCACTATTACCCTCTTAGCGCTCCGAATCTCCACTTGCATTTTCTACAGAAAGAGTGTTTCAGAACGGTTCAATCAAAACTAAGGTTCAACTCTTTTAGTTGAACAAACAGAACAGAAAGAAGTTTCACACAATTCTTCTGTGTAGTTTTTATTTGTAGACATTCTTTTTCCCAATATAGGCCTCCTAGCGCTCAGAATGTCCAATTGCAGTTTCTACAGAAAGAGTGTTTCAGAACGGCTCAATCAAATGTAAGGTTCAACTCTGTTAGTTGAATGCACAGAACAGAAAGAAGTTTCATACAATGCTCCTGTGTAGTTTATATTTGAACATATTCTTTTTTCCACTATTACCCACTTAGCGATACGAATGTCCAGTTGCATTTTCTACAGACAGAGTGTTTCAAAACTTCTCAATCAGAAGTATGGTTTAACTCTGTTAGCTGAATGCTCAGATCAGAAAGAAGTTTCACAGAATGCTTCTGTGTAGTTTATATTTGAATATATTCATTTTTCCACTAATACGCTCTTAGCGCTCCAAATGTCCAGTTGCATTTTCTACAGAAAGAGTGTTCAGATCTGCTCAATCAAAAGTATGGTTTAACTCTGTTAGCTGAATGCACAGATCAGAAAGAAGTTTCACCGAATGATTCTGTGTAGTTTACATTTGAAGACATTCCTTTTTCCACTATTACCCTCTTAGCGCTCCGAATCTCCACTTGCATTTTCTACAAAAAGAGTGTTTCATAACTGCTCAATCAAAAATATGTTTTATCTCTGTTAACTGAATTTACAGATCAGAAATAAGTTTCACAGAATGCATCTGTGTAGTTTTTATTTGAAGATATTCTTTTTCCCAATGTAGGCCTCTTAGCGCTTAGCATGTCCAATTGCAGTTTCTACAGAAAGAGTGTTTCAGAACGGCTCAATCAAAAGTAAGGTTCAAATCTGTTAGTTGAATGCACAGAACAGAAAGAATTTTCACAGAATGCTACTGTGTAGTTTATATTTGAATATATTCCTTTTTCCACTATTACCCTCTTAGCGCTCCGAATGTCCACTTGCATTTTCTACAGAAAGAGTGTTCAGAACTGCGCAATCAAAAGTATGGTTTAACTCTGTTAGCTTAATGAACATATCAGAAATAAGTTTCACACAATGCTTCTGTGTAGTTTTTATTTGAAGATATTATTTTTCCCAATAGAGGTCTCTTAGCGCTCAGAACGTCCAATTGCAGTTTCTACAGAAAGAGTGTTTCAGAAAGGCTCAATCAAAAGTAAGGTTCAACTCTGTTAGTTGAATGCACAGAACAGAAAGAAGTTTCGTACAATGCTTCTGTGTAGTTTATATTTGAAAATATTCTTTTTTCCACTATTACCCACTTAGCGCTACGAATGTCCAGTTGCATTTTCTACAGACAGAGTGTTTCAAAACTGCTCAATGAAAAGTATGGTTTAACTCTGTTAGCTGAATGCTCAGATCAGAAAGAAGTTTCACAGAATGCTTCTGTGTAGTTTATATTTGAATATATTCCTTTTTCCACTACTACGATCTTAGCGCTCCAAATGTCCAGTTGCATTTTCTACAGAAAGAGTGTTCAGATCTGCTCAATCAAAAGTATGGTTTAACTCTGTTAGCTGAATGCACAGAGCAGAAACAAGTTTCACAGAATGATTCTGTGTAGTTTATATTTGAAGACATTCCTTTTTCCACTATTACCCTCTTAGCGCTCCGAATGTCCACTTGCATTTTCTACAGAAAGAGTGTTCAGAACTGCGCAATCAAAAGTATGGTTTAACTCTGTTAGCTTAATGAACATATCAGAAATAAGTTTCACACAATGCTTCTGTGTAGTTTTTATTTGAAGATATTATTTTTCCCAATAGAGGCCTCTTAGCGCTCAGAATGTCCAATTGCAGTTTCTACAGAAAGAGTGTTTCAGAAAGGCTCAATCAAAAGTAAGGTTCAACTCTGTTAGTTGAATGCACAGAACAGAAAGAAGTTTCATACAATGCTTCTGTGTAGTTTATATTTGAACATATTCTTTTTTCCACTATTACCCTCTTAGCGCTCCGAATCTCCACTTGCATTTTCTACAGAAAGAGTGTTTCAGAACGGCTCAATCAAAACTAAGGTTCAACTCTTTTAGTTGAACAAACAGAACAGAAAGAAGTTTCACACAATTCTTCTGTGTAGTTTTTATTTGTAGACATTCTTTTTCCCAATATAGGCCTCCTAGCGCTCAGAATGTCCAATTGCAGTTTCTACAGAAAGAGTGTTTCAGAACGGCTCAATCAAATGTAAGGTTCAACTCTGTTAGTTGAATGCACAGAACAGAAAGAAGTTTCATACAATGCTCCTGTGTTGTTTATATTTGAACATATTCTTTTTTCCACTATTACCCACTTAGCGATACGAATGTCCAGTTGCATTTTCTACAGACAGAGTGTTTCAAAACTGCTCAATCAAAAGTATGGTTTAACTCTGTTAGCTGAATGCTCAGATCAGAAAGAAGTTTCACAGAATGCTTCTGTGTAGTTTATATTTGAATATACTCCTTTTTCCACTACTACGCTCTTAGCGCTCCAAATGTCCAGTTGCATTTTCTACAGAAAGAGTGTTCAGATCTGCTCAATCAAAAGTATGGTTTAACTCTGTTAGCTGAATGCACAGATCAGAAAGAAGTTTCACCGAATGATTCTGTGTAGTTTACATTTGAAGACATTCCTTTTTCCACTATTACCCTCTTAGCGCTCCGAATCTCCACTTGCATTTTCTACAAAAAGAGTGTTTCATAACTGCTCAATCAAAAATATGTTTTATCTCTGTTAACTGAATTTACAGATCAGAAATAAGTTTCACAGAATGCATCTGTGTAGTTTTTATTTGAAGATATTCTTTTTCCCAATGTAGGCCTCTTAGCGCTTAGCATGTCCAATTGCAGTTTCTACAGAAAGAGTGTTTCAGAACGGCTCAATCAAAAGTAAGGTTCAAATCTGTTAGTTGAATGCACAGAACAGAAAGAATTTTCACAGAATGCTACTGTGTAGTTTATATTTGAATATATTCCTTTTTCCACTATTACCCTCTTAGCGCTCCGAATGTCCACTTGCATTTTCTACAGAAAGAGTGTTCAGAACTGCGCAATCAAAAGTATGGTTTAACTCTGTTAGCTTAATGAACATATCAGAAATAAGTTTCACACAATGCTTCTGTGTAGTTTTTATTTGAAGATATTATTTTTCCCAATAGAGGTCTCTTAGCGCTCAGAATGTCCAATTGCATTTTCTACAGAAAGAGTGTTTCAGAAATGCTCAATCAAAAGTAAGGTTCAACTCTGTTAGTTGAATGCACAGAACAGAAAGAAGTTTCGTACAATGCTTCTGTGTAGTTTATATTTGAAAATATTCTTTTTTCCACTATTACCCACTTAGCGCTACGAATGTCCAGTTGCATTTTCTACAGACAGAGTGTTTCAAAACTGCTCAATGAAAAGTATGGTTTAAGTCTGTTAGCTGAATGCTCAGATCAGAAAGAAGTTTCACAGAATGCTTCT